>NC_134357.1:451759890-452359890 GCF_048569485.1 Anomaloglossus baeobatrachus | reverse complement strand
CTTGTAGGTAGTCACTATGGTAAGGATTCTGGTGGTGGTTATGCTTGTAGGTAGTCACTATGGTAAGGATTCTGGGGGTGGTTATGCTTGTAGGTAGTCACTATGGTAAGGATTATGGTGGTGGTTATGCTTGTAGGTAGTCACTATGGTAAGGATTATGAGGGTGGTTATGCTTGTAGGTAGTCACTATGGTAAGGATTATGGTGGTGGTTATGCTTGTAGGTAGTCACTATGGTAAGGATTATGAGGGTGGTTATGCTTGTAGGTAGTCACTATGGTAAGGATTCTGGGGGTGGTTATGCTTGTAGGTAGTCACTATGGTAAGGATTATGGTGGTGGTTATGCTTGTAGGTAGTCACTATGGTAAGGATTATGAGGGTGGTTATGCTTGTAGGTAGTCACTATGGTAAGGATTATGGGGGTGGTTATGCTTGTAGGTAGTCACTATGGTAAGGATTCTGGTGGTGGTTATGCTTGTAGGTAGTCACTATGGTAAGGATTCTGGGGGTGGTTATGCTTGTAGGTAGTCACTATGGTAAGGATTATGGTGGTGGTTATGCTTGTAGGTAGTCACTATGGTAAGGATTATGAGGGTGGTTATGCTTGTAGGTAGTCACTATGGTAAGGATTATGGTGGTGGTTATGCTTGTAGGTAGTCACTATGGTAAGGATTATGGTGGTGGTTATGCTTGTAGGTAGTCACTATGGTAAGGATTATGGGGGTGGTTATGATTGTAGGTAGTCACTATGGTAAGGATTCTGGGGGTGGTTATGCTTGTAGGTAGTCACTATGGTAAGGATTATGGTGGTGGTTATGCTTGTAGGTAGTCACTATGGTAAGGATTATGGTGGTGGTTATGCTTGTAGGTAGTCACTATGGTAAGGATTATGGTGGTGGTTATGCTTGTAGGTAGTCACTATGGTAAGGATTATGGTGGTGGTTATGCTTGTAGGTAGTCACTATGGTAAGGATTATGGTGGTGGTTATGCTTGTAGGTAGTCACTATGGTAAGGATTATGGGGGTGGTTATGCTTGTAGGTAGTCACTATGGTAAGGATTATGGTGGTGGTTATGCTTGTAGGTAGTCACTATGGTAAGGATTATGGGGGTGGTTATGGTTGTGTGCATTATGGGTAAACATTATGATTTACTGCAAACACTATGGAAGGCATTACATGGCACTATTGCTGGCATCATGTGAGCAATGAATTATGTGGTATATTCTATATGCACCAATGCCATTGTAAGGCTGAGTTCACATTACCTGTAATCATCTGTTATAATGGATCCTGCAGAGATCCGTTGGCAAAATGATTTCTGTCGGATAAGTATTTTTAAAAGCTGAGGACACAGAGTGAAAATACCTTACCAGATCTTACCAGATATTAAAATAGCAGTGTGTAACAGTATACACTCACCTTATACGGTTGTGAAGGTCACAACCACCAAGAAAGCCTAAAAGACAATGGCGGCTGCCGCAGCCCCACATGGAGGAATCTTTAGTGCTGGAGAGGAGAAGTGGGGGTTAATGCCACGCTGTCGCCAAGAAGGAGGAAAAAAGATTGTTGATTTGATAATAAAAATGTTTTATTCCATAGCTCAACGCGCTTCCGGGCTCAAGTCCCCTTCTTCATGACCAAGAGAGAAGAAGAAGAAAAAAGAAGAAAAAAAGAAAAATCAACAATGCATTGTTGATTTTTCTTTTTCTCCTGAAGAAGGAGACTTGAGCCCTGAAACTCGTTGAGCTATGGAATAAAACATTTTTATTATCAAATCAACAATCTTTTTTCCTCCTTCTTGGCAACAGCGCGGCATTAACGCCAACTTCTCCTCTGCAGCACTGAGGATCAGTTTTTTTACCATAGGAGTCTATGACGAACGGAAGTGTTAACGGATTGCTATTTATCTTCCATGTGAAAAGGCTCCTGGAAGGAAAAAACAAATCCGGTACAAATACAAGAAAAACGGATGACTAAATAGCAATCAGTTAATGAATCCGTTTTCATGTTAAACAAACAAACGGATCAGGCAAAAATCTATTTTTTCAAAGCGAACAAAATAATTGTGCATGCAAAACTTTTTTGCCAACAGATTGCTGCTGGATCCGATCTAACGGATGATTACTGGACGTGAGCTCGGCCTACCATTCATTGACACATTGTATTTGTCAGCTGTCCAGGCTGTTTAGCTAATGGTCAGCAGGATTTTTATAAAGAACCCACTAACAGCAAGCAGAGATCTTGAAACTGGTGAAGAACTGATAGACAAAGGACCCGATTCATCATATTTTTTTGTTTGTTTAAATCACTTTTCTGTTTTTGTCCTGTGTAATTCAATGCCATTTTCTATAAGAAATTCTTCAAAGTGATTCCCGAATTTTGAGCAAAATAATAATATTTATTCACTTATATAGCGCCATTAATTCCACAGCGCTTTATATACCGTACATTGGCAACACTGTCCCCATTGGGGATCACAGTCTAATGTCCCTATCAATATGTCTTTGGAGTGTGGGAGGAAACCAGAGAAAACCCACACAAACACAGAGAGAACATGCAAACTCCTTGCAGATGTTGTCATTGGTGGGATTTAAACCCAGGACCCCAGCGCTGCAAGGCTGCAGTGCTAACCACTGAGCTACATCTGTGCCTTGCATATGTGAAATCTGAGTGCGAAAGAAAAAACCCCATGAATAATAACATATATAAAAACACTCCAGTAGGGATTGGAGCACATTGGCCAAAAATTTTAGACTTTTAAAAAAATCCCACTTTATCAGTCAACACAAGAACATCCGGAAACCCTAAACCACACAAATAGGGACAAAAATAATAATAATAATTATTATTTATTATTATAGCGCCATCAATTCCATGGCGCTTTACATGTGAAAGGGGTGTACATAATAGGGACAAGTACAATAATCATAAACAATACAAGACACAGACAGGTATAGGAGGATAGAAGATCCTGCCCGCGAGGGCTCACAGTCTACAAGGGATAGCTGAGGATACGGTAGGTGAGGGTAGAGCTGATAGTGCGGCGCTGTATCACACTGAGGGTTACGGCAGGTTGTAGGCTTGTCGGAAGAGGTGGGTCTTCAGGTTCCTTTTGAAGCTTGCCAAGGTAGGTGAGAGTCTGATGTGTTGTGGCAGAGCATTCCAGAGTATGGGGGAGGCACGGGAGAAATCTTGGATGCGACGGTGGGAAGAGGAGATAAGAGAGGAGCAGAGAAGGAGATCTTGTGAGGATCGAAGGTTACGTGCAGGTAATAATAATAATAATAATAGTAACAGCAACAGGTGAACATATAAAAGTGGTTTAAAAAGACACAAATAAAAAACACCAAAAACAAGACAAAAAAAAAGTGCAAATGCTAAAAGGAATATGGCCCAAAGTCCATTAGAACGTTAGATTTACATATGATGGCGCAAATTTTTCATTTTTAGCTTTTTTTTAATCAAACTCTACTTTTGCGTTCCTGCCATGATGCGACGGCCGTGCCCCTTTGCTGTCTGTGTACGCAGCCGCTGAGCAATCTGGTGAAGCAGAGAAGCGAGGCGTTTGACCTGTTTACCTCGCCTGCCAGCTTGTCCTGTCTGCAGCGCTCTCGCTGCTTCTGCGTGACTCTTGTCTGGGAAAGCAGAATAATTTAGCTTCCTAATAACTGGAGGAACAGAGCAGGACAGCTCCAGTGAACTCTGCCCGCCGCAGCGGGCGCACAACTGATCAGCAGGCCGGCGGCTGGACCCAAACAATGTCTAGACAGTCACAAAAACAGATTACAAAATTAGCGAGCGGAGAGCAGCGGAGTCCACGGCGAGGATGCTGGAGAAAACCTGTCACCTCGCTGATGGTGGAAATGACGATCCAGGGGCGCATTGTGCATCTTCAGGACACTTAATGTTCCCTGATCCTTCATCCACAGCAGCACATTAGCATTTTGTTTTGGCCATCTGATTTTTTTTTCATGCATTTTTGACACAGTTGTTGGGAGAATGCATTAACCCTGTAAGGGCGCAGCCAATTTTTTTTTTTTTCTCCTCTTCCAAGAACCATAACTTTTTGTTATTTTTTTTTCCATTGTTATATGAAGGCTTGGTTTTTGGCGGGACAAGTTAGGTAGTTTTCAATGACACCATTCATCGCAAAATTTTGTGGAACGAGACGCATTTTCAAGCCATTTATGCCCAGCTACCATCTTATATAGTTAATCTGCAGGTAAATAGCTGCACAGACAACCCGGCTACTGGGAAGAAATAATCTTTATTTCTGCCAGCAGCCTCGGGTTTCAGTCATAGAGGTGTGGCCAGATCAGCTTCAGTCACTGCTCAGTACAGAATGAACAGCTGTTGTAACCACACCAGACACTGACTGAGAGCCGGCTCTGTACTGATGCAATGCAGACCCAGATGTCAGTCAGTGCTGGGGTCCAGTTAGGATATGTGCCCACGGGACAATGTACAGTTAGGTCCAGAAATATTTGGACAGTGACACAATTTTCGCGAGTTGGGCTCTGCATGCCACCACATTGGATTTGAAATGAAACCTCTACAACAGAATTCAAGTGCAGATTGTAACGTTTAATTTGAAGGTTTGAACAAAAATATCTGATAGAAATTGTAGGAATTGTACAAATTTCTTTACAAACACTCCACATTTTAGGAGGTCAAAAGTAATTGGACAAATAAACCAAACCCAAACAAAATATTTTTATTTTCAATATTTTGTTGCGAATCCTTTGGAGGCAATCACTGCCTTAAGTCTGGAACCCATGGACATCACCAAACGCTGGGTTTCCTCCTTCTTAATGCTTTGCCATGCCTTTACAGCCGCAGCCTTCAGGTCTTGCTTGTTTGTGGGTCTTTCCGTCTTAAGTCTGGATTTGAGCAAGTGAAATGCATGCTCAATTGGGTTAAGATCTGGTGATTGACTTGGCCATTGCAGAATGTTCCACTTTTTTGCACTCATGAACTCCTGGGTAGCTTTGGCTGTATGCTTGGGGTCATTGTCCATCTGTACTATGAAGCGCCGTCCGATCAACTTTGCGGCATTTGGCTGAATCTGGGCTGAAAGTATATCCCGGTACACTTCAGAATTCATCCGGCTACTCTTGTCTGCTGTTATGTCATCAATAAACACAAGTGACCCAGTGCCATTGAAAGCCATGCATGCCCATGCCATCACGTTGCCTCCACCATGTTTTACAGAGGATGTGGTGTGCCTTGGATCATGTGCCGTTCCCTTTCTTCTCCAAACTTTTTTCTTCCCATCATTCTGGTACAGGTTGATCTTTGTCTCATCTGTCCATAGAATACTTTTCTACTTTTTTTTGATTACAGGTTAACGAGGGAGACTCCTTCAGAGTTAATTGCAGCCCTTAGAGTCCCTTGTCCAATTACTTTTGGTCCCTTGAAAAAGAGGAGGCTATGCATTACAGAGCTATGATTCCTAAACCCTTTCTCCGATTTGGATGTGAAAACTCCCATATTGCAGCTGGGAGTGTGCACTTTCAGCCCATATTATATATATAATTGTATTTCTGAACATGTTTTTGTAAACAGCTAAAATAACAAAACTTGTGTCACTGTCCAAATATTTCTGGACCTAACTGTATCCGCAGATATATCTGCAGGTATACTGCAGCTGCTTTCCGGAATCCACAGCTATCCATAGCTGCGGGATTCCAGCGAAATATCTGCGGTAAACCTGCGGACATTCGTTTGACTTACCTGCGGAAGTCCCGCCCTGTATCTCCATAGTGGAGTGGTGGGATTTCCGCAGGTATTTCCGCAGGAATAATTGACATGCAGTTACATGTGGCTGTGGGTTCATCCACAGCATATTCCGCAGCCACACATACCGCAGCATGGACACAGCACTCCCCATAGGATAACATGGGGAGTGTCTGTACTTGCTAAAACCTGCGGATTTATCTAGAAAATCCAGATAAATCCGCAAGTTTTCCACGGCAAAATCCGTGGGTACATTGTCCCGTGGGCACATAGCCTTACAGTCACCCTCACCATGTACTGAGCAGTGACTGAAGCTGCTCTGGCCGCACCTCTATGACTGAAATTTCGAGACTGCTGGGAGGAATAAAGATTATTTCTTCCTAGTAGCTCTCAATGCGGCAGTTGGGCAGTTTTAAAACACTAATAACCTGCAGATTAACCTCGTATCTGCAGGCAGTAAGCATTTTTTTTACCTGACAGGTTCCTTTTAAGTAGTTAAACCACAATAGCGATCAGAGCTAGCTCTGGTCGCACCCGTTACAGATAGGTGTTACAAGAGTTGGTGTGAATTGATTCGCAGGACCCAGTCCAGCGTCCACATCAGTAATTTGGAAAGAAGCCTCAGCCACAGTGCCCCTCCATTGCTGTCTCGGGGCCCTCATAGCCATGTTGCTTCCTCCTGCAGACATCCTCTTCAGATACATTAGTAAATCTACGCCGTACTGACTCTTCTCATTATAATAGTGCAGTGTAGGAAGCAGAGTCCTAATTACAGCAGGCGACGCTTCTCTGCAGGAGATCTGATCCAAGCTTAACAAAATCAAAGTTTAGACGGCAGGAAAGAGGCAACACAAACATGGTGGGTTATTTATTTTTTAATTAATTTTTTTCTTTTTATTTTCAGTTGTCTTAGTAATGATCTGATTTTTCTGCAACGCTTTTTGTGTTTGCCTGAAAAAAGTAAGGTTGAGTTTAGCGGGGATCTGTCTGCAGGATTTCACCCCCCAAACTATTTATACAGAATGTGCGTGTAGCTATCTCAGAGGCAAATCCAGCAATACCTTCATATGGCCAGTAATCTCCATTATTGAAAAATTGGCGTTGATATGCAAATGAAGCTAAAGAGCTATTTGTAGCTCTGAAGCGGTGTCACTCCAGCTCTATTTCATGCCCAGTGCTGACTCCTCCTGCTGTGGGCTGCTATTTTTAGGCTGGGAACGGCCAAATAACCATGAACCTTCCCAGTCTGATAATATCAGCCCCCAGCTGTCTGCTTTACCTTTGCTGGTTATCAAAAATGGGGGGACCACACGTCATTTTTTTTCATTTAATTATTTATTTGGATCTTTCTTTCTTTTCTTCTTTCTTTCCTTCCTTCTTTCCTTCCTTCTTTCTTTCCTTCTTTCTTTCTTTCCTTTCTTCTTTCCTTCTTTCTTTCTTTCTTTCTTTCTTTCCTTCTTTCCTTTCTTCTTTCTTTCCTTATCTTCTTTCTCTCCTTCTTTCTTTCCTTCCTTACATCTTACTTTCTTTCCTTACATGTTTCTTTCTTTCCTTCCTTTTTTCCTTGTCTCCTTCTTTCTCTCCTTCTTTCTTTCCTTCTTTCTTTCCTTCTTCTGTCTTTCCTTCTTATCCTATCTTTTTTTCCTTCCTTCTTTCCTTTTTATCTTCTTTCTTTCTTTCCTTCTTTCCTTCCTTCTTTCTTTTCTTCCGTCTTTATTTCATTTTCCTCTTTCTCTCCTTCTTTCTTTCCTTCCTTCTTTCCTTCCTTCTTTCTTTACTTCTTTCTTTCCTTCTTTCCTTATCTTCTTTCTTTCCTCCCTTCTTTCTTTCTTTATTTTTTTCTTTCTTTCTTTCCTTACATGTTTCTTTCCTTCCTTCTTTCCTTTTCTCCTTCTTTCTCTCCTTCTTTCCTTCCTTCTTTCCTTCTTTCTTTCCTTCTTCTGTCTTTGCTTCTTATCTTCTTTCTTTCCTTCCTTCTTTCCTTTTTATCTTCTTTCTTTCTTTCCTTCCTTCTTTCTTTTCTTCTTCATTTCCTTTTTCCCTTCTTTCTCTCCTTCTTTCTTTCCTTCCTTCTTTCCTTCCATCTTTCCTTCTTTCTTTCTTTACTTCTTTCTTTCCTTCCTTCTTTCCTTATCTTCTTTCTTTCCTCCCTTCTTTCTTTCTTTCTTTCTTTTCTTCTCTGCACATCTTTCAGTGTCAAGCGTTTTTTCCAGTACGTGTCACACAGATGACACACGGATGGACAAAACAGACCGTGCAACACGTTTTTTTTTTTTAAATGGACGTGTGAAGGGGGCCATAGATGCATTGTCTGTTACAATCTGCAGTGGCCTGAAAGTCTGAGCCGTCTCCTTATATCTTCAGAATATCAGGATACTGGGTTTTTTTCCACCACCATTCTTTACATAGCAGCATTGCTTACTTTTTTTCAATTTTCCTCTCTGGATTAAATTTTTTAAATATTTCATTTTTTACTCTAAGCAAAGGTGTGAGAAGGATTTAAAGTAATAGAGATTTGAGCAGGCGGAGAGAGGGAGAGGTGTGCATATTTCATCAATTAAGATACCAAGGGAAATGCATATCTTTTAAGGCATAGCGATGATCAGTAACTCCAGATTATGCATGGTTGGCTTGTTAATATAGTAGTTTAAAATCCAGTTATTGTCTCTCAGGAAGCTTATCCAGCTGCTCTGTTCCTCAGTACTTTATATTGCATCTTTGCTTCCCAGGGTCACAATCATGATATTAGTGTCTCTCACTTATCTGCATTGTCTATTGGAGTCTACGGTAGTCTGACATCAATCTAGAGACACTATATTTTCCTATATTCTTGATGGCATACCTGCTCATGTCCATTGGTCCTGACCTAGCACTTCTCACAGCTGAGGGGTTGTTCCTATTGTATCCAGTCCAGACAATCCTCTGTGAGCTAACAGCCTGAACTCCAGACTTTAACATTTTAACTGCACTGATACATTGTATGGCTCTGTGTTCTGGAATATCTAGGCTGGACACAAGTGTAACAAACCCTCAGCTGTATTAATAGTAATGTTTCTCCTCCGTTAATGTCCGCAGACAATGAGCAGTTTCATTCTATATAATGGATAAGATTAAACCATCATCTTGCGCGGAGCCATCACCTTTGTAAAGTCTCATAATGCAGCTCCCAGTCCAATGAGGAAAACTTTGTGACCCTGAAAGTCCTCAGAGGATAATTACCCCGGAGCATCGGTGGATGAAAAGAAGAGAGGCAATGCTGAAAATCCCGACAAATCTCTAACCGACTAATTGGGGGGAGACGGCAGCTCAAGCTCCCCACAATACAGCTCCCTATATCTCAGCTTCCTGGACTGATGTCGTCTTCCATATATACTGTTATTCGTTTCTTCATCCTTGTCCCTCTGTTATTCCTCCTAGAAATGTATGAATAAACTGGGGAGTGTCCATACACACATAGACCCTGTTCAATCAGAGCTATGTGTCAGTATATATAGAGACACGCCTCTTTGGCATGGTAACACCCAGTTGTCAACGTACTGTATTTCCAGAAGAATTAACAGAGGAACAGCACAAGGTAGAGTTCAAGGAAAAGAAGCTCCAGAATTGTTATTTAGGGCTAGGACACAGGGTGAGTAAGACGGAGCGAGTGGAATGCGATAAAAAATGGCATTCCACCCGGACTCGTTACTCCATGGGGCCGTTCCCATCTGCACTTATTTTCTCAGCCCTAAACAGTCACAGCATGCTGCGCGTGGAATCCGATCCGTATTCACTCGCACCCATACAAGTCTATGGGTGCGAGTGAAACATCGCACTGCACTCGGATGACACCGGAGTGTAGTGCGATAATCGCATCAGATGGCAATGGAGGAGATGGAGAGATTAGTCCCTCCCTCTCCTCCGCAGCTGTGATCCGATCGCAGGATCAAATCACAGTATAATGACACTGGTTACACAGCAGCACAGCGAGAGCTAGCTATCGCATCCAATGCACTTCCATCGGATGCCATAGGCTCGTGTGGCCTTAGCCTTAAAGCACTACTCCATTGTTCTTTTTCCCCACTGGAGTGGTGCTTTAAATGTAAGGCAGGCTTTGCACACTACGACATCGCAGGTGCGATATCTGTGGGGTCAAATCGAAAGTGACGCACATCCGGTGTCGCAGTCGATATCGTAGTGTGTAAATCCTTTTTGATACGATTAACGAGCGCAAAAGTGTCGTTATCGTATCATCGGTGTAGGGTCCAACATTTTCATTATTTGGCAGCAGCGACAGGTACGATGTTGTTCCTCGTTCCTACGGCAGCACACATCGCTGTGTATGAAGCCGCAGGAGTGAGGAACATCTCCTACCTGCGTCACCGCATCTCACGCTGGCTCTGCAGAAGGAAGGAGGTGGGCGGGATGTTTACGTCCCGCTCATCTCCACCCCTCTGCTTCTATTGGCCGCCTGCCGTGTGATGTCGCTATGACGCCGCACGACCCGCCCCCTTAATAAGGAGGCGGGTCGCCGGCCAGAGCGACGTCGCAGGGCAGGTGAGTGCATGTGAAGCTGGCGTAGCGATAATGTTTGCTACGCCAGCTATCACCATGATATCACAGCTGCGACGGGGGCGGGGACTATCGCGCACGGCATCGCAGCATCGGCTTGCGATGTCGTAGTGTGCAAAGGGCCCCTAAGTTCTCTGCCCTGTGTCTTATAATCTTCTTATTTGGTCTCTGGCAATTTGTGATCAATCAGCTGTTCCAGTGTTTAATGCAGCGGCTGGAGGTCACAACTTAATATGAGTCTATGAGGGCCTCGACCTGGCTCTAATAGACTTGTATTGAGCGTTTGTGAGCCAGTCAGTAGGTAAGGGCACAAGATGGCGCTGTGGGACCCGAGCGGTGCCAAAAATGGATGAAACCAGCACAGGGGAAGTGTAAGACACAGAGGGGACTTACATTTAAAGCACTACTCCAGCACTAAAAAAAAACAAAACGTTAGGATGGTACTCTAATGTAAAAAGTATTTATTAAACTACACCTCCTGGAGTAATAGCATAAATCTTTACATCCATTTTTACACACTTTTTGTGTATTCTGCACAGTTTGTGACTCCGGGACGATTTTCACTGCTTTAGAGCTGCTTTTCTACAGACGCTGCTGCACTGATTTGTATGCGTCACTCTCAGTTCTTTATGGACTCCTAATACAATGAGCATAACAGCTTCTATCAAGGGTAATGTAACCCAACTTTCCTAGGCTCCTGCATGGAAAATCTAGTCAGTTAGGGTTGAAGTATATGAAGGCAGGATGATAAGTTATCTCTAAGCTTTCTTCATTCACTAATGGCTAGATTTTCTGTCCAGTAAACTGAGAAAGCTGGGTGAATAAAAGCTGTAATGATGGCTATATAACCTAACTTTCCAATTGATGGATGCTGGTAATTCAAGGACTGCTTTGTGCTCACTTTTTACAGGGCTTGTAAGATTCAGCCCATATGTGGACAGACTTGCCTTGCAGGAGTGTAGGAAAGTTGTGTTAATGAAAGCTGTACTGCTTATCACCCAGCTTTTCCACAGACAAATACAACTACAATTTGCTGCTGTTAAAGCTGGCTGATAACCAATATGGCAACCATTACAGCTTTCTCACCCAACTTTTCCAGACTCCTTCCAAGCAAATCAAGGGTCATAATATAGAAAGATATAGGTGTGGGGCTGCAAAATTGGGAAAGCTGGGTGATAAGAAATGTTCCAAAAATGAAGTCTGGAGTTGTCTATTTGATGGTCACACTTCACCCAGCTTTCCTTGCTCTGTAGTAGACAGACTTGTCATGCAGGAATCTTGGAAAGCTGGGTAAATAAAAGCTGTAATTCTACCTATATTGGCTATCACTCAACTTTTCCAGAAACTGATATTACTACAGTGTAAATCCCTTTTATCCTATTATCTCCATATAAAACATTTCCGGCCGCAGATCTCCCGACCCCCGCATCTCGGGTCGCTGGCACAGTCTGGGCGATTAAGGGTATTTATCTGTCGCTTCAGCTTGGAAAGTCGCCCCTTTTCCCGGCACTGATTTGCTTTCACAGCCAGAGCAGTCAGTTAATGAGATGCATAGGATGACATTTTAATATCACTTAACAGGCCGGCTAAATGTAATAATAATTAGTGGTAGTCTGGGCCGCGCTGCCGAGTTAACACTAAGTGCAACTTTTTCAAAAAAAATGACAGTCAAAATATAGAAAATTGTACAAGCAGTAAAGAGAAGATTGAATATGGAAAAGCAATCCGTCCCTTTAAGTCAAGATGACCTCCAAGCAAAAGTCGTCTTTTGACAGTAAAGGCTCCTATTCACATTGGGCTAAAGTTGGCTGAACCCATCGATCGGACGGGCGGCTGTTCTGCGCGGAGATAAGCGGCTACCAATCTCTCATGCTGCCACTATAGCAGTAGACTTTGTTTATGTCTGCTTTTATGTCACAGTTCTAGTATTATATAGATGAACCAGGAAGATCAGGATGAACACTGTAAAGCTCAGTAAATGCTTTATTGACTTCACTTGTAAAAAAAAATATAAAATACACCTATGATCTTTTGCAGTGTTTTGAAAACTGTAGTCTGAATGAATGGACCACTATGGATATGTCGCGGGCGGGGAGGAGGGTGTCAGCACACCGCGCTCACCCCTTCTGCTCGGGTCCGGCAGCTGCTCAGTGGTGGCTCGAGCGGTGGGCCGGATCCCGGGGTTTCTCGAGCGACACTCCTCGCCCGTGAGTGAAAGGGGGTTGTTGGGTGTGGGGATTGTTATAGTTCGTGACGCCACCCACGGTTGTGGTGATTTCACCACCGCTGCTCAATATGGGGCTCCCGGGGATGGTGATGCGGAGCAGCCAGTTGTTGTGTTGCCCCTCCGTGGGTAGGGGTTGGTGATCCCGGGGCCCGGTGATGGAGAAGTAGGTGCGGGGCCTGATGGGCGCAGGGACGCGGGGGGCAGCGCTGTGCCTTGCGGCACTGTGGTACTCACTCAGCCTGAGACACGGACACAGTTTGTACGGTAAACCAAACGGCTGGTAGGACGGTCCCACAGACGGCTGCACCTGCACTCCCGGTAGGTGACGGTGATGTCCCTCTTCCTTGCACCTATGTTTGACTTGTGGTAGCGGTGGATTCCCTCCGGTTACCCGCTCCCCGACTGCAATCTGGGCCGGAGGAGCTCTACACTTTGCCCGCAGGCGCTGGCCCTGGGGAAACTGGTGCCCTGGCGGTGGCGGTGTCTCTCCAATACGGGTTGGGCTGTTGCCTTCAATCGGGACTTGGTTGTTGGGGGATCTGCGTCCCCGTCACTGACTGATTTGGCAAATTTGGCGACTCCTAGCCTTGCCGGGGTCCGAGAGGCCCCTGCCCTGGTGCTGACTGTCCTTCGGAACACTGCTCCAGACCTCCGGGCACACAGCCAACGGGGTCCTTCCAGGAACTTCCAAACGGTCCCCCTCCAGACAGTCACCGCCGTCGCTGACCTTGCTGTTCTGGCCCTACACAAAGCTGGACCCTTCAGGCTGTCTTTCTCTGCTGTCACTTTACTTCCTTTCCTCCTTTTCCACTTTCCTACTTCCACTTTCTTAACTTCTCTACTTAGCGCCTCACACTAGCCCTGCCTGGGCTTCACTTCTTGGTTACTTCCTGCCTCCAGAGTTGTGAGCTCCTCGGTGGGCGGAGCCAACCGCCTGGCCCACCCCCTGGTGTGCATCATCAAACTCCTGGAGGAAGGCAACAAGGATTTGTGGTTAGCATTGATGTGCCTACCTGGAGTGTGGGGTGTGGTGGTGTTGTGACCCGTGTCCCCTGGCTTGCCCAGGGCGACACATTCCCCCTTAGCAAAATGCAGACCGTCCGCGGGCTGCCGTCCTACACCGGTTTTATTTTTCTGTAAAAAGGGGTAACAAGGTTAAGAAAACATAAATAACATTTTTAATCAAAACTCTTCCCAAGACGGGAGGCACATTTACTTAAACGTTGCAACGGTTTACGGTCACGGTTTCCGCTCTCTCCCACCCAAGCAACCTGGCCCTGATGCTGCCCCTAAAACCCAGGCAGCACCCCTTGACCCACAGTCCAGCACAAGTTACCCGAGCGGGATTTGTCCTTCCCCTCCAGAGGGTGGCCACCGGTTCCTTTGGTGGCTGGGCCCTGGCCTGCTCCGCTCAGGGCCCTCCCTCCAACCTGCCTCTCCGGAGACGGTTTTGCGGAAACGGTAACGGTAACCAACATATTTACAAGCCACTTAACGTTTGTGGTGCCCTGCAAGTTCACGGGCTTGTCCATGGATAGTCCTCCATGCATAACTTAAACGGTCCCCACGGGGACAACGGTGCCGGCTCCAGCCGGTTGCAAATCACAAAGCAAATCTGGTGAAGTACTCGGTATCATTTCACTTATCATTCTTTCAACAACTTTTTCAAACAAACAACAACACTCTTTTACATTTGCGGACCCCTTTCACTCATAGGACGGTCTCCCTGTACCTAAGTGGGGGTCTACCTAGGTTGGAACGGGTGGACCTTCGGGGCCCGGTGTCTGTGGTGCTAGACAGTGGGGTAGAGGGAACAATGGGTTCCTCCTCCCTGCTATAGTGTGGAGCAGGCGGAGGTGCAGGGGGGCTGGGTACAGGTTCATCCCTGGGCACCGGCACTGGTTCTGGCTCACGGTTGACCGCTTCCACTACTTCTTCATCCACGGGTTGTGGGAACAGTATCACTGGAAGAATCACCGCGCCGTTCTGTGTAGGCCAGTCTGCTGGGAAGTCACCCATTACAGTGTGGATTACCTCTGCTGCCTTCTCCACTGGTGGAGGAACCGGTACTTCAGCCTCTGCCTTCAGCGCTGGGGGGCATTTTTTTAGATGGTCCCGGGAAACTGTGGCTAGGGTGCCCCCTTGGTCACGACTGATCTGGTAGGTCTTCCCATCTCCCCATTCTGTGGGTTGTATGACATAAGGGACTTGCTCCCACTGATCATCCAGCTTGTGGGTTTTTCTCTTCCGTTTCAGCACCACATCTCCTGGCTGGAAAGGACCTGCGGGCGCCTTCTGGTTGAACCAGTGCTCCTGCTGCTCTCGACTTCGACTGAGATTTTTCTCCACATACTCCTGGATTTGCCGGTACTGTGCCCTCCTCCGACTTTCCCACTCTGCCGTTGAAGGGAGTGCTTCCGGGGCTTCCAACCCCATCTCCAGATCCACCGGCAGGCGGCCAGGCTGAGCCCTCATCAGATACGCTGGGGTGCACTTCGTCGAGCTGGACGGGATATTATTATACATGTCGACCAAGTCAGGTAGCTTTTCCGGCCACATGTTCCGTTCTTCCAGCGGTAGCGTCTTGAGGAGCCCCAGGACCAAGTGATTCATTTTCTCGCACATGCCGTTGGTTTGGGCGTGGTACGGAGTGGTCCGGATCTTCTTGCAGCCGTACAACTGGCAGAATTCGTGAAACACCTCTGCTTCAAAAGCCGGGCCTTGGTCAGTCAGCACCTTCTCGGGGTACCCATGGGGTCGGCAGAAATAAGCCTGGAACGCTCGAGCAGCGGTTCGACCAGTTAGGTCCTTAACGGGGACTACCACCATAAATCTTGAAACAACAAAGAGCCAGCACCAATGTGCACTAAGGCATCAAATATTCCAAACTGCATTATAAAAATTTTTTTGAGATTTTTGGCAAAAAATTGCAATTTCTTGAGCTGCTTCGCCACGTCACGGCAAATCTCATTTGAAGCAGTCCTACACTAAAATATTTTTATAAAATGTGCCATGCGGCCTCACATATAAATAGCAGAACTGCTCTCAGCAGCACTCACCTGGTCTATTGCAGTCCCGTACCCATGACTGAGTCATGGCTGTGGGCGGGACAGGTCCAAGCAAATGCTGCATGAAGTATATATAGCCTGTGGACAAAGCCTGATGACCCAATGTGAACAGTCACCAAACGCCAAAATCTATACAGATGGAATACATCCCAAATTGGGGTGCATAGCAAGGTGGAGGTCAACCACCGACCAATTCAACAAAGAAACAACAAAGAGCCAGCACCAATGTGCACTAAGGCATCAAATATTCCAAACTGCATTATAAAAATTTTTTTGAGATTTTTGGCAAAAAATTGCAATTTCTTGAGCTGCTTCGCCACGTCACGGCAAATCTCATTTGAAGCAGTCCTACACTAAAATATTTTTATAAAATGTGCCATGCGGCCTCACATATAAATAGCAGAACTGCTCTCAGCAGCACTCACCTGGTCTATTGCAGTCCCGTACCCATGACTGAGTCATGGCTGTGGGCGGGACAGGTCCAAGCAAATGCTGCATGAAGTATATATAGCCTGTGGACAAAGCCTGATGACCCAATGTGAACAGTCACCAAACGCCAAAATCTATACAGATGGAATACATCCCAAATTGGGGTGCATAGCAAGGTGGAGGTCAACCACCGACCAATTCAACAAAGAAACAACAAAGAGCCAGCACCAATGTGCACTAAGGCATCAAATATTCCAAACTGCATTATAAAAATTTTTTTGAGATTTTTGGCAAAAAATTGCAATTTCTTGAGCTGCTTCGCCACGTCACGGCAAATCTCATTTGAAGCAGTCCTACACTAAAATATTTTTATAAAATGTGCCATGCGGCCTCACATATAAATAGCAGAACTGCTCTCAGCAGCACTCACCTGGTCTATTGCAGTCCCGTACCCATGACTGAGTCATGGCTGTGGGCGGGACAGGTCCAAGCAAATGCTGCATGAAGTATATATAGCCTGTGGACAAAGCCTGATGACCCAATGTGAACAGTCACCAAACGCCAAAATCTATACAGATGGAATACATCCCAAATTGGGGTGCATAGCAAGGTGGAGGTCAACCACCGACCAATTCAACAAAGAAACAACAAAGAGCCAGCACCAATGTGCACTAAGGCATCAAATATTCCAAACTGCATTATAAAAATTTTTTTGAGATTTTTGGCAAAAAATTGCAATTTCTTGAGCTGCTTCGCCACGTCACGGCAAATCTCATTTGAAGCAGTCCTACACTAAAATATTTTTATAAAATGTGCCATGCGGCCTCACATATAAATAGCAGAACTGCTCTCAGCAGCACTCACCTGGTCTATTGCAGTCCCGTACCCATGACTGAGTCATGGCTGTGGGCGGGACAGGTCCAAGCAAATGCTGCATGAAGTATATATAGCCTGTGGACAAAGCCTGATGACCCAATGTGAACAGTCACCAAACGCCAAAATCTATACAGATGGAATACATCCCAAATTGGGGTGCATAGCAAGGTGGAGGTCAACCACCGACCAATTCAACAAAGAAACAACAAAGAGCCAGCACCAATGTGCACTAAGGCATCAAATATTCCAAACTGCATTATAAAAATTTTTTTGAGATTTTTGGCAAAAAATTGCAATTTCTTGAGCTGCTTCGCCACGTCACGGCAAATCTCATTTGAAGCAGTCCTACACTAAAATATTTTTATAAAATGTGCCATGCGGCCTCACATATAAATAGCAGAACTGCTCTCAGCAGCACTCACCTGGTCTATTGCAGTCCCGTACCCATGACTGAGTCATGGCTGTGGGCGGGACAGGTCCAAGCAAATGCTGCATGAAGTATATATAGCCTGTGGACAAAGCCTGATGACCCAATGTGAACAGTCACCAAACGCCAAAATCTATACAGATGGAATACATCCCAAATTGGGGTGCATAGCAAGGTGGAGGTCAACCACCGACCAATTCAACAAAGAAACAACAAAGAGCCAGCACCAATGTGCACTAAGGCATCAAATATTCCAAACTGCATTATAAAAATTTTTTTGAGATTTTTGGCAAAAAATTGCAATTTCTTGAGCTGCTTCGCCACGTCACGGCAAATCTCATTTGAAGCAGTCCTACACTAAAATATTTTTATAAAATGTGCCATGCGGCCTCACATATAAATAGCAGAACTGCTCTCAGCAGCACTCACCTGGTCTATTGCAGTCCCGTACCCATGACTGAGTCATGGCTGTGGGCGGGACAGGTCCAAGCAAATGCTGCATGAAGTATATATAGCCTGTGGACAAAGCCTGATGACCCAATGTGAACAGTCACCAAACGCCAAAATCTATACAGATGGAATACATCCCAAATTGGGGTGCATAGCAAGGTGGAGGTCAACCACCGACCAATTCAACAAAGAAACAACAAAGAGCCAGCACCAATGTGCACTAAGGCATCAAATATTCCAAACTGCATTATAAAAATTTTTTTGAGATTTTTGGCAAAAAATTGCAATTTCTTGAGCTGCTTCGCCACGTCACGGCAAATCTCATTTGAAGCAGTCCTACACTAAAATATTTTTATAAAATGTGCCATGCGGCCTCACATATAAATAGCAGAACTGCTCTCAGCAGCACTCACCTGGTCTATTGCAGTCCCGTACCCATGACTGAGTCATGGCTGTGGGCGGGACAGGTCCAAGCAAATGCTGCATGAAGTATATATAGCCTGTGGACAAAGCCTGATGACCCAATGTGAACAGTCACCAAACGCCAAAATCTATACAGATGGAATACATCCCAAATTGGGGTGCATAGCAAGGTGGAGGTCAACCACCGACCAATTCAACAAAGAAACAACAAAGAGCCAGCACCAATGTGCACTAAGGCATCAAATATTCCAAACTGCATTATAAAAATTTTTTTGAGATTTTTGGCAAAAAATTGCAATTTCTTGAGCTGCTTCGCCACGTCACGGCAAATCTCATTTGAAGCAGTCCTACACTAAAATATTTTTATAAAATGTGCCATGCGGCCTCACATATAAATAGCAGAACTGCTCTCAGCAGCACTCACCTGGTCTATTGCAGTCCCGTACCCATGACTGAGTCATGGCTGTGGGCGGGACAGGTCCAAGCAAATGCTGCATGAAGTATATATAGCCTGTGGACAAAGCCTGATGACCCAATGTGAACAGTCACCAAACGCCAAAATCTATACAGATGGAATACATCCCAAATTGGGGTGCATAGCAAGGTGGAGGTCAACCACCGACCAATTCAACAAAGAAACAACAAAGAGCCAGCACCAATGTGCACTAAGGCATCAAATATTCCAAACTGCATTATAAAAAATTTTTTGAGATTTTTGGCAAAAAATTGCAATTTCTTGAGCTGCTTCGCCACGTCACGGCAAATCTCATTTGAAGCAGTCCTACACTAAAATATTTTTATAAAATGTGCCATGCGGCCTCACATATAAATAGCAGAACTGCTCTCAGCAGCACTCACCTGGTCTATTGCAGTCCCGTACCCATGACTGAGTCATGGCTGTGGGCGGGACAGGTCCAAGCAAATGCTGCATGAAGTATATATAGCCTGTGGACAAAGCCTGATGACCCAATGTGAACAGTCACCAAACGCCATGGCACATTTTATAAAAATACTTTAGTGTAGGACTGCTTCAAATGAGATTTGCCGTGACGTGGCGAAGCAGCTCAAGAAATTGCAATTTTTTGCCAAAAATCTCAAAAAAAAAAAAATTTTTATAATGCAGTTTGGAATATTTGATGCCTTAGTGCACATTGGTGCTGGCTCTTTGTTGTTTCTTTGTTGAATTGGTCGGTGGTTGACCTCCACCTTGCTATGCACCCCAATTTGGGATGTATTCCATCTGTATAGATTTTGGCGTTTGGTGACTGTTCACATTGGGTCATCAGGCTTTGTCCACAGGCTATATATATACTTCATGCAGCATTTGCTTGGACCTGTCCCGCCCACAGCCATGACTCAGTCATGGGTACGGGACTGCAATAGACCAGGTGAGTGCTGCTGAGAGCAGTTCTGCTATTTATATGTGAGGCCGCATGGCACATTTTATAAAAATACTTTAGTGTAGGACTGCTTCAAATGAGATTTGCCGTGACGTGGCGAAGCAGCTCAAGAAATTGCAATTTTTTGCCAAAAATCTCAAAAAAAAAAAAAAAAAAAAATTTTTATAATGCAGTTTGGAATATTTGATGCCTTAGTGCACATTGGTGCTGGCTCTTTGTTGTTTCTTTGTTGAATTGGTCGGTGGTTGACCTCCACCTTGCTATGCACCCCAATTTGGGATGTATTCCATCTGTATAGATTTTGGCGTTTGGTGACTGTTCACATTGGGTCATCAGGCTTTGTCCACAGGCTCTATATATATACTTCATGCAGCATTTGCTTGGACCTGTCCCGCCCACAGCCATGACTCAGTCATGGGTACGGGACTGCAATAGACCAGGTGAGTGCTGCTGAGAGCAGTTCTGCTATTTATATGTGAGGCCGCATGGCACATTTTATAAAAATACTTTAGTGTAGGACTGCTTCAAATGAGATTTGCCGTGACGTGGCGAAGCAGCTCAAGAAATTGCAATTTTTTGCCAAAAATCTCAAAAAAAAAAAAAAAAAAAAAAAATTTTTATAATGCAGTTTGGAATATTTGATGCCTTAGTGCACATTGGTGCTGGCTCTTTGTTGTTTCTTTGTTGAATTGGTCGGTGGTTGACCTCCACCTTGCTATGCACCCCAATTTGGGATGTATTCCATCTGTATAGATTTTGGCGTTTGGTGACTGTTCACATTGGGTCATCAGGCTTTGTCCACAGGCTATATATATACTTCATGCAGCATTTGCTTGGACCTGTCCCGCCCACAGCCATGACTCAGTCATGGGTACGGGACTGCAATAGACCAGGTGAGTGCTGCTGAGAGCAGTTCTGCTATTTATATGTGAGGCCGCATGGCACATTTTATAAAAATACTTTAGTGTAGGACTGCTTCAAATGAGATTTGCCGTGACGTGGCGAAGCAGCTCAAGAAATTGCAATTTTTTGCCAAAAATCTCAAAAAAAAAAAAAAAAAATTTTTATAATGCAGTTTGGAATATTTGATGCCTTAGTGCACATTGGTGCTGGCTCTTTGTTGTTTCACCATAAATCTTGAGTAGTGGTCTACCATGGTCAATGCGTAGGTGTACCCACTTCGGCTAGGGGTAAGCTTGACATGGTCCAGGGCGACCAGCTCCAGTGGCTGATGGGTGACTATGGGATGTAACGGTGCCCTCTGGCTAGTCTCGTCCTTTCTCCTCAGAGTACAAGGACCACACTCTCGACACCAGGCTTCCACCGATTCACGCATCCCACTCCAATAGAACCGCTCCCTCAACAGCATCTCCAGCTTCTTCCACCCGAAGTGGCCAGCACCATCATGGTATGCCCGCAGGACAGTAGCGACCTCAGCTTGAGGAACGATCAACTGGCATATTTTCTCATGGGTCTTCGGGTTGATCAGCTCACGGTACAGCCTCCCTTGGTGTAGGTAAAGCCGTTTTCGTTCTTTCCACAAGCGTTGGGCTTCGGCTGGAGCGGCAGGGTCTATTCCCATAGCACCTTGTTCCACCAGAGTCTTGACAAGGCGGACAGCCGGCGCTTGGTCCTGGGCGTTCTGCCACTCTTGACTGGGCCGCGGGTCCAGATCTATCCTCTGCTGGCATACTCGTACCCTCTCAGTAGGCGGCTGGTGAAACGCAGGCAACTCGATCTCCTCGAGGTCGTCATCCTCGCACCCCTCTTCTGACAAATGGGGCATCCGGGAGAGTGCATCAGCATTTATGTTGACACGACCAGCTCGGTACTTTATGGTGAAATCATAGTTGGCTAGCCGGGCTACCCACCGCTGCTCCAGCGCGCCCAACTTGGCCGTGTTTAGATGGGTCAGCGGATTGTTGTCCGTAAACGCGGTGAAGGTTGCTGCCGCCAAGTAGTGGCGGAACCGCTCCGTGATAGCCCATACCAACGCCAATAGCTCGAGCTTGAAGGAGCTATAATTCTCGGGATTCCTTTCGGTCGGCCGGAGTTTTCGGCTAGCGTAGGCAATCACCTTCTCCTTTCCATCCTGGACCTGGGATAGGACCGCTCCTAGCCCCACGTTACTGGCGTCCGTGTGGAGGATGAACGGGCGCCCATAGTCAGGGTACGCCAGGACCTCTTCTCCGGTCAAGGCCGCCTTCAACTGGCAAAAGGACTCCTCATGCTTGTCCTCCCACGACAGTGGGGTTCCAATGGGTCTACCACCTTTGGTCTGCCCCACGAGGAGATCTTGCATGGGGGCAGCCATCTTCGTGTACCCCTTTATAAAGCGCCGATAGTACCCCACCAGACCCAGAAACTGCCTTACTTCCCTCACTGTAGTTGGTCTCGGCCAGCTCTGGATGGCAGTAATCTTCTCAGGGTCGGGGGCGACACCATCCGCACTCACCACATGCCCTAGATACTGCACTCTGGGTTTCAGCAGGTGGCATTTTGAGGGCTTCAACTTCATCCCGTACTTGGCAAGGGACGCGAACACCTCGGCCAGGTGCTCCAGATGGGCTTCGTACGTCTGGGAATAAACAATCACATCATCCAAATACAGCAGGACGGTCTCGAAGTTTAAATGTCCCAGACAGCACTCCATCAACCGTTGGAAGGTCCCGGGGGCATTGCACAGCCCAAACGGCATGCTATTGAATTCGCAGAGCCCCATCGGGGTGGTGAAGGCGGTCTTCTCCCGGTCCTCTGGGGCCACGGCCACTTGCCAGTATCCGCTGGTGAGGTCAAGGGTCGAGAAGTAGTTTGCAGTTCTCAGTGCAGCCAAAGACTCTTCAATACGAGGTAAGGGATAGGCATCTTTATGGGTTATCTGGTTGATCTTCCGGTAGTCCACACACATCCGCATGGTATCATCCTTCTTCTTGACCAGTACCAACGGAGCGGCCCAGGGACTACAGCTGTCCCGAATAACCCCTGCCTCCTTCATATTCCTCAACATATCTTTGGCACACTGGTAATGTGCAGGGGGAATAGGTCTATACCTCTCTTTGATAGGGGGATGTTCACCTGTGGGAATGTGGTGTTGGACCCCCTTGATCCGCCCAAAGTCTAGGGGGTGCTTACTGAAAACCTGTTCGTACTCCTGCACCACCCTGTGTACCCCGGCCCTGTGATGTGGAGGGGTATCATCAGTGCCTACATGTAGCTGTTGGTGCCACTCCTTTGTGTCCCCCTGGGGTGGGGAAGTGCTGGGGGTAGGTGGGAGTGTGGATGGACTGGCTTCATGGATAGTGTGAGGGTCCAGGGTGAGCAGCTTGGCAATGGTGGCATACCGGGGGAGCCTGACTTCTTCCTCCCCACAGTTCAACACTCTCACGGGCACTCTCCCTTTCTTCACATCTACCACCCCTCGGGCGGCCACTACAGTAGGCCAGTGCTCGGAGGGCATGGGCTCCATCATCGCAGGGTAATCACGCCCCTGAGGCCCTACTGCTGCCCTACACCAGATCATCATCTCACTCCTAGGGGGCACAGTCAATGGAGCAACATCCATCACTCTCACCCCACCAATCTCCCCTCCTGTTGAGCTTACATGCTGGCGGTACATCAGGGCGCGGATCTCACGCTGCACAGCCCTCTGCCGGCTCCCCGCCGCTGTGGCGGCTAGCTGTTGCAATAGGTTCAACACATCAGCCATGCAGTGTTCCATCACATTGGTTCCCAGCACTATTTTCGGGTTATGATCACTGGGTTCATTCAAGATCACAATCATACCCTGGTGTTGCAGTTCAGCTTGCCCCACTGTCATAGCCACTTGTTTATACCCCACCTGGGTCAATGGAAGTCCATTAGCGGCAATCAAATTTATACTATTGTCTGGAGGCGCCAGCTTGTCTGTGGCCCAATACTGATGATACAACGTGTACGGTATGGTAGTTACCTGTGATCCAGTGTCCAAGAGAGCCATCACTGGTATGCCGTCCACAGCCACGGGGATGATAGGGCGGGCCCCGATATATCGGTCTCGCCAGTCCGGGGGGCCACGGTGTTCTACTCCTGAGGATTGGCCCGGGGCCCCAGGGGTTGCTCGTTTAACGGGCACTCTCGGTAATAATGGCCTGGCTTACGGCACTTGTAGCAGATTGGGGGTCTGCTCCGTGGGTTGTTAGCGCTTCTCCGCTGCATCCAGGGAACATCTTCAGGACTGTCAGCAAGCTGTATCTGCACTGGAGGCTGAGATCTGGTCAGAGGTTGTAGCGCAGCAAGGATCTTGGCAAGGTCTCCGTCCATGCGACGGACCTGGGCTGCCAGCTCTTCTACTGTGCTGCTCGGGGCTGCAGGCATTAAAGAGGTTGGTTTGGCTGAGGCTGCCACAACAGGAGCTGTCTCGACGGGCCACGGGACGGGTTCCAGAACTTCAGCAGCTGGGGGCTGTAGTGCTTTGATAGCCCGCTCCTTTAACACAGCAAAGTCCACATCAGGGTGTTCCAGGGCCCACAGCCGGAGTTGTTTACGATCCTCAGGGGACCTCATCCCCTGCGCAAATTGCTCCACTAACATCTTGTTGCTATCCGCCTCATTAATAGAGTTCACCCGCTTCAGTGTGCGGAGGGCGGTCTGCAGACGTAGAGCATAGTCCCGAATGCTATCTCCAGCTCGTTGCCGGCACTGGTAAAACTGCATCCTCAGCTCAGCTTCAGTCCGGGTCTCTAAGGCAGTCTGTAGCTTCTCGAAGATGGTGGCTACAGAGAGCCGGTCCCCCTCGGCCCAGGTCTCCGCTTCCTGCTCCGCCGCACCGGTTAACTGACCTAGCACTATCGCTGCACGTTGCTTATCAGTCAGGGGGTACAGCTCTAGCAACGGGTTAAGCTTTTCCCGGAAGGCCTGTAGGGCATCCGGTTTCCCGTCATACCGCGGTAGCCAGGCAGCTCCGGGCGCATAGGGCAAGGAAAACGGCATGACCTGAGCAAGCGCGGGGGCCGCGGCACCTCCCGCCGGTACGACCGGGACCTGGGCAGGCCCATTCCCATCCGCGGGTGCCGCTGCGGCTGCGACTACCGCTCCTCCAGCGGCTCCGTCGGGCGCAGACATCTTGTTTCCGTCCCCCTTAGCTCTTTCCGGCCCCTCCCCTCTCAGGGCGGAGTTTTGGCCTTCGCGCCTCTACTGCTCGAGAAGACGCTCGAGCGGGAACTTTTCGCGCCAAAGATGGCGGCTTCTGAAATTTTCCTGCCGGATGCCTCCGGCGGTAACAAGGCGCACCTCTACCTGACGGCAGAGCGGTAAGATCCTGTTCGTGACGCCAAGTTGTCGCGGGCGGGGAGGAGGGTGTCAGCACACCGCGCTCACCCCTTCTGCTCGGGTCCGGCAGCTGCTCAGTGGTGGCTCGAGCGGTGGGCCGGATCCCGGGGTTTCTCGAGCGACACTCCTCGCCCGTGAGTGAAAGGGGGTTGTTGGGTGTGGGGATTGTTATAGTTCGTGACGCCACCCACGGTTGTGGTGATTTCACCACCGCTGCTCAATATGGGGCTCCCGGGGATGGTGATGCGGAGCAGCCAGTTGTTGTGTTGCCCCTCCGTGGGTAGGGGTTGGTGATCCCGGGGCCCGGTGATGGAGAAGTAGGTGCGGGGCCTGATGGGCGCAGGGACGCGGGGGGCAGCGCTGTGCCTTGCGGCACTGTGGTACTCACTCAGCCTGAGACATGGACACAGTTTGTACGGTAAACCAAACGGCTTGTAGGACGGTCCCACAGACGGCTGCACCTGCACTCCCGGTAGGTGACGGTGATGTCCCTCTTCCTTGCACCTATGTTTGACTTGTGGTCGCGGTGGATTCCCTCCGGTTACCCGCTCCCCGACTGCAATCTGGGCCGGAGGAGCTCTACACTTTGCCCGCAGGCGCTGGCCCTGGGGAAACTGGTGCCCTGGCGGTGGCGGTGTCTCTCCAATACGGGTTGGGCTGTTGCCTTCAATCGGGACTTGGTTGTTGGGGGATCTGCGTCCCCGTCACTGACGGATTTGGCAAATTTGGCGACTCCTAGCCTTGCCGGGGTCCGAGAGGCCCCTGCCCTGGTGCTGACTGTCCTTCGGAACACTGCTCCAGACCTCCGGGCACACAGCCAACGGGGTCCTTCCAGGAACTTCCAAACGGTCCCCCTCCAGACAGTCACCGCCGTCGCTGACCTTGCTGTTCTGGCCCTACACAAAGCTGGACCCTTCAGGCTGTCTTTCTCTGCTGTCACTTTACTTGCTTTCCTCCTTTTCCACTTTCCTACTTCCACTTTCTTAACTCCTCTACTTAGCTCCTCACACTAGCCCTGCCTGGGCTTCACTTCCTGGTTACTTCCTGCCTCCAGAGTTGTGAGCTCCTCGGTGGGCGGAGCCAACCGCCTGGCCCACCCCCTGGTGTGCATCATCAAACTCCTGGAGGAAGGCAACAAGGATTTGTGGTTAGCATTGATGTGCCTACCTGGAGTGTGGGGTGTGGTGGTGTTGTGACCCGTGTCCCCTGGCTTGCCCAGGGCGACACAGATACACCGAATAAACTCAAAGTAGAGCTCAGGATTTTTTTTATATAATTTCTTAATGACTGCCATTATGCCCTTTTTTTCAGCGGTTATTAATGAGCCTCATTTTACACAGTGCAGTAGATAAGAATATCCTGTGCTGCGCTCTCCTGCTGTTTCTTGCCTCCTTCTCACTTGGCCTGAAAATAAAGCCCTTTTCTAACCCTAACTAGTGCTAGGTTTAGGGCTAGGACTAGGTTTAGGGCTAGATTTAGAGCTAGAGTTAGGTTTAGGGCTAGGTTTAGGGCTAGACTTAGGGCTAGGGTTAGGTTTAGGGCTATGTTTAGGGCTAGGGCTAGGTTTAGGGCTAGGGCTAGGTTTAGGGCTATGGCTACATTTAGGGCTAGGGTTGAGATTATTAAATTAGTTACATTAAAAAAGTAATGTATGACTATAAACTTTTCATTTTTAAACATTATGGCCAAAAGTCATGAAGGTAGTTTCTCCAGTTTTGAAATGTTGCAAAAAATTTTGCAACCATGGAAGTTACGCAATTTTTTTGCCATTTTCATGCCCGTCCTGGCTAACTCTGCTACAGTGGGTAGAACATGGGTGGGATTTGTCTAAGGGCGGCTTTGCACGTTGTAACATCGCACGTGCGATGTCGGTGGGGTCAAATCGAAAGTGACGCACATCCGGCGTCACTTTCGACATCGTATTGTGTAAATCCTAGATGATACGATGAACGAGCGCAAAAGCGTCGTTATCGTATCATCAGTGTATTCTCCGACATTTACATAATGCCGGTGCCGCGACAGGTACGATGTTGTTCCTCGTTCCTGCGGCAGCACACATCGCTGTGTGTGAAGCCGCAGGAGCGAGGAACATCTCCTACCTGCCGCTGGCGGCTATACAGAAAAAAGGAGGTGGGCGGGATGTTTACATCCTAGTCATCTCCGTCCCTCCGCCGCTATTGGCCGCCTGCCGTGTGACGTAGCTATGATGCCGCTCGACCCACCCCCTTAGGAAGGAGGCGGGTCGCCGGCCAGAGCGATGTCGCAGGGCAGGTGAGTGCATGTGAAGCTGGTGTAGCGATATTTTTCGCTACACCAGCTATCACAAGATATCGTACCTGCGACGGGGGCGGGGACTATCGCACTCGACATCGCAGCATCGGCTTGCGATGTCGTAATGGGCAAAGACCGCCTAAGCCTGCTTGTCAAATTCATGAAATGTTACTTCACTTTAGTTGCATAACTTATGATAGAAATGTACTCTAGTGATGTTTCTGGCAGAGGTGCACAGAGCTTGTAAGAGGCGTTTCATTCATGAAGTGGCAGGTGGCTCTTAGTGAATTACAAGTGCATCACAATAAATTAGAATATCATCAAAATTTAATTTATTTCAGCAATTCTATACAGAAAGGGAAATGCATATATTATATAGTCATTACACACAGCGTGATCTATTTCAAGTGTTTATTTCTGTTAATGTTGATGAATTATGGCTTATAGCCAATGAAAACCCAAAAGTCATTATCTCAGAAAATTACAATAATTACCACAAAATACCTGCAAAGGCTTCCTAAACATTTAAAATGGTCCCTTAGTCTGGTTCAGTAGGCTACACAATCATGGTCATGACTGCTGACTTCACAGATGTCCAGAAGGCAATCATTGACACACTCCACAAGGAGGGTAAGCCACAAAAGGTCATTGCTAAAGAAACTGTCTGGTCACAGAGTGCTGTATCCAAGCATATTAAGGGCTGCTCATGCGCACGTTGAAGAATTTCATGCATTTACGCTGCCTATTGCACCGCAGCGTAAATGCATGCGACCTGTGTCTGTGGCGCCCCTGACCTGGTCAGGCACCACTGAGTACTGCACCCATGCTGGGGACAGTACAATACAGGTAATCCAGAAGGCTGACCGAGGTGTGACTACACAGGCGCATAGTGATCAGGTCTCACACATGTACCTATGAGAGGACCCCTGGGGATCCCAGGAGGGGGAAAAGCCTTCACCTCCACTGGAATAGTGGAGGGGGCCAAAAGCCTCCATCTCCTCTCAAGGGGTGTGGTAAGAGAGCCTGGTTGCTAGGTGGCGTAGGCAAGAACAGGAGAGGAGGAGCAGTGAGCCGGTGCAGTGCAGAGTCCAGGGAGCTCGAGTGAGGAGCAGATCCCGTGGGCTGCTGTAGTCTGACAGCGTCCGCGCAGTGGCTACCGACGGGGGAGAACGGTCACCTAGGAGGGCTACCCGAAACCCATCTCCAGCTAGAGAGAGAGCACAGAGTGGGAAGTAAGGAGACTGCTAGGGAGAACCAGGCCCAAACGGGCGGCAGATCCCGGAGCGGGGATAGATCCACCTTTCCCTGCTAAACCTGCCGGTGTGGGGCCCTCAAAGCCCACACCACAACACCTAAAAGCCGCAGCCACGTAGCCACAGTTAGGGCCCACAGTTCACAGGAGGCAAGCAGCTGGAGTGATCTGGCCCAGGCAACAAGCAAACGGCAAACGAAGGGGAGAGAGGCTTCAGCAACTTCCCTGGGTGACCCCCATAGGGACTAAAAGTCGGGGTTACCCCAAACCACCAAGGGCTAAGGAAGGCGAGTTGGTAGTCACCATCAGAAGTCAGCCTGAAGGATACCTGGTTCCCGCCTGGTTCATCCCAGCTACGCCCGGGTTACTCACCCTGCCACCTGAAGTGAGTAAAACCCCTGAAAGACATCCTGCGTGTGTGGAGTTATTCTGCGCCTTGTGGTACTACGCACCTACACAGGGCCCTGGGGCTTGCCTCACTCTCAGGAGGCTATTCCAACTAACTGCACTCACCATCAGCCCCAGGCGTCCCTCAACCTGCAGTGGCGGTCCCCACTGACCGCAATACTGAGAGTGGCGTCACGACAAATAGAAGATCTCCTACCGGTGACAAGATCCAGACTGACAGCGGAGTCCCTGAAGGTAATGCACCGACGCAGCGTGCCCGGGGCCCGACATCTGGCGTCACGAACAGGATAAGGACTAGACCTGTTCAGACAGGTGACCATGTGCCTGGGCGGTCCGCTTGAAAAATTGGAAGCGCCGCCATATTGCCACCATGGAAAGCGCGCTGAAAAACAACAGCAGCCCGCGCTGGAAGAAGTTACCGCCCACGAAGAGGTGTGGCTACCCAGAGATCCCCTGCAGAGTTCTGACCTCGCTTGTGAAGAGAGCGGAAGCGTCCAGAGACGACGGAACGGAAAAGAAGCCAGCAGCTTGTTGCTAGAGAAAATGGCGTCTGAATGCAGAGACCCAGAGCCGGGCTCCGCTGCCTGGTGGTGCCGGGAGCTCGCCGAGTTCTGCGATCAACTGGAGGCCAGGGTCGGAAGGCTGATCAGAGAGGGACGTGCGGAGTTCCTGGGAATGACCGCGGCGGTTCAGGCCTATGAAGAGAGAGCCGCGCGCCGAGTGCCAGACCGGGCGGTGACGACTCAGACCCCGATGCTGCCACCGATGGGTGAGTCCAGTGATGCCCCTGCCAGCGCGAGTGCCCCGACCCCTGCTGTCACGTCCGCGGTCCCTGAAGAGGCGTCCGGCGCGGCGACGCTGAAGCAGGCCGCAGCCACGCCAGGTGCAGCCCGCCAAGCTCAGGCCGCCGCAGCGATGCCCTGCTCGGCCCACCAAGACCCGGTCCCTGCAGCAACGCCCAGTCCGGCCCGCAGAGAACCGGCTGCCACCGCGACCCTCATCCATGCCGCGGGTGTGACGCTGACCCAGGCCGCCGCCATGCTAGGCCCGGCCCGCCGAGACCCCACCGCAGCAGCAACGCTCGTCCGCGCCGCAAGTGAGGAGCTGACCCCGGAGACACCAGCAGTGGATCCATACCCAGAGCCGGAGATGTTGCCATATTCCCGCTGGGATGAGGAAGACCTGACACCGTCTGCTGAAGAAGATCTGCCCAAAAGCCTCACCTGGGAGCTTGTAAGCTGTACTTCGCAGAATCCAGCCCGCAAGACACGGCGCCGCAGTAGAACCCAGTTTTCCCCTGCACCGCCATCCCCAGAGCAGAGAGAAGTCACGGCCAGAGACCTAGAAGAAAAACGGTTCCTGAGAAGAGCCAAAGCACAGGTCAGAGGACCCCTTTGTAGAGGAATTGTGGAAGACTTTAGCCTGAAGTCAGGATACGGATTCATCGTTGCACCTGGTATAAAGGAAGGTATCTTCGTCAATAGAAGAGATGTGAGAGCTCATTTGCCCAGAGGACATCCTGGAAGAAACTTAAAGATGGGAGACTCCGTACAATTTACCATGCATCAAGGAGAAAGAGGGTGGTACGCGCTAGATGTAGCACCATGTCCTAAAGAAGAAGAAAGGAGAGACAGCGATAAAGAAAGAAAAGACAAAGGACCTACTGACGAGACTACCACAGATGAAGAAAAAGGTCAAGGAAGCAACAGGTGCCGCAGCCCTACAGGCCCAAGCCCTGGTGAAGAGGAGTCTGCATAGGTTCATGTAAAGTAAAGCAAGTTACCAGTTTGAAAAGTTTGTTTTGCAACGTTTTACAAGTTTAAGAATGTGCCCACATAAACTGATGTGAGAAATAAACCTTAAGGCTATGAACTGGCTATAGCCACAAACTCTCGCAGTGTAAATAGTTACACCAGAGGGCACCACCACCACCAGAGTCAGCCTGTTGAGGGGCTTGGCTCGTCTGCAACCAGGGAGCACGTCCGTATATAGGGCCTTGGCTTACCTGCAACCAGAGAGCATGCCTGTTTATGGGGCCTGGCTCTCCACCACAAAGAGGGTACCTGGTCAGCACCAACTGTGGAGGCCGCCTCTACATCCTGCCAGAAGAGGCTGAAGGCGCGGATCCACCAGGCCAGGTATGCCCTGAAACCACCAGCCCATGAAAGCCGCCTCTACATCCTGCCAGAAGTGGCTGAAGGCGCGGCCAACGTGAGAGGGTTTTGGGTGGGTTAACGGACTTGTGGGTGGAGGGTGGTGATGTATGGTACCTGGTGGTTTTAAAAGTTTTACCATGTTTTAATGTTTTATGCATTTTAAAATGTTGTCTTGCAGCCCGAGGACGTGCTGGTGATAACTAAGGGGGAATGTGGCGCCCCTGACCTGGTCAGGCACCACTGAGTACTGCACCCATGCTGGGGACAGTACAATACAGGTAATCCAGAAGGCTGACCGAGGTGTGACTACACAGGCGCATAGTGATCAGGTCTCACACATGTACCTATGAGAGGACCCCTGGGGATCCCAGGAGGGGGAAAAGCCTTCACCTCCACTGGAATAGTGGAGGGGGCCAAAAGCCTCCATCTCCTCTCAAGGGGTGTGGTAAGAGAGCCTGGTTGCTAGGTGGCGTAGGCAAGAACAGGAGAGGAGGAGCAGTGAGCCGGTGCAGTGCAGAGTCCAGGGAGCTCGAGTGAGGAGCAGATCCCGTGGGCTGCTGTAGTCTGACAGCGTCCGCGCAGTGGCTACCGACGGGGGAGAACGGTCACCTAGGAGGGCTACCCGAAACCCATCTCCAGCTAGAGAGAGAGCACAGAGTGGGAAGTAAGGAGACTGCTAGGGAGAACCAGGCCCAAACGGGCGGCAGATCCCGGAGCGGGGATAGATCCACCTTTCCCTGCTAAACCTGCCGGTGTGGGGCCCTCAAAGCCCACACCACAACACCTAAAAGCCGCAGCCACGTAGCCACAGTTAGGGCCCACAGTTCACAGGAGGCAAGCAGCTGGAGTGATCTGGCCCAGGCAACAAGCAAACGGCAAACGAAGGGGAGAGAGGCTTCAGCAACTTCCCTGGGTGACCCCCATAGGGACTAAAAGTCGGGGTTACCCCAAACCACCAAGGGCTAAGGAAGGCGAGTTGGTAGTCACCATCAGAAGTCAGCCTGAAGGATACCTGGTTCCCGCCTGGTTCATCCCAGCTACGCCCGGGTTACTCACCCTGCCACCTGAAGTGAGTAAAACCCCTGAAAGACATCCTGCGTGTGTGGAGTTATTCTGCGCCTTGTGGTACTACGCACCTACACAGGGCCCTGGGGCTTGCCTCACTCTCAGGAGGCTATTCCAACTAACTGCACTCACCATCAGCCCCAGGCGTCCCTCAACCTGCAGTGGCGGTCCCCACTGACCGCAATACTGAGAGTGGCGTCACGACAAATAGAAGATCTCCTACCGGTGACAAGATCCAGACTGACAGCGGAGTCCCTGAAGGTAATGCACCGACGCAGCGTGCCCGGGGCCCGACATGTCCCCTGCACAATCTATGAAGATTGTGCCTAATCCATGTGCACGTTGCGTTTGAGAGCGCAGCAATTTGGATTCCAAAATTTCTTTCCATATCGCTGCATTCTAAAAAGCAACATGTCAATTATTCCATGCGCTTTGGATGCAGCTCACGCTCTGTCTACGGGAGAGGAAGCATCCCGAGCGCATGAAATCGGCTTTTTTTCTGCAGAAACACTGCATTCATTATGCAGTGTTTCTGCAGCGATTTGACGCGCACATGTGCTGTCAAATCCCTGCAGAAAGTTCTGCAGGGACACGACGCAACATGCGCACACAGCCTAATGGAAAGTTAAGTGGAAGAAAAAAGTGTGGTAGAAAAAGGTGCGTAATGAAGTGTCCCAATTTATTAACATCTCCTAGCTTAATGAATCGGTGGCCTATAAGTCTGATTTCAGAAAAAAAATCCTTTTTGTAAAACTTATGGAGAAAAAACCCCAGAAAAGAATTTCACCAAAAGGAAGGTCTACTTCTCTTGGAAAAAACACACAAAAAAATGACAAAAATTCATGGGGATACATACAATCTCTACAAATGTATAACCTAAAAAGGCATAATGTGCTGGGGTCTCTGATTGCATGCGGAGGAAGAGGTTAACTTGAATGTAAATATTTAGATCTTTCCAACAGATTGTACATAAGAAAGATTGCAGCAATCTGATTGTACAATCTCATCTCCTGTGCTGTATATTCAGTATTGTTGAATTGGGCTCCTGTCCATAAAGCGCAGATTTAAGGGGTCGTGTTCTTCATCAGAGAGTGCATTAAAATGGACCTTTGCAGTTGCGGAGAATCCTCCCAGATTAAAGTCTTTTACCCTCTTAGACACAGGGGTCTGGTTAGTGATTTCCTCTTGGTGGAAAACAATACCGCGGTGAGAGAAACGGATCTGTCTGACGTCATTTTTACTTATCTCCAGCAGATGTCACCGATTCCTCCAATTAAGGGCGGGTTCCCCTTACGCGATAAGTGCTGCAGTACAATTCCGGTAATCTGGCATCTGGTGGATACTATCCAATAAACTGTAAACATTTTTAAAGAAGGTCCTTAATGCCTGGGGCACAACGGAGGGCAGCCTCAGGTTCAGTGGCACTTTCTAATATTCATTCTGTATAATGACCATCAGCATATTCTTTTTGAGCTTCCTGGTTCTTAAAGGGATTGTCAACCTTACCTTTATATTACCAGATGTGTTGAAGACATAATTTTGTGGCACTTACAGGTTCTCCTCCACTTATTCATATGGTTTCCTCAAAATCTGCCTTATCAAAATGGCCAGTGGTGGAGGAGCATGAGAATGGTGAAGTTGAAGAGGCGGATAGGCAGGAGCTCCTGTATATGTTGGAGTAGCTCAGCTCTAAACCGCAGCAATAAATGATCCCTTTATCATGTGGACGAGGTCTCGTCTTGATCATTAGTTCTAACCATTAGCTATATTACAGAATCTTGGACACTTCCCATCTGCGTTCTTTCACGTTCTTCCCAGCAGCGGTGCAGGCATGTAGCCTGGGATTTTATACAAAAGATGCAGCCTCTTGTTATGGGAAATTGTCATTTACAATGTTGTAGAGTGGTGCGGGGCGGTAGTCATGGGCGCGATATGGCTTCCAGACTCCCTAGTACACTGCATGGAAGACACGGTCCTGGCTGGGCGTGTGAATCTGTGTAGTGTGGGTCGTAGGCCTGTAAAGGCCGCATTTTGCCAATGGTTTCAGCTGGACAGGATCGGATGACTCCAACAAGTAGACCACCAGTTCAGTTCAAGCAACAAAGTTTTACATAACAGTTCCTCATCATCAACTTTATACATGAGATAGCTGGCACATAACTTCCAGCACGTTTTAGCAATACAGAGCACGTTCAAACACACTTTCAGTTCCATCAGGACTGGTCCTGTTCTTACTGGTCCTGTTCATTTCAGAACAACCCAGCGTAGCTCCACCATCCAGTCTGTGAATCCCTTTCCACAGCTCCACGTCTTATTCTCCTCATAGAGTAGGGAGTAAGTGTGGTTTTGCCAATATTTCCGGTGTCAAGCATTGAACTCTCAGACGCTTAGGGTGATTCCGCCTGGAAAAGTCAACTTATCTCACACACTGATCCGTCTCTCTCTGTTACTTTGAGTTGTAATCTACTTGGGGCCTTCCTGCTAGAGTTCTGTCCTTCTGACCCTCCTGTTTGGGGCCACTCTGTTGAAAAGGTGGTCTCTAATCTCAACGTGATCCCGCCCTCTGTGTCTTAGTCAATCCTTAAGGATCACATTATATCAGATCTGGTCTTCTTCCTCATCTTCTTACCTCAGGTCACCCACTGCATGCGACCTGGTTGACATTCAGACTATGGGTTTTTGTCACTCACTTGGTTCTAACTGCTTTCTAGAGGATAACCATCTCTCTCCCTATAAGCTAACTCCTCCCATTGTGAGCTAGTTCCATCTTTTAGCTATTTCTTACCCTACAGTCTGGTGACCATATAGAGTCTTGCTGTACATTGCACATGACATCACAATTCCGATGTCACATTATTTACACAGGACGCATGACATAATTCACATGACATCACAATACCGCTGTCATTCAATGTTCAGCTCCAAACTCATTAGGTTCCACGGCAGCGTCAGGCTGTGTTCACACTGCAGAGTCTGACAAGCAACCTGATGTCTCCCTGTTGTTCTGCCAGAGTTGGGCATTGGCTGTTTCATGTCCACTATTCCTAAGTCCTGCATGACTTAATTCTTGCTGGCCTATCGTTTGATATTACCAGTGGTATACATGATCCATAATGTGTTCCACAAATCCCTTTTAAAGAGATTTGTGGGTTTAGGAGCCTCACCTCCCATCCCTTCAGTCCGAGTCTTCGTGGACCGCTGCCTGGAGTTTGTGGTGTCTAAAATTATTCACTCCAGGTAAGTGCATCGCTCTCTGCTGTACCTGGGGAACTGGCAGGGTTATGGTCCTGAGGAGAGAACTTGGGTTCCAAGATTGCAGATCTATGCGGATTGCCTTGTTAGGGCCTTTCATCGCAACCATCCTGATAGACTAAACGCAGTTGGGTCTGAGGGTCCAGAGACCCCTCGTAGAAGGAGTGGTAATGTCATGTAATGTTCGTTTCTAAACTCATTAGGTGCCACTGCAGCGTCAGGCTCTGTTCACACTGCAGGGTCTGACCAGCAACCTGATGACTTCTATTTGTTCATCCAGAGCTGGGCGTCGGCTGTTTCATGTGCTCTGTTCCTCAGTCCTGCAGGAGTTAATTCCTGCTTGCCTGGGGAACTCTTCTAGGAGTTCAGGTTGCTAATTATCAATTACAGCCGTCTCATATAAGGTACTGGACCCTGGTGCTCAGTGCTGATAATAGCTCCAGCTTGTGAAGTTATTCTGGTCCTATATTGTTGATTCAATCTTTGGTGATCTGTGGTTTGTTTATTGTGCAGTGTGGAAGTTTCCCGGTTGTTAGTTTACTTCTTCCCTATTACTCTGGCGTCTCAGACCTCACTACCATCAACCTTACCTTCGAGCTAAGGGACACTGCAGGGTCCCCAGTCTAAGGAACGTGTCCACCTCCTTACAATCTCACCAAATTGCAGCATTGGAGGCCGGACGGACCCAACTACCAAGATGGAACAAGAGGAGTAGCACTTCACGGTGTCCATATTTACAGAATTAGGCCTCATTCACACGTCCTTGTTGATTGTACATGTTTTATCTCTTTTCTTTCATGTACAGAACATGTCCATTTTTCTCCGGTATCATGAATGAAAAGTGGCAATATAAGTCTATGGGTCCATGAAAAACACATACAGCACACAAATGGCCTTAGTGTACAACCTGTGTATGGTATGTATTTAACATTGCAAAGAGTAGTAGAACCTTTGCCATTTATGTAAGGCCTAAGAGAATATCTAACTATCTATCTATCCATGTATCTATCTATCTATCTATCCATCCATGTATCTATCTATCTATTTATATTATCTATCTATATTATCTATCTATCTATCTATCTCTATTTATCTATCTATCTACATAACTAAGAGAAAAACAGTCACCGTAATGGAAAACTAATAAAAAACTAATAAAAACATTTAGAGGTGTTTGGCATATTTTAGTGGCCATTGTAATACCTGCCCAGCAGCCACGTCACGGCAACCTTCCTTGCTGGGTCCTACTCTATACTGCATCTATCTGGGCTCCTTAAAACCTACATATAAGATCAGCAAGTAACTGTGGCGCCTCTGACCTGGTCAGGCACCACTGAGTACTGCACCCATGCTGGGGACAGTACAACACAGGTAATCCAGAAGGCTGACCGGGGTGTGGTACACAGGCGCATAGTGATCAGGTCTCACACATGTACCTATGAGAGGACCCCTGGGGATCCCAGGAGGGGGAAAAGCCTTCACCTCCACTGGAATAGTGGAGGGGGCCAAAAGCCTCCATCTCCTCTCAAGGGGTGTGGTAAGAGAGTCTGGTTGCTAGGTGGCGTAGGCAAGAACAGGAGAGGAGGGGCAGTGAGCCAGGCAGTGCAGAGTCCAGGGAGCTCGAGTGAGGAGCAGATCCCGTGGGCTGCTGTAGTCTGACAGCGTCCGCGCAGTGGCTACCGACGGGGGAGAACGGTCAACTAGGAGTGCTACCCGAAATCCATCTTCAGCTAGAGAGAGGGCAACGGAGTGGGAAGTAAGGAGACTGCTAGAGAGTACCAGGCCCAAACGGGCGGCAGATCCCGAAGCGGAGATAGATCCAGCTTTCTTTTGCTAAACCTGCCGGTGTGGGGCTCTCAAAGCCCACGCCACAACACCACAAAAGCCGCAGCCACGTAGCCACAGTTAGGGCCCATAGGTCACAGGAGGCAAGCAGCTGGAGTGGCCTGGTCCAGGCGACAAGCAAACGGCAAACGAAGGGGAGAGAGGCTGCAGCATCTTCCCTGGGTGACCCCCATAGGGACTCAAAGTCGGGGTTACCCCAAACCACCAAGGGCTAAGGAAGGCGAGTTAGTAGTCACCCTCACAAGTCAGCCTGAAGGACACCTGGTTCCCACTTGGTTCATCCCAGCTACGCCCGGGTCACTCACCCTGCCATCAACTGTGAGTAAAAACCCTGAAAGACATCCTGCCTGTGTTGAGTCATTCTGCGCCTTGTAGTTCTACGCACCTACACAGGGCCCTGGGGCTTGCCTCACTCTCAGGAGGCTATTCCAGCTAACTGCACTCACCATCAGCCCCAGGCGTCCCTCAACCTGCAGTGGCGGTCCCCACTGACCGCAATACTGAGAGTGGCGTCACGACAAGAAGAAGATCTCCTACCTGTGACAAGATCCAGCCGAGTGGAGTCCCTGAAGGTAATGCACCGACACAACACCTGTGGGGCTTCACATAACCATGTAAGTTAAAAACACATGAGGCTATTGGGTAAGGTGGGGGAGGGGGTGCAAGGCCTGTCTAAAGACATCAATCCTTTCTATACATATAAGGGAGGTTGCTGTGACGTGGCTGCTGGGCAGGTATTACAATGGCCATTCTAATATTTCAAACACCTCTAAATGTTTTTATCTTAGTTTTTTATTAGTCGCACAGCCTTTATTATCGCACAGCCTTTACAGTGTGCGACTGTTTTTCTCTTAGTTATATTATGCATTATGAGCAGACATTGTGAACGCACCTGTTCACACTAGTGAGAGTGCTGCCAGTCTTCTCTTTTTTTTATTTATCTATCTATCTAACTATCTATCTATCCCTCTATCTATCTCTCCATCTATCCATCCATCCCTCACTTTGACAACATCTGCTATGTAATAGTAACCAGCCATTTCAGCAGCGTGTGGCACAATGCGCCCCATACCTCGGTGACCCTACCCCTTCCACCCAAGGTGCCCCCTAATGAATACATTCCATCATTTGTACTAAGTAATTGAACTTCTCGGGGAGTCGCTGAAACTTTCTCTTCTTTTTTTGTTCTTGTAATCAGCTTTCATCTACGGCATCAGCAGCCGCTCTAATAATGCTCCCCTGCCCCCACCTCGCTGCTGCCTGCCACGGGGACAATGAATGAGGCGAAAAGTTTGATAAAACGAGTCAAGGAATAAAAAGCTTCTGGTTATTGATTGGCAGAAAACTCAATTGTCAGGAAGCGTGAGAGGCAGACGACATCCCTTGTCTCTCCCGCTGGAATCCAGCGATAAGTCGCCGGGCCATTTTTCTCCACTGTTCGTGCGCTGTCTCGCTGCAAATTTTAAGTAAATGACATCCTCTAATCTGCTGCCGAGACACGGTCGGTTTTATTTGCTCCGGCTGCGCAGTGATTTCAGCGTCTAGACCAGATGAATCATTCGCCTCATTGCCTGCCGAAAATATTAACATGTTTTTGGTCTCCATTTTGCGCGGCTGCACAAGTAGTAAACACAGATTCAATTTTAGATCCTCGTCGCGGCTTTTTCTTTAACGGAACAATTTATTTAGTCATAAGTCTCGAGACGTCAAGTCGTAATTCAGGATTCGGAGGGACAATCCGTCATTGCGCTCACTCTTAAAGGCCCGCTGCGCTCGCATCGTTCATGCTGCCACTGAATTCACATATTCATACCAAGTCACATCATTGGGGCGATGGGAAAAAAACCTTTTCTCTCGTAATGGGGACCCAAAATGAGAAATGGTGCACAAGAAGTGTGATGTGGACCCCAAAAAAGCCAATAATCTTTTCTGTTCCATTGAAGAACATTGCACACTTTCTAACCTAGAATGTGTGATACCAGGGAACAATAGATTGTATTTTTCACCTGTCAGGCAGCTAGTTATTCTCCAGCCTGGCTGATAGCAGAGAACAATAGATTGGATTTCCTTGTCCTACCATCAGAATCTCTCCAAAGCTGGGTTCACACTAAGCGACAGCGACAACGACGTCGCTGTTACGTCACCATTTTCTGTGACGTAACAGCGACCTTGTAAGTCGCTGTTATGATCGCTGCTTAACTGTCAAACACAGCGACGCAGCAGAGATCATAACGTCGCTGTGCTACATGTGCAGAGAGCAGGGAGCCGCGCTTAGCGCTGGCTCCTTGCTCTCCTAGGTACAGTACACATCGGGTTAATTAACCCGATGTGTGCTGCAGCTACATGTCGCAGTGCAGGGAGCCGCGCACACTGCTTAGCGCTGGCTCCTTGCTCTCCTTGCTACAGTATACATCGGGTTAATTACCCGATGTGTCCTGCAGCCACATGTGCACAGAGCAGGAGCCGGCACTGGCAGCAAGGGCGGAGGCTGGTAACGAAGGTAAATATCGGGTAACCAGGGAAAGGTCTTCCCTTGGTTACCCGATGTTTACGCTGGTTACAGCTTTCCGCAGCTGCCAGACGCCGGCTCCTGCTCCCTGCTCGCTTCATTTCGTCGCTCTCTCGCTGTCACACACAGCGATGTGTGCTTCACAGCGGGAGAGCGACGACGAAAATTGAAGCTGGACATTCAGCAACGACCGGCGACCTCACAGCAGGGGCCAGGTCGTTGCTGGATGTCACACACAGCGACAGCGACGGGACGTCGCTGCAACGTCACAGAAAATGGTGACGTAGCAGCGACGTCGTTGTCGCTGTGTGTGACACCAGCTTTAGGCCTAAAACACACTTCCGCAAAAAAAACGTACGTGTCTCACTGTCCGTTTTTCGGATCCGTGTTCCGTTTTTTAGGGGCGTTTCTACGGTACGTATGGCATCCGTGTGATGGCGTATGCGAGCCGTGTGTGCGTGTGGAATGTCCGTATTGACATAAAATACGTACGTGTGCAGTCCGTGTGCCGTCCGTTTTTTAAGGCCCGCATTCTTACCCAATTAACGTTGTTAATCATTCATCATGAGTTCCTGGTGTTGTTGTTTGCCATCAATTGACCTGATAGATTGGTAACAAGTGTTTCAGATTTTGTGATTAAAAACGGACACGGACGATACGTGCTGAACACGGACATACTCCGTGTGCGGTCCGTGCAGGCACGGATCCATAGACTAAAGCGGGTCCGTGCCTGCGTGCTGCCGGGAAAAAACGGACATGTCGTCCGTGTAGAAAAGCGCACACACGTACTTACCACACCGACACATGTTCCGTGTGATTTTACGTGTGTGTGCCATCTACCATTGAATAACATGGGTCTCCGTGTCTCCGTGTCTCCGGTACGAGCAAATACGTACCGCACACGTACAAAAAAAACGGATGTGTGTTGCGGGTCTAAAAGGAAATGGCTGATATCAGTGAACAACAGATTTAATTTCCCTGTCCTGCTGTAAGGCTCAAACCCCTAGCTAATAGGTCTGTACAGGTTATATGTCATTAAATATAATCTAAAATGTTTCCATTTATGGACATTAAGCAGAGATATTGATGGTGAAGAACGCAAAATCCGGAAAAAAAGAAAAAAGTTGCAGATCCCTTGTATGAGTACAGAGTGAATAGTGACTGGGGTGGATGGTCTATCTGAGGACACGTTACTTGAAAGACCAGCGTAGGTGGTCTTCCAGGTCATGTGACCTCTTGCTCGTCTTCATTAGTGGGGTCATGGACTTCGTGTGAGCGGAGCATAATTTCCCCCCAGTCTTCTCTATAGAACTTCTTGCTCTAGGCTGGATCTCGGTATGGTTGGGGTGGTGGAGATGCTCTAGAGACCCTTCGTCTAGACAGGAGCAGAACTAATCCCTCCACAGGGTTAAAGAATAATGAATCCGTCTTGTCCTCAAGAGACACTGGAAATAGAAGCAGACGAACCCGGAGCTGAGCTGATGACATAACGAGATGTGAATATCACCCTGCAGAGTGCGGCTGGCAGGGTGAGAGATTACGATTCAGCCGAGATGGAATCTGACCGTGATAAAACGACAAACAAATAACACACAACGTCTTGTCTAACTCACTGCTCACCGCACGGAGAGCAGCAAGACGCTACCAAGGAAGTCTCCGAGGGCGCTAAGGCTGCCATAAAGGGGGCTGCACCGTTTTTCAGAGACCATCCTATTATGCAAACCAGCTAAATCCCCTTGAAGATCCCGAAAGGAGTATACGTGTATAGAAGGACTATATTTTGTAGTCATCATTAACTTATATACATGGTGCTGGGACATAGAGGTAGCATCACATCAAGAGAATATGTGCGTCTATATAAAAGATAGCATTTTAGCACACATAGGCATTGTCTGGTCTTGTGCAAGTCTGCAGTCACTATGTAACTGCAGACTTCTGAATCTTACAGTGTGCACACCACACACTGTCAGGATTCCCTGTTCTTTGGTGTCACTGCCAAGACCAGGTAATCACATGACTGCACGTATTTGAATACTGCCAGCCACATTCCAACTAGATGTGCCGAGCCTTGCTCAATTCAATTACATTGATTGAGGCCGAGCACGTCTAGTCGGCATATGACCACATGTATCCAAAACGCATATGGTCGGTCACGATACCACCCAGTCTTGGCAACAACACCATAATAATCCTGACAGCATGCGGTGCACACACTGTAAGACATTTGCTAAAGGATCAGACAACCACTTGGGGTTAGGTCCGAGTGTGCGTAATGTGATCACCAACTGACCCCATTGCTGAGGTGACCCAGAGTCTGCGCTAAAGCTTCTTGTGAAGCAAAGTAAACGTGAATACAATGGTGGAAGAAAACTTATGCTATACTGGGGACGAACAGGCATGTTCAGAATGTGGAGAGTCTCCCGGTTCTCTGATTGGGAAGAACAACAGCTGGAGAAAAGAGATTGAGACCTGTGAGAGAGATGCCGTAAGGATTATTCTGGATGGCCGCAGTGTAACTACAGAGCTCATCTACTTTGCACTGTTCCAAATAAAGACTTTGTTCCACCATGTAAGCACTGCCATGCTCAGTTTCCTTATTGAAGTTGAACCACTATATTTATTTACATTGTTGAAGCTATGCTTTATGCTCTAGAGCCTGTTCCAAGAAAAGTAAGATTGTTGAGTTCAATTCCTTGTCAGCCCGAACATCTTCTCTGTTTGGCATGTTCTACTTTTCCCCCCCGTGCCTGACACGCAACTACTGCACAGCCCTACTGCAGCAATTGAAGCAGGACCCCAAGTTCATTTAGCTGCGTGTTTCCATGCGCACCTGTTGTGCGGTGTTCGGCGTTGCAGTCACTGAGTGTCATGGCGCCGAAGGACTCTGTTCACACTGCAGAGTCCGATTAACAGCATGGGTTTCCTGAGTTGCACAGCCTGTCATGATCGTCGGCTAGTTTGGGCTTCACTGCTCCCCAGTACAGCACGAGTTAATTCCTACTGGCTTGTGATAATCTGTTGGAAGCTCAGGCTGCTGATTACCATCCTCATCTGCCTTCACTCTTTATAAGGTTCTGGTTTCTGGGTCTGAGTGCCGGATATAGCTTCTGCTATCTCGGTTCCTGTGGTTATCCAGTTCTATGGTGATCTACAAGTTGCCATTCTGTGTGGTGTGTGAGTTCTCCAGTTGTGCATTTATTTCCTACCCTTTTTGCGTTACTCCCAGTTCACATACTGTCCCTCCTTTGTGTTTGTGCGCAGTGTGCACAAGTTTTCATTTACCCTTGCTTGTGCCTATTTGTGGGGTTTTTGTTACTGGGTTTCCGTCATGCTTCCTGGGTGGGGGGTGTAGTATCAGGGCTCGGACAGGAGATAGGGTCATGCTGGGTTCTCCAACCTGTCTACCATCAAGCCTACCATCGAGATAAGGGACAGTGCAGGGGTCCCAGTCCTAGGGTCAGCCTAGGAGCCCCTTTTCCATTGGTACATACCCTGTTACAGCACTGCAGCAGTCCATCATAATACAGTTAAGTCCAGAAATATTTGGACAGTGACACAATTTTCGCGAGTTGGGCTCTGCATGCCACCACATTGGATTTGAAATGAAACCTCTACAACAGAATTCAAGTGCAGATTGTAATGTTTAATTTGAAGGTTTGAACAAAAATATCTGATAGAAATTGTAGGAATTGTACACATTTCTTTACAAACACTCCACATTTTAGGAGGTCAAAAGTAATTGGACAAATAAACCAAACCCAAACAAAATATTTTTATTTTCAATATTTTGTTGCGAATCCTTTGGAGGCAAACACTGCCTTAAGTCTGGAACCCATGGACATCACCAAATGCTGGGTTTCCTCCTTCTTAATGCTTTGCCAGGCCTTTACAGCCGCAGCCTTCAGGTCTTGCTTGTTTGTGGGTCTTTCCGTCTTAAGTCTGGATTTGAGCAAGTGAAATGCATGCTCAATTGGGTTAAGATCTGGTGATTGACTTGGCCATTGCAGAATGTTCCACTTTTTTGCACTCATGAACTCCTGGGTAGCTTTGGCTGTATGCTTGGGGTCATTGTCCATCTGTACTATGAAGCGCCGTCCGATCAACTTTGCGGCATTTGGCTGAATCTGGGCTGAAAGTATATCCCGGTACACTTCAGAATTCATCCGGCTACTCTTGTCTGCTGTTATGTCATCAATAAACACAAGTGACCCAGTTCCATTGAAAGCCATGCATGCCCATGCCATCACGTTGCCTCCACCATGTTTTACAGAGGATGTGGTGTGCCTTGGATCATGTGCCGTTCCCTTTCTTGTCCAAACATTTTTCTTCCCATCATTCTGGTACAGGTTGATCTTTGTCTCATCTGTCCATAGAATACTTTTCCAGAACTGAGCTGGCTTCATGAGGTGTTTTTCAGCAAATTTAACTCTGGCCTGTCTATTTTTGGAATTGATGAATGGTTTGCATCTAGATGTGAACCCTTTGTATTTACTTTCATGGAGTCTTCTCTTTACTGTTGACTTAGAGACAGATACACCTACTTCACTGAGAGTGTTCTGGACTTCAGTTGATGTTGTGAACGGGTTCTTCTTCACCAAAGAAAGTATGCGGCGATCATCCACCACTGTTGTCATCCGTGGACGCCCAGGCCTTTTTGAGTTCCCAAGCTCACCAGTCAATTCCTTTTTTCTCAGAATGTACCCGACTGTTGATTTTGCTACTCCAAGCATGTCTGCTATCTCTCTGATGGATTTTTTCTTTTTTTTCAGCCTCAGGATGTTCTGCTTCACCTCAATTGAGAGTTCCTTAGACCGCATGTTGTCTGGTCACAGCAACAGCTTCCAAATGCAAAACCACACAGCTGTAATCAACCCCAGACCTTTTAACTACTTCATTGATTACAGGTTAACGAGGGAGATGCCTTCAGAGTTAATTGCAGCCCTTAGAGTCCCTTGTCCAATTACTTTTGGTCCCTTGAAAAAGAGGAGGCTATGCATTACAGAGCTATGATTCCTAAACCCTTTCTCCGATTTGGATGTGAAAACTCTCATATTGCAGCTGGGAGTGTGCACTTTCAGCCCATATTATATATATAATTGTATTTCTGAACATGTTTTTGTAAACAGCTAAAATAACAAAACTTGTGTCACTGTCCAAATATTTCTGGCCCTGACTGTAGCTCTTCATAGGGTCATCACTAGAATGAATGTGGCCTTTATAACGAAACAATTTGCAGGACACCATGTCAGTTTTCTGTGGTGGTTGGATAGCAGTCCTGTGAACAACTCCCTACCTGCTAGCATCTGCGACTCCTCTTTTGCTTACCTGTTTTTTCTGTTGGCGCTACTTGAAATATACGCCACTCTAGGGCTCCGTACGTTGAACTGCGCCAGTCCCAAGGGAGCAACTAAGCTCTTCCCTCAGCGACCGTATTTACTCCTGTGTCCCACAGGTTCCACCAGTAAGCTCCTTGCTTTCTTGCCTAACCAGAGTCATGGCATGACTCTCTTGTGTAAGTGACCTCCCCTCTCTCCCCCAGTGGCTGCCCCTCCCATCCCCAAGTTCCTGTCACTAGTGGGTATAGGCAGTGTTTGGAGGCAAGCCTTAAGACCCGACCCTAGCACGGTCCCCAGTGGGGAGGGCAACCTGCTGTGTATTTATGGAATGTTTGGATGTGGAACCGGCACCGACCTCCTCAATACCCGAGATGAGTACCGAACAGTAAGTGAGGTGCAGTACCCTGTGGCGACTGAAGCCTCAGGAGCGCCACACTAGCTTCCCCATTTTTAAAATATCTCTAATGTGTGTGTGTGTATGTGCATGTATGATGTGTATCTATGTATGTCAGTGTATATGACTGTGTGTGTGTGTATATACATGTTTATATGTATGTTTTTGAATTTGTCTTCAAATATGTATGTGTATGTATTCCTGTATGTGTACGTATTTGTGTAGGTGCAAGTTCATGGGGCCCACTGAGAATGTTTCGCCTGGAGCCCATGAAAACCTGGAGCCGGCCTTGCCCAATCTGCCAAATTAGTGACTTCCATTGGGATCCAGGTCAAGTCTGGGTCCCAAACGGAACTTTATCTAAAGTCCGGTGGCACCTACCGAACCGATCTTCTACGGGTCCGCTCAGAGTTGGTTTGGGTAAAGAAGTTAATTAACCACATGGTATATATGTAATATAACTTGGTCACCAAAGTGGACATTAAGAATGATGAGAACTAAGATCATGCAATGGCTATGGGACCCGTAGAGATTTTGGGGTTCATATTATTCTCTTTGGATGTAGTCATCATTGCCAAAAAAGGAAGATGAGAACTTCTTGAGGTTCTCTATTATGACAATTAAATTGGACCTTGCAGGGGTATTGGTCTAGTGACCCAGCTATGCTGATATGGAGGCTGTGGTGGGACTTTTTAGATTTTGATCTAGACCTTCTTTTTTATTTTATTCTCTCTTTCTCTCTACTAGATACATCCTGGATGATGACAGTACATAGACTAGAATGCAAATTACTGCAGTGAGTTCAGGACGGGCAGAAGGCTCTGCAAGGTTCTATGAATCCAGGTCATCTGTGAAGATTATAGGCAGGGTGGAGAAGACATACGGCCAAGGTCCAGGTCCGTGTAGGTGTAGGGCTTTCAACTCTACTGCAGCATTATTCAATTAATTGCTTTAATTCTACAGAGGAAAGAAAATGCTGCTTTCTCGCGGCTGGTGTCTGCAGAGGTTGTGACTCCCAGCCACCTTAGTGACAATGTATGCCAAAAAGCGAAGGCAGCATCGCTAATGTCTAATGACATCCTGTGCAGGAGGCTTCTCTTCAAGGCTTGATGCGGCTGGTGACTATTTTTTAATAGGGATGACATATTCTGCACTGTAATGAATCCTCCCCTCAGCCGGTGTCAACTAAAATTACCAGATCTCCGCAGATCTCTGAAGAAAAGTTCTAGCAGTTCTTTCCTGAAGTTTTCCAATCCTCCCTTCCCCCAACTTCCCGCCTCCTTGTTATATATATATATATATATATATATATATATATATATATAAAAAAAGTTTTTGACAGTAAGGTTTAACTCCTTGATGGTGAAGAATGAATTTCTTTCTTATCCAGAAACAATTTTAATACCTTAAGATGGGATAGGCACATGAAGGCTATGATATTCATGCTTATAGATCCTGGTGCAGGCGCCATTCAAACAGCTGCAGGGAATGCTGGGGGTTATAGTTTTGTAACTGATAGTGAAGTTGAAGAAAACAATTACCTAGATCCTGCATATAATCTCAGGACCAGGACCTAAAGTGTGTGCAACCTTTGTCCCTACCATAGGGGACACCACAGCTCCTTTCATATCCAATCCCAAATGTGTGCCCAACCCTATTGAAAGGCAGCCATAGTGGATCCAGGGACATTGCCTAGATTATTGACTGGTCTTTGCCATATGGAAAACCTGACAGCAGTGTTAATAGAGCAGTGTATGCCTCCTTGTACTATTTGGGCACTGTATGGTACATCAAGGGGGGCATCAAGAGATTGTCCAATTTTGTCTCAAAGTTAAAGGGCTGAGAATTGTATACTCCACCCACCCTAAGAAGGCATGCTAGGATATGTGCGCACGTTGCGTTCTGTGCAGTGCGGAAAAGAACGCACCCTCTGGCAGACTGGACAAACACTGCGTTTGTAAAAACAAATTAATCCAAAACGCATGTATATTGGATGCATTTTCCATGCGTTTTGCGTGCATTTTAGATGCATTTCTGACAGTGCGTTCCCCCAGCAATTCAGCTCTGTTACATGTCCGCTAACAGCAGATACAGACAGAGTCGCGCGTTGAGAATGAACTCGGATGAACTTCACCCGACTTCGTTGTCATCCCCCGGCTCTGTCTGTGTTTCGCGTCCTGATTAGCGGTCACCCATGAAGGACTCACCGGGGTCCACTAATTCCCCTTAGTGATTGAAGTGAGCAGCGCGATCAGCGGTGCTGTCACTCAGGTTACCCGCGGTCACAGCCGGAGTCCTCTACCTGAGAACAGTAGCCGCGGGTAACCTGAGTGACGGCACCACTGATCACTTCAGTCACTCGGGCGACTTGCTGTCACAGTTGGAGGATCTAGCGGTGGCCGCGAGTAACCTGAGTGACGTCATCGCTGATAGTGCGGCTCACTTCAGTTGCTGCTTGGAGCTGACAGAGAGCGGTCGTGGTCTGTATCCACTCTTGTCAGCTTCATATAGCAGAGCTGGATACGTCGCAGGACCTCCTGTGGATTACGTCGGACATGGAGGGGTATATGGGGATTAATAAAGTGGTGAAAGAGGCCACCGCACCAGGGCAATTCGGGATGAGCCGGGTAGAGTCCCGTGACTGTTGCATCTAATGGCTGCGGCAATTCCGGGCGGCTGCTGGCTGATATTGTTAGGCTGGGGGGCTCCCCATCCTGAGAATACCAGCCTTCAGCCGTGTGGCTTTACCCTGGCTGGTATCAAAATTGGGAGGACCGCATGCCGTTTTTTTTTTAATTATTTATTTATTTTACTGCACGATATAGACCCGCCCACCGGCGGCTGTGATTGGTTGCAGTGAGACAGCTATCACTCAGCGTGGGGGCATGTCTGACTGCAACCAATCATAGGCGCCGTTGGGCACGGAAAGCAGGGAATACGAGATGGAATAATAAGTGGCCGGCATTTTCAAAAGAGGAAAAGCCACCGTAGCTTTGTGACAGCTGTGCAGCGCTGCGTCGGGGATCGGGGAGTGTAAGAGGGGGAGAGACCGACTGACCGACAGACAGAGAGAGAGAGACAGACAGAGCAACCAGCTGACAGAGAAAGAGACCGACCAACAGACAGAAGGAGATTGACCGACATTGACAGAGCGAGACTGAAAAGACCTGCATTTTGCTTATCAAAAAAGCATGCGGAACGCAACAAAAATGCGGTCCAAGTGCATTTTGGTTGCGTTTTGACCCACATCATTGATTTCATTGAGTGGAGAACGCAGCTACAACGCACAAAAGAAGTGACATGCTGCTTTTTTTTCCGCAGCGATTTTTGGCATTCAAAACGCTGTATTTAAAAACACAGCGTGCAGATTGAATTTTTGGACTTCTCATAGACTTTGCTGGGGAAACAGAACGCATGCAATTTGGCATTGAAACGCTGCAGTTCAAAACGCACCATTAACGCGGGAAAAACGCAACGTGCGCACATAGCCTTATACCTGGTTCGGCTCCAGTGCTGGATGACTACCTGTCTCCTGCTTTGGTCAGCTCCTTCTCCTCCATTCCGATGCTCAATGCATTGCCACAGTAACCCTGCACACCCCTTCCAGCCTTTTTGGCTGTCTCAGGTAGTTTGCGCACTATTCAGTACTTAAGTTATAACACTGCTGCTACATTCTGCCGTACATTGCTTCCGTGTGTGTAACGACCATACCGGCATCCCTGCACTGTCCTTCCCCCCCTACACCGGCAGGGACACTGGCTCACTCACCTGCCCGGCTTTAGTGGCTGCCCCATCCCTGCTGCTGTCTGCCAGGGCCTGCACATGCCACACAGGCCTCCTAGCAATGCCTGTAGGGTGCGCACGTGGCCAGTACTCCCTGACCCGAAAGTGACATCTCAGCTCGGCTGAGAAGCTGCAGGTATTTAAGGCACATTCCCCATATGGGAAGTGCCTGGATAACGAGTTCCTACAGTTGCTAGTTCTCAGGTCTCTTTCTGAAACTGCTGCCGCCATGATTGTTCTGTTGATCCGTATCTGTGTTTCAGTGAATCACAAGTCCGCTGCTGTTGCAACCATCCACGCCGGCCGACTACCACAATACCTGCTACCGCAAGTATCCATACTGCCCACTTACCATGATACCCACTGCTGCAAGTATCCACATCGGCCACTGCTACCGCATTGATCCATCCCGGCTGAATTCACAACACCGGCTACTGCTGCTGTTCCTATCATCTGGGACTGTCTGTGTTCGTACCCCTGAGGCCAGCCATCGCAGCATCATTGTTCCCGAGTGGCACCTGGTCTCACACCTGCAGCACAACACCCTCATCATTAGAGGCAATGGGGAAAACCAGGTGTGGTTCTGCAGTCAAGCCCCACTGGGTTTTCTGTGTGCTGTGGGTCTGCTAATCCTGTGCTCGCCCCGAGGACTTGACATTTGACCTACTCTATTCCTTTACAATGCAGGGCTCTGATACATCTGTACTGTTAGTTATCTAACGATTTGATATCTGCTACATTGCTGGTCTCTGCTACTTCATTATTATGTGACAACTGACCTCCTTCAGTCTGCTACATTGCCAGTCTCTGCTACATCTACAATGGGTCAATTTCCCAACTTTACTCTTATATATCAGTAAGCTATACTGCATCTATAGAGTCACATGAGCAACTTAAAGAGAATCTATTAGTAGGTTTTTGCTATTTAATCTGAGAGCAGCATAATATTGAACAAGAGAGATTAATTCTAGGGATGTTTCACTTGTTAAAGGCTAGATGTTGTAGTTTCAATACAATAAGTGTTTTATCAGCAGGAGATTATCACTACCTGACTAGGTCTCACATGCAGGCTAGTCAGACTAATCTGTGTAATCCCACCACACCACTGATTGGTAGACTGATGACAATTTACAGTGCACACAGGAAGCTGCCAATCAGGTGTGTGGGTGAGATTATGCACAGTTTTTCCTTCTGAGTTCTGACCACTGAAAACAAGGATTGTAATAAAATGTCACCACGCAGTCCTGTAAGTGATACATTGCTAGAATCAGGTACTCTACCCCTACATCATGTTTACACAGCAAAAACCTGCTGACAGATTCCCTTTAATTCTGCTACATCATTGCAGTGACCCTGCTAATATACTATTCCCTATGTCACTGGGCTCTGCTACTACATTCTACTCTGTTGTTTATCAACAGTGAGCAACCCGAGCTATGATTATTATTAATAATTATTATTATTATTACTATTATTATTCTAGCACCATTTATTCCATGGTGCTGGGATTAAGAGTATACATAATAAAAACAAGTACAATGAACAATACAAGGCACAGACTCATACAGGAAGATAGAGAGCCCTGCCCACAAGGGCTCAAGATCTGCAAGGGATGAGTGAGGATACAGTCGTTGTTCAATTCTGCAACATTGCTGATCTCCTCTACATAGTGTAAGATGGCTGCCGGTCGATGGGAGGTATGTGTCACAGAGGTGGTTATCTTCTGTGATGTAAGCATGGGAGCAAGCTCTAGAACATGTAGTACAAATATAATTTATTAGGGCATATTAAGGCTGGGTTTTATGAGCAGGTGGAGAGATGAGTGGGTCTGGCTATTCACATACCCCCACCCTTGGGTGTCGTACATAATACAAAATGGAGACCAATAGTCTCATATGATGTCTGTGTGTGGAGGTTGTTACACCTCCATAGAGAAACTCTTTGTGAAAGAAGGGTTTTGTATCCTGAGTGGGCGAACCCCCTGTGAAATGGACTTCTTATTTTTTTCTGTTTTGTTTTTTTATGCTAGAAAGACTTGCTTTATGTTTTTCTTCTGAAGCAGTTTATGGTATCTGCAAATAAACCAGTCAGACTGTTTAAATAGATTCCTGTTGTTGCTTCAACCAGCAACTGAGTAAATAGCATTGTCACATTCGCTACAGTCTACTCTGTTACATTTGCAAGTCTTCTCTAATGTACCATTATCACAACTTTGTGTCACTAGTCTTCATTCTCTGAGCCTTTAGTTTCCCTGTGTTCTACTTGTCTACTCCTCAGTCTGAGAATTACAACCTATACTGCTCCAGCCTGTCCACATTACTGCTTACCAACCGCTCATCCAGACCAAGGGCTTTGAGAATCCTCATGAAGTGAGACATAAAGCTAGATTCCCTGTTATACTCTACTTTGAGCACTGCACTGCATCAGGATTTCTGTTGGAATCCCCATAAAATAGATTTCACACGGGAACTTCATCAGAACCCTGAAGGAGCCATTCACTTCAATGAAGCTGATGGAGTCACTGTGGACACTGTCTAGTCTTTCTCCTGGCAGTCTTGATCTTTTTCAGATATGTATAAAAATGTGGCAGACCAAGTTTTTGTGTATTTCTGAAAAATACGAACACTGCCAGGACAGAGACCAAACATTGTCTACAGTGTCTTTATTGGCTTCCTTGAAGTAAATGGTTCCCTTGAGGTTCCCATCGATATCCTGACTTTTGCGGGTTTCTGCTAGAAATATACACATAGTGATCAACAGAGAGCACTGTATGAATGTGAACACAGTGTAGGAGCTATTAAGAAAATGTTTGTTTGTTACATTGTATAAAGATATTAGTTATCACCACAAAGTGCCTTGAAGAAAGGCTAAACGACAACACCTTTCTCCATAGTCAACTCAAAGAAGAGTAACTAAACTCTCTCCCGGATTTCTCATATTTAGCACGTTCTTGATGGGCCTTGCAGACTGATGGAGGTTTGTATCCCTTAGGGGGGCTTTGCACACTACGACATCGCAGGTGCGATGTCGGTGGGGTCAAATTGAAAATGACGTACTTCCGGCATCGCATGCGACATCGTAGTGTGTAAAGGCTCGATGATACGATTAACGAGCGCAAAAGCGTCGTAATCGTATCATCGGTGCAGCGTCGGCGTAATCCATGATTACGCTGACGCGACAGCCCGATGTTGTTCCTCGTTCCTGCGGCAGCACACATCGCTGTGTATGAAGCCGCAAGAGCGAGGAACATCTCCTACCGGCGTCACTGCGGCTTCTGTAGGATATGCGGAAGGAAGGAGGTGGGCGGGATGTTTACATCCCGCTCATCTCCGCCCCTCCGCTCCTATTGGCCGCCTGCCGTGTGACGTCGCAGTGACGCCATACGACCCGCCCCCTTAATAAGGAGGCGGGTCGCCGGCCAGAGCGACGGTCGCAGGACAGGTGAGTCCATGTGAAGCTGCCGTAGCGATAATGTTCGCTACGGCAGTTATCACAAGGATATCGCCGCTGCGACGGGGGCGGGGACTATCGCGCTCGGCATCGCAGCATCAGCCTGCGATGTCGCAGCGTGCAAAGTGCCCCTAAGTGCACACTCAGACAAGACCTATGCACTCCTATGTGCTGAACTGCGCACGTCTCAGGGGTCTTTTTTTGCCATCACTGGGGGTCTCAGGATCTGGACCCACACAGACCTGCAGGCATTTAAAGTGTCAGCTAGATATGAAAAATCAGGAAGTTAATCTTTAAGAAAAATTCAAGGACAATCTTGCTAATCTCTGTTTTATAAGGAGCAGACCTTGTTATCTCTACTTCAAGCTGAAATCTTCTCTCCTCATGAACAGATGTTGAAAATACTTCAGAATGTGCTAGACTCCTTTTCAAGCCTCCTTCACACACTGCAGTATTTGTCACATCAGCAGTTTGCGCAGCATTTGCAGGCTGCATCACTACTGCTAAAAGTATCTGTATTGTGTTGTACCAAAGGAAGGCTCAAAGTCTTGTCATATGAAGAGTAATAAGTCCACAAAGGCAGGAGCCTACTTTTACAGAGATCCGGAGGAGCAACTTTGATACATTCAATGTTACATAAACAATCCCAGCTAGGTACAAGGTTGATGTGACAACCAATTTCAACCCATTTTTTAAGCACCTAGGGCATTTGCCCCTTTTCCACACTCATAAACATCTCCACTAGACATGGTTGAACCAGGAGATGTTCGGGTTCAATGGATCCAGCAGAACGTTTAAAAAAAGTCCAGTTCTGGACCAGACTTGACCTGTACTTCAGCCCAGACCCCGAACACGAGATAAGTCTATAGGGACTCGAACATACAGTTAGGTCCAGAAATATTTGGACAGTGACACAAGTTTTGTTATTTTAGCTGTTTACAAAAACATGTTCAGAAATACAATTATATATATAATATGGGCTGAAAGTGCACACTCCCAGCTGCAATATGAGAGTTTTCACATCCAAATCGGAGAAAGGGTTTAGGAATCATAGCTCTGTAATGCATAGCCTCCTCTTTTTCAAGGGACCAAAAGTAATTGGACAAGGGACTCTAAGGGCTGCAATTAACTCTGAAGGTGTCTCCCTCGTTAACCTGTAATCAATGAAGTAGTTAAAAGGTCTGGGGTTGATTACAGGTGTGTGGTTTTGCATTTGGAAGCTGTTGCTGTGACTAGACAACATGCGGTCTAAGGAACTCTCAATTGAGGTGAAGCAGAACATCCTGAGGCTGAAAAAAAAGAAAAAATCCATCACAGAGATAGCAGACATGCTTGGAGTAGCAAAATCAACAGTTGGGTACATTCTGAGAAAAAAGGAATTGACTGGTGAGCTTGGGAACTCAAAAAGGCCTGGGCGTCCACGGATGACAACACTGGTGGATGATCACCGCATACTTTCTTTGGTGAAGAAGAACCCGTTCACAACATCAACTGAAGTCCAGAACACTCTCAGTGAAGTAGGTGTATCTGTCTCTAAGTCAACAGTAAAGAGAAGACTTCATGAAAGTAAATACAAAGGGTTCACATCTAGATGCAAACCATTCATCAATTCCAAAAATAGACAGGCCAGAGTTAAATTTGCTGAAAAACACCTCATGAAGCCAGCTCAGTTCTGGAAAAGTATTCTATGGACAGATGAGACAAAGATCAACCTGTACCAGAATGACGGGAAGAAAAAAGTTTGGAGAAGAAAGGGAACGGCACATGATCCAAGGCACACCACATCCTCTGTAAAACATGGTGCAGGCAACGTGATGGCATGGGCATGCATGGCTTTCAATGGCACTGGGTCACTTGTGTTTATTGATGACATAACAGCAGACAAGAGTAGCCGGATGAATTCTGAAGTGTACTGGGATATACTTTCAGCCCAGATTCAGCCAAATGCCGCAAAGTTGATCAGACGGCGCTTCATAGTACAGATGGACAATGACCCCAAGCATACAGTCAAAGCTACCCAGGAGTTCATGAGTGCAAAAAAGTGGAACATTCTGCAATGGCCAAGTCAATCACCAGATCTTAACCCAATTGAGCATGCATTTCACTTGCTCAAATCCAGACTTAAGACGGAAAGACCCACAAACAAGCAAGACCTGAAGGCTGCGGCTGTAAAGGCCTGGCAAAGCATTAAGAAGGAGGAAACCCAGCGTTTGGTGATGTCCATGGGTTCCAGACTTAAGGCAGTGATTGCCTCCAAAGGATTCGCAACAAAATATTGAAAATAAAAATATTTTGTTTGGGTTTGGTTTATTTGTCCAATTACTTTTGACCTCCTAAAATGTGGAGTGTTTGTAAAGAAATGTGTACAATTCCTACAATTTCTATCAGATATTTTTGTTCAAACCTTCAAATTAAACGTTACAATCTGCACTTGAATTCTGTTGTAGAGGTTTCATTTCAAATCCAATGTGGTGGCATGCAGAGCCCAACTCGCAAAAATTGTGTCACTGTCCAAATATTTCTGGACCTAACTGTAAGTGCTATAAAATGGTGGTAGTTGTCATGATTCACCTTTGGCGCTGCTCTTTGCAGAGCCATTGGGTTTTGTCTATTGCTCGGTTGTTTGTATTCCATGTGTCCTTGCCGGTGGGCAGGGTTTGTTTCGTGCCTTGTTCCGGTAAATGCCTTGCTTTATCTTTGGGCTGTTTCCACCAGAATTTCGCCAGTGATAGTTCCTGCTCTGCAGTTCCCGCGAGTTCGTTCTGATCCTCGTCACGCTACTCCGACTCCTCTCCCTGTCCACCGCTTCATCCATCTTGTCAGTGCTCCCTAACTTCCTGACCCTCCGCTTGTCTTGTTCTCTTCCTTCAGTTCCGCTTCCCCCCTTTTGTACTTACGTTTCCCTTTGGCCTCTGACCCCGGCTTGCTCTCTGACTACGGTTCCTCTCCCCATTTGTATCTAACTTTACCTCCCGGCTACCGACTTTAGGTTTCCACTTGACTTTGGCTCCTCTTCCTCTTTTGCTCTGATGTGACCTCCCGGCTCTGACTCTCGGTGTGTACGACCATTCTGCTACCTCCCTGTCTAGATATTGGTGACATCTAGTGGACGGACGCCACATTACACCTAGGAGCTCTATATCTCTCCTGTGTACTTGCATCCCCCAGTGGTAGCATTACAGTAGTAAGGGCTAGAGCATGGGTCTCCAATTCCAGTCCTCAAGGGCCGCCAACAGTGCATGTTTTCAGGATTTCCTTAGTATTGCACATGTGGTAATTTAATCACCTGCACAGTTGATGATTCCAACACCCATGCAATGCTAAGGATATCCTGAAAACATGCACTGTTGGCGGCCCTTGAGGACTGGAGTTGGGGAACCCTGGGCTAGAGGGTTGCAAAAAAGAGCAAAACGGGTATTAAAGCAGAACAGATATAGTTACCGAGTTTCCGCGCATCTTTCACACTGCTTCTGGTTCTGCTCATTAAATCTTGTGAATATTCACTGCTTCCCCTGTTAACCTTTGCAACAGCATCTGTGATTAGTTGCAGTCAGACTGCGCCCCCACCCTCTGTGCCAACATCTGTGATTGGTAGCCCTCACACTAGCTGTCTGGGTCCTCGAAGCGGAGTGTACAAATAAATTAACAATTGGAAAAAATGGTGTAACATTCCTCCTATTTTGATACCATACCCAGTGCAGATAAAGGAGACAGCTGGAATCTCCAGGCCCCAGCTTTGTGCTTTATCTTGGCTGTGTATCAAAATACGAGAGATCACACTCAGCTTTTTTTATTATTTAAATAAATAATTTAAAAAAATGTGGTGTGGTTCCTCCCCAATTTTGATACCCAGCCAAGATGAAGCAGACAGCTTGGGGCTGGTATTCTTAGACTGGGGAGGCCCATTGTTATTCTGCCCTCCCCAGTCTAAAAATAGCAGCCTGCAGCCACCCAGAATTGGTGCATTCATTAGATGCGCTAATCCTGCTGCTTACCCGGCTCATCCCAATTGAGTGATGGCAATTGGGATAATATAAGGAGTTAATGATAGCTGTGATTTGTCATAAAATCACAGGTGCTACGAAGCCTTGAACTATTCGTTGATAGGGGTATATGAGATATCCCTATTACTAATTGTGTAAGTAAAAAGAAATAAACACAAAAACAACACAGAGAACAATCCTGTATTTATAAAAAAAAAAATAAAAAGACAAAAAAAATCTATCCCTATTTCTCCAATTTCTTAACCACCAAACAAACTGCAGGTCCGACGTAATCCACACCATAATAAACCCGGCTCTGGTACATGCTGAGGTCACAATGCGCAGTCAAATTAGAAAACATGACCAATCACTGCAGCATCCTGAAAACACTGACGGAGCCGCAGCTGTGAGAGCAGTGACATCAGTGAGTTCACTCTGGTGAACTTATTGAACTGAATACTGGATTACCGGATTGGCTACGTGCGCATGTTGAGTATTTGGTTGCAGAAATATCTGCACGAAATCTGCATCTCCTGCCAGAAAAAAACACCAAAACCGAGATGCATTTTTTACGTGTTTTAGATGCGTTTTTCTGCCAGCAGATGCAGATTTCCTGCAGAGATCTCTGTAACCAAATTCTCAATGGACGCACTTTGCCTGATCCAGCAATTAGGCATTGAGTTCACCTGAGGTGAGTTCACTGAGTTCACCTCAGGTCGCAGCTGCCGATTCCTCTTTGCCCTTTAAATTTATTTTTATCTGGGCGGCCGAAGCCAAACAGTAACACAGACTTCTGTGAGAAGTCCGTGCACGGACACTAGGTATGCAGTACGGACTCCGAACTTTACAGTTTGGGTTCACCCATCATTAGTCTCCACACCACCACCACATGATTAGAAGACTGGCTCCCACTCCTACTTAGTTACTAAAAATTGTAGTTTTCTTCATGGAGGGTAGCAATAGAAGTGCCATATCTCCACCAGAGCCTGCTCCTGTGACTTCTGCTTCTGTCATCAGGCACTGCCATATTCACTCCACACAGTTAGGTCCAGAAATATTTGGACAGTGACACAAGTTTTGTTATTTTAGCTGTTTACAAAAACATGTTCAGAAATACAATTATATATATAATATGGGCTGAAAGTGCACACTCCCAGCTGCAATATGAGAGATTTCACATCCAAATCAGAGAAAGGGTTTAGGAATCATAGCTCTGTAATGCATAGCCTCCTCTTTTTCAAGGGACCAAAAGTAATTGGACAAGGGACTCTAAGGGCTGCAATTAACTCTGAAGGCGTCTCCCTCGTTAACCTGTAATCAATGAAGTAGTTAAAAGGTCTGGGGTTGATTACAGGTGTGTGGTTTTGCATTTGGAAGCTGTTGCTGTGACCAGACAACATGCGGTCTAAGGAACTCTCAATTGAGGTGAAGCAGAACATCCTGAGGCTGAAAAAAAAGAAAAAATTCATCAGAGAGATAGCAGACATGCTTGGAGTAGCAAAATCCACAGTCGGGTACATTCTGAGAAAAAAGGAATTGACTGGTGAGCTTGGGAACTCAAAAAGGCCTGGGCGTCCACGGATGACAACAGTGGTGGATGATCGCCGCATACTTTCTTTGGTGAAGAAGAACCCGTTCACAACATCAAGTGAAGTCCAGAACACTCTCAGTGAAGTAGGTGTATCTGTCTCTAAGTCAACAGTAAAGAGAAGACTCCATGAAAGTAAATACAAAAGGGTTCACATCTAGATGCAAACCATTCATCAATTCCAAAAATAGACAGGCCAGAGTTAAATTTGCTGAAAAACATCTCATGAAGCCAGCTCAGTTCTGGAAAAGTATTCTATGGACAGATGAGACCAAGATCAACCTGTACCAGAATGATGGGAAGAAAAAAGTTTGGAGAAGAAAGGGAACGGCACATGATCCAAGGCACACCACATCCTCGGTAAAACATGGTGGAGGCAACGTGATGGCATGGGCATGCATAGCTTTCAATGGCACTGGGTCACTTGTGTTTATTGATGACATAACAGCAGACAAGAGTAACTGGATGAATTCTGAAGTGTACCGGGATATATTTTCAGCCCAGATTCAGCCAAATGCCGCAAAGTTGATCGGACGGCGCTTCATAGTACAGATGGACAATGACCCCAAGCATACAGCCAAAGCTACCCAGGAGTTCATGAGTGCAAAAAAGTGGAACATTCTGCAATGGCCAAGTCAATCACCAGATCTTAACCCATTTGAGCATGCATTTCACTTGCTCAAATCCAGACTTAAGACGGAAAGACCCACAAACAAGCAAGACCTGAAGGCTGCGGCTGTAAAGGCCTGGAAAAGTATTAAGAAGGAGGAAACCCAGCGTTTGGTGATGTCCATGGGTTCCAGACTTAAGGCAGTGATTGCCTCCAAAGGATTCGCAACAAAATATTGAAAATAAAAATATTTTTTTGGGGTTTGATTTATTTGTCCAATTACTTTTGACCTCCTAAAATGTGGAGTGTTTGTAAAGAAATGTGTACAATTCCTACAATTTCTATCAGATATTTTTGTTCAAACCTTCAAATTAAACGTTACAATCTGCACTTGAATTCTGCTGTAGAGGTTTCATTTCAAATCCAATGTGGTGGCATGCAGAGCCCAACTCGCGAAAATTGTGTCACTGTCCAAATATTTCTGGACCTAACTGTAGGTGGTGCTGGTGATAGAGAAGTCAGTGCCAGAAATTCTGGAGAACACAGGCTCCGCCCATCCACTAAGGATAGAGTGGCTGAGACCTGCAGTATTTCACAGTCTTGACAAAGTGGATGTGTGTGCTGTCCAGATGAAATCATCAGCTTCTAGCCTGAGCCTATTAGAAAACACCACACCCTACTAAAGCCTTCAACTTTCTGCTGGAAGCTGCCAGATAAAGCTTGTTGCTTCCCTGGCATGTATTTTCCGGTATACCTCTGCCTGTTTTTTTGTACTCTTCTCGGTTTTGACTCGGCTCTCTGACTACTCTAATGGATTCTGATTTTGTGTTTTTCATTACCTCCTGGCTTTTTTCCACTTCTGAGGCAGCTGTGGGATGGTATTTTAGGGTGGGAAGGGCCAAATAACCATGCAAATTCCCAGTCTGATAATATCAGCTCCAGATCTCTGCATTACCTTGGCTGGTTATGAAAAGTAGGTGTGACCCCACGTTGTGTTGATTCTTTATTTATTTATTATTTATTTCTTAGGCTACTTTCACACATCCGGATTTTTGCTCTGCGGCACAATACGGCGTTCTGCAGAAAAACCGCAACCGGCTTTTGTAACGCCGGTTGCGTTTTTTTTTTGCATAGACTTACATTAGTGCCGTATTGTGCCGCAGGGGCTTGCGTTCGGTCCGGTTTTTGCCGCATGCGGCAGATTTAGCCGATGCCGCGGCCGGATCGAACGTTCCCTGCAACGTTTTTTGCTCCGGCAAAAAACACCGCATCGCGCCGCATCCGGCTGCTGCGGCGCATTTTTCAATGCATACCTATGGAGGCCGGATGCGGCGCGATACGGAAAAAAACGCATCCGGTCGCCGCATGCGTTTTTTTCCACTGCGCATGCTCAGTAGCATGCCGCAACCGGAAAAAAACGGACGGGCCGCATGTAAAAACTTATGCAACGGATGCGGTGTTTTCGCCGCATCCGTTGCATAGTTTTCACAGCCGGATTGAGCCGCAGTGCTCAAACCGGATGTGTGAAAGTAGCCTTATTTACTATCCCTTTTCCACCAGCTATACCTACACTAATTGCAGTTAACAGTGGTTTTACTAGAGAAAGGACAGTATGTATCCCTGAAAAGGTCTTGTTTTAATGTTGCAGCAGCATTAATTAATGCAATAGTAAATAAACACTGCCTATAAGCATGCTCTAAGGGGTACTTCGCACGTTGCGACATCGCTAGCATCGGCTAGCGATGCCGAACGCGATAGTACCCGCCCCTGTCGCACATGCGATATCTTGTGATAGCTGCCGTAGCGAACATTATCGCTACAGCAGCTTCACACGCACTTACCTGTCCTGCGACGTCGCTCTGGCCGGCGACCCACCTCCTTCTTAAGGGGGCGGGTCATGCGGCGTCACAGCGATGTCACACGGCAGGCGGCCAATAGAAGCGGAGGGGCAGAGATGAGCGGGACGTAAACATCCCGCCCACCTCCTTCCTTCCGCATAGCCGGTGGAGGCAAGTAAGATGTTCCTCGCTCCTGCGGCTTCATACACAGTGATGTGTGCTGCCGCAGGAACGAGGAACAACATCGTATCTCCTATTGGTGCAACATTATGAATATGACCGACGCTACACAGATCACCGATTTTCGACGCTTTTGCGCTCGTTTATCGTCGCATCTAGGCTTTACACGTTGCAACGTCGTTACCGGCGCCGGATGTGCGTCATTTTCGATTTGACCCCGACGATATCGCAGTAGCGATATCGCAGCATGCAAAGTACCCCGATGCTGCGATGCCGAGCGCGATAGTCCCCGCCCCCGTCGCAGCTGCGATATCCTTGTGATAGCTGGCAGCTTTAGATGGACTCACCTGTCCTGCGACGTCGCTCTGGCCGGCGACCCGCCTCCTTATTAAGGGGGCGGGTCGTGTGGCGTCACTGCGACGTCACACGGCAGGCGGCCAATAGGAGCGGAGGGGCGGAGATGAGTGGGATGTAAACATCCCACCCACCTCCTTCCTTCCACATATCCTATGGGAGCCACGTTGACGCCGGTAGATGTTCCTCGCTCCTGCGGCTTCATACACAGCGATGTGTGCTGCCGCAGGAGCAAGGAACAACATCAGACCGTCGCGTCAGCGTAATTATGGATTACGCCAACGCTATACCGATGATATGATTACGATGCTTTTGCGCTCGTTAATCGTATCATCTAGGCTTTACACACTACGATGTCGCCTGCGATGCCGGAAGTGCGTCACTTTCAATTTGACCCCACCGACATCGCACCTGCAATGTCGTAGTGTGCAAAGCCCGCCTAAGAATGATGAGAACTAAGATCATGCAATGGCTATGGGACCCGTAGAGATATTGGGGTTCATATTATTCTCTTTGGATCTAGTCATCGTTACCAAACAAGGAAGATTATAACTTCTTGAGGTTCTCTATTATGACAATTAAATTGGACCTTGCAGGGTTATTGGTCTAGTGACCCAGCTATGCTGTTGTATAGCTCCGCATTACCTTCAGGTACAGGTCGTCGCAGGGTCTCCACGGGTTTGGAAATCTTCTGGTCACAGATAGGTTAACTTCAATGGGGGATTCGTGACGCCACTCTTGGTATTTGCGGTCAGGGCGACCACCACTGCAGGTTAGGGGACGCCTGGGGCTGATGTTGGGTGCAGTTAGATGTGGTGGCCTCCCGAGAGTGAGGCTGGCCCCAGGGCCCGGTGAAGGTGTGTAGTACCACAGGTCGCATACGAACTCACACGTGAAGCAGATCACCGATTATCTAGGCTTTACATGTTGCGACGTCATTACCGGCGCCGGATGTGCGTCACTTTCGATTTGACCCCGACGATCTCGCAGCGTGCAAAGTATCCCTAAGACTGGAGTCACAACTTGCATGGGACTCGCTCTATGATCGCATTGCACATCCCAGACCTGCCGTGGCTCTCTTGACAGGTGCGTGTTAGCTCCATGCATTTCTATGCAGCTGACACACTCCTGTCAGGAGAGCCTCCGGTCGGTCCGGGTGATGCAATGTGATCCTAGCATGCTATAACGCAATGTGGTCGGCCAATCATAGTAATGCCAGTTGGCAACATGCCTACGGCATTACCGTGTATGACAGGCAATCCCCACATATTGATTGGCTGTCTAACTGCTGTTAAATATGTATACCCGAGCACCCCAATGCTCGATCAAGTATCGAGCAGTGGCGAGCTCGCTTGCTCATCACTATAGACAGTCCATTTAAGGAAAAAGTAAGGGAAGCTAGGTCTCCTACTCAAAGGCATAAGTTGAACGTCCTTGCCCCATTGAAAAATCTGTAATAAGACTCCTCATCTACCATTTAGAATACTAATGTCTAATTATGTGGTGCCAAAGAGACTGTTTTCGCACTGCTAAGTTTAGCTGTACCACTCATCTCTTACACCAATTGCGAGCCTAAAGAAAGTCTTGTAATTAACTTTGCATTTTGTAAGATGCAAGGATACCTAAGTCTTAGATTCAAGATCAATTAGGTGACGAATGGAGGTTCAATTTGAATAGCAGCCACATAGGGATGAGCAAACCCGGAACAGTAAAATTTGTGGTTCGTACCGGACACTAAGCGTCCGGGGCTCAAACTCGAACACGGACTTCTCACAGAAAGTCCGTGGTCAAGTTTGAAGTTCAGATGCTAAATAAAGTTTGTTGAGAAGCTGCAGCACAGCCAATCAGCAACCTTACAGCATGGGGAAAATGCCTGGATGCTGCTCGCAGCAAAATAAATGATAATAAAAAAAATGTTGTGAGGTCTCCTTATTTTTTGATAACCAGCCAAGGTTAAGCAGACAGCTGCAGACTGCAGCCCTCAGCTGTCTGCTTTACCTTGGCTGACTATGAAAAATAGATTGCATATTACACCATCTTTTTTATTATTTATTTATAAATAAATAATTTTAAAAACACGGTGTGGGGTCCCCGCTATTAATGATAACCAGCCAAGATAAAGCAGACAGCTGGGGGCTGGTGTTCTCAGGTTGGGAAGGGTCATGGTTATTTGGCCTTTCACAGTCTAAAAATAGCAGCCCACATCCACCCCAAAAATGCCGCATCCATTAGATGCACCAATTCTGGCACTTTGACTGGCTTGTCCCAAGTACCCTGGTGTGGTGGCAGTTGGGGTAACACTTTTGGGGTTGATGTCAGCTGTGAATTGACAGCTGGCATCAAGCCCAGGGGTTAATATTGGAGAGAAGTCTTTCAGACACCACTTTCAGATACTCCCTAGACTTTGTCCATTGGAATGCCTGGACTACGTTAGACCAGTTGGGAAGTTTTTTCTCTCTTTTGCATAAAGTGGTGAATGAGGGTAAGTGTCTTGTTTTTTTCCCTGTGTTTGTATGTTTGTGGGGGGGTTTTTCTGATATCCTTTTTTGGACTGCGATGGATTTGCTGGACTACTGCGGATTCCCTGGACTACAACAGAGCTGCATGTTTTGTTTTAGTTTTTTTATAAAATTGTAAACGAGGGCAAGTTACAGGGACTGTTTATTGAGTTTTTCACATTGTTTTTTCCGAGGGTAAGTCTTTTTTTGGTTGATTACTGGGTTAGTAATGGGGGTGTCTGATAGACACCTATCCATTACTAACACCAGGGCTTGATGCCAGCCGTTATTACACAGTTTACGTCAACCTCAACTACCATTACCCTGATTGCCACTGCACCAGAGCATTTAGAAAAAGCCGAGGTGAAGCATCTAATCTGATGTGCCACTTATGGGGCGGTTGCGGGCTGCTATTTTTAGACTGGGAAGAGCCCAATAATCATGGACCTTCCCAGCCTATTATCAGCCCCGAGCTGTCTGCTTTACCTTTGCTTGTTGTAAAAAAGGGGGAGTTCCCACGTTATTTTTTTCAATTAATCATTTAATTGGTTAATAGCTGTCTTTCTATCTAGCTGCACATCTTTAACACATAAAAACCCATTCATTTCAGTGTCAAGCATTTTGTTAACTGGAACAGCAGATGGATGACACATACATACACATGGATGGTCAAAACAGAACACGCTACATGTGCTTTTTTTAAATGGACATGTGAAGGGGGCCTTAGAGAGAATCTTCCACCAGGTTTTTGCTACCTCATCTGAGAGCAGCATAATGTAGGGGCAGAGATTCTGATTCCAGTGATGAGTCATTTACTGAGCTATTTAGTGTCATTTTGATACTTTCAATGTTTTCTCTGCTGCAGATCTAGCAGTGATAGAAAGTTCAGGAATATGCTGGCCTACCTGGCAGAAGGCCAAGTAGTCCTCTAATGATAATCTACTGCTAATTAAACAATGATTTTATCAAAACTATACCAAGCAGCCCAGTAAGTGACCCATCACTGGAATCATGATCTCTTCCCCTACGTTATGCTACTCTCAGATCAGGTTTCAAAAACCTGCTGACAGATTCCCTTTAAGCTAATTACCTTGTGTTTGTCTCTGACTTTGATCCTGACCTTGACATGTACATTTTGCGCCGTTTTGCGTCATTTGATTTGTTGCTAATCATTTTGGAGCTGTAGTTCTCCTGCTTTTGATTCCTGGTTATTCTTCTAGTTACATCTTTGTCCTCACCAGGGTTGCAGTTATAGGATCTATTTTCTGTATTTGCCAAAAATCTTGCCAAATGCTACAGTTCTGATCATCCTCTTCGAGTTTTGTTAATTTTGGTGGTGATATGATTTATAGATGTTGGAGTGGTTCTGCATCAGCTAAAGTCTCCGTATAAAAAGGTACTGTTGATGACTTGAGGGATAGATTGTTTTGTTACATGAAGCCAAATAATCCTTCCTGCCCTGTACATAATGTTCTAACTCAAAGCCGTAAACGAGATTTCAAAATATGCCAACACAATCCTCCATCAGCGAGTGTTAGGGAGGTCTAGGACGAAAAGAAAACATTCCCTCTGAATTTCTTGTCTGTGGAGCAGCCTTCAGTCATTGTTCTGGGTTTCTACGTAGATATTTTACATATTGTTCATGATTTCAACAACAAAAACAGCAAAGGCCAAGGATTTCGCCGCTATTCCACCACCGCCTGCTGAATAGATATGGCAGCAATTAGGACAAGGACCGAAATGCGCTAAAACAGTCTTCATTATCATCCCCAGCACAAAGACTGCAGGGATTTGCGTAAGTGAGTGTGAACTTTGCAAACATCCACGAAAACCTTTTTCTTTTCATTGCATGAATATTATCAAGCACTATTCCTAACATCCTATATTTTGAGAGAATGGAAACCAGAACTATTTGGAAGAACCTGAAATGTTGATTTCCCTAGGAATCGAAAAAAGTCGGTATCATCTCATTCCCTCTGTCAAATAAGATGTAGTTTAATTTGTACAATGGAAAAAGCAACAAGTTTGCCTTAAACCTCCCATAATGTTGTAACCTGCAATTCTAAAACATGACACATTGCGACAAATAAGGACTTTTCCTGGAAACTTTATCTCTTATGGATAAGGTACAATTTGTCTCATAGATAACCTTGACCTGAGGCTTTCCTCTGGATTTCAGTCTTGTTTTGCTCCTGGATTGTCACTTGCTACTTGCTAGTCCCTGATTTTTCTCATACTCTAGTTAGATCTTTGTCTTCTCCTTTGGTTTGTCAGATGTTGACCTCTCTTCTGTTTTCAATCCCTGACCCACCTTCACCTCTGACCTGATATCTGACCAGGAGTGACCATACCACCTCGAAAAGATGTGACCTTAGCCGGGGCGTGGCCTGCACGCTGATGGCGACGGCTGCTTGAAGGAGAGCTCTGTGCTTACAGCAGGATAAACCAGCTCTTATAAGCTCACAGATAACAGGATTACCAGCTACAGGAGGTGTGAGTAACCCCAGCCCCCAGCTATGCCTAAGGGGAGACCTAAAAAAACTGGCACTCCAGCCAAACTGACAGACTTCTTCCCCCTGGATAGGGATCTCTCCTCACCAAGCAAGATGGCTTCCCACTCAGCTTCTTCCCACTCCTCACAGGGAGAAACAGGCTGCTTGAAAGGCTGCACAGCCATTCCTCTGACAGAGGAAACAATGCAAGCTCTGCTGAAAACGCTGAGGGCTTCCTTGCAGGCTGATCTCAGAGAAATAGTAAGAGAGCTGAAGGAAGAGATCAGGTCTCTAGGGGCTCGCACAGAGCATGTAGAAACTAAAATGGCTGAATTTGCAATATCACATAACAATCTGATAGATGCTAACACAGCTTTGGAAAAGGAGGTGGAGGCACTAAAACTTAAAATCAGTGATATAGAGGACAGATCCCGAAGAAATAACCTAAAAATCAGAGGGATTCCCTCATCAGTAGCAGATAAAGACCTCCAGGAATACTTCCACAAGTTTCTGCAGCTTATACTCCCTGGATGGGACACCAGAGACCTGATAGTGGACAGGATTCATAGAGTCCCTAAAGCCAAAGGCATAGATCCAGCTCTGCCTAAAGATGTCCTGGCTAGACTTCATTTCTATAAAACAAAAGAAGCTGTGCTTCACACACTGAGGGGAAATCCAGCCCTGCCAGACACTTTCATGGGACTAAAAATCTTCCCAGATCTTTCTGCTGCAACTCTTAATAAAAGAAGAGAATTTGCCCACCTTTCTAAACTCCTTAGAGATCAAGACATCAAGTACAAGTGGGGTTTTCCGGTGAAGATGATAATTTTCAAAGATGGAGGCACTCACATATGTCATACTCCTTCTCAGCTTGGCAAACTGCTGGATGACTGGGGAATAGCCCACCCACCAAACCCTGGTGGGCAGGAGAATCATAGAGGCCCTCCAGACAGGATTAACCCTGAATGGTCAGTAGCTTAGCTGGGACTCCTTCCTGCTTATGGCACCTGCTGTCCCTGCTCCTGTGACACGGGATGTCACGTAGCCCCCCTGATGTTCTCGCCTATGGCGAGCGGTTATACACCGGGCACCCTACTCGGGGCAAACCGGTGTTGTTGGAATTTTTTTGTTTTTGTTCCTCTTCTCACAAATGTTCCTTAATTTTTTCTGGAAATTTCTCTCAATTCCTTGCTGGTCTAGCCCCTCTCATCCCTGATGGCGTTTCTAGGAATTCAAACCCCCCTGCGGCTCCAATATGAGAATTAAGATATTGTCTATTAATGTGAACGGACTCAACTCCCCAGCAAAAAGGTCAATGATGTGGAGAGAGGTGAAGGCATCTAACTGTGATATAGCGTGCATTCAGGAGACCCACCTTCTTTCCACAGATAATAAACGGCTACTTCATCCAAGCTTCCAACACACCTTTTTTGCTAATGACTCAAAAAAAAGAGGAGGAGTGGCCATTTTAATAAAGAACTCAGTGGCCTTTAAATTGATAAATGTCAGTTATGGAGCGGATGGAAGATATATTATTTTGTCTTGTTACATCAACAGCGTCCCTTATACCTTGGCAACGGTCTACTCCCCAAATTCATCACAATTGACCTTTGCTAGGAAATTTTTCCAAGCATTCAAAGATACTGCCACAGGGGCGGAAATCATCTGTGGAGACTTTAATATACCTGTAATACGCTCCATGGATTGCTCCAACACCAGCATCCCACATGCTAAGGAACTTAAGCATCTCATCAATGAATTCCATTTTCATGACATCTGGAGATATTTGCACGCATCAGAAAGAGACTATACATTCTTCTCTTCCAGGCATCGCTCATACAGTAGAATTGATTTTTTTTTGGTCGACAGCAAATCTATAAGTAATTGTGTGGCAGCTGATATTGGTTTAATTACTTGGTCAGATCATGCGCCGATCTCTTTGTCTGTTCAGGGTAGCTTTAATGTTCAAAATTCCCGTAGGTGGAGACTGAATACCAGCTTGCTTGGTAGGCAGAAGGTACATGATGAAGTAGAGTCAGTGTTAACAGAATATTTTAAACTTAATAATAATGGGGAAATTTCTGACGAGACCCTGTGGGCTGCGCATAAAGCCGTAGTCAGAGGGCAGCTCATAAAAATAGCCTCCATCCAAAAACGGCAAAAAGACGCAGATATTAAATATATATTAACCCGTATTCATCACCTTGAATCCCTGAATAAAGCCAAAGCATCCCCTAACTTGACTAAAGAAATTGTAACCCATAGATTCCAACTAAGATCCCTACTCCTGCAAAAATACGAACATAATCTTAAAAAAAATAGATCGACATTTTATGCTATGGGGGATAGAGCGGGGTCCTTATTGGCAAGAAGGACGAAAAAACGTGAGATCCAATCTAAAATAGAATTCCTCAGGGACCCAAACGGAACAATCACTAGACATCCCATTGAAATAGCAGAAGCATTTGCGAAATACTATGAGGCCCTGTATAATCTAAAATATGATTCCAATACGTCACAGCTGACTCAAGTGGATATACAGGGTTTCCTAGACACCCTGGATCTTCCCCGGGTCTCAGATGAGCAATTAGAGGAACTTAATCTTCCCTTTACTACACATGAAATCCTAGGTGCCATCAAAATGACTAAGTCTAACTCTGCCCCGGGCCCCGATGGGCTGCCATACGAATATTACAAACAATTTACATCCACTCTGTCCCCCTTTATGTCAAAAACCTTAAATTTTTGGCAAAATAAAGGGTCAATTTCCCCAGACAACTTAGAAGCGATAATTATCACGCTACCAAAGCCAGGGAAACCTGCAGACACCCCGGGTAATTTTAGGCCCATTTCACTCCTAAATTGTGATGTTAAAATTTATGCCAAACTAGTGGCAGATAGACTTCATAAAGTGATCCCGACCTTAGTGGCTCCAGACCAAGTTGGGTTTGTGACAGGCAGGCAATCTAAGGATGGCACCAGACGGATGCTTGACTTGATTGGACTGGTGGAGATATCGGGTGAACCCAGTGCATTCCTGTCTCTTGATGCTGAAAAAGCCTTTGACAGGGTGCACTGGGGATACCTGGAGAGAGTTCTAACAAAATTCGGGTTCTTGGGGAAAATAAAGTCATCCATTCTAGCCCTCTACTCTTACCCAAATGCGTCAGTGTTGGCATCGGGGTTTCTGTCATCTAAATTTCAAATAAGTAATGGCACCCGCCAGGGGTGTCCATTGTCTCCCGCTATTTTTGCTTTAATGGTAGAACCTCTGGCGGAAGCTATACGAAAAAACATAGCCATTTCTGGTATAAGAGTTGGGGAATTTGAACATAAACTTGGTTTATACGCAGACGATGTGATAATTTCCTGTTCTAACCTTGCAGTGTCGATTACAGCAGTGGTGAACACATTATCAAACTTTTCTAAAGTGTCGTATTATAAGCTTAATGCGGCAAAGTCTTTGATACTGCCGTTTAATGTACCGGCGGAGGCCAGGAGTGCGCTGGAGGGGGCCTTTCAATTCAAATGGTGCGACAGGGGGATACCTTATTTGGGTATTAAGCTGACACCATCGCAGATGTTAATTAAAGAAAATTTGGAACCTCTGATCCAAAATTTAGAAAAGGAATTGGGAAGGTATGACAAAATATCATTGTCCTGGATGGCCAGGATACAGTCCTTTAAAATGGTTTTCTTACCCAAAATATTGTATGTGCTCAGATGCCTTCCCATCAAAATTTCTCACAAAACCCTGATGAAACTTCAATCGTTGACTAACAAATTTGTCTGGGGTAATAAAAGGGCTAGGGTCGCAGGTAAAGTGTTATACCCCCCATATGACTTAGGGGGATTGGGCACCCCAAACATAACGGCATATTATAAAGCCTTACTAATTGAATCACTAAAGGAATGGTGGCGTCCAGGTAATTCACATAGATGGGCTCAGATTGAAAATTTCCTGTCCCGCCAGGGCTCGGTCAGAAGAATGATGGAAGCAGAATATTTGAGCCGTTCACGGTTCTCCCCGTGTGTTCCCACCATGTCAGCCTCCCTGGAGGTCTGGCGAAATGACTTGATTCATAAGATTCAGATTCCTCTTTCAGAGATTTCCCTCAAGTCGTTGGAATCTCAAATCCCCTTTTTGAATCTGGCTAGGTGGGAGGGATCGGGCATTACAGTGCTGGCAGATCTATACTCTGATTTGGGTGTTAACCCCTTTAATGAAATAGTACGGGAACACCCCTCTTTAAAGGGCTGTTTCTATCAACACATCCAAATTAGTCATTTTCTGGCCTCTAAATTTCCTCCAAAGTCAAAGCCTCTGTTACCTACAACAAAAGCTTTGGTATTTAAAAAGATAATTAAATCCAAAGGTATCTCCTCGACATACAAATGGCTCAATAACCCCCCCGAAGAGCAAAAATCTCCTTATATGAATAAATGGGACGTGGAGTTGAGTGTCTCTACCTCTCCTTCACACTGGCACTCGGCATCAGCAAATATCCAAAAATATTCCAAGTGTATAAATCATCTGGAGCAACTGAAAAAAGTACACCTGCGATGGTATCGGTCCCCAGCCAACTTAGCACAGTTCCTCCCAAATTATTCGCCACATTGTTGGAAGGGCTGCCTCCAAAGAGGTACTCTTGGTCACTGCTGGTGGGCTTGTCCCAAGGTTTTCTCGTTCTGGTTGGAGGTGTTTGGCCTGATGGGTGAGCTGACAGGAAATCCTATTAATCCGAATCCGGCTCTGGCAGTGCTAAACGTGGGTATAGAGGAGTTCTCCTGGGAATCCAGGGGTTTATTAGTTCACATTCTAGTAGCTGCCAGATATTGCATAAGTTTGCACTGGAAATCCCCAAAGACGCCTACATTAGTTGAACTATATAACCGAATTAATCTCCAATGCCAATACGAGTTCTGTCTGGCTCACTCCATCCGCGCCAAAAACAAAATACTTCACATTTGGGACACGTGGCTAAACTCTGTATATGCATCCCCTGTCAGGCATCTGTTTCCAGGGCAAACTGTTGATAATTAAAAACGGGTCAAATAGGGTCAAAGTGTGTGTTACGCAGGGAGTTCACCCATACCACATGTCAATAGTCAAGGTGTTTAAATCTCTGTTGTTTTTACTGCTCGGGCTACCCCGAAACGCCATCCAATACCCTCCCCCCCCTCCCTGGTTGCTTCCTTGCAACCATCCATGGCTCTCCCCATCTCCCCCACCTCTCTCTCCCCTCCCTTTTCTTATCTTCCTTTCTTACTCTCTGGTTCTGGTTGTTTGGATCCCTCATTTTGAGGATTAAAGAGTAAATTGGTAGGTTGACTCTATACGTATTGGGTATTGATTAACCTAAAAAAAAGTTGCAACTTGCATCAGACATGATTGGTGGTGGTGTGACAGGAAATGTGAATCATAATCAAAGGTGTTACTACCACATGTTACAGCGTGGTTTTCTTTGTGTATTATTGCCAATGATACCTGAATTTCTCCTTTTTTTTTGTAATGTAACTTCCTACAATAAAAATTGATTGGAGTAAAAAAAAAATAGAGTGAGCTTAGCCCAGGAGACAAACGCCAGTTTAGTCAGCGTAAAATATCTGCTTAATAGGTATAAAAAACAATCTACCACCTCTTTATAGTCAAGTGGGAGAAAGTAAGAGACAACCATCGTAGACATCATGCTCTTCTTCTAGTTGTCACTTTTTTAGCCCTCTGGTGCAACCATCTCTTCAATTCACATTTTGGTGAATTTTGGATTGTTTGAATTCTTTCTAAGCTGGTCAAAATTTACCCTAAATTATATTAATAATATTCTACACTATAGTGCCAATCGGACATGAAACTGTTACAACCAGATGGAAACTTATGCCCAGTCCTGGTTCCTGAATGTTCTCAGCGCAGGCAGGAGTTCAGCCCTTGTTAACTTGCATAAGCTTGTCATAAAACAACTTTCAATAAATCGTACAACTTTTGGCCAACAAAACTTTTCCAGATGAGGTGACAGAGGAGAAATCCAGATATTACATAAGGGAAACTGGAGAGTATTCATTCATTCGACGGGTCGTTGCCAAAATATTTTTCTTTAGCACATTCTCGATGTCCCTCTCCTGTAATCTCTTTCACATCTGCTTTTCCTATACTCTTTTGTGTGTCTATTGGGTCTTTTTGGGTGGAACATCTCAAAAGTTACCAAAACTTTTTCGGACATATCCTGAAAATTTTTGGCTTGAGGATAGTTGGATGATAATATAAATGAGGGCCACAACAGCCGTAGACACTGAGATTTCGACTGGCTTTGCCCTGATGTTCCAGTGATTTATCCCAACGGGATAGCAAGGAATCTGGTAAAACTATTTACAGTATTTCTGGACTTTTTATATATTAGTGCATTTTAAAATGGAATTACCTCAGTTCCCGCTGATGGAAAACACATCCTTACATTTAACTCCAAACTGTTAGCAGATTCATGAAATCTGTAGGATTCATTAACAAATCTCTAGCGTACAGGACTGACTTTACTCCAAAGAGGAGCTCTCTCTCCCTGCCCGGTATATGATTAAACCAAGATATGTTTTTATAGAACTCTTAATTGAATTGATTTTTGCCCTTGTATGTATATAGACATTTAATGAGGTCTAGATTAAAGAGATTTGGGGCTTTGGTCATCAGAGTTGCGTTGCCATGTTTGTGGTTGACGTGACCAATGACCTAAAAGTCAGTTGCTAGTGGCAAGTTTATTTTCTTGAAGAAAAAAACCAACAGTGTTTATTCTAACGTTATCTTCTCCTTTTCCATGATTGTTCCTGTTTTTTTTTTAAAACCATCTGAGCAAACTTTACTCAGGTATGTCTCTACACAGTCCTTTTAAAATGCCAGGTTTTTGTCATATTCAAAAAATCATACAAAGAAGAAGAATTTCAAAACTTTTTCTAATATCATCCATAATCTGTACAAAACAATGAGAAACAAACTGAAATCTTTTTGTGTGGACAAGGAAAATAAACAACCAAAATAATATAGTTGCATAGAAAAGCACAACCTTAAACTAATATAATAGTTATTTGAAGAATCCTTTGAATTTACGACAACATTCAGTCTTTTATGGTAGGAGTCTATCACAGCGTGGCACATCTAGAATTGCCAATCTCTGCCCACTTTTCCTTGCAGTAGCTCCAAATCTGTCAGATTGTGAGGACATCTCCTGTGTACAGCGCTCTCTTCAGGTCACCCACAGATTATCCACTGGATTCAGGTCTGGGCTGTGACTGGACTCAGGGGTGTAACAATCGCGGTCACAGGGAACCAAACCAGGCCCAGGGGTGTAGAGGGCCGCCGACCCCAGTACCTGTTTCAGCTGGATGTGTGTCCAAGGTCGTGCATCTAGCTGAAATACATCACAGCACAGAGACCTGTTGGGTCCCTGCTCTGAGTTGTGCCAGCCGCAAATTAAGGCTATGAATGGTCACTGCTCCCCATGCCCATAATCCTGGGCTTGGGGAGCAGCAAATATTCTGACGCAGCTGACAGTGCTGTAAGTGGTCGCACATGACAGTGATGTCATGCACTGCGCCGCTTACACGCTGCTCAGTTGCCAGCATGCCAGCACCGGAGCATGACACCAGGGGAGCTTCAGGAAGGTGAGTATAACTGTTTAGTTTTTTTTACTGTGTGCTGCGTGCTGGGGGATCATGATTACCAGGACGTCGACATGTACCAGGATGGGGACATGATTGGGACATATACTAGGATGGAGCTATACATCAGGATGGGGACATATACCAGGATGGGGCTATATACCAGGATGTGGCCATGATGAGGACATATACAAGGATGGGGCTGTATACCAGGATGGAGACATGATAGGGCTATACAGTTAGGTCCAGAAATATTTGGACAGTGACACAATTTTCGCGAGTTGGGCTCTGCATGCCACCACATTGGATTTGAAATGAAATCTCTACAACAGAATTCAAGTGCAGATTGTAACGTTTAATTTGAAGGTTTGAACAAAAATATCTGATAGAAATTGTAGGAATTGTACACATTTCTTTACAAACACTCCACATTTTAGGAGGTCAAAAGTAATTGGACAAATAAACCAAACCCAAACAAAATATTTTTATTTTCAATATTTTGTTGCGAATCCTTTGGAGGCAATCACTGCCTTAAGTCTGAAACCCATGGACATCACCAAACGCTGGGTTTCCTCCTTCTTAATGCTTTGCCAGGCCTTTACAGCCGCAGCCTTCAGGTCTTGCTTGTTTGTGGGTCTTTCCGTCTTAAGTCTGAATTTGAGCAAGTGAAATGCATGCTCAATTGGGTTAAGATCTGGTGTTTGACTTGGCCATTGCAGAATGTTCCACTTTTTTGCACTCATGAACTCCTGGGTAGCTTTGGCCGTATGCTTGGGGTAATTGTCCATCTGTACTATGAAGCGCCGTCCGATCAACTTTGCGGCATTTGGCTGAATCTGGGCTGAAAGTATATCCCGGTACACTTCAGAATTCATCCGGCTACTCTTGTCTGCTGTTATGTTATCAATAAACACAAGTGACCCAGTGCCATTGAAAGCCATGCATGCCCATGCCATTACGTTGCCTCCACCATGTTTTACAGAGGATGTGGTGTGCCTTGGATCATGTGCCGTTCCCTTTCTTCTCCAAACTTTTTTCTTCCCATCATTCTGGTACAGGTTGATCTTTGTCTCATCTGTCCATAGAATACTTTACCAGAACTGAGCTGGCTTCATGAGGTGTTTTTCAGCAAATTTAACTCTGGCCTGTCTATTTTTGGAATTGATGAATGGTTTGCATCTAGATGTGAACCCTTTGTATTTACTTTCATGGAGTCTTCTCTTTACTGTTGACTTAGAGACAGATACACCTACTTCACTGAGAGTGTTCTGGACTTCAGTTGATGTTGTGAACGGGTTCTTCTTCACCAAAGAAAGTATGCGGCGATCATCCACCACTGTTGTCATCCGTGGACGCCCAGGCCTTTTTGAGTTCCCAAGCTCACCAGTCAATTCCTTTTTTCTCAGAATGTACCCGACTGTTGATTTTGCTACTCCAAGCATGTCTGCTATCTCTCTGATGGATTTTTTCTTTTTTTTCAGCCTCAAGATGTTTTGCTTCACCTCAATTGAGAGTTCCTTAGACCGCATGTTGTCTGGTCACAGCAACAGCTTCCAAATGCAAAACCACACACCTGTAATCAACCCCAGACCTTTTAACTACTTCATTGATTACAGGTTAACGAGGGAGACGCCTTCAGAGTTAATTGCAGCCCTTAGAGTCCCTTGTCCAATTACTTTTGGTCCCTTGAAAAAGAGGAGGCTATGCATTACAGAGCTATGATTCCTAAACCCTTTCTCCGATTTGGATGTGAAAACTCTCATATTGCAGCTGGGAGTGTGCACTTTCAGCCCATATTATATATATAATTGTATTTCTGAACATGTTTTTGTAAACAGCTAAAATATACTCACAGCAAAAAAGGGGCAACCAGTCCAGTTAGCCCAGGCCAACACATCTAATGCACAAACAGGATGCAGACAAGCCTCTCAACATGATGGACACTTCACAGGTGCAAGGTAAATTGCACACCAGTGGCGCGCATAGGGCACTGTTCACACTTGTATGCGCATGGTGTCCAGCCAGCAACCTATTACCACGCCCTTACTATTAGATTAGGCGGGTTACTCGGACACTACTCACTGCAGCACGCAAGGGACAGAAATTCCACTATGCACGGCCGTATTAAGAGGCCCGGCTGCACCCCGCATAGTCAAAGTGCAAAAAATACATATAAAATATATATTTGACTATGCGGGGTGCAGCCGGGCCTCTTAATACGGCCGTGCATAGTGGAATTTCTGTCCCTTGCGTGCTGCAGTGAGTAGTGTCCGAGTAACCCGCCTAATCTAATAGTAAGGGCGTGGTAATAGGTTGCTGGCTGGACACCATGCGCATACAAGTGTGAACAGTGCCCTATGCGCGCCACTGGTGTGCAATTTACCTTGCACCTGTGAAGTGTCCATCATGTTGAGAGGCTTGTCTGCATCCTGTTTGTGCATTAGATGTGTTGGCCTGGGCTAACTGGACTGGTTGCCCCTTTTTTGCTGTGAGTACATTTTATAATACATTTTTGGGGGAGTTTTTATCTCCTCTTTTTGTTGCTATTTTTGATATTTATCAGTGTAGGGACCCGCAAGCGTGAGGATCCGTGATGAGGATTGTGGGCTTACCTACATTGGCCAATTTACAAACTAATACCTCACATATATTTTATATGTATTTTTTGCACTTTGACTATGCGGGGTGCAGCCGGGCCTCTTAATACGGCCGTGCATAGTGGAATTTCTGTCCCTTGCGTGCTGCAGTGAGTAGTGTCCGAGTAACCCGCCTAATCTAATAGTAAGGGCGTGGTAATAGGTTGCTGGCTGGACACCATGCGCATACAAGTGTGAACAGTGCCCTATGCGCGCCACTGGTGTGCAATTTACCTTGCACCTGTGAAGTGTCCATCATGTTGAGAGGCTTGTCTGCATCCTGTTTGTGCATTAGATGTGTTGGCCTGGGCTAACTGGACTGGTTGCCCCTTTTTTGCTGTGAGTACATTTTATAATACATTTTTGGGGGAGTTTTTATCTCCTCTTTTTGTTGCTATTTTTGATAAACAGCTAAAATAACAAAACTTGTGTCACTGTCCAAATATTTCTGTACCTAACTGTATATACCAGGACGGGGACATGATGGGGCCATATATACCAGGATGGGGACATGATAAAACTGTATACCAGGATGGGGACAAGATTGGGAGATATATTAGGATGGAGCCATATACCAGGATGAGGACATGATGAAGCTATATACCAGGATGGGGACATGATTGGGACATATATCAGGATGGGGCCATATACCAGGATGAGAACATATACCAGTATGAGGCTATATACCAGGATGTGGCCAGGATGAGGACATATACCAAGATGGGGTTATATACCTGGATGTTGCCAGGATGGGGACATATACTAGGATGGGGCTATATGCCAGGATGTGGACATGATGGGGCCATATATACCAGGATGGGGACATGATGAAGCTATGTACCAGGATGAGGACATATATTAGTATGGGGCTATATAGCAGGATGTGGCCAAGATAGGGACATATACTAAGATGGGACTATATACCAGAATGTGGTCAGGATGCGGACATATATTAAGATGGGGCTACATACCAAGATGAGACATGATGGGGCAATATATACCAGGATGGAATATTATGGGGCTATATATACCAGGATGGGGACATGATGAAGCTATATACACCAGGATGGGGATATGATGGGGCCATATATATCAGGATGGCACCATACATACCATGATAGGGCTATGTATACCAGGATGGGGACATATACCAGGATGGCGCAATGATGGAGACAATAATGCCAAAATGGGGACATGATGGGGCCTTTGCTGTGTTGTAAGCTGTTTATGGACCATTACGTTTGCTGCAAAATGCAATTAAGAAAATGTCAAGAAAATCCTACTAGAACAGCTAAACTTTATATGGGATTACTCAAAATTGCTATAAATGAAAGCAGCCATGTACAACATTGTCTAATTCTGAACACAAACACATCTCCAATTATAAGAGGGTGTTCACACTTATGCAACCATATTATCTTAGTTTTGTTATTTTTGTTTTTCCCCTCAAAATGATTTCACATGGTTGGCATCTGTGTGCCATTCAGATATTTCACAGATCCATTGGAGATTTTGATTCTACAATCGGGTCAAGATCAAACAGGTCACTGTGAATTTGTGCGGACAATAGACTATAATGGGTACGAGTTCTATCCATAAAAACCACGCTTAGAACCCATATGAGAAAAACTGACGTCTGAATGAGTCATAATAATCGGCAAGGTTAATAACAACTCTAAATATATAGTAGATAAAAAGGAATCATTTCATAATGTGTGATGTCGCAGCTCACCTCCACCCCCTCCTGCACAATGATTGCTAACACATTTACATATATTAGATAACACAGGATTCACCATTCACAATAGATGATGTTACAGGTCACCTCCTCCCCCTCCTGTACAATGACTATAATAACAACTTTATATATAGTAGATAAAAAAGGATCCACCATTTATAATAGGTGAAGTTACAGCTCAGGGCCGGCTCCAGGTTTTTGTGGGCTTCTGACGAAAGAGTCTCAGTGGGCCCCATCCACACATAGACATGCACAGATATATACACTAACAGGCATACGTACACATACATATTTAAAGAGAAATGCACAAAAACATTTATAAATAGACATAAATTTAGACTAAAGGGTACTTTACACGCTGCGATATCGGTATCGATATTGCTAGCAAGCGCACCCTCCCCCCGTCGGTTGTGCGTAACGGGCAAATCGCTGCCGGTGGCGCACAACATCGCTAACACCCGTCACACATACTTACCTTCCCTGCGACGTCGCTGTGGCCGGCGAACCACCTCCTTTCTAAGGGGGCGGTACGTGCGGCGTCACAGCAACGTCACACGGCAGCCGTCCACTAGAAGCGGAGGGGCGGAGATGAGCGGCCGGAACATGCCGCCCACCTCCTTCCGCATTGCCGGTGGACGCAGGTAAGGAGATGTTCGTCGTTCCTGCGGTGTCACACATACAATGTGTGCTGCCGCAGGAACGACAAACAACATCGTATCTGCAGCAGCAACGATATTAAGGAAATGAACAACGTGTCAACGAGCAACGATTTTTCACATTTTTGCGCTTGTTGATCATCGCTCATTGGTGTCACACGCTGCGATGTCGCTAACGGCGGCGGATGTGCGTCACTAACGACGTGACCCCGACGATATATCGTTAGCGATGTCGCAGCGTGTAAAGCACCCTAAAGTCGTATCCTCCTGGGCATGTGTCTGTGCCATGCTGATTGGTGGCCATCACTAACAGACATGGCTGCACATAGAGCACACTGACACTGCTGTACACACATCACAGGAGAGACTGGGGACATACACATTACTGGGGGGCATACATATTACTGAAGAAAGGGGTATACAGCAATAGGGGGCATACAGCTCCAGAGGGGGCATACAGCTCTAGAGGGGGGCAGTGGCTCTGGGGTGGGTGGACTATACAGCTCTGGGGAAGGGCCTTACAGATCTGGGGGTATACAGCAATGGGGTGGGGGAACAAACAGCTCTGGGATGGGGTGTGACATGCAGCTCTGGGTTATACAGCACTGGAGGGGGGACATACAGCTCTGGGGGGTATACAGCACTGGGGTGGAGGGACATAGAGCTCTGAGGGGGTATACAGCACTGGGGTGGAGGAATATACAGCTCTGGGGGGTATACAGTACTGGCGTGGAGGGGATATACAACTCTGGGAGTATAGTAGTATGCAGCCCCAATATTTCTCCATATAGTGTTATGAAGCCCCCATAGTCCTGCACATTGCATTATGCAGCCCACATATAGAACTATGGAGCCCACATATAGCATTATGCAGCCCCCATATAGCACTATGCAGCCCACATATAGCATTATGCCGCCCCCATATTACATGATGCAGCCCCATATAGCATTATGCAGCCTCCATATAGCACTATGCAACCCCATATAACATTAAGCAGCCCCAGTTAACATTATTCAGCCCCATATAGCATTATGCAGCCCCCATATAGCACAATGCAGCCCCCATATAGCACAATGCAGCCCCCATATATCATTTTGCACCCTCATGAAATATATAGCCCCATAGAGCACTATGCAGCCCCATTTGTACAATGTAGCCCAGCATAGCATTATCCACCCTCATGTAGTATACAGCACCCATATACCATTAAGCACCTTCATGTAGTATACAGCCCCCATATAGCACAATGCAGCCCCATATAGCATTACCCACCCTCATGTAGTATACAGCCCCCATATAGCACAATGCAGACCCATATAGCATTATGCACCCTCATGTAGTATACAGCCCCCATGTAGCACAATGCAGACCCAGATAGCGTTAGCAACCGTCATGTAGTATACAGCCTGCATATAGCACAATGCATACCCAGATGGCATTAGGCACCTTCAAATAGTATACAGATTCCATATAGCACAATGCAGATCCAGATAACATTACCCACCTTCATGTAGTATACAGCCCACATATAGCACAATGCAGACCCAGATAGCATTAGGCACCTTCATGTAGTATACAGCCCACATATAGCACAATGCAGATCCAGATAACATTACCCACCTTCATGTAGTATACAGCCCACATATAGCACAATGCAGACCCAGATAGCATTAGGCACCTTCATGTAGTATACAGCCCACATATAGCACAATGCAGATCCAGATAACATTACCCACCTTCATGTAGTATACAGCCCACATATAGCACAATGCAGACCCAGATAGCATTAGGCACCTTCATGTAGTATAAAGCTACCATATCATTTAATGCACCCCCATAGTCTTCTGGCCACCGTGATTGAATACATACTTATACTCACTACACATTCCCCCACTGCTCCAGTCTCCTCAGCGTGTCCACTGCTCTGTCGCTCTGACCTCTCAGCACTCACTGCAGGCAAGCAGTGTTGACATCATCGCACTCCACTGCTGAGCAGTCAGAGCGCAAACAGGCACAGCGGGAGAATGATTAGAGGCGCAGCGCGCTGCTCCATCTCATCATTGCTTTTAATTGTATCGGCAACTGCGAAGCCGATACAATTGAAAGTGCAATCCTCAGCTGGGTGGTGGCCAGTGACAGCACTGGCACCGGGCCCCCTGACTAGCGGTGGTATGTACTGCCGCAATTGGCGGTATACCACTCTTGCCACAGTGAGTGGGCCTCCGCGGCAGCCCTGGGCCCAGGCATTTGCCCGGGTGTGTCGAGTGCTGACGCCGGCCCTGTTACAGCTCACCTTCTCCATCTCCTCCTTCACTATGACCTTTTCCCAGACTGAGCATGATGAAATAACAGTTTTATACAAACAAATGCTGTCAGTTTATTGCTGTCATTGCCCAGGTGAAGAACAGGTAGAAAACTAGTATTAGTCTTAATGGTTAATGTGAAAATTAGATTATATATGTATATATATATATATATATATATAAAATTTATTTTTTTTATGAAAAAATTCTTTTTTTTTTCTTTTAAATTAATTTAACCTGAGGCAAATAATAAACCATTTTCTGATTATAAATTCCCTTTAAGAGATGCAGATCTCTTAAAGCATCACTTCAGCATTTTTGCTTACTTCTTTACAGCGCTGGCATGCTGTCCCCATACTTATACTTTTCCTCTGGTGGCTTCAACAATTTTTGCCACCACTCCAGTCCCACGACGCAATCTTGTGCCTGTAACTTCTGCGGTAAGTCAGAAGTTACGTCACAAGCTGCCAATGAAAGTCTATGAGAGCCACACTGAGCCCAGAACGAGGCTCTCATAGACTTTTGTTGAATTTTGACCACCGGCTTCTCCATGAAACACTGGAGCTGCCGGCAGGTCACAAATTGCTGGAGACCAACTAAGGAGACACTGGAAACAGATGAAGATGGTGGTAGGTGATTATAAGATAGAGGGCAGGAGACTTAAAGCACCACTCCAGTGCTGAAAAAAAACAAACCTTGGAGTGGTGCTTAAACAAATCCCCAGGTGAAGTTAGATGCACCTAATTTTTTTTAAAGGTTGTGGGTATAAAATGTGAGGCTTAAAAATTCCCCGTTAACAGTATCCCTCCTCCACTACTTTATAGGGGACAGTACAGCTTCCAGATGGAGTTTGCCTTTACGTTGGGTGAGCAGCTGATTGACACTATCTAACTATAATTCCTCCATTTACATTTCTTGCTTCTGATTATCTGAGTTGTCACATTCGTCAGCAATGTCCCTGACCGTATTGTACTATATAAAATAAGGCTTTTCAAAACCTCCAAATATGGACGGCCGATTCATCGTCTCCTACCTACAGGGTACAAATCTCATAAAAATCCCAACAATACTGTATATGATTATATTATGTTGTTAGAATAAGATGATTCTATAGTTTTAGTTTATTATCACCCAGTCCCAATAAGTTCTGCAGTGTATTGAAAACGCTGTCCTTCATGATATTGAATGAGCGACAGAACAGGCATTGTCAATCGCAGGAACCGCGAACATGGAGAATAAAAGCTCAATGTAATGTATAGAAGGTGAAAAAATATAGAAAGTTTTACTTTACAAAATAGAATCTTTTAGGTTACGTTACCATGAGTACGGTATTTCCTGAGCTTCTGATGTTGCAGAATTTGTGCACATTTTATTTAAATTAGTTTACTTATGTTTTAATCTCGTTTGTGATACTAAGGTTTTTGTCTCTTTTTGGTATGTTGTGCTTTAAATAAAGCTGCTGTAATGCTGCCACCAGGGGGAGCCAGAGCTCTGCAGCAGACGACACTACACAGAGCAATGAGAACCAGGAAGGAAATGCACAGTGTTCTCATGCACTGCCTAATCACCACAGCTGAGAGGCAGAACTGCAGGGTATGTGAGGAATAGTCGGACAGGCTGGGTCAAACACTGTACGGGCAGAAGCAGGACCGGAGGAGCAAGCAGAAGCGAAGTCAAAGTCAGGCTAAGGTCAGTCCCGGAGGAAGCAACCGAGTGGGGAATAGGAGGGGGGACACAGGACAGGAGGGACGACCAGGGGACAGAACACAGACAAGGGCACGGGGGCACAGGAACAGACAGATCAGGATATCACTCACAGGACCAGCAATCAAAGGCAAAGCAGAGCTAAGCTTCTAGCCGGCGCTGGTTCACTGGAACTGTCAGCTTTTAAGCCATCCAGGGGCCGGAAGTGAGGCCTAAGTGAAGGCTCCGCCCCCTAGCCATGTGGATAGGGAGGCAAATCATGACAGCTGCATTGTTTTTGTTGCTTCCAGGTATTTGGCTTTGACAAAGCTTTATGATGCAGTCATGGGTGGGTTACGTGTGTTTTTAGATTTTCTGTATTTAAAGGGAACCAACCAGCAGGTTTTTGCCCTATAAACTAAAGGCATGGCCATAATGGCGCTAGGATGCTGATTAATATGCTACCGTTTGATAAGAAATCCAAAGCTTTATTGCAGAATAATCCTTGTTCAAACCTTCAGAAATGATGTCATTGGTGTCGTGGCTTGGGCATTTGGGTGAGAAGTGGGTTGGTTCCCCTGTAATGATTCCTCCTCCTGCCTTGCCTGTTCTTTATTTCAATTTTGCGCCGGCGCTGCCATTGCCACGATTGGCAGCACATGCGCATTGCTATTGTGATGTCTTCAATAAAATGGCGCCAGAATCAGCCCATGCACCTACCACCATCTCTAACTCCATTCTACGGAGGAGACTGTGGAGATAACTGAGTGGCGGTGGTGCGTGCACTAGTGAAAGGGTTAGCGGAGGGTAGTTCCGGTATATATACATATATACTGTATGTATATATATGTATACATATGTCGCCCAGGGTTATGGGGTACTCGGTCCCGGGCGGTGTATAACTGGGGAAATGTCACTTGGTTGCCATTGTCCAGTTCCGTGCCGTGGGTGCTTTTTAAAAGGGGTTACAGTCAGGGCCAGAAATATTTGGACAGTGACACAAGTTTTGTTATTTTAGCTGTTTACAAAAACATGTTCAGAAATACAATTATATATATATAATATGGGCTGAAAGTGCACACTCCCAGCTGCAATATGAGAGTTTTCACATCCAAATCGGAGAAAGGGTTTAGGAATCATAGCTCTGTAATGCATAGCCTCCTCTTTTTCAAGGGACCAAAAGTAATTGGACAAGGGACTCTAAGGGCTGCAATTAACTCATAAGGCGTCTCCCTCGTTAACCTGTAATCAATGAAGTAGTTAAAAGGTCTGGGGTTGATTACAGGTGTGTGGTTTTGCATTTGGAAGTTGTTGCTGTGACCAGACAACATGCGGTCTAAGGAACTCTCAATTGAGGTGAAGCAGAACATCCTGAGGCTGAAAAAAAGAAAAAAATCCATCACAGAGATAGCAGACATGCTTGGAGTAGCAAAATCAACAGTCGGGTACATTCTGAGAAAAAAGGAATTAACTGGTGAGCTTGGGAACTCAAAAAGGCCTGGGCGTCCACGGATGACAACAGTGGTGGATGATCTCCGCATACTTTCTTTGGTGAAGAAGAACCCGTTCACAACATCAACTGAAGTCCAGAACACTCTCAGTGAAGTAGGTGTATCTGTCTCTAAGTCAACAGTAAAGAGAAGACTCCATGAAAGTAAATACAAAGGGTTCACATCTAGATGCAAACCATTCATCAATTCCAAAAATAGACAGGCCAGAGTTAAATTTGCTGAAAAACACCTCATGAAGCCAGCTCAGTTCTGGAAAAGTATTCTATGGACAGATGAGACAAAGATCAACCTGTACCAGAATGATGGGAAGAAAAAAGTTTGGAGAAGAAAGGGAACGGCACATGATCCAAGGCACACCACATCCTCTGTAAAACATGGTGGAGGCAACGTGATGGCATGGGCATGCATGGCTTTCAATGGCACTGGGTCACTTGTGTTTATTGATGACATAACAGCAGACAAGAGTAGCCGGATGAATTCTGAAGTGTACCGGGATATACTTTCAGTCCAGATTCAGCCAAATGCCGCAAAGTTGATCGGACGGCGCTTCATAGTACAGATGGACAATGACCCCAAGTATACAGCCAAAGCTACCCAGGAGTTCATGAGTGCAAAAAAGTGGAACATTCTGCAATGGCCAAGTCAATCACCAGATCTTAACCCAATTGAGCATGCATTTCACTTGCTCAAATCCAGACTTAAGACGGAAAGACCCACAAACAAGCAAGACCTGAAGGCTGCGGCTGTAAAGGCCTGGAAAAGCATTAAGAAGGAGGAAACCCAGCGTTTGGTGATGTCCATGGGTTCCAGACTTAAGGCAGTGATTGCCTCCAAATGATTCGCAACAAAATATTGAAAATAAAAATATTTTGTTTGGGTTTGGTTTATTTGTCCAATTACTTTTGACCTCCTAAAATGTGGAGTGTTTGTAAAGAAATGTGTACAATTCCTACAATTTCTATCAGATATTTTTGTTCAAACCTTCAAATTAAACGTTACAATCTGCACTTGAATTCTGTTGTAGAGATTTAATTTCAAATCCAATGTGGTGGCATGCAGAGCCCAACTCGCGAAAATTGTGTCACTGTCCAAATATTTCTGGACCTAACTGTATATTTACATGGGAGTTTGGATAAATGTTCACACGTGACGCCACTTGAGGTTTGCGGCTATGTGGATGAAGCCGCCGCTGCACAGTTCTTGCTACTGGTGCTGGTGTTAGTGGCAGCTTGGGTGTTAGGTCCTCCACAAGCAGGGCCAGGCCCTAGAGGATAGGCGATGCAGGTGGGTGTTGAAAGAAGGTAGACCACAACGGAAGTTCAGTGTAACTCGTTCCTTTACTCACAGTAAGCTGGTAACTTGTCACCTGAGGACAGCTGGTCTTAACCGCAGGTCTCTTTAGTCCTAGTTCCGGTTTAGTGACCTGGTGGCTTCTTTCCCCTGCACCTGTCTTTGGTTGGTGGGTCCCCATGGCTTGGAGCGGCTGGGGGTCCCCTCCTGGTTGTCTCTTACAGCAGTCCGTATAACGGTAGCGTGAACCCTATGCAGTTGGAGTCTCTAGTCCTGTCCCCGGTTCTCCTGTTGTTACTGAGTCCTGAACTTCAAGGTCAGTGAGGTCCTTGATGGTCCCCTCACTGTGCAGATTTTATCAGGTCTGCCTGGAGCTTTTGCCTGACCTAGGATTTTGTACCCCGTTGGTGCGTGATTCCAGGAGTATTCCACCGTACTCCACCGGCAACCAACCGCCTGGGCCCTCAGGTCACTGTTACACTCTTGACAGTCCTTCATCTCGCTCTGTCGCTGACTTACTGACTTTTCGTCCACTGTCTGCCCCTCCCACCTGGTCGTCTAGTGGACTGGATTGGTTCCACCTCTAGGTGGCCATCCATTGGTCCAACCCTAGTCTGGTACCAGTCTATGGGGGAATTGGGGAAAACAAGGATTAACTGTAATGTTTTTGTTGTTACCAGCACCGGTCTTCTGGGTCCCTGGGGGTAGGCCCTGCATCCTGGTGGGGATGCAGTACCTTGTGGCTCCCTGAATTCAGGGGCGCTACATATGCATGATATATATATATATATATATATATATATATATATATATATACACAGTACATATACTCACTTTATTGCAATTGTGTTTATACCTTCCTCCATTCCAGCTATTCTAATTTCTGTATGTGGATGGATCATATCTGTTACTGGCTATCTACTCGGTCACACTCCGCTTCCCGCTTTTTTTTTACATGATGCTTTTATTACATGGCTGTTTGTGATCCACTTTTGTATAATAAGATTTTAAAATCTTTGCACGCAATACTCTTGTCCTCCTGTGTCAATAATTCTATGGAGAAATGTAGCTGTCATTTCTGGAGAACTTGCAGCCGAATATTTGTCGGCCTCCATCTCTTTCCTCTTCCATAGAAGTTTATGAGCACTAACTGTCCTCTCCTATATCAATGAGTTTGTCTTCATGGAATCCAGATTTTACTCCAAAATTGAGAATAAATGATGCCTTTAACTGTTTCTGTGTCCCGAAGACGCAGATACAGCTAAAATCAGGGTATACCCACAAACTTAACAAACAGTGGGACAGCTTCTGCAATCCAGAAATGTCCTCCTGCGGCCGGCATGGTTGGCAGAGTAATATAGAGGTATAATATGAATAAATTGTAAACTAATGGTCTGTCACTTTAAACTCTATTTAGAAATATTCCTACTATCATTTGTTGTTTTCATTGCTGGACATGGTAAGTGAGTAGTGAGTAGTACTTGTCGCTTTGTATCCTCTTATAGACTTCTCTATACCATCATTTTTCTATGAGCCTGCAGTTGTCATTGACTATAAAGAGGGAGAAAAAAAGCCCACAAAGTTGACAGAAGGCGCGTTAATCTCTTCGAGGATCCTGAGGTCAGTTCGCTCGCACAAAAGGAAATGAGAATGCTAGATTGCTTTGACAGTGAGTGAGATGCCACTTAAACACCACGCGCCAGGTGTCGGCTGGGAGGAAATGGTGCGTGATGAGCTGACATCACCACATCGTTCATGTCCGACAGGAATTACCTGTAATAACGGCTCCAGAACGCGTAGGACAAGTCGGCTCTGATTCACCCCCTCCCCCCACTTGTCGTACTGGTAAAGGGCACACATATATATATATATATATACACGCCTGTGCATGGCCGCCGCCTCGTTACCAGACACCGCCTCGAGCTACCAGACCAAGATTTCCTCACGAAAGGCTGCAGTGGCTTCTCGCTTTTATTACAGGAGAGATGACATTTTAAAAGTTAGTCCAAGCATATTCCGAGCCGTGTAAACTTTACATAGGGGTCATTAAGAAGTATAAGCCTCAACAAGTAGGTGGGAGGGGGCAGAGCGGCGAGACGGAGAAAGTAGTCATTCGTAATCTTCTACAAAAGTCGACAGAAGGTGAGGACAGAAGAGATTGTATCAAAAACGCAGAAGGTGGAAGAAGCGGGGGAGAAATAGAAGATAGTGAACTTTAGGATGAAACGGTATAAAATGAGGACTTGGAATGAAGATGAAGGATCTGCCGGTGGATGGCAGAGATTTCCAGCAGGTGAGGATATAGGAAATGAGAACATTCTTGAGACAGATCCAGGGAAATCCTGAATATAGATGAGGCCCCAGAGCAAATAAACTCTGCCTGATACAGTGAGGGGATTCCAGGGTATTATCCAGGTATTCAGCACCGGCGGCAATATAGAGGCATGAAAAAAACTGTCAATCCCATTCTTCTGGGATGTTGATAGTCCGGAATCTGCTGACTAGGAACGTAAAAGAAGCGGACACAGACAGGAAAGGGCCCCTGTTCAAGAACAATACATGGGCCCATTATATGAGCCCATCTTATTACCCAATTCCTCCTTCTTTGGAGGTATAAATGAGCAGCCCAACCTTTTGGGCCCCTGTGTGGCCGGACAGGCTGCACCAACAAGATGTCTGCCCCTGGTTGTGTCAATGTATCAGTGAAGGCAACCCTCTGTGAGCTAAACACAGAGACCATAGTGCTATACACAGAGGGGCAGGAAAGCTTTTGGGTGGGCACCTGCCTGTTCAGCTTTGCCCATAAATTTTCAATAGCATTGAGGTCAGGGCTTTATGATGGCCATTCTAAAACATTGACTTCGTTATCTTTAAGCCAATTTGTAACCAGTTTGGCAGTATGCAATCTGTTAACGATCAGCTGATCGCCCGGCGGCCGGCTATTGTGAACGATCAGCTGGTCGTTCACAATAGCCGGCCGATCAGCTGATCGTTCACAATAGCCGGCCGATCAGCTGGTCGTTCACAAAAGCCGGCCGATCAGCTGATCGTTCACAATAGCCGGCCGATCAGCTGATCGTTCACAATAACCGGCCGATCAGCTGGTCGTTCACAATAGCCGGCCGATCAGCTGGTCGTTCACAATAGCCGGCCGATCAGCTGGTCGTACACAATAGCCGGCCGATCAGCTGGTCGTTCACTATAGCCGGCCGATCAGCTGGTCGTTCACAATAGCCAGCCGATCAGCTGGTCGTTCACTAAAGCCGGCCGATCAGCTGATCGTTCACAATAGCCGCCACCGCTGAGTATGCGCAGTGAAAACAAACGAATTCCGACGCTCAAAAAGCGTTCCTACCGCCCGACGTTCAGTCATTCCACAGTCCGTCGTGCATCTTCCATACAAGTCTATGGGGGAAAAAACGGAATCCTGCATACCGTATTTCCTCAAGGCGACAGATTGCAACTGATGCAAAACAACGCAAGTGTAAAAGCAGCCTTACAATGCCTGGGGGCTAACGCCACTAGTATTGTTCATTTTTCAGCATTGTTGACTTTACTGGGGTTCCAGTTTTTCACATTGTTTGTATTGTGGCTGATGGTCTTATTGGGGGGTTACATATCCCGTGATTTTTAAATGGTTTTATTTGTATACTTATAACATGTGTGGTGTTTAATAAAGTTTTTTCATTGTCATTTATTAGTGGTGTACTCTATATATACAGCTCTGGCAAAAATTAAGAGACCACTGCAAAATGTTGTTTTTCTGATTTTTCTCTTTATATTTTTGAGTAAAATGTAAATTGTTCTTTTATTTTATAAAACTACTGACAACGTCTCTGAACTTGGTTTTTATTCATGATCCTTATTGTAGTATTATTCGGTCACTATGTGGTCTGGTCATGGGGTGTTGATATTTGACTCTTGTATGTGGTTCTATTCGGTCACTATGTGGTGGTAATATGTTGTCTGGTTATGGAGTGGTGGTATTTTTCCATTGTATGTGGTATTATTTGGTCACTATGTGGTCTGGTCACAGTATGGCGGTATTTCTCCCTTATATGTGGTTGTATTGGGTTACTATGTGGTGGTAATATGTTGTCTGGTCATGGTGGGGTGGTATTTCTCCCTTGTATGAGGTTGTATTCGGCCACTATGTGGTGGTAATATGTGGTCTGGTCACGGTGTGGCAGTATTTTTCCCTTGTATATGGTGGTATTGGTTTTGGTACGGTGGATTGTGTTGTGTACGGAGGACACATTTTCTCTCTATAGAGTTGTGGACCTGCAGGTCAGGACTCACTGCGTCCATGAAGCAGTGAGTCCTGCTCGTGGGCACGTACCCTAAGGATATAATGGCTAACGGGTATTTGCATATAGCTGTAGGTTGGGCCCCTAGAGTCAATTCTCCTGGTGGGCCCCAGATACCCCAGTCCGACCCTGGGAAGGCACCAGGCATGTTTAGAATGCAATTAACCTGCAGATTAACCCCATTTTGCAGGATAATAGCATTTTTCCACGTGACAGATTCCCTTTAAGGAATGTTCACACTGCTTTTATTGCTGCCTTTATTTCTGCATGAAAAATGCAGAATGCTGGAAAGAAAAGCTGCATATGTGTCGCCCAGGGCTATGGGGTACTTTGTCCCGGGCCATATATGTATGGGGATGCTGTGTCACGGTTGTATAATGGCCGATGCCCGGTTCCTTGACCCTAGGGACGCTTTTTAAAAGGGGTTATATACAGGGGAGTGAAAGAGTTTGTATTATGACGCCACTTGCGGGTTGCGGTTATGGTGACAGAACCACCGCTTCACAGTCTGTTACCTCCTGGGGCTGATGGTGACGGCAGCCTAAATGGTAAGCCCTCCGCAAGTAGGGCTTGGCCCCAGGGAGAGAGTGGTTGGGGTCCGTCGCAGAAAGAAGGGAGACCACACGGTGGGGATGCAGTGCAACTTCTGTTTAATCACAGTGATGTCGAACTGTGGCCTTGAGAACGGCTGGTTCAGACCCCTGGTCCCTTTTGTCCCAGTGTTGGTGTGGTGACCTGATAGTCTCTTTCCCCGGCAGCTCTCACTGGTTGGTGGGACCCCGTAGCTTGGAGCGTTTGTGGGTCCCTTACTGTCTGTCGGCAGTCTCATCCGTACGGCGGGCAGTGCGAACCTGTAGGGTCGGTGTTCTGTTCCGTCCCTGGATCAATCTTTACTGCTGGTGCCCCCGGATTCTTTGGGTCAGTGAGGTCCGTGAAGGTCCCCTCACAGTGCAGGTATTTGTCAGGTTGCCTGAAGCTGTCGCCTGACCTAGGGCCCTGTGCCCCGTCGGTGCTCTGGTTCCAGAGGTACCTGGCTGTACCGTCCCTGGCAACCACTCTCCCTGTCACCTGGGTCACCTCTACACGACCCCGTCTGCAGATAAGTCCGTCCCCTTCAACTGTGACTACCAGACTCCTCCGTCTGAGTATCTGTCTGTGTCTGTTTGTCCCCTCCCACCGGGTTGCTTTCTAGTGGACTGGACTGGCTCCGCCTCTAAATGGCCATCCATTGGGTCCCGGACTAGTCAGTCATCCCTAATGGGGAGTGCGAAACTGGGGATGTTATGTATGTTGTTGGTACTGGCACTGGGTTTCCAGGTCCCTGGGGGTAGGCCCTGCACCTTTGTCAGGATGCAGTACCTAGTAGTTCCCTGAGGGGTTCATGGGTGCTACTGTGATGCCCTGGACTAGTCAGGTCTTCCCAGGTAGTCTCACACAACACCACACCCCTCTCCCAGTTAGGTAACATCAGTCAAACTTAAAAGCCTTGTCACCACCCTCCAGGTTTGATGTCCACACCAGGGGGTTGGAGCCAGGCGGTTGGTTCTACCCACCGAGGCGTTCACAGGCCTGGAGGCGGGAACCCAAGTAGTCTAGCTCAGGCTCTGGAAGAGTCAAGTTCAAGTACGAGTGTAGAGCAGACAAGTTCACGGGCAGTCCTGTGTCCAGGCTGCCCAGAGACTACCAGGTGGCTGGGTCGTAGCCCAGTCACCACTGGCAAGGAGGCAGACGGTAGTGGCCGCCTGCAGGAGACCGGGAAACCGACCGATGGAACCGTAAGGGACCGGGACAGGGTAGTGGCCCGCCGGAACCGAACCGGGGAGCCAACTGGATACCGGAGCACCAGGCAGGGTACTCAGATCCCGAACTAGGCTAGAAGCCACCAACATAGTCAAATTAACTGATTGCGTCCTGGACCTCAGGGGTTCATTCCCACCTAAGTCCCAATTGAAGACAACAGCCCAACCATTCCGGATAAGTGCCACCGCCAAGGGCAAGAGATCCAAAGGGCCAGTTTCTGCGGGCAAACAGGCTCCTATGACAGATACACGTGGGGGAGCTGACTACCGGTGTCTAGGCACAGGAGTCAAGATTCACACACACAGGTGCAAGAGAAAGGCGGACACCACCAACCTAATCTGGGAAAAGCTGCAGTCAGCGGGCCCCGTTCATCACTCCGTTTGGTTTACCAGTGACTCCAGTGTCTTGTGTCAGAGTGACTACACCAGTGCCATCAGGCACCACGCCACGCTGCACCGCAACACTATACCCTGCACCCGGGCCCTGGCCCGCCGGACCCCGGGACCAACATCCCCTACCCACGGAGGGGTCAACACCTAGCTGCGCTACTACACCGCTCCCGGGGGTCCCCATACCTTCACCGCAGCGGTGGTGTCTACAATCACCACAACCCGTAGGTGGCGTCACGAATTATCATTTGAAACCAAACACCCAAATCCCCGCGTGTAGCGCCAACTCCCTTACAGAGCGACGTGACCCCCGGGTCCTTGAGAGGCTCGAGCCACCACCCGTAGTGCGAGCACGGATCCGAGCGGCTCGGCGGTCGCAGCCGAGCCCACGGGGTGGTACACTAGACATACATCATGCAGGTTTTTTTATGTGACTTTGAAGCATTTTTTTGGGGTGGGTTGGATTAAATCTTGGTTCTTCCATTCAACTGAATGGTTAAAATATTGCAGCAAAAAAATGCTACAAGAGGTGACATGCAGCAATTTAAACAAATAAATACATGCCGCAGCTCAAAATATGCAAAACAAAACATACTGTGTGAATGAGAGTTTAGAAATCTCATTTATTTTGCTGCTGCTGTGAAACGCTGCAATTTTTTCCATGTGAAAAAATGTAGCAAAAATGATGAGCTGTGGCGTTCTTTACATCACAAATCTTACTCCAGTCCCAGACTAGAGTAAGATTTGTGGCGAGGCACACAAGGAGAGGCACACCTCTTTGCGCCTTGCCTGATAATAAGGTTGCCATTGCGTGAATGATTGGCAATATTTTCCATGTGGATCTGAAACTGGTTTGTTAAAAGGAACCTGTCAACAGGTTTTTCCCCTTTAAGCTGCGGCCACTACCAGTAAACTCTCATATAAAGCATTCTAGAATACTGTATATAAGATCCCAGGCCACTGTGTACAATATAAAAAACAGCTTTTATTATACTCACCTGCGGAGCAGTCGGGTCCAAGGGTGTCCCTGGTCTCAGTCCGGCGCCTCCTCTCTTCCTTCCATTGCCGTCCTCCTTCCCTCTTTTGTGTGGCTGACACATCCTGCGTCATCCACACAGAGGCTGCCATTGTGCTCCTGCGCCCTTGCACTTCTCTCTGCCCTGCTGAGGGCAGAACACAGTATGGTAATGCACATGTGCGTGTGGTCTTTGACCTTTCCCCACATTTTAGTTTCATCAGACCACATGATGTCTCCAAAAAATAAGGTATTTGTTCCTGTGTGCATTTGAAAACATTAATCTGGCTTTTTTATGTTTCTTTTGGAGTAACATCTTCTTCCTGGCAGAGTGGCCTTTCAGCCCATGTTGATACAGTACTCATTTCAGTGTGGATAATGACACAATCTTGCCAGCTTCCTCCAGAATCTTCACAAGGTCTTTTGCTTTTGTTCTTGGGTTGATATGCACATGTCTGACCAAAGCACATTCATCTCTGGTACACAGGACCTGTCTCCTTCCTGAGCAGTATGACGGCTGGACATTCCCATCTTGTTTGTACTTGCGTATAATTGTTTGTACAGATGAACGAAGTGCCTTCAGGTATCTGGAAATTGCACCCAAGGATGAACCAGACTTATGCAAGTCCACAATTCTCTTCCTGAGATCTTGGCTGATTTCTTTTGACTTTCCCATGATGCTTCATAAAGAAGCAGTGTGCTTCAGGTGTCAATTAAAATACACCCACAGGTGTGTCTGCAATTAACTCAGATGTTGCCAATAAACCTATCAGAAGCTTCCAAAGACATGACATCATCATATCGGCTGTCCCATATTGTTTAAAGGCATAGTACTCTTAGGGGTACTTTGCACACTACGACATCGCAGGTGCGATGTCGGTGGGGTCACATCAAAAGTGACGCACATCCGGCGTCGCTGTCGACATCGCAGTATGTGAATCCTTTTTACTACGATTAACGAACGCAAAAGCGTCGAAATCGTATGATCGGTGTAGTGTCGGTCATTTCCATAATTTCGGAAGGACCGATGTTACGATGTCGTTCCGCGTTCCTGCGGCAGCACACATCGCTGTGTGTGAAGCCGCAGGAGCGAGGAACATCGCCTTAGGCTGGTTTCACACTACGTTTATTTAAGCGGAAAAACGGATCCAGTGCAAATGCGTTTTCACTTCAATGCATTTGCAATGGACTCGCGTCCACCTGCGTTCTCATGCGTTTGCGTGCGTTAGACACAGGATCCGTACTTTTGCGTTATTTTAACATGTTTCAAAAACGCTACTTGTAGTGTTTTTTACCTTTGTCAAAATAACGCATCTCACAGGATCCTTCACATTGCGCCGCGAGCTGCAATGCATTTCAATGAGCGCTGGATCCTGCCTAGCAGAATGCGTTGAGTTGCGTTGTAACAGGATCCTGCTTTTGTACTGAGCATGCCCAGAACCAGTCTCGTGTGATCTGTCTCTCTCTCCTCCTCTCTATCTCTGTCTTTCCCCCTTCCTCTCCTCCCTCTCTCTCCCACCTGAGAGCTGCGGACACTCGTAACCAAGGTAAATATCGGGTAACCACTTCTCGTAGTTACCCGATGTTTACGTTGGTAACGTGTGCAGGGAGCCCTGCTCCTAGCAGCTGCAGACACTCGTAACCAAGATAAATATCGGGTATCCAAGCCCGATGTTTACCTTGGTTACGAGCGTCTGCAGCTGTCAGAAGCCGGCTCCCAGTCTGGCACGTTTAGTTCCCCTCACTCCCGATCACATGACTCCAATGCCCGCCCCTAAACATCCAGTGACAGGATCCTGCAAAATAACAGATGCGTTAGCATACGTTTTTTGCTGTAAAAGCAGGATCCGCTTTTGCAGCAAAAAAACGTTCCTGACGCATGTTAAAAAGACGTAGTGTGAAAGCAGCCTTACCTGCGTCCCGGCTGCAATGAGGAAGGAAGGAGGTGGGCGGGATGTTTACGTCCCACTCATCTCCGCCCCCCTGCTTCTATTGGCCGCCTGCCGTGTGACGTCGCTGTGACGCCGCACGACCCGCCCCCTTAGGAAGGAGGCGGTTCGCCGGCCAGAGCGACATCGCAGGGCAGGTAAGTTCATGTGAAGTTGCCGTAGCGATAATTTTCGCTATGGCAGCTATCACAAGATATCGCAGCTGCGACGGGGCCGGGGACTATCGCGCTCGGCATCGCTACCATCGGCTTGCGATGTCGTAGTGTGCAAAGTACCCCTTAGTGTATGTAAACGTTTGACTTTGCAGAAAGTAATAAAAATGGCTTAAAACATTCTCTCTCATTATTCTGGCGTTTGGCAAATATAAATAATTTTGGTTCCTAACTGACCTAAAACGGGAAAGGTTTATCTAATTCCATGTCAGATAGTGAGAAAAACATGCAGATGTGTCTTCATAGATAAATAGTGGATGGAAACTTCTGGTCTCAACTGTATATAGAATATTCTAGAATGCTGTATATAAGGGCTTACTAGTGGTGACCGCAGCTTATAGGGGAAAAATCTGGTGACAGGTTCCCTTCAATAGTTAAAAATTATGTCATTTATTTTTTCTTGCCTTCAGATCGCTTTGTACACATTAAAACCTCCTGGCAGCCTGCAATGTAACACAAAGCCGAAACTCTTCACTGGCCTAATCCTCTGGCACAGCACCCGGGGTGTGACACTGTAAGATGACTCACTTTATACGGGTTTATAAAATGTGCTGCTGCATTATAAACTGCAAATCTTTTTTTTTAAAAAAAAAAAAATATAAAAAATTACAAAAATTCTCCAGATGGACGGAGACCAAAAATAAACTGATTACAATAGAAACAGCCAAAGATTTGTATTAGTGAATCTTCTTGCGGCCACGGTGTGGGTGGTGTAGGCGAGGATGGGTATACATAGTGTAGGTATTTATTATTTATCTAATATATAAAGCTGAGTGTATGCATTTATGTATGTGTGTATGTCAGCTAAAGGAATCCGCACCGTCGCATTTACAATCACGAAATTTTTCACAGACACCCCAGTTGACTCTGGGAACGTCATAGGCTATGTTTTGAGGGGAAATTTTAAGCCTGCACTTTAGTTATTCGCCAAAAAACCTACCTCCATTACAGTCAATGGATCTGGGAGCTACAGTGCAGCCAGAACTTCAGAAGAATGCGCAGCCGCGCCCTTAAATAGAATGTTGGCGTCTCACAATGCATCCAGGGAAAGAGACAGACAGACAAAGAGACAGGAAAATAGACAGACAGGGAGAGAGAGACACAGACAGACAGGGAGAGAGAGACACAGACAGGGAGAGAGAGACACAGACAGACAGGGAGAGAGAGACACAGACAGACAGGGAGAGAGAGACACAGACAGACAGGGAGAGAGAGACACAGACAGACAGGGAGAGAGAGACACAGACAGACAGGGAGAGAGAGACACAGACAGACAGGGAGAGAGAGACACAGACAGACAGGGAGAGAGAGACACAGACAGACAGGGAGAGAGAGATAGACAGACAGGGAGAGAGAGATAGACAGGGAGAGAGAGATAGACAGACAGTGAGAGAGAGATAGACAGACAGGGAGAGAGAGATAGACAGACAGGGAGAGAGAGATAGACAGACACAGGGAGAGAGAGATAGACAGACACAGGGAGAGAGAGATAGACAGACACAGGGAGAGAGAGATAGACAGACAGACACAGGGAGAGAGAGATAGAAAGACACAGGGAGAGAGAGACAGACAGGGAGAGAGAGACAGACAGGGAGAGAGAGACAGACAGGGAGAGAGAGACAGACAGACACAGACAGGGAGAGAGAGAGACAGACAGGGAGAGAGAGACAGACAGGGAGAGAGAGAGAGAGAGAGACAGACAGGGAGAGAGAGACAGACAGACACAGACAGGGAGAGAAAGAGACAGACAGGGAGAGAGAGACAGACAGGGAGAGAGAGACAGACAGGGAGAGAGAGACAGACAGACACAGACAGGGAGAGAGAGACAGACAGGGAGAGAGAGACAGACAGGGAGAGAGAGACAGACAGGGAGGGAGAGACAGACAGGGAGAGAGAGACAGACAGGGAGAGAGAGACAGACAGACACAGACAGGGAGAGAGAGACAGACAGGGAGAGAGAGACAGACAGGGAGAGAGAGACAGACAGGGAGAGAGAGACAGACAGGGATGGAGAGACAGACAGGGATGGAGAGACAGACAGGGAGGGAGAGACAGACAGACAGGGAGGGAGAGACAGACAGACAGGGAGGGAGAGACAGACAGACAGGGAGGAAGAGACAGACAGACAGGGAGGGAGAGACAGACAGACAGGGAGGGAGAGACAGACAGACAGGGAGGGAGATACAGACAGACAGGGAGGGAGATACAGACAGACAGGGAGGGAGAGACAGACAGACAGGGAGGGAGAGACAGACAGGGAGGGAGAGACAGACAGACAGGGAGGGAGAGACAGACAGGGAATGAGATAGGGAGGGAGAGACAGACAGGGAGAGACAGACAGGGAATGAGATAGGGAGGGAGAGACAGACAGGGAGAGACAGACAGGGAATGAGATAGGGAGGGAGAGACAGACAGGGAGAGACAGACAGGGAATGAGATAGGGAGGGAGAGACAGACAGGGAGGGAGATACAGACAGACAGGGAGGGAGATACAGACAGACAGGGAGGGAGAGACAGACAGACAGGGAGGGAGATACAGACAGACAGGGAGGGAGATACAGACAGACAGGGAGGGAGAGACAGACAGGGAGGGAGAGACAGACAGGGAGGGAGAGACAGACAGGGAGGGAGAGACAGACAGGGAATGAGATAGGGAGGGAGAGACAGACAGGGAGAGACAGACAGGGAATGAGATAGGGAGGGAGAGACAGACAAGGAGAGACAGACAGGGAATGAGATAGGGAGGGAGAGACAGACAGGGAATGAGATAGGGAGGGAGAGACAGACAGACAGGCAGAGACAGACAGGGAATGAGATAGGGAGGGAGAGACAGACAGGGAGGAAGAGACAGACAGACAGGGAGGGAGATACAGACAGACAGGGAGGGAGAGACAGACAGACAGGGAGGGAGATACAGACAGACAGGGAGGGAGATACAGACAGACAGGGAGGGAGAGACAGACAGACAGGGAGGGAGAGACAGACAGGGAGGGAGAGACAGACAGGGAGGGAGAGACAGACAGGGAATGAGATAGGGAGGGAGAGACAGACAGGGAGAGACAGACAGGGAATGAGATAGGGAGGGAGAGACAGACAAGGAGAGACAGACAGGGAATGAGATAGGGAGGGAGAGACAGACAGGGAATGAGATAGGGAGGGAGAGACAGACAGACAGGCAGAGACAGACAGGGAATGAGATAGGGAGGGAGAGACAGACAGGGAATGAGATAGGGAGGGAGGGAGAGACAGACAGGGAATGAGATAGGGAGGGAGAGACGGACAGGGAGAGACAGACAGGGAATGAGATAGGGAGGGAGAGACAGACAGGGAATGAGATAGGGAGACAGTCACTATCTCGGACAACGCTGGGTGCTACAGCTAGTTTATTATATTTGAAGTTTTGTGACTGCCGGACCTCAGCACCACGGGGCCGTTTCATCAAACAGTGTATGATATAAACATATTTGAATTATTAAAAAATATTTGCTGAACTCATAGTTGCATTAAAATATTGCTGCTTTTGTATTTTGACTCCAGCCTAAGCCGTCTCCAACAATGAGTAGGTGGAGCTTAGAAAAGGCATGGCCAAGCATGGGTTAACAAATTCATCATAATTTTATCTCAAAAGTAGTATAAATTACGACAGAAGAGTGTTTAGTCACCGACAGGACACAGCTTTAGGATGAGCCAAATTCATTAAGAGTCTCGCGGCTCTTACACCAGTGCACTCTTCATCAAGACTGGCATGCAAAACATCAATCTTGGTGAATTGGAGTCGAAATCTGTATCCATCCACATCAATGTATACACTGAGCTACTACTCCCATCTAGGGACAAGTTTAGGCTTCACCCTGATTCATGAAGTAAGACCTACAAAACCTCTAGATACACCCACTTTTAGGAACATTTACATAAACCCCACCCATGCTGAAGTCAATTATGATACAAAATCCGGCAAACAAAGCATTATCTCTCCACAGTTGTGTGGTACTACAGTTCAATGCCATTCACTTAGGTAGAGCTACCCATGTTTCCCCAAAAATAAGACAGGGTCTTATATTATTTTTTTGCTCTAAAAGATGCTCTAGGGCTTATTTTCAGGGGATGTCTTATATTTTTCCATTAACAACAATCCACATTTATTCTTAAACAAAGAAATCAACAATTATTAGAATATAAACATGTCATCACATTATGGAACATCAACATTTTGTGTTAATCCTAATACTGGTTCAGATGCACCTTTTCTTATCTGATCTGCTGTTCTTATGGGGCAGACCCAGTCCTATAGTGGTGGGTACATACCATATTTACAAAGGGTTAAATTACCTGCTTAAATTTATTTCTATGTACTGCTAAGTTTATCCCTAAAAGAAAGCAGAAAGCCCCCTAAAAGAATCGCATTTCCACATCCCAAACAATTAGAGTTGGCAAGTGAATGGGCTCTCACATACAAATCTGCGTCACTGTCAGGTTCCCCTGAGTTTAACATCAGTTGGCTCCCCCTGGTGACTGGAAGCAGTATCAGTCATGTGGAACGATACTGGTACCCGATCTGTTTCTGAGAGCTGCAGTGCAATGGCGAGAAACTGACAGCGATACAGATCTCTGTGTGAGAGCCCATCCACTATCAGCCCTTGCCAACTGTAATTGATTGGGGTCTGGTTAGCGCAATTTTTTTGAGGGATGTCTGCTTTCTTTTGGGGAGGTCTGTTTCTTTAATGAAGAGTCCTGCTGTATTTAACTTTTTTAGCTTCTTGAACACTTCCTTATGGAGCTGCAAGTAGGGCTTATTTTTCGAGTAGGGCTTATATGTTAAGCATACTCAAAGTCCCCAAAATTCTACCATGGCTTATATTTGGGGTAGGTCTTATTTTAGGAGAAACAGAGTATTTGTGTACCTTATGTGTAGATTTCAAGGACTTTGTATTATTCTCCCTGGCAGACAAAGGTGCTGGAAATCTACAGAAGCTTTGAATGTGACTGGACCAAACAAGTCAATGCAACTTGATTACAGTACTAGAATTCATAAAAACTATTTGTAGTGTTATTTGACATTATGTGTAGGTTTGAACCAAGAAGACTGTTTTGTTATTGAACAGCCAAATAATTTGTGACTGTAGCTTTGGATGTAACTAGAGTATAATATTTATATGAAAAGCTAAATTTTTACAATGTTACTCCACATTACATGTAGATTTAAACACTAAAAAAAATTATTTGTTTTTTTTTATTATTATTTTGTCCAGCATGATAAGTTAAGGAACATTTCTATTTGCCTGCCTTTAGCTGCATTGATATTAAAACTTACTCATTTGGAGTACAGATGATGGCAGTGAACGGGTCAGCACCTGTATGTCGCTAATTATAGGGACAAAGGCTTTTGCTTCAGGAGATTGTTCTGATAAGTAGAACCCTCAGATGAGGAGGCAGGTACTGACTCTTTGGGGTACTTTGCACACTACGACATCGCAAGCCGATGCTTGCGATGCCGAGCGCGCCTGCCCCCGTCGCAGCAACGATATCTTGTGATAGCTGCCGTAGCGAACATTATCGCTACGGCAGCTTCACATGCACTCGCCCTGCGACGTCGCTCTGGCCAGCGAACCTCCTCCTTACTAAGGGGGCGGGTTGTCAGACGGCAGGTGGCCAATAGGGGCGGAGATGAGCGGGACGTAAACATCCCACCCACCTCCGTCCTTCCGCATAGCCGGCGTGAGCCGCAGGACGCAGGTAAGCTGATGTTCCTCGCTCCTGCGGCTTCTCACACAGCGATGTGTGCTGCTGCAGGGGAGCGAGTAACAACATCGTACCGTCGCTGCAGCTACATTATAGAAATGTCGGACCCTACACCGATGATACAATTACGACGCTTTTGCGCTCGTTAATCGTATCATAAAGGATTTACACACTACGATATCAACAGCGACGCCGGATGTGCGTCACTTTCGATTTGACCCCACCAACATCGCACCTGCGATATCGTAGTGTGCAAAGTGCCCCTTTCACTGCCATCATCTGTGCTCCAAATGACAAAATTCTGATATTGATTAAACAAAAAGCTAGTATATAGACTTGGGAAAAGCTGGGGTTAGAAGCCTTTTGCATGCAATTTTTTTTCATAGGTAAGGTGACAAATTTGTTCAATAAAATGATTTGCAAACTTTCAAAACTTCATCCTAGACAAAATAATAAAAAAACATAAAAGTAAAAGTTTACTCTTTAAATCTTCATATAATCTGGCATGACATTGTACAAATTTTGTTTTACATATATTGACAAGTGACATAAGGTCTTATACATTAAAAAAAATGAAGTTTGCTTACTTTTTAACCAAAGAGGACCTTCCCTCTGGTAGCCAGACATATTGTGAATACAGCTTTGAGGGTGACTAGAGTATGTAATGTACATTACTAATAGTGATGAGTGAGCACTACCATGCTTGGGTATGCGGTACTCGTTAAGAGAAGTTGGATGCTCGGATGGGTGCGACTCTAGTACTGGAGTGTAATAGCAGTCAATGGGGGACTCGAGCATTTTTCCAGGAAATCTTCTGGAAAAATGCTTGAGTTCCACATTGACTTCCATTTTATTCTGGTGCTCAAGTCGTGCTAATCCGAGCGTTCAACTGCTTGTTACGAGTACCGAGCATGGTGGTGAAGGAAGGCATGAAGGCCAGGCCGTACAGGCGCTGCGCTTCTACGCCAAGGAGACTCTGTGTACTTGGTGACTTCAGGTGGAGTGTGCAACACTTACTGGTTTCTTCAGGCTGGTGTCCATCACTCCGCTGACGGTCGTCCTCGTAGACTAAATAGTAACCTGTACAACAACAGAGTTCACTTGGCAACCAAACTTGTTCAGTTTATTCTTCACACTGTTATGACAGACATGGCCTCACTCCTCACGGTTCTGGTTCTACTGTTTTCAGGTACTCTTTTTCGACCTGTTCCCTGCTATCTTGGGACCCATCCTCAAGCTGTCGGATCTGTGTCTCTGTTCCCACCTTTCCATACACCTCCATCCGCTTCTGGGCCCTGATGGCTGTTTAGTCCCAAGACTTCGTTGAGCCCCCTGGGGTGAGCCATAGGCTCCAGACCTCTCAAGGTTACTTCTGGGTTCCCTGACTGATACCCTGGCCACATCTTCTCTTACTCATACCCTATCCAGAATTGGCACCCCCATGAGGTCTGCACCACTAGCCAACCCAATTGCCCTCTGTCACTCCTCCTCTACCTTTACTTAACCCTATCTTACTAAACATCTAGTCTACCTCTGCTCCAGCCCACCCACTAGGTGGCGCCCGCGGGCAAATGGCCCTGACTCTGTTACATTGTGAACCTACACTCTGCTTGCAGCATTTACACGTTAACACATTTATAACAATCAACAACATAAATAAATTGTGCAGTACTGGAATATGGCATAAAACAGCGCAGGGACTCGACCACCTCTACAGTATTGCTCAATCATCACTAATTACTAAGTAGAAAATATATAAAGCTTACTTTTTCTAATGTTATTCAATACTACTAGCAGCCAGAGAACTTGTAAATGCAGCTTTGGATGTGACTGGAGCACAAGATGATATAGGTTTATCCGTACAACATGAGTGAATTTATTTGTAAAGTGATTCCACATTTTATGCCCTAGGAGTAAAGCGGTGACAGTGTAACGGAGCGCTGTGATGCTTCTCATCTCACACAGTCACATTCTCATTAATGCGTCTGATTTCACCGCGGCTGGAAAGTGGCATCGCCGACCTGTCCTCGGTCATCTTGAGAAATGTTGCAGGATGTGTGTCATCTGCAGACAGATTGGGTGATCCTGCAGATGTGTCCGCTGTCTGTTGCTCTTTGCAACTTGTAGAAGGCAGTCAGGGACACAGAAGCGCAGAGTCAGCAGCTCCATCCACTCAAGGGTATCTTTTCCTCTCACATCTCTGCTGAGCCGGCATTGTTATCCGCAAGGACAGGATCAGCCCTGAACCAGGGAGGGGGATCAATAATGTAACAAAACATAAAGTTATCTTAAAGGATGACTCCACCCCGTTACATCCTTACCTTATTACAGTCATGGCGAACCTTTTACAGGCCAAGTGCCCAAACTGTATCCCTAAACCCATTTTCTTTTCCGAAGTGCCAACCAATCCTATTATGTAAATAGTTGATGTTAATCTTACCTTTGCCGTCTTCTCTTCAGCAGGGGGCATCACGCTCATGCATGCTTACCACACATTGAAGCTGAGCCCCCTGCCCTTTCCAGACACAGCAGTTGGATTGATCTTTCTGGAAAAAAATTGCAGCATATTAGACACAAGGGATTTTAGCCTGGAATGCAGTCAAATGTCACCCTGTAATCCACATCTACATTTCAAAGTCTGAACATCCTGAAAACCCATAAAGACGTAGGAGTTGCTCCCCTCCCCTTCATTGTGTAGTTATGTCCCCTTCCTGGCCACTTCCTGGTAAACATGTCCCCCATCCTGATATATATTTCCTACATTCTGGTATATTTGTCCCCATCATGGCCCCATCCTGGTAAATATTCCTCATACTGGTAAATGTACCCCATCCAGGCATGTACCTCATTCCTGGTAAATGTACCCCATCCAGGCATGTACTTCATTCCTGGTAAATGTACCCCATCCAGGCATGTTCCCTTATCCTGGTAAATGTCCCCTTTCCTGGTAAATGTACCCCATCCTGGTAAATGTACCCCATCCTGATAAATGTCACCCTTCCTGCTAAATGTTCCCCATCCTGGCAATTTTCCTCATCCTGGCATGTTCATGTACCCCCATCCTTTCATGTTTCCCCCCATCCTGGTAAATGTATCCCCCATCCTAGTAAATGTACCCCATCCTGGCATGTTCCCCTTCCTGCTAAATGTACCCCATCCTGGCATGTTCCCCTTCCTGCTAAATGTACCCCATCCTGGCATGTTTCCCCCCATCCTTGCAGTTATGTTTCCCCCATCCTTGCAGTCATGTTTCCCCCCCATCCTTGCAGTCATGTTTCCCCCCCATCCTTGCAGTCATGTTTCCCCCCATCCTTGCAGTCATGTTTCCCCCCCATCCTTGCAGTCATGTTTCCCCCCCATCCTTGCAGTCATGTTTCCCCCCATCCTTGCAGTCTTGTTTCCCCCCCATCCTTGCAGTCATGTTTCCCCCCCATCCTTGCAGTCATGTTTCCCCCATCTTTGCAGTCATGTTTCCCCCCATCTTTGCAGTCATGTTTCCCCCCATCTTTGCACGTTTCTCTCCATCCTTGCAGCCATGTTTCCCACATCCTTGCAGCCATGTTTGCCCCGTGCTCTCTGTATGCCCCCGTGCTCTCTGTATGCCCCCGTGCTCTCTGTATGCCCCCGTGCACTCTGTATGTTTGCCCCCGTCCACTCTGTATGTTTGCCCCCGTGCACTCTGTATGTTTGCCCCCATGCTCTGAATGTTTGCCCCCCCGTACTCTGTATGTTTGCCCCCCCATGCTCTGTATGTTTGCCCCCCCGTGCTCTGTATGTTTGCCCCCCCGTGCTCTGTATGTTTGCCCCCCCGTGCTCTGTATGTTTGCCCCCCCCGTGCTCTGTATGTTTGCCCCCCCGTGCTCTGTATGTTTGCCCCCCCGTGCTCTGTATGTTTTCCCCCCCGTGCTCTGGGTTTGCCCCCCCGTGCTCTGGGTTTTCCCCCCCGTGCTCCGGGTTTGCCCCCCCCGTGCTCTGGGTTTGCCCCCCCGTCCTGGCACAGCCGCACACAGCTTGAAAATAAAAAAAAAAAAATAAGCTCACCTTGCAGCCCCTGCTCCTCCGCTGCGCGCCGCCCTCAGTCAGTTCAGAAAGATCTCACGCGCCCACAGGACGCCAGCGCCGCCTACTGACACCCCTCCGTCTCCTAGGCAACAGGCCTGCGGCTCAGGATAGGAGGCGTGTCAGAGGCAGGAGAAATGTATCCTCCGCTCCAACACCAGTTTGTACTGTCGGCGCGACCACACCGACATTACAAAGTGGCTCAGTGTGGCGACAGTGCGCGTGCCAACACAAAGGGCTCTGCGTGCCCTGTTTGGCACGCGTGCCATAGGTTCGCCATCACTGCCTTATTACATTATTATATCACTTGTTTTTCTGCAGGAGATTTACACAAAAATTCAGATTCTTCAACCGTTGTGACTTGGTTTCTGCTAGTGGAGACCGCCAGCTAACATAGGGAGCCTATCATGGGTGTGTCACGGGTGAGAGACAGTCATGTGGTTTCTGGCCATAGAAGGTCACAGCGTCTGGCTGCGCAGAATGCTCCCTGACTTTCCATTGACCCTGCTGTCAGTATTCATTGGTGTAGGTAGCTTTCCTGCTGGATTCAGCTCTACTCCTTTTGGACTCAGCAGGAGCTCACCTTCCACCCAGCTGCTTATCATCAGCATTATCTTGGTGCTTAAATACCCCTTCCCTCCATGGAATGGGGATGATATTTTCAGTTAATTCAAGCCTTGGTTGCTAGCAGGTGGCTTGTACTCCTCTGTGGTATCATTGCTGAACTTTGCTGAACTTCTGCCTGTGTCATCTGTAGATAAGTAATTAATGCATTTTTCCCTTGTGTGCCCTTCTTGTGTCGTCTAAAGTGTTTAGTGGGGTTGACGAAGAGCTCATTTCATCTGCTCCCTATTTAGGCCCCAGAACTAGGGATATCTAGGGTCAGGTATCCGGCTCAGAGCATAAGTGCAAAACCTATCTAGGGTGGTGAGGGACCCCAGGGCCCAGCAGTAGCTATGGTCAGGGGTCACAATCTTCCCTTTCCCTAACACAGGGTTTCCCTGCCCTTTTGTCGTTCACTTGATACTTTCCCATAACTAGCGTGACAGAGCCCTATAAGTCAGGCAATGCTTCCTGGGAAATAAGGTATGCAAGTCAGCTCTCCTCCAGGAGAACATCTCTCTGCTCCCACCTATTGGAGGCAGCTACAGCTTCCTCCAGAGACTAGCTGTCATGAGGAGAGCAGGGGACAGGGGCTCCTAGACTGTCCCTCACACTAGGAGGACCCTAGCTAGACCTTATCTTAGAGCTGATGGTAAGGATGTCTGAGCCAGCTTCCTGATCCTGCTCCTGACCAGCCCTGATCTTATACCCCCTCCCCCACTACCCCAGGGAAAGGCCAGGACAGGAGTGTGATGAAATCAAAAGAGATAGGCAAACAGGGGAAACCAAAACTCTATCTCACACAGAGGTATAAGACAAACAGAGGTAAGGAGGGAAATAAGAACAGAGAGGAAATAACAAGACAAAGAGAGAATTCCACAACAACTCCAAGCAAGACAATATAATCCCCAGCAGGACTCGGACAAAAAAAGCACACAGACCAACACAGCAATCTATATATATAATTGCCTTATTCTATCTGTCTGTCTGTCTGTCTGTCATGCTCCAAAATTGTGTCCTTACGGTGACACAAAGCTGATTGGCCGCTGGGCTCGCCATGGCCCCGCCCCCCCATGGATTGGCCTCTCGCCCCGGCTCTCTACAGGCCCCGCCCCCCTCACGCAATGCACGCTCGCTCTGGCCCAACTGACACGGAGCTCCGACTCCCAGGTGAGTACACACACACACACATCAGATCACACTCACTCTCACACACACCTCACACATCACATCCACACACTCACAACATCCTGGGATATCGCTTGCTTCTACACCGGCTCCGTCACGAACCCAGCAGCGCCAGACATAACCTTGCGATGCTGGGATCTTGACGGAGCCCGTGAACGCTGGTAACCATTATACACATCGGGTAACTAAGGTCCCTTGGTTACCCGATGTGTATTATAGTTACCAGTGTACACCGGCTCCCGGTACACATGTGCAGGGAGCCGGCATTATACTCCTCTCCCCCCAGGACTACTACTCCTATTACAGTCCTCCTATTATACTCCTCTCTGAGTATAATAGGAGAACTATTATAGCATGGGGGATGTAGCACGATGGGGGGTGCGCAGCATGGGGGATGTAGCACGATGGGGTGCGCAGCATGGGGGATGTAGCACGATGGGGAGTGCGCAGCATGGGGGATGTAGCACAATGGGGGGTGCGCAGCATGGGGGATGGAGCACGATGGGGGGTGCGCAGCATGGGGGATGTAGCACGATGGGGAGTGCGCAGCATGGGGGATGTAGCACGATGGGGAGTGCGCAGCATGGGGGATGTAGCACGATGGGGAGTGCGCAGCATGGGGGATGGAGCAAGATGGGGAGGTGCGCAGCATGGGGGATGTAGCACGATGGGGGTGCGTAGCATGGGGGATGTAGCACGATGGGGAGTGCGCAGCATGGGGGATGTAGCACGATGAGGAGTGCGCAGCATGGGGGATGGAGCACGATGGGGAGTGTGCAGCATGGGGGATGGAGCACGATGGGAAGGTGCGCAGCATGGGGGATGTAGGACGATGGGGGGTGCGCAGCATGGGGGATGTAGCACGATGGGGAGTGCGCAGCATGGGGGATGTAGCACGATGGGGAGTGCGCAGCATGGGGGATGTAGCACGATGGGGAGTGTGCAGCATGGGGGATGTAGCACGATGGGGAGTGCGCAGCATGGGGGATGTAGCACGATGGGGAGTGCGCAGCATGGGGGATGTAGCACGATGGGGAGTGTGCAGCATGGGGGATGTAGCACGATGGGGAGTGCGCAGCATGGGGGATGGAGCATGATGGGGAGTGTGCAGCATGGGGGATGGAGCACGATGGGGAGGTGCGCAGCATGGGGGATGTAGCACGATGGGGGGTGCGCAGCATGGGGGATGTAGCACGATGGGGAGTGCGCAGCATGGGGGATGTAGCACGATGGGGAGTGCGCAGCATGGGGGATGGAGCACGATGGGGAGGTGCGCAGCATGGGGGATGTAGCACGATGGGGGGTGCGCAGCATGGGGGATGTAGCACGATGGGGAGTGCGCAGCATGGGGGATGTAGCACGATGGGGAGTGCGCAGCATGGGGGATGGAGCACGATGGGGAGTGCGCAGCATGGGGGATGGAGCACGATGGGGAGGTGCGCAGCATGGGGGATGTAGCACGATGGGGGGTGCGCAGCATGGGGGATGTAGCACGATGGGGAGTGCGCAGCATGGGGGATGTAGCACGATGGGGAGTGCGCAGCATGGGGGATGTAGCACGATGGGGAGTGCGCAGCATGGGGGATGTAGCACGATGGGGGGTGCGCAGCATGGGGGATGGAGCACGATGGGAGGTGCGCAGCATGGGGGATGTAGCACGATGGGGAGTGCGCAGCATGGGGGATGTAGCACGATGGGGAGTGCGCAGCATGGGGGATGTAGCACGATGGGGAGTGCGCAGCATGGGGGATGTAGCACGATGGGGAGTGCGCAGCATGGTAGATGTAGCACGATGGGGAGTGCGCAGCATGGGGGATGTAGCTTGATGGGGAGTGTTCAGCATGGGGGATGTAGCACGATGGGGAGTGCGCAGCATGGGGGATGGAGCACGATGGGGAGTGTGCAGCATGGGGGATGGAGCAAGATGGGGAGGTGCGCAGCATGGGGGATGTAGCACGATGGGGGTGCGTAGCATGGGGGATGTAGCACGATGGGGAGTGCGCAGCATGGGGGATGTAGCACGATGGGGAGTGCGCAGCATGGGGGATGGAGCACGATGGGGAGTGTGCAGCATGGGGGATGGAGCACGATGGGGAGGTGCGCAGCATGGGGGATGTAGGACGATGGGGGGTGCGCAGCATGGGGGATGTAGCACGATGGGGAGTGCGCAGCATGGGGGATGTAGCACGATGGGGAGTGCGCAGCATGGGGGATGTAGCACGATGGGGAGTGTGCAGCATGGGGGATGTAGCACGATGGGGAGTGCGCAGCATGGGGGATGTAGCACGATGGGGAGTGCGCAGCATGGGGGATGTAGCACGATGGGGAGTGTGCAGCATGGGGGATGTAGCACGATGGGGAGTGCGCAGCATGGGGGATGGAGCACGATGGGGAGTGTGCAGCATGGGGGATGGAGCACGATGGGGAGGTGCGCAGCATGGGGGATGTAGCACGATGGGGGGTGCGCAGCATGGGGGATTTAGCACGATGGGGAGTGCGCAGCATGGGGGATGTAGCACGATGGGGAGTGCGCAGCATGGGGGATGGAGCACGATGGGGAGTGCGCAGCATGGGGGATGGAGCACGATGGGGAGGTGCGCAGCATGGGGGATGTAGCACGATGGGGGGTGCGCAGCATGGGGGATGTAGCACGATGGGGAGTGCGCATCATGGGGGATGTAGCACGATGGGGAGTGCGCAGCATGGGGGATGTAGCACGATGGGGAGTGCGCAGCATGGGGGATGCAGCACGATGGGGAGTGCGCAGCATGGGGGATGTAGCACGATGGGGAGTGCGCAGCATGGGGGATGTAGCACGATGGTGAGTGTGCAGCATGGGGGATGTAGCACGATGGGGAGTGCGCAGCATGGGGGATGGAGCACGATGGGGAGTGTGCAGCATGGGGGATGGAGCACGATGGGGAGGTGCGCAGCATGGGGGATGTAGCACGATGGGGAGTGCGCAGCATGGGGGATGTAGCACGATGGAAAGTGCGCAGCATGGGGGATATAGCACGATGGGGAGTGCGCAGCATGGGGGATGGAGCACGATGGGGAGTGTGCAGCATGGGGGATGGAGCACGATGGGGAGGTGCGCAGCATGGGGGATGTAGCACGATGGGGAGTGCGCAGCATGGGGGATGTAGCACGATGGAAAGTGCGCAGCATGGGGGATATAGCACGATGGGGAGGTGCGCAGCATGGGGGATGTAGCACGATGGGGAGTGCGCAGCATGGGGGATGTAACACGATGGGGAGTGCGCAGCATGGCGGATGGAGCACGATGGCGGGTGCGCAGCATGGGGGATGTAGCACGATGGGAGTGCGCAGCATGGGGGATGTAGCACGATGGGGGATGTAGCACGATGGGGGATGTAGCACGATGGGGGGTGCGCAGCATGGGGGATGTAGCACGATGGGGAGTGCGCAACATGGGGGATGTAGCACGATGGGGAGTGCGCAGCATGGGGGATGTAGCACGATGGGGAGTGCGCAGCATGGGGGATGTAGCACGATGGGGAGTGCGCAGCATGGCGGATGTAGCACGATGGGGAGTGCGCAGCATGGCGGATGGAGCACGATGGCGGGTGCGCAGCATGGGGGATGTAGCACGATGGGGAGTGCGCAGCATGGGGGATGTAGCACGATGGGGGATGTAGCACGATGAGGGATGTAGCACGATGGGGGGTGCACAGCATGGGGATGTAGCACGATGGGGAGTGCGCAGCATGGGGGATGTAGCACGATGGGGAGTGCGCAGCATGGGGGATGTAGCACGATGGGGAGTGCGCAACATGGGGGATGTAGCACGATGGGGGGTGCGCAGCATGGGGGATGTAGCACGATGGGGGGTGCGCAGCATGGGGGATGTAGCAGGATGGGGAGTGCGCAGCATGGGGGATGTAGCACGATGGGGAGTGCGCAGCATGGGGGATGGAGCACGATGGGGAGTGTGCAGAATGGGGGGTGAAGCACGATGGGGAGGTGCGCAGCATGGGGGATGTAGCACGATGGGGAGTGCGCAGCATGGGGGATGTAGCACGATGGGGAGTGCGCAGCATGGGGGATGTAGCACAATGGGGAGTGCGCTGCATGGGGAATGTAGCACGATGGGGAGTGCGCAGCATGGCGGATGTAGCACGATGGGGAGTGCGCAGCATGGGGGATGTAGCACGAAGGGGAGTGCGCAGCATGGGGGATGTAGCACGATGGGGAGTGCGCAGCATGGCGGATGTAACACGATGGGGAGTGCGCAGCATGGCGGATGGAGCACGATGGCGGGTGCGCAGCATGGGGGATGTAGCACGATGGGAGTGCGCAGCATGGGGGATGTAGCACGATGGGGGATGGAGCACGATGGGGGATGTAGCACGATGGGGGGTGCGCAGCATGGGGGATGTAGCACGATGGGGAGTGCGCAACATGGGGGATGTAGCACGATGGGGAGTGCACAGCATGGGGGATGTAGCACGATGGGGAGTGCGCAGCATGGCGGATGTAGCACGATGGGGAGTGCGCAGCATGGCGGATGGAGCATGATGGCGGATGCACAGCATGGGGGATGTAGCACGATGGGGAGTGCGCAGCATGGGGGATGTAGCACGATGGGGGATGTAGCACGATGAGGGATGTAGCACGATGGGGGGTGCACAGCATGGGGGATGTAGCACGATGGGGAGTGCGCAGCATGGGGGATGTAGCACGATGGGGAGTGCGCAGCATGGGGGATGTAGCACGATGGGGAGTGCGCAGCATGGGGGATGTAGCAGGATGGGGGGTGCGCAGCATGGGGGATGTAGCACGATGGGGGGTGCGCAGCATGGGGGATGTAGCACGATGGGGAGTGCGCAGCATGGGGGATGTAGCACGATGGGGAGTGCGCAGCATGGGGGATGGAGCACGATGGGGTGTGTGCAGCATGGGGGATGGAGCACGATGGGGAGGTGCGCAGCATGGGGGATGTAGCACGATGGGGAGTGCGCAGCGTGGGGGATGTAGCACGATGGGGAGTGCGCAGCATGGGGGATGTAGCACGATGGGTAGTGCGCAGCATGGGGGATGTAGCACGATGGGGAGTGCGCAGCATGGCGGATGTAGCACGATGGGGAGTGCGCAGCATGGGGGATATAGCACGATGGGGAGTGCGCAGCATGGGGGATGTAGCACAATGGGGGATGTAGCACGATGAGGGATGTAGCACGATGGGGGGTGCACAGCATGGGGGATGTAGCACGATGGGGAGTGCGCAGCATGGGGGATGTAGCACGATGGGGAGTGCGCAGCATGGGGGATGTAGCACGATGGGGAGTGCGCAGCATGGGGGATGTAGCACGATGGGGGGTGCGCAGCATGGGGGATGTAGCACGATGGGGGGTGCGCAGCATGGGGGATGTAGCACGATGGGGGGTGCGCAGCATGGGGGATGTAGCACGATGGGGAGTGCGCAGCATGGGGGATGGAGCATGATGGGGAGTGTGCAGCATGGGGGATGGAGCACGATGGGGAGGTGCGCAGCATGGGGGATGTAGCACGATGGGGTTGCGCAGCATGGGGGATGTAGCACGATGGGGAGTGCGCAGCATGGGGGATGTAGCACGATGGGGAGTGCGCAGCATGGGGGATGTAGCACGATGGGGAGTGCGCAGCATAGGGGATGTAGCACGATGGGGAGTGCGCAGCATGGGGGATGTAGCACGATGGGGAGTGCGCAGCATGGGGGATGTAGCACGATGGGGAGTGTGCAGCATGGGGGATGTAGCACGATGGGGAGTGCGCAGCATGGGGGATGGAGCACGATGGGGAGTGTGCAGCATGGGGGATGGAGCACGATGGGGAGGTGCGCAGCATGGGGGATGTAGCACGATGGGGAGTGCGGAGCATGGGGGCTGTAGCACGATGGGGAGTGCGCAGCATGGGGGATGTAGCACGATGGGGAGTGTGCAGCATGGGGGATGTAGCACGATGGGGAGTGCGCAGCATGGGGGATGTAGCAAGATGGGGAGTGCGCAGCATGGGGGATATAGCACGATGGGGAGGTGCGCAGCATGGGGGATGTAGCACGATGGGGAGTGCGCAGCATGGGGGATGTAACACGATGGGGAGTGCGCAGCATGGCGGATGGAGCACGATGACGGGTGCGCAGCATGGGGGATGTAGCACGATGGGGAGTGCGCAGCATGGGGGATGTAGCACGATGGGGGATGTAGCACGATGGGGGATGTAGCACGATGGGGGGTGCGCAGCATGGGGGATGTAGCGCGATGGGGAGTGCGCAGCATGGGGGATGTAGCACGATGGGGAGTGCGCAGCATGGGGGATGTAGCACGATGGGGAGTGCGCAGCATGGGGGATGTAGCACGATGGGGAGTGCGCAGCATGGCGGATGTAGCACGATGGGGAGTGCGCAGCATGGCGGATGGAGCACCATGGTGGGTGCGCAGCATGGGGGATGTAGCACGATGGGGAGTGCGCAGCATGGGGGATGTAGCACGATGGGGGATGTAGGACGATGAGGGATGTAGCACGATGGGGGGTGCACAGCATGGGGGATGTAGCACGATGGGGAGTGCGCAGCATGGGGGATGTAGCATGATGGGGAGTGCGCAGCATGGGGGATGTAGCACGATGGGGGGTGCGCAGCATGGGGGATGTAGCACGATGGGGGGGTGCGCAGCATGGGGGATGGAGCATGATGGGGAGTGCGCAGCATGGAGGATGGAGCACGATGGGGAGTGCGCAGCATGGAGGATGGAGCACGATGGGGAGTGCGCAGCATGGGGGATGGACATGATGGGGGTGTGCAGCATGGGGGATGGAGCACGATGGGGAATGCGCAGCATAGGGGATGGTGCATGATGGGGGGTGCGCAGCATGGGGGATGTAGCACGATGGGGAGTGCGCAGCATGGGGGATGTAGCACGATGGGGAGTGCGCAGCATGGGGGATGTAGCACGATGGGGAGTGCGCAGCATGGGGGATGTAGCACGATGGGGAGTGTGCAGCATGGGGGATGTAGCACGATGGGGAGTGCGCAGCATGGGGGATGTAGCACGATGGGGAGTGCGCAGCATGGGGGATGTAGCACGATGGGGAGGTGCGCAGCATGGGGGATGTAGCACGATGGGGAGTGCGCAGCATGGGGGATGTAGCACGATGGGGAGTGCGCAGCATGGCGGATGGAGCACGATGGCGGGTGCGCAGCATGGGGGATGTAGCACGATGGGGAGTGCGCAGCATGGGGGATGTAGCACGATGGGGGATGTAGCACGATGGGGGATGTAGCACGATGGGGGGGTGCGCAGCATGGGGGATGTAGCACGATGGGGAGTGCGCAGCATGGGGATGTAGCACGATGGGGAGTGCGCAGCATGGGGGATGTAGCACGATGGGGAGTGCGCAGCATGGCGGATGTAGCACGATGGGGAGTGCGCAGCATGGCGGATGGAGCACGATGGCGGGTGCGCAGCATGGGGGATGTAGCACGATGGGGAGTGCGCAGCATGGGGGATGTAGCACGATGGGGGATGTAGCACGATGGGGGATGTAGCACGAAGGGGGCTGCGCAGCATGGGGGATGTAGCACGATGGGGAGTGCGCAGCATGGGGGATGTAGCACGATGGGGAGTGCGCAGCATGGGGGATGTAGCACGATGGGGGGTGCGCAGCATGGGGGATGTAGCACGATGGGGGGTGCGCAGCATGGGGGATGGAGCATGATGGGGAGTGCGCAGCATGGAGGATGGAGCACGATGGGGAGTGCGCAGCATGGAGGATGGAGCACGATGGGGAGTGCGCAGCATGGGGGATGGAGCACGATGGGGGGTGCGCAGCATGGGGGATGGAGCACGATGGGGAATGCGCAGCATAGGGGATGGGGCATGATGGGGGGTGCGCAGCATGGGGGATGGAGCATGATGGGGAGTGCGCAGCATGGAGGATGGAGCACAATGGGGAGTGCGCAGCATGGAGGATGGAGCACGATGGGGAGTGCGCAGCATGGGGGATGGAGCACGATGGGGGGTGCGCAGCATGGGGGATGGAGCACGATGGGGAATGCGCAGCATAGGGGATGGGGCATGATGTGGGGTGCGCAGCATGGGGGATGGAGCACGATGGGAGGTGCACACCTCCCCCCAACACACACACACACACACACACACAGGGAACCACAAACACCGCCATACACAGACACCCACACACACAGACATCGCTGCACACACACAACATCCAACACACAAACACCGCGGCATACATAAATATACGCACATACCGCACAACACACACATTGCACAAAACATACCTCCCCCCAAAACACACCACACCCACACAAACCGCGCAACACACACACACACAACGCGACAGACACACAGCGCTCCTCAAACAACGCAACACACATACAACACCGCTCTCACCCCCCGCCACACCCAGACAACACCCAGAACATGTACAGCGCCCTACACAAACACTTGGTAACTACACACAACAACATCTATATATAAAACAAAAATCATACATGAACTACACAATACGTAAATTCTAGAATACCCGATGCGTAGAATCGGGCCACCTTCTAGTATACTATAATGAGCGTGGGAAGACAGATTTCATCAACTTAAAAAGGAGTGGAATAATTGTGATAGGTTTCCAACAACATGTGATTCCAGAGGTAAGCAGTAGACTAGCAGAGGTTAACTCTTGTTATCCTGACCATTAATAATCACACAGTTGGTCAATGCCCGAGCCTGCTTGTGTAACTCAGAAATACCAGAGAAACCATAGTGTGGAGTGTCAGAATCTCTAGTGTGAACAGGGACTGATGCGCCATGGCACTCGGCGAGTTTTATGCAAAACTCCATGTGACACTAGCTCCTTCAAAAGAGGACAGCTTAGAAATGAGGATGCTATAACCGGTATCAGATGATGAGACATGTGACCTTTTATAGTGATGGGAAGTGATCACAAGGACCTGTACTTGATATCAAGGCTACAAAGCATAGCCAGACAGTAAAGAGTCTGTAACCTCTACAATACCAAAAGAAAGCAGTAACATTTAAAGACAAACTACAGACCTACACATAATAAGGTGTTGTGACCTCTTGGTCCCAGCCAGAGGGGGCATGCCTATGACATGTACTGTGTAATGTCTATTTCTGACATCAGAGGATCATGGTGTGATAATAACACAGCTCCTGGGCAGGGGAGGACATGAGAGAGAGAGTATACCGACAGGACAGTACGGGATCACAGCTGAATCTTTTGGTGAGGTAAAGCTTTTCCATGCTTGTTATCAACAAATGTTTTGCCTCAAAGAAAGAATCAGCTGTGATCCTGTGCTGTAATGTCTGTATACTCTTTTGTTTCCTTCCCTGCCCAGGAGATGTGGTATGACCAGACCATGTCCCTGTATGGTCAGACACGGCCTTTACACAGTAGATAGCAGGGACACATTTATAAAATTATCTCAGCACAGGAATATTTCATATACAGTGCTGGCCAAAAGTATTGGCACCCCTGCAATTCTGTCAGATAATACTCAGGTTCTTCTTGAAAATGATTGCAATCACAAATTCTTTGGTATTATTATCTTCATTTATTTTGCTTGCAATGAAAAAACACAAAAAAGAATGAAACAAAAATCAAATCATTTGATTATTTCACACAAAACTCCAAAAATGGGCCAGACAAAAGTATTGGCACCCTTAGCCTAATACTTGGTTGCACAACCTTTAGCCAAAATAACTGCGAACAACCGCCTCCGGTAACCATCAATGGGTTTCTTACAATGCTCTGCTGGAATTTTAGACCATTCTCCTTTGGCAAATAGGAATAACGTTTGGAACACCATTCTAAGTCAGAACTGGGTGCAAAAACCTAAAAAAACATCACTATGGGGAGATAAGGTATGCACACCAGTGACTATGTAAGGGGAATACATGTAATAGCAGAAACTGCTGTGTGAATACTGACTTGAAAAATCCAATAGCTATATGTAAGAGTGAATATGTGAAAAATGGAATCTGCATTACTGCCATGAACATATGAATCAAGAGAAATTTAGCTACTGAATTGATCAATGCAATAGAGCCCCAACACTACGCCAAAGTATTTCTCTACGTTGGGGTCCCTAGCTTGTGTGTGTTCTCTCATGCAGTTAAAAAACTTACCGTGTATGGGAAGCTGAGACCCAGGCTATTTCAAGTCAGTATTCACACAGCAGTTTCTGCTATTTCATGTATTCCCCTTGCATAGTCACTGGTGTGCATACCTTATCTCCCCATAGTGATGTTTTTTTAGGTTTTTGCACCCAGTTCAGACTTAGAATGGTGTTCCAAACGTTATTCCTTATTGTTAGTAGTTTTTCGTTTGTGAACCCTCCCCAACAACACCTATTGACAATCCATATCATACGCATAAATAGCTTGGGTCTCAGCTTCCCATACACATAAGTTTTTTAACTGCATGAGAGGACACACACAAGCTAGGGACCCCAACGTAGAGAAATACTTTGGCGTAGTGTTGGGGCTCTATTGCATTGATCAATTCAGTAGCTAAATTTCTCTTGATTCATATGTTCAGGGCAGTAATGCAGATTCCATTTTTCACATTTTCACTCTTACATATAGCTATTGGATTTTTCAAGTCAGTATTCACACAGCAGTTTCTGCTATTTCATGTATTCCCCTTACATAGTCACTGGTGTGCATACCTTATCTCCCCATAGCATTCTTCTTTGGCAAACTGCTCCAGGTCCCTGAGATTTGAAGGGTGCCTTCTCCAAACTGCCATTTTGAGATCTCTCCACAGGTGTTCTATGGGATTCAGGTCTGGACTCATTGCTGGCCACTTTAGTAGTCTCCAGTGCTTTCTATCAAACCATTTTCTAGTGCTTTTTGAAGTGTGTTTTGGGTCATTGTCCTGCTGGAAGACCCATGACCTCTGAGGAAGACCCAGCTTTCTCACACTGGGCCCTACATTATGCTGCAAAATTTGTTAGTAGTCTTCAGACTTCATAATGCCATGCACACGGTCAAGCAGTCCAGTGCCAGAGGCAGCAAAGCAACCCCAAAACATCAGGGAACCTCCGCCATGTTTGACTGTAGGGACCGTGTTCTTTTCTTTGAATGCCTCTTTTTTTCCCTGTAAACTCTATGTTGATGGCTTTTCCCAAAAAAGCTCTACTTTTGTCTCATCTGACTAGAGAACATTCTTCCAAAACGTTTTAGGCTTTCTCAGGTAAGTTTTGGCAAACTCCAGCCTGGCTTTTTTATGTCTCGGGGTAAGAAGTGGGGTCTTCCTGGGTATCCTACCATACAGTCCCTTTTCATTCAGACGACGACGGATAGTACGGGTTGACACTGTTGTACCCTCGGACTGCAGGGCAGCTTGAACTTGTTTGGATGTTAGGCGAGGTTCTTCATCCACCATCCGCACAATCTTGCGTTTGAATTCTCTCGTCAATTTTTCTTTTCCTTCCACATCTAGGGAGGTTAGCCACAGTGCCATGGGCTTTAAACTTCTTGATGACACTGCGCACCATAGACACAGGAACTTTCAGGTCTTTGGAGATGGACTTGTAGCCTTGAGATTGCTCATGCTTCCTCACAATTTGGATTCTCAAGTCCTCAAACAGTTCTTTGGTCTTCTTTCTTTTCTCCATGCTCAATGTGGTACACACAAGGACACAGGACAGAGGTTGAGTCAACTTTAATCCATGTCAACTGGCTGCAAGTGTGATTTAGTTATTACCAACACCTGTTAGGTGCCACAGGTAAGTTACAGGTGCTGTTAATTACACAAATTAGAGAAGCATCACATGATTTTTCAAACAGTGCCAATACTTTTGTCCACCCCCTTTTTTATGGTTGGTGTGGAATTATATCCAATTTGGCTTTTTGACATATTTTTTTTATTTTTTTTCATTGCAGACAAATTAAATGAATATAATAATACCAAAGAATTTGTGATTGCAATCATTTTCCGAAAGAAACTGAGTATTATCTGACAGAATTGCAGGGGTGCCAATACTTTTGGCCAGCACTGTAAACACATCCAATTGTGGAAATTATTATTATTCCAAGATCTATTGATTAAAAGATTTGTGTGCAGGAACCATTGTTAGTCAAAAGGTTGTGTTTACAACAGCCTTAGTTGTTGCGCAAATTTAAAGGGGATTTCCACTTTTAGAAACGTGGACTCTGTAACATTGACTGTCATGTAAAATAACAAAAAAGCAGATAGTTCTCACTCTCCCCAGGGCTAGCACACCCTCTGACACTGCTCTGAACTTTGTGTCTTGGCTGCAGCCATGAACTTACATCAACATCTCACATTCTCATATCATCGCTGCAGCCGATCACTGAGGTCAGCAGCTCATGCTGTCTTTCTGGCCTGCCAATGGGAAGGATTTCCACAGATTTATTGATGCTGGCAAAAGCAGTCCTATTCTTTGAATTTGTCTAGATTAAAAGAAGTCCATAAGACAGACGAGAAGTTATGTGCCCACTATCTAATGTATATTTGGCGCCCCTGAGGCTTCCGTCGCCACAGATACATTGCACCTCAGCCAGAGGTGTGATGTCCCATCCTAGGTAAGGACAAGGGTACATACCGGTTCACAGGCAAATCTGCACAAACACTCATTGCTAGGCACATACAGGGACCAGAGATAGTGGCAGCTACCCCCGTGCTGTAGTCAGGGGGGCCGTAAGACCCATCTCTCCTCCCATGGGGTGGGGGCCTAGCAACAAGGAAAGTGGGAGGAGCCAACTAGAAAGTGAGAGTAGAAACAGGAAGTTCAAAGTCAGTTAGTGAAGTGAGTAGTCTGCGTGAGGCAGAGGAGGAGAGTGGTAGTCGGAAGGGAGAGTAAGCTCAGACAGAGAAGAGAGAAAGTTCCTGGTGGAGATTCTGGGGCCCAGCTAGGCCCAGGTGACACCACAGACAGAGAAGAGAGGATCCCAGGGCCACGAAAGGGCATATTTGCTCGTGGCCTGCTCCACAGGAAGATCGGGTGGAGGGATCTGGCTGCATTCGGGGACGGTCCCCAGACAGAGGGAAGAAAGACAATTCCTCAAGTAACACCGAAGGCCCCGGGTGGTTGCAAGCGCCCAGGGCCACAACCTGCCGTAGATCCCCTGGGAAGAGGGCAAGATTCCAGTCAGGCAAGCCCCCTTCACCAGATTCTATGGTGGAGGCCAAGACAAGTTCATCTATCAAAGTCAAGGCTGTGAAGCCAGTCAAGGAAAGAGACCTAAAAATGGTGCACCGGTATTAACCCTAAGAATTACCTGGGATCGGCGGAGGCACCGGATGGCGGATTCCAGCACTCCAACGGCAACCAGGCTGCTGCAGCCCTGGCAACAGTGAGTAAAAGACATCTGAACTGCAATCTCTGGTGTCACTTCCTTTATTCCGCACCGCATCATTCCCAAAACACCATAGACTCTTACAAGCACCAACGGTTGCCCCGGGGTACCGCTCCACCTGTGGGGAGCAGAACCACCATAGCTGCCATTACATCAGCCCCGGAGGCCCCATCCAGCAGCGGCGGCTCCATAGCCGCAATCCACAGGTGGCATCACGAATATATTTCCACAAACTTTATTATTGATCATCACACCCCCACAGCCGCCATATTAATTGACCCTGCCAGGGTCACGGAGTCGGGCCCCGCCACCGCTGACTACCCTGGACTAGTCCGGCCTGACACCGGGTCACCGAAAGCCCTGGGTTGGGCGAGTCATATAAAGTTGCCATAAAATGGTTGTGCGGTAAAGAAACCTTTTTTAAGAACTGGTAGACTCCTTCAGTGGACTGGTTAACATCTGGTCCTGGCCAGCTGAAGTCAACAGCATCATGTGGCATGCAAGGGCCTACCACCCCCACAACTCAGCCCACACACCTAGCCAGGACCCCATCTTTTATGTAGCATGCTGGGGCATAAGAAACGCAGATCTCAACTACAGCTACCACCTCATGCCATGTTACAGCTAGATGGAAATTTTCAAGAAGGTACATTTCCTGGGAATATTAGCCCAATGTTACAACTATGGGTGAAGTGGAGCTGCTAATGTCGCACAATACAGTTATAGCACCATCAAAGCCCTGGTCCAAATGTTATTTGGGTATGCGTTTGTATACTGTATATCTCAGATTATTATATATATACTAGTTGTAGTACCTGGTGTTGCCCGGGATAGTAACTGTCTCTCTGTTTCTGTCCCAGTCTCTGTCTATTTCTCTCTCTCTGTCTCTTTCCCGGTCTGTCTCTCTGTCTCTTTCCCTACCTTTCTGTCTCTTTCCCTACCTGTCTGTCTCTTTCCCTGTCTGTCTCTTTCCCTGTCTGTCTCTTTCTCTGTCTTTCTGTCTCTCTTTCCCTGTTTGTCTCTGTCTGTCTTTTTCCTTGTCTATCTTTGTTTGTGTCTGTCTCTTTGTCTGTGTCTATCTGTGTCTGTTTGTCTCTTTGTCTGTCTCTTTCCCTGTCTGTGTCTGGCTCTGTCTGTCTTTTTCCCTGGCTGCATTGTGACGCGCCAACATTCCATTCAAGAGCGTGGCTGCGCATTCTTCAGAAGTTCTGGCTGCATTGTGGCTCCCAGCTCTATTGACTTTAATAAAGGCAGTTTTTTTGGCGAATAACTGTAACGTGCGGGGTTAAAATTTCCCCTCAAAACATTGTCTATGACGTTCCCTGAGTCAAATGGAGTGTCTGTGCAAAATTTTGCGATTGTACATGCGACGTTGCGAATTCATTTAGCAGACATACAGTACATACATACATACATATATGCATACGTAAACTCAGCTTTATATATTAGATTGCTATTTATATCTTTTGTGTTTGGCTGTTGTGACCATGCAGTGTCTGGTTCAGAGTCAGTAGAAAGCTGATAGGTGGTTTGATATATAGGGATCCAAGGATAGTCATTCCCTACTCTTGTATGAAGCAAAGTATGCATCTTGATGGTATAACCCCAAAATTCCCCTAACAAGAATTGTTTTGCTTTCAAAAGATTTGATTTTGCAAGTCAGCATTTGGAACAGAAGCCCCTTTAAGAAGTCTCCGCCAATGCAGCCAGCTGGATTTTATTAGGAAATGGTTACTTTGGCACCAGGGTTGTGGTGTTCTGCCAAGGGTCCTTTAAGTAGCCCACTGTGATTGTATTAGCTCAACCCTAATTGTATGTGTGAAAATGCTGGTCAGGGGATGATACCCCCCACTGCCACAGCTAAGAATGTTCCCATAGTGTCTCGCATTACTATGTAATGTTATGTGAGGAGCAGGCTGAGCACAAGGAGGCCCCTTTCTGGTACATCAAGCCCCGAGATTTAGATGAAATATAAGTATATAAGTATAGTGCCAACCCCTCATCCGCATACAGTGCCAGACCACAGGGTCTCCTTGCACTTATATAGCACTCATTACAAGGCACCCTCCAATATACAATCAAAGTCACAACTCCACAGGGTCTCCTTGCACTGATATAGTGCTCATTACAAGGCACCCTCCAATATATGATCAAAGCCACAACTCCACAGGGTCTCCTTGCACTTATATAGCGCTCATTACAAGGCACCCTCCAATATATGATCAAAGCCACAACTCCACAGGGTCTCCTTGCACTTATATAGTGCTCATTACAAGGCACCCTCCAATATATGATCAAAGCCACAACTCCACAGGGTCCTATACTATATGCAAGCTTAATGACATATCCTCTCCCTATATACATTGACAGTCACAGTCTACTCACCCTCCATACTGTATATATTGAAATCCAACAAGCTGTACAAACCACAATTGTACCCCATCCCCATTGTGATGAATAGTCATTTTTTGGGAGGCATGACGTGACATCCCCCTCTATCTACAGGAGACAATAATAAAATAAGAGCCATATGTCCTATCATTAAATGAAAAAGAATGTAGTCATTGAGGCAAGCTTTGAACAGACAATGAATAAACAGGGTAAACTGTGATTTCAGCTCGTAAATTAGTGAATGCAGCTCTGGAATATAGTATAGGCTGTAAGTGTGGGTTGGTACAGGATAAGTAATGTAATGTAAGTACATAGTGATTGCACTAGCAAAATTGTGAGTGCATCTCCGGAGCAAAATACAGGATGAAACTCAGGATAAGTATAAATTACGTAATGTATGTACACATTGACTGTTGTCTATCTAGAAATGCTATGTATAAACTATGGGTATCCTCTTGAGCTACTGGCTGGTCACAAGCTATGTAAGTCTATGATAACCTCGTTGTGGCTCTCATAGACTTAGCATGAGAAATTACCTCCAGAAAACACTGGAGCGATTGGGCACATCACAAACAACTTAACAGGACCGGAGCGGCACCAAGAACAAAAGAAGATGACCAGAGCAGCACGGCTGGTAAGTATATTACAGGGGCAGGGAATATGCATTAGTGAGTGATTCCACTCCAGTGGTGAAATAAAGAACGGCTGCAGTGGTGCTGTACGAAGGGGATATATTATACACATAATACAAAACATGGATTTCACAGCAACCAGTTGTTTTCCTTTCATGTTAGTTGCAGCCATATCTGTAATTATATATTAGGGTATGTAAACTCATGACCCTGAAAGTAATCACCATAAATTCATACCCCCTAATACACCACAAATATATGTAAATGCATATGTCTACAGTATATCACAAAAGTGAGTACACCCCTCACGTTTTTGTAAATATGTTATATCTTTTCATGGGACAACACTGAAGATCTGACACTTTGATACAATGTAAAGTAGTCAGTGTACAGCTTGTACAACAGTGTACATTTGGTGTCCTCTAAATAACTCATCACACAGGTATTAATATCTAATCCGCTGGCAACAAAAGTGAGCACACCCTTAAGTGAAAATGGTCAACTTTTTCCCAGTCAGCCATTTTCCCTACTCTGTGTCATGTGACTCTTTAGTGTTACAAGGTCTCAGGTGGGAATGGGGAGCAGGGGTGGTAAATTTGGTGTTATCTCACACACACACACACACACACACACACACACACACTCTCATACTGGTCACTGGAAGCTCAACATGGCTCCTCATGGCAAAGAATTCTCTGAGGAGCTGAAAAAAATAATTGTTGCTCTACATAAAGATGGCCTAGACCAGGGGTCTCAAACACGCGGCCCGCGGGCCGTATGCGGCCCGTCAGGCTGCTTCGTGCGGCCCCCAGGCCCGTGCCCCTGGTCACTATCGCGGCCGGTGCAGGGGCCGCAGCCACTGTCTGCACTTTGTTAGATGGTTGTTTTGCCGGCGCTGCGCCCTGAGGCAAGGACTGTGCGCACGCAGCGCCGGCAAAACAACCATCTGATCTGACATAAATCGCTGCCAGTGGCTGCGGCCCCTGCACCGGCCGCGATAGTCACCGAGGCACGGGCTGCAGACAGCGAGAAGCAGAGGTGAGGAGCCGAGAGAGCGCGGGACAGGTGAGAAGAATGGTGTTTTTTTATTTTTTGTGTATGTGAAGGACGGCACATTAACCCCTTAGCGACCTATGACGTACTGGGCACATCATGGCTCCCTGGTACTTAAGGATCCATGACATACCCAGTACGTCATGGCGAGATCGCAGCCCCGGTGGCTGCGATCACTGTTTGCATTGCAATTAGCAAATACCTTAGATTCGGGGAGGAGGGGACCTCAGGAGGGGTGGTGTCTCCTCCCCGGACATACGGAGGCTGTGATTGGCTGACGAACGCCGCTCAGCCAATCACAGCCACTAATGTTTCAGCCATTGAAAATGGCTAAAACATTGAAATCCAGCCCCGATCAGTGCAGCTGTAGCACCGATCATTGGCTGGAGCTGGGTGACCTGTGTTTCACCCGCCCCCAGCTCTGATTGGAGAGACCGGCCTTGTGACCGATCTGTCTAATCATTGTGGATCTGGGGCCAGAGACCGCCCCCTCAGCTTCACTCAGGAATCTGTGGGTGGAAGGAAGCCGAGAGCGATCGGTAAATTATCACCTTTCACCCGCCGCTGCCATCCCCCCCCCCCCATTACTACAGGATGGGGACATTACTATAGAATAGGGACAAGGTGGGCACATGTCTATAGGATGGGGACAAGGTGGGCACATGTCTATAGAATGGGGACAAGGTGGGCACAAGGTGGGCACATGTCTATAGCATGGGGACAAGGTGGGCACATGTCTATAGGATGGGGACAAGGTGGGCACATGTCTATAGCATGGGGACAAGGTGGGCACATGTCTAAAGCATGGGGACAAGGTGGGCACATGATTATTGAACAGGGACAAGGTGGGCACATGTCTATAGGATGGGGACAAGGTGGGCACATGACTATAGGATGGTGACAAGGTGGGCACATGACTAGGATGGTGACAAGGTGGGCACATGACTATAGGATGGTGACAAGGTGGGCACATGACTATAGGATGGTGACAAGGTGGGCACATGACTATAGGATGGGGACAAGGTGGGCACATGTCTATAGGATGGGGACAAGGTGGGCACATGACTATAGGATGGGGACAAGGTGGGCACATGACTATAGGATGGTGACAAGGTGGGCACATGACTACAGGATGGGGACAAGGTGGGCACATGACTATAGAATAGGGACAAGGTGAGCACATGACTATAGAATAGGGACAAGGTGGGCACATGACTATAGAATAGGGACAAGTTGGGCACATGACTATAGAATAGGGACAAGGGGGGCACATGACTATAGGATGGGGACAAGGTGGGCACATGACTATAGGATGGGGACAAGGTGGGCACATGACTATAGGATGGTGACAAGGTGGGCACATGACTAGGATGGTGACAAGGTGGGCACATGACTATAGGATGGTGACAAGGTGGGCACATGACTATAGGATGGTGACAAGATGGGCACATGACTATAGGATGGTGACAAGGTGGGCACATGACTATAGGATGGGGACAAGGTGGGCACATGTCTATAGGATGGGGACAAGGTGGGCACATGACTATAGGATGGGGACAAGGTGGGCACATGACTATAGGATGGTGACAAGGTGGGCACATGACTACAGGATGGGGACAAGGTGGGCACATGACTATAGAATAGGGACAAGGTGAGCACATGACTATAGAATAGGGACAAGGTGGGCACATGACTAGAATAGGGACAAGGTGGGCACATGACTATAGAATAGGGACAAGGTGGGCACATGACTATAGGATGGGGACAAGGTGGGCACATGTCTATAGGATGAAGACAAGGTGGGCACATGACTATAGGATGGTGACAAGGTGGGCACATGACTATAGGATGGAGACAAGGTGGGCACATGACTATAGGATGGGGACAAGGTGGGCACATGTCTATAGGATGGGGACAAGGTGGGCACATGACTATAGGATGGGGACAAGGTGGGCACATGACTATAGGATGGGGACAAGGTGGGCACATGACTATAGGATGGGGACATTGCTAAAAGATGGGGACATTACAAGGATGGGCATAATACTATTGGATGGGGACATTACTATAGAATAGGGACAAGGCTGGGGGTCATCATTACTATAGGATGGGGACAAGGTGGGCACATTACTATAGGATGGGGAACATTACTAAAAGATGTTGGCCAAAATTTCTATATAGTGATAATTGTAATACTACTAGTTACAATAAAGGGATAAAATGTACAAAAACAAAATAAGGCATGACTTTTTTTAACATAACATTTTTTTTTTTAGATTTAACCAAAGAATGTGCACATTTGTTATAATAAACAAGTTGAAAATGTTGAAAATCAGTGATCCAAAGGTGTGTAAAAAATATATATATGGTACCAATAAAAATGTCACTTTGTCCCGCAAAGAATGCGGCCCCCCAAATTATTTTTTTCCTCTATGCGGCCCATACACCCAGCCGAGTTTGAGACCCCTGGCCTAGACTATAAGAAGATTGCCAACAGCCTGAAACTGAGCTGCAGCACGGTGGCCAAGACCATACAGCTGTTTAACAAGACAGGTTCCACTTAGAACAGGCCTCGCCATGGTAAACCAAGGAAGTTGAGTGCACGTGCTCAGCATCATATCCAGAGGTTGTCTTTTAATAGACGTATGAGTGCTGCCAGCATTGCTGTAGAGGTTAAAGGGTTGGTTGGGGGGGTCAGCCTGTCAGTGCCCAGACCATACACAGCACAATGCATCATATTGTTCTGTATGGCAGTCATTCCAGAAGGAAGCTTCTTCTAAAGATGATGCACAGAAAAAGACCGCAAACAGTTTGCTGAACGCAAGTGTACCGCCCGGTGCTCGGCCGGCTGCCGAGCCGCTCGGATCCGTGCTCGTCGGTGGGTGGTTCGAGCTCCTCACGGACCCGGGGGGTCACGTCGCTCTGAAAGGGGGTTGCTGGCGCTACGTGAGGGGTAGTGTTCGGTGGTGAGGTCCATAGCCGGGGCCGCGGTTGTTTGGGGATTAAGTTCGTGATGCCACCCACGGGTTGTGGTGAATGGATGGACACCACCGCTGCCGTTGACTAGGCTCCCGGGGACGGTGTTGCGCAGCTTGGTGTTGAACCCCCTCCGTGGGTAGGGGGAGGATGGTCCCGGGGGCCCGAGGGAAGTGCTGAGGCGGGGGAATGGATGGTGCTGGCGAGTCGGTGCGGCGCGGTGCGCGGCCTGAAGGCACTGTTGTACTCACTATTACAAACACGCTGGAGTCTCTGGTAAACCAAACAAGATGGTGGAAGGTGCCCGCAGCCGGCTGCGCTTTTCCCCTTTCCAGGTGGTTTCCGCCTTTCTCCTGCACATCACTTGTGTAGAAAATGATGACTCCTATGCCTGAGCAACGGTAGTCCGCTCCCCAGCCTGATATATACCAGTAGAGCCCGTGTGCCCACAAACACTGGCCCGTGGGGTCTCGATGCCTGGGCAGTGGCTTTCTACCCCTATCGTTGGGCTGTTGTCTTCAGTCGGGTCTTAGGTGGGAAAGGGCCTAAACTCCAGTCCTCAATCAGTTGATTTGACTCGGTCCAGTTGTTTCTGGGCCTCTCACTGGGTCTGAGAACCCCTCCTGGTGCTCCAGTTTCCAATCGGTTCCCCGGTTCGGTACCGGCGGGCCACTACCCGGTCCCAGTCCCTTACGGTTTTGCCGGCTGTAATCCTAGCTCCTGCAGGCGGCCACCACCTTCTGCCTCCTTGCCACGGTACCAGGGCTACGACCCTGGCACCGGTCAGAGTTTAATGCTGCAGACCTGACACCTCAGGCCTGCTGCACTTGAACTTGAACTCCAAACTCACTAAACTCAACTCCAGACTGACTCAACTGTTTCCTGTCTCAGGCTCTTTGGACTCCTTGGTGGGCGTGGCTAACCGCCTGGCCCCGCCCCCCTGGTGTGACTATTGAACACTGAGGGAGGTGACAAGGTTTTGTAGGTTGGCTAGTGTCACCTTATTAAGGGGGGAGGGGAGGTGTTTGTGTAAGGACCTACCTGTGACTACCTGGCTAGTCCAGGGCGTCACACAAGCAGACTAAATACATGGTTTACTGGAACCATGTCCTCTGGTCTGATGACCAAGATAAACTTATGAAAAGAAAACAAACAAATGAGGCGGAGTGTGAGTTGGTATATACGCACGTTATAAGCGCATGTTCACACTGGCCATAAGACAAAGAAAATACAAGATGAAAATAATATGGACGTATACCCTGCTGTAACTAAATAACAGCATAGTACATATAAATAAACATAGGGGACTTGGTAAACACTATTTTTGATCAAAAAAGCATAAAGCCATCCAACCAACGACAAGGTGTACCCAATCAGGACAGTACCTACACTCTCTAATATTAAAAGCTCACCATGTGTCAGAACAGACCTCAATCTGAATAAGGGCAGAGAATGCCTGGGTCTCGACTATGGACACACAACCATGGGAAGCCATGGATGAAATAAATTAAAATGTTTTTAAAAATGTGCTTACATTTTTTCATCATTTGCATATCATTAACATGTCTATTCCTCCTATGATTTTAAGTTTTAGGCAGGTGTGGAAAAAATGTTGCAAAGAAGAATGCTTTCAGAAATAGAAGTATTAATTATTTGTATCAATTACCAAAATATAAAATGAATGAACAAAAGAAAAATCTAAATCACATCAATATTTAGTGTGACCGTTCTTTGCTTTCATCCCTTCCTCTAGGTACACTTGGACACAATTTTTGAAAAAACTCAGCAGGGAGGTTGTTCCAAACATCTTGGAGAACTAACCTCCGATCTTCTATGGATGTAGGTCTGTGCACATCATTCTGTATATTCATGTAATCTCACTGGATAATGATCAGATCAGGGCTCTGTGGGGCACATACAGTCAGGGCCAGAAATATTTGGACAGTGACACAAGTTTTGTTATTTTAGCTGTTTACAAAAACATGTTCAGAAATACAATTATATATATAATATGGGCTGAAAGTGCACACTCCCAGCTGCAATATGAGAGTTTTCACATCCAAATCGGAGAAAGGGTTTAGGAATCATAGCTCTGTAATGCATAGCCTCCTCTTTTTCAAGGGACCAAAAGTAATTGAACAAGGGACTCTAAGGGCTGCAATTAACTCTGAAGGCGTCTCCCTCGTTAACCTGTAATCAATGAAGTAGTTAAAAGGTCTGGGGTTGATTACAGGTGTGGGGTTTTGCATTTGGAAGCTGTTGCTGTGACCAGACAACATGCGGTCTAAGGAACTCTCAATTGAGGTGAAGCAGAACATCCTGAGGCTGAAAAAAAAGAAAAAATCCATCAGAGAGATAGCAGACATGCTTGGAGTAGCAAAATCAACAGTCGGGTACATTCTGAGAAAAAAGGAATTGACTGGTGAGCTTGGGAACTCAAAAAGGCCTGGGCGTCCATGGATGACAACAGTGGTGGATGATCGCCGCATACTTTCTTTGGTGAAGAAGAACCCGTTCACAACCTCAACTGAAGTCCAGAACACTCTCAGTGAAGTAGGTGTATCTGTCTTTAAGTCAACAGTAAAGAGAAGACTCCATGAAAGTAAATACAAAGGGTTCACATCTAGATGCAAACCATTCATCAATTCCAAAAATAGACAGGCCAGAGTTAAATTTGCTGAAAAACACCTCATGAAGCCAGCTCAGTTCTGGAAAAGTATTCTATGGACAGATGAGACAAAAATCAACCTGTACCGGAATGATGGGAAGAAAAAAGTTTGGAGAAGAAAGGGAACGGCACATGATCCAAGGCACACCACATCCTCTGTAAAACATGGTGGAGGCAACGTGATGGCATGGGCATGCATGGCTTTCAATGGCACTGGGTCACTTGTGTTTATTGATGACATAACAGCAGACAAGAGTAGCCGGATGAATTCTGAAGTGTACAGGGATATACTTTCAGCCCAGATTCAGCCAAATGCCGCAAAGTTGATCGGACGGCGCTTCATAGTACAGATGGACAATGACCCCAAGCATACAGCCAAAGCTACCCAGGAGTTCATGAGTGCAAAAAAGTGGAACATTCTGCAATGGCCAAGTCAATCACCAGATGTTAACCCAATTGAGCATGCATTTCACTTGCTCAAATCCAGACTTAAGACGGAAAGACCCACAAACAAGCAAGACCTGAAGGCTGCGGCTGTAAAGGCCTGGCAAAGCATTAAGAAGGAGGAAACCCAGCGTTTGGTGATGTCCATGGGTTCCAGACTTAAGGCAGTGATTGCCTCCAAAGGATTCGCAACAAAATATTGAAAATAAAAATATTTTGTTTGGGTTTGGTTTATTTGTCCAATTACTTTTGACCTCCTAAAATGTGGAGTGTTTGTAAAGAAATGTGTACAATTCCTACAATTTCTATCAGATATTTTTGTTCAAACCTTCAAATTAAACGTTACAATCTGCACTTGAATTCTGTTGTAGAGGTTTCATTTCAAATCCAATGTGGTGGTGTGAAGAGCCCAACTCGCGAAAATTGTGTCACTGTCCAAATATTTCTGGACCTAACTGTATACCGGCACTTCTTTTTGTCCAAGGAGCGAATTGACTTGGTGTAAGGAGGATGACAACTTCTTTATAAAAGGGAATGCCTCTCTTTGAACGCAAGCTGCATTCTATTCAATATACCTGCGGCTATCTGGACGGGAAGTTTATCATGCCTCCTGACCACCAAAAAATCCCTTGATGAAGCCCCATTTCATTGAGAGGTGGGACACGCGTTGGGATCAAGAGGAGGACTTTTGATGGATAAATACCCCATAAAAACATACTTTATAGTACACATGGCCTTGCATTGTTAGATGCGCTTTTGTGATTTTATTTTAAAGGGAATCTGTCACCATGTTTTTATCATCTAATCTAAGAGCAGCATAACGAAGACACTGATTCCAGATCCCGACGAATATTCAAACCATCCGGTTGCCTCGTACCGAATCTAAATATCCAGTAGGATTCCCTGTTTAAAATTTAACGTCTAAAGTCATCCCCCCTAACTGGTCGCGTTACTTTCTCTATACCACAAAAGGTGAATCCTGAATTGTCACCTCCATGTATCTCCGAAAAGTACTTCAACACCATGGAAATGCCATTTTTTTTTCGATCCAGTCGCATCAGACAGGTGCCGACGGATGTGTTTCTTTAAAGGGCCCACAGTGCATCCTACATATTGGACTTGGCAGATGTTACAAGTGACCAAATAGATGATTCCGGATGTGTTGCAATTCATAAGACCATCTATGTCAAAGGTATTTCCATTAGTTAAAGATTTAAATGATTTGCATCTAGAGGCATAGGAGCAGCATATGCATATATTGTGACCACATCCAAAGAATCCCTTGGTCTTCACCCATGTTGAGATACTTTTACATTGAGGTTGCAAAAAACTCAGTGATACCATATTGCCTATAGTTCGTGCTTTTTTCGGGATACATCTTAACTTATTTTCAGACATTATCTTTCTGGTAAGGGGATCACTATCCAAAATGGGCATATATTTTTTTAATGATTTTCGTAATGTCTGCAAAATCATTACTTTTGTTTCCTTGTCTGGATATCCTTGGGAAACCACGCCTGAAAAGTCCTGCAGCAGAAAGGTCTTGATAGTGTGGCGCCCCTGACCTGGTCAGGCACCACTGAGTACTGCACCCATGCTGGGGACAGTACAATACAGGTAATCCAGAAGGCTGACAGGGGTGTGGAACACAGGCGCATAGTGATCAGGTCTCACACATGTACCCATGAGAGGACCCCTGGGGATCCCAGGAGGGGGCAAAGCCTTGACCTTCACTGGAATAGTGGAGGGGGCCAAAAGCCTCCATCTCCTCTCAAGGGGTGTGGTGGAGAGTCTGGTTGCTAGGTGGCGTAGGCAGGCACAAAAGGGAAAAGAGAAGGAGGAGTAAACAGTCGAGAGTCTGCAGCAGAGTGTGGAGGAGTGAGCAGCAGGAAAGTGAAGCTCAGACAGCAGCAGCAGTGAAGGTCCCAGATGTGAGTCAGTTAGAGGAGAACTCCATAGGGCTCAGTGAGGAGCAGACCTGTGGGGCTGTTGCTGTCTAACAGCGCCCGCGCAGTGGCTACTGACGGGGGAGAACGGTCAACTAGGAGTGCTACCCGAAATCCATCTTCAGCTAAAGAGAGAGCACGGAGTGGGAAGTAAGGAGACTGCTAGAGAGTACCAGGCCCAAACGGGCGGCAGATCCCGAAGCGGAGATAGATCCAGCTTTCTTTTGCTAAACCTGCCGGTGTGGGGCTCTCAAAGCCCACGCCACAACACCACAAAAAGCCGCAGCCACGTAGCCACAGTTAGGGCCCATAGCTCACAGGAGGCAAGCAGCTGGAGTGATCTGGCCCAGGCAACAAGCACACGGCAAACGAAGGGGAGTGAGGCTTCAGCAACTTCCCTGGGTGACCCCCATAGGGACTAAAAGTCGGGGTCACCCCAAACCAAAAAGGGCTAAGGAAGGCGAGTTAGTAGTCACCCTCACAAGTCAGCCTGAAGGACACCTGGTTCCCGCCTGGTTCATCCCAGCTACGCCCGGGTTACTCACCCTGCCACCTGAAGTGAGTAAAAACCCTGAAAGACATTCTGCCTGTGTGGAGTCATTCTGCGCCTTGTGGTACTACGCACCTACATCGGGCCCTGGGGCTTGCCTCACTCTCAGGAGGCTATTCCAACTAACTGCACATACCATCAGCCCCAGGCGACCCTCAACCTGCAGTGGCGGTCCCTACTGGCCGCAATACTGAGAGTGGCGTCACGACAAGAAGATCTCCTACCTGTGACCAGATCCAGCTGAGTGGAGTCCCTGAAGGTAATGCACCGACACAACACCTGTGGGGCTTCACATCTGGCGTCACGAACAGGATAAGGACTAGACCTGTTCAGACAGGTGACCATGTGCCTGGGCGGTCCGCTTGAAAAATTGGAAGCGCCGCCATATTGCCACCATGAAAAGCGCGCTGAAAAACAACAGCAGCCCACGCTGGAAGAAGTTACCGCCCACGAAGAGGTGTGGCTACCCAGAGATCCCCTGCAGAGTTCTGACCTTGCCAGCTATGAGAGTGGAAGCGTCCAGAGACGGCGGGAAGGAAAGAGAGCCACAAGCCTGCTGCTGGGAGAGGAGCTGCTGAAAGAGGCAGAGCAGAAACTGAACAGCTTGCTATCAGAGGCAACGGCGAGTCCACAGCTGGAGAGTCGTGCAGAAGAGGGCGCAGAAGAAATGGCGTCTGACCGCAGAAATCCAGAACCGGGCTCCGCTGCCTGGTGGTATCGGGAGCTGGCCCAGTTCTGCGACCGACTGGAGACCCGGGTTGTGGAGCAGATCCGGGAAGAACGAATGGAAATGCTGGAGATGACCGCGGCGGTTCGGGCCTATGAAAGGAGAGCCGCGCGCCGAGTGCCAGACAGGACGGCGATGACGCAGACCCCGATGCTGCCACCGGTGGGTGAGTCGAGTGATGCCCCGGCCAGCGCAAGTGCCCCGACCCCTGCTGCCACGCCCGCGGTCCCCGAAGAGGCGTCCGGTGCGGCGACGCTGAAGCAGGCCGCAGCCACGCCAGGTGCGGCCTTCCAAGCCCCAGCGGCCGCAGCGATGCCCTGCTCGGCCCACCAAGACCCGGTCCCTGCAGCAACGCCCAGTCCGGCCCGCAAAGAACCGGCTGCCACCGCGACCCTCATCCGCGCCGCAGGCGTAACGCTGACCCAGGCCGCCGCCCTGCTAGGCCCGGCCCGCCGAGACCCCACCGCCGCAGCAACGCTCGTCCGCGCCGCAAGTGAGGTGCTGAACCAGGCCGCAGCCACGCCAGGCGCGGCCCGCCAAGCCCAGACTGCTGCAGCGACGTCCAGCCCAGCCTGCACAGAGCCCCCTGCAACAGCGACACTGATCCAGGCCGCCGCCATGCCGGGTGCGGCCCGCCAAGACCAGGCCGCCGCCATCCAGGGCGCGGCCCGCCAAGACCAGGCCGCCGCCATGCCAGGCGCGGCCCGCCAAGAAGAGATTACCTCATCATTTACCCCGGCCTGCAAGGCCAGAGCAGACACCGCTCCCCAGTCCAAAGAGGTCCCTGCTAGGAAGACTCTGATAGGAGAGGACCCCGAATACTGGAAGCTGAAGGCTGACCTAGAGGCCCAGTTCCCACAAGAAATGGTGGATCGGTATCTGCTCCCTCCGCATACCCCCAAGGAGATTCAGGCAACCCCTGCAGCCGCGCCAGAGAGTCCACCGCCCAGACCAGCTGAAGAAAGCCCATCCCCAGCACTGCCACCAAAGGAGTGCCAAGAAGAACTAAGGGGGAGAGGAGGCCAGGAAGCTGAGGAGCTGACTCCGGAGCCACCAGCAGTGGATCTATACTCAGAACCGGAGATGTTGCCCTATTCCCGCTGGGATGAAGAGGATTTGACACCGTCTGCAGATGAAGAACTGCCCAAAAGCCTTACCTGGGAGTTTGTGAGCTGCACCCAGCAGAACCCAGCCCGCAAGACAAGGCGTAGCAGAGCAAAGTATCCTCCAACACCACAGTCTCCAGAGCAGAGAGAGGTCACAGCCAGAGACCTGCAGGAGAAAAGATTACTGAGAAGGTCTAGAGTCCAGGTCAGAGGACCCCTTTACAGAGGAGTAGTAGAGGACTTCAATTTGAAAAGCGGATACGGCTTTATTGTAGTAAGAGGAATAAAAGAGGGCATATTTGTGAATCGGAGAGATGTTCAAGCCCACCTGCCCAGAGGACATTCAGGCAGAAATTTGAAAATTGGAGACGCAGTACAGTTCACCTTGCATCAAGGAGAAAGGGGCTACTATGCCTTAGACGTAGCACCATGTCCCAAAGAGGAAAGAAAAGACAGAGATAGAGAAACAGACGAAGATCAAGAAAGGAAAGATAAAGAACCTACAGATGAAACAACCACAGACAAAGATCCTACAGATGAAACAACCACGGACGACGACGGAGAGCAAGAAAGTCACAGGTGCCGGTGCCCTACATGCCCACGCCCTAGTGAAAAAGAGGAGTAAAGTAAAAGAAAGTAAAGAAATCCAGCAAGTTACCAGTTGAAGTTTTGACAAGTTTTGTTTGCAACGTTTAAGAAATGCGCCCACAAAAACTATTGTGAGAAATAAACTTTAAGGCTATGAACTTGCTATAGCCACAAACTCTCGCAGTGTAAATAGTTACACCAGTGGCACCACCACCAGGGCCAGCCTGTTTAGGGGCTTGGCTCGTCTGCAACCAGGGGGCCCGTCCGTAGAAAAGGGCCTTGGCTCACCTGCGACCAGAGAGCACGCCTGTTTATGGGGCCTTGGCTCACCACCACAAAGAGGGTACCTGGTCAGCACCAACTGTGGAGGCCGCCTCTGCATCCTGCCAGAAGAGGCTGAGGGCGCGGATCCACCAGGCCAGGTATACCCTGAAAACCACCAGCCCATGTAAGCCGCCTCTACATCCTGCCAGAAGTGGCTGAAGTCGCGGCCAACGTGAAAGGGTTTTGGGTGGGTTAACGGACTTGTGGGTGGAGGGTGGTGATGTATGGTACCTGGTGCTTTTAAATGTTTTACATGTTTTAATGTTTTATGCATTTTAAAATGTTGTCTTGCAGCCCGAGGACGTGCTGGTGATAACTAAGGGGGAATGTGGCGCCCCTGACCTGGTCAGGCACCACTGAGTACTGCACCCATGCTGGGGACAGTACAATACAGGTAATCCAGAAGGCTGACAGGGGTGTGGAACACAGGCGCATAGTGATCAGGTCTCACACATGTACCCATGAGAGGACCCCTGGGGATCCCAGGAGGGGGCAAAGCCTTGACCTTCACTGGAATAGTGGAGGGGGCCAAAAGCCTCCATCTCCTCTCAAGGGGTGTGGTGGAGAGTCTGGTTGCTAGGTGGCGTAGGCAGGCACAAAAGGGAAAAGAGAAGGAGGAGTAAACAGTCGAGAGTCTGCAGCAGAGTGTGGAGGAGTGAGCAGCAGGAAAGTGAAGCTCAGACAGCAGCAGCAGTGAAGGTCCCAGATGTGAGTCAGTTAGAGGAGAACTCCATAGGGCTCAGTGAGGAGCAGACCTGTGGGGCTGTTGCTGTCTAACAGCGCCCGCGCAGTGGCTACTGACGGGGGAGAACGGTCAACTAGGAGTGCTACCCGAAATCCATCTTCAGCTAAAGAGAGAGCACGGAGTGGGAAGTAAGGAGACTGCTAGAGAGTACCAGGCCCAAACGGGCGGCAGATCCCGAAGCGGAGATAGATCCAGCTTTCTTTTGCTAAACCTGCCGGTGTGGGGCTCTCAAAGCCCACGCCACAACACCACAAAAAGCCGCAGCCACGTAGCCACAGTTAGGGCCCATAGCTCACAGGAGGCAAGCAGCTGGAGTGATCTGGCCCAGGCAACAAGCACACGGCAAACGAAGGGGAGTGAGGCTTCAGCAACTTCCCTGGGTGACCCCCATAGGGACTAAAAGTCGGGGTCACCCCAAACCAAAAAGGGCTAAGGAAGGCGAGTTAGTAGTCACCCTCACAAGTCAGCCTGAAGGACACCTGGTTCCCGCCTGGTTCATCCCAGCTACGCCCGGGTTACTCACCCTGCCACCTGAAGTGAGTAAAAACCCTGAAAGACATTCTGCCTGTGTGGAGTCATTCTGCGCCTTGTGGTACTACGCACCTACATCGGGCCCTGGGGCTTGCCTCACTCTCAGGAGGCTATTCCAACTAACTGCACATACCATCAGCCCCAGGCGACCCTCAACCTGCAGTGGCGGTCCCTACTGGCCGCAATACTGAGAGTGGCGTCACGACAAGAAGATCTCCTACCTGTGACCAGATCCAGCTGAGTGGAGTCCCTGAAGGTAATGCACCGACACAACACCTGTGGGGCTTCACAATAGAGCATTCATATGGGTGAGCTGAAATTTGATCTGTTTTGAACATCCTATAGTAATGTGCCCATCCTTGTCCTCATCCTGTAGTAATGTGACCATCCTGTAGTATTGTACCCATCCATGTCCCCATTCAGGTCGTGTTCTTGTAGTAATGTCCCCTTTACTAGTTCTCTTCTTGTAGCAATGTCCCATCCTGGGGTCCCCTATTGTGCCATTCTTCACACACACACACACACACACACACACACAAAACATTCTTCTCACCTGTCCTCCATTCCCTCGGCGCCCTCTTTCCTGCTTCTTGGCACGTGGACCCGGTAATGATTGCAGCTAGTGCAGGGGCCGCCGCCATCAGCGCTTCATCTGAAATTCAGATGAACGTTTTGCCGACGCTGCGCAGAGTCAAAATCTCTCTACACAACTATTCCAATGGCAGCTGCCGGCCAATCAGAGGCAAGCAACTGACGTCATATTTATGTGAATAATATAGTTTCACTATCTCCTGGACGTTTTGACTGTTTTAATATATTCTTATAAAGGTTATTGTTTTAGGGTTTTTTTCTTCGTTTTTTGCTATATTGAACCCCATTATACAACCTTTTTGGTTGTTCTGGTTATCTACTCTGTGGGGCCTTCATCACTTCCAGGTCTCCTTGTTCTTCTTTATGCTGAATATAGTTCTTAATGACATTGGCTGTATGTTTGGAGTTGTCCGGCTGCAGAATAAATTTGTTGCCACTAAGATGCCTGCCTGATGGTACGACAAGATGGATAAATATCTGCCTGTATTTCTCAGCATTGAGGACACCATTAATCCTGATCAAATCCCCAACAACATTTGCTAAAATGCAGCCTCAAACTTGCAAGAAACCTTCACCGTGCTTCACTGCTCCTGCAGACTCTCATTATTGTATGGCTCTCGAGCCCTTTGGCAAACAAGCTGCCTTCTGTTAATGCCAAATATTTCAGATTTTGGCTTTTCTGTCCAGAGCACCTGCTACCATCTTTCTGGCTTCCAGTTCCTCTGTTTTCATGCTTAGTTGAGTCACTTGGGCTTGTTTCCATGAAGAAGATATGGCTTTTTGGCCACAATTCTTCCATGAAAATGACTTCTGGCCAGACTTCTAGCAACAGATTGGTAACTGGGTGTAACTGGGTCCCACTGGATGCTGCCAGTTCTGAGCTGATGGCACTGCTGGACATCCTCCAGGGAAGGGAAGTGTGATGTATCTTTCATCTGCTGCACTAAGTTGTCTCTGGCAACCATTGCGTCAACAGTCCTCAACGTTGCACATTTCTTGATGCTTCAAAACTGCTTGAACAACACATCTTGAAATCCCAGTCTGCTTTGAAATCTTTGCCTGGGAGTGCCCTTGCTGATGCAGTATAACTACCTTGTGTCTTGTTGCTGCGCTCAGTCTTTCCATGGTGTATGACCTGTAACATGAAACTGTCTTCCACAACCTCACCTTTGAAGGACACTTAAGGCCCCGTCACACACAGAGATAAATCTTTGGCAGATCTGTGGTTGCAGTGAAATCATGGACATATTGTCCCATTTGTACACAGCCACAAACCTGGCACTGATTGTCCACAATTTCACTGCAACCACAGATCTACCACAGATCTGCCGCAGATTTATCTCTGTGTGTGACAGGGCCTTTAGTCTGTTCCTCACCAAGTTTTAACCCTTCCTCAAAGCTGTTCCTGTTTCAGTTAATTATTGCTTCACCCTACATATGAAAATGACGATAATTATCACCTGTTTGGTATAATTTGTTACTGATATATCCAACTATAATCCCACAGAATCCCTGACTCCATGTAAGGGTACCTAGAAGAATCGATGCTATTTTGAAGGCAAAGGTCGTTCACACCAAATAGTAATTTGATTTAGATTACTGTTTCGCTCATTGACTTTGTAGCTGATAAAGAGCAAACTATTAACACTTTAATTATCATCTTGCAGCATTTTGTATACACCTGGCTAAAGTCTTTGCACAGTTCACAGCACATATATCATATATATATATATATATATATATATATATATATATATACTGTATATATATGTCCTATGAAAAAGTTTGGGCACCCCTATTAATGTTAACCTTTCTTCTTTATAACAATTTGGGGTTTTGCAACAGCTATTTCAGTTTCATATATCTAATAACTGATGGACTCAGTAATATTTCTGGATTGAAATGAGGTTTATTGTACTAACAGAAAATGTGCAATCCGCATTTCAACAAAATTTGACCGGTGCAAAAGTATGGGTACCCTTATCAATTTCTTGATTTGAACACTCCTAACTACTTTTTACTGACTTACTAAAGCACTAAATTGGTTTTGTAACCTCATTGAGCTTTGAATTTCATAGGCAGGTGTAGTCAATCATGAGAAAAGGTATTTAAGGTGGCCACTTGCAAGTTGTTCTCCTATTTGAATCTCCTATAAAGAGTGGCATCAAGGGCTCCTCAAAACAACTCTCAAATGATCTTAAACAAAGATTATTCAACATAGTTGTTCAGGGGAAGGATACAAAAAGTTGTCTCAGAGATTTAAACTGTCAGTTTCCACTGTGAGGAACATAGTAAGGAAATGGAAGAACACAGGTACAGTTCTGGTTAAGACCAGACGTGGCAGGCCAAGAAAAATATCAGAAAGGAAGAGAAGAAGACTGGTGAGAACAGTCAAGGACAATCCACAGACCACCTCCAAAGACCTGCAGCATCATCTTGCTGCAGATGGTGTCAATGTGCATCGGTCAACAATACAGCGCACGTTGCACAAGGAGAAGCTGTATGGGAGAGTGATGCGAAAGAAGCCGTTTCTGCAAGCACGCCACAGAGTCGCCAAAGGCATGCAAAAGCACATTTGGACAAGCCAGTTACATTTTGAAAGAAGGTCCTGTGGACTGATGAAACAAAGATTGAGTTGTTTGGTCATACAAAAAGGCGTTATGCATGGAGGCAAAAAAAACCACGGCATTCCAAGAAAAGCACTTGCTACCCACAGTAAAATTTGGTGGAGGTTCCATCATGCTTTGGGGCTGTGTGGCCAATGCCGGCACCGGGAATCTTGTTAAAGTTGAGGGTCGCATGGATTCAACTCAGTATCAGCAGATTCTTGACAATAATGTGCAAGAATCAGTGACGAACTTGAAGTTACGCAGGGGATGGATAATAACTGATGGACTCAGTAACATTTCTGGATTGAAATGAGGTTTATTCTACTAACAGAAAATGTGCAATCCGCATTTCAACAAAATTTGACTGGTACAAAAGTATGGGCACCTCAACATAAAAGTGACATTAACCCCTTAACGACCGCGGGCCGTAAAATTACGTCCTTGCGGTCATAATGTTACTGCCCGCGGTCTCCTGGCAGCAGCATGCTGCGATTGGCATACATCTCAGCTGATTTTCACAGCTGAGATGTGTGCCTGCTAGGCACGAGCAGAATCGTTATCTGCTCGTGCCGTTTAACCCCTTATATGGCGCTGTCAATATGTGACAGCGCCATTATAAGCGCGATCGCGGTAAATATTTCCTTACCGCCCGATACCGGAAGTCACGTGACGCGATCACGTGACTCCCGATAGTTGTCATGGTAGCACAGGGTCGTGTGATGACTCCTGTACTACACCTGACTTGCTCTCACTTTCGCTGTGCCAGCGGCACAGCAAAAGAGAGCGTATCTGCTGTTTACAGCCTTGTAGCTGTGATCAGCAGATACTGCAGAGCGATCGGAATGCTAATCGCAATAGCCCCCTAGGGGGACTAGTAAAATTAAAAAAAAAGTTAAAAAAAAGTTTTTTAAAAAATTAAAAAAAAAACTAAAAGTTCAAATCACCCCCCATTCGCCCCATTGAAAATTAAAGGGTTAAAAAAAATAAAAAATATACACACATTTGGTATATTTGGTGTCGCCGCGTTCAGAAACGCCCGATCTATCAAAATATAAAATCAATTAATCTGATCAGTATACGGCGTAGCGGCAAAAAAATTCCAAACACCAAAACGATGTTTTTTGTCGCCACAACTTTTGCGCAAAATGCAATAAGAGGTGATCAAAACGTAGCATCTGCGCAAAAATGGTACCTTTAAAAACGTCAGCTCGAGACGCAAAAAATAAGCCGTCATTGAGCTATAGATCCCAAAAAATGAGAACGCTACGGGTCACGGAATGGCGTAAAACGTGCGTCCGATTTTTTTTTTAACCCCTTATATAAAGGTAAAGCTATACATGTTTGGTGTCTACGAACTCGCACTGACCTGAGGCATCACACCCACACATCAGTTTTACCATATAGTGAACACAGTGAATAAAATATCTCAAAAACCATAGAGCTATCGCACTTTTTTTGCAATTTTTCAGCATTTGGAATTTTTTTGCCGTTTTCTAGTACACTATATGGTAAAACTGATGGTTTCATTTAAAATTACAGCTCGTTCCGCAAAAAATGAGCCCTCACATGACCATATTGACTGAAAAATAAAAAAGTTACGTCTCTCAGAAAAAGAATGGCGAAAAAAAAAACGGAAAGCGAAAAATCGGCCGGTCGTGAAGGGGTTAATATTTTGTAGATCCTCCTTTTGCAAAAATAACAGCCTCTAGTCGCTTCCTGTAGCTTCTAATGAGTTCCTGGATCCTGGATGAAGGTATAATTGACCATTCCTGTTTACAAAACAATTCCAGTTCAGTTAAGTTTGATGGTCGCCGAGCATGGACAGCACGCTTCAAATCATCCCACAGATGTTCAATGATATTCAGGTCTGGGGACTGGGATTGTAATTGTTCCTCTGCATGAATGCCTGAGTAGATTTGGAGCGGTGTTTTGGATCATTGTCTTGCTGAAATATCCATCCCCTGCGTAACTTCAATTTCGTCAATGATTCTTGCACATTATTGTCAAGAATCTGCTGATACTGAGTTGAATCCATGCGACCCTCAACTTTAACAAGATTCCCGGTGCCGGCATTGGCCACACAGCCCCAAAGCATGATGGAACCTCCACCAAATTTTACTGTGGGTAGCAAGTGCTTTTCTTGGAATGCCGTGTTTTTTTTGCCTCCATGCATAACGCCTTTTTGTATGACCAAACAACTCAATCTTTGTTTCATCAGTCCACAGGACCTTGTTTCAAAATGTAACTGGCTTGTCCAAATGTGCTTTTGCATACCTCAGGCGACTCTGTGGCATGCTTGCAGAAACGGCTTCTTTCGCATCACTCTCCCATACAGCTTCTCCTTGTGCAACGTGCGCTGTATTGTTGACCGATGCACATTGACACCATCTGCAGCAAGATGATGCTGCAGGTCTTTGGAGGTGGTCTGTGGATTGTCCTTGACTGTTCTCACCAGTCTTCTTCTCTTCCTTTCTGATATTTTTCTTGGCCTGCCACTTCTGGTCTTAACTAGAACTGTACCTGTGTTCTTCCATTTCCTTACTATGTTCCTCACAGTGGAAACTGACAGTTTAAATCTCTGAGACAACTTTTTGTATCCTTCCCCTGAACAACTATGTTGAATAATCTTTGTTTAAGATCATTTGAGAGTTGTTTTGAGGAGCCCATGATGCCACTCTTCATAGGAGATTCAAATAGGAGAACTACTTGCAAGTGGCCACCTTAAATACCTTTTCTCATGATTGGATGCACCTGCCTATGAAGTTCAAAGCTCAATGAGGTTACAAAACCAATTTAGTGCTTTAGTAAGTCAGTAAAAAGTAGTTAGGAGTGTTCAAATCAAGAAATTGATAAGGGTGCCCATACTTTTGCACCGGTCAAATTTTGTTTAAATACGGATTGCACATTTTCTGTTAGTACAATAAACCTCATTTCAATCCAGAAATATTACTCAGTCCATCAGTTATTAGATATATGAAACTGAAATAGCTGTTGCAAAAACCCAAATTGTTATAAACAAAAAAGGTTAACATTAACAGGGGTGCCCAAACTTTTTCATATGACTGTGTATATGTATATATATATATATATATATATATATATATATATATATAAAATATATATATATATATATATATATATATATAACATGGGCTTGTAGATAATTGAGCGAAAGGCAAGTTCTCCTGGTTTTCTGGAGCAGCCTTGGTATGATGTCATCGTGTAGGTGGAGCTTTACATGTGGGTGGAGTCTTTTGACATCTCTTAATGACACTGGGAGATCAAAGTCATTTTTCTGCCCATTTATTGCGGTGTCCGTTTGAGATTCTGGCTTGGGTTGGCGGCCATCTGCCTGACTTAATATCTGCCAAATAGGATACAATTAAAACATGTTTTTCCTTTCCCTTCACATCTCAGTAGCTCTATAATTACTCTCTGTTGGATTTTAGTTTCCTCTGAAACATTTCGAGTTAACGCCATCCTGCCCGGGAGGAACTGCAGGAAACCTAAATGGCGAAAAAACTGGAAGCATTAGTGTGCCACCATAGAAAGGTGTACTGTGTCAGGAAAAGCCTGGGTTATGAGGTTATATTCTAACATCTGTTATGGATAATAATTACCACTAGGGGCGCTGTTCCAATCATTTAAATGGAATAGTCACTACTATGCATAGTGATACATTAGTATGGAAATAATAATTACCACTAGGGGCGCTGTTCCCATAGTATGACTAGAATAATGACCACTATGGATAGTGTTACAATAGCATGGAAAGAATAATTACCACTAGGGGCGCTGTTCCAATCGTATGAATGGAATAATTACCACTATGGATAGTTATACAATAGTATGGAAATAATAATTACCACGAGGGGCGCTGTTCCAATAGTATGAATGGAATAATTACTACTATGGATAGTGATACAAACGTATGGAAAGAATAATTACCACTAGGGGCGCTGTTAAAAAAAAACAAAAAAAAAAACATGGACTAATCATTGGTGCAACCTGTGCAGGGGCATAGGAGCCCTACATAGAAGGGGGCCACATCTACCACCAAAGCTGGTGGAATTGTGTATTATGAGCTCTTCGGCAGGAAAAGACCCATATATTGTTCTTGGGCCCCTTTTCTGTCTGTGTCCGCCAGTGCCACAAGGGAAGCTGTTCCAATAGTAGTAGTGTGGGTGAAATATTTACCACTCGGGGTGTCATTCAAATAATATAGATGAGATAATCACCACTAAGATTGTTGTTACGATAATATAGATGGGATAATTACCACTAGGTATGCTGTTCAAATACTACGGATTAACTATTTACCACTAGGTGCACTGTTCCAATCATCTGGCTGAAATATTGCCCATACAGATCCTGTTCCTATAATATAACATATTTTTCAGACAATAAGACGCACTTTTTCCCCCCAAAATGTTGGGGGAAAGTGGGTGGTGCGTCTTATAGTCTGAATGTAGGGCATGGCTGTGGGGAATAAGGGTGCTGCGGTGGAGCGGGTCATCGGCAGCATGCGTGGGCTGTAGCAGCGCCTGCCGTGACCACGTGGGCTCACTCATTTCATATGCATGCATCCTCCCATCCATCATCTCTCAGCGCTGAAGCTGGCGCTGACAGGTGGGCGGGATGATGTGCGGGGGAGCCGGCTCTCGTGATCACCCCTGGCAACTACAGCCTGGAGTGATCATGTGCGGCTATATTCACTGCCCCCCGCGCATCATCATCAATGTGTGCGGCACTGAATAAGTACGGTATACTCACCATTCACTATTCACTGCAGCATCGCGATGTCCTCCTGTCTGCCGGCCCGCTGATGTGTGTGCAGCTGTGCGCACAGCTCCACACACATCAGCGGGCCGGCAGACAGGAGGACATCGCGATGCTGCAAGGAATGGTGACCGGCTCCACACAAGTCAGAGGCGCTGCTGCTAGCACAGACAGGAAGACAAGCGATGCTGCTGGAGTGAGGAAAGGTGAGTATAAACGTTTGTTTGTTTGTGTGTTTAGGCTACAGGCCAAATACCTGGATGGGGGTATATAGCAGGATGAGGGCATATACCGGGATGGGGGTATATAGTAGAATGAGGGTATTTATCAGGATTGGTGTATATAGCAGGATGGGGGTATACAGCAGGATGGGGGTATTTATCAGGATGAAGGTATATAGCAGGATGGGGGTATTTATTAGGATGGGGGCTATACCAGAATGAGGGACATATTTATACAAGGATGGGCATCTTATGCAAGGCAGGAGGATCGTTACCAGGATGGTATACCTTAGTAGAGAATTTGGGGACATTACCCCATAACAGTGTCAGCAGCAGATCCTCAACCCATAAGTGTGTCATGACCACATGTGTTGCTTAAAATATATTTTCCTCCTCTAAAACCAGGGTGCGTCTTATGGTCCGGTGCGTCTTATAGTCCGAAAAATACGCTATATGGGATAATTACAACTAGTGGCACTTTTCCATTAGTATAATTATTCTAATTACCACTAGTGCTCCTGTTCCAATAGTATAAATTGGAATAACTGGAGAAGGAGGGGTTTTAACATATATTAAATAATTACCGAAAGGGGAATGGGCATTGTTCCAATAGTATGGATAAACTAATTACCACTAGGGATCCTGTTCTAATGGTGTGGGAGTAAGAATTACCATTATTACCACTATGGGCACTGGTGAAATTGTATGGAATATATAATTACCATTGGGACCCTGTAGCAAAAGTATAGATAGTATAATTAACACTAGAGGCACTTTTTTTCAATATGATGCATGATATACAGTTAGGTCCAGAAATATTTGGACAGTGACACAAGTTTTGTTATTTTAGCTGTTTACAAAAACATGTTCAGAAATACAATTATATATATAATATGGGCTGAAAGTGCACACTCCCAGCTGCAATATGAGAGTTTTCACATCCAAATCGGAGAAAGGGTTTAGGAATCATAGCTCTGTAATGCATAGCCTCCTCTTTTTCATGGGACCAAAAGTAATTGGACAAGTGACTCTAAGGGCTGCAATTAACTCTGAAGGCGTCTCCCTCGTTAACCTGTAATCAATGAAGTAGTTAAAAGGTCTGGGGTTGATTACAGGTGTGTGGTTTTGCATTTGGAAGCTGTTGCTGTGACCAGACAACATGCGGTCTAAGGAACTCTTAATTGAGGTGAAGCAGAACATCCTGAGGCTGAAAAAAAGAAAAAATCCATCAGAGAGATAGCAGACATGCTTGGAGTAGCAAAATCAACAGTCGGGTACATTCTGAAAAAAAAGGAATTGACTGGTGAGCTTGGGAACTCAAAAAGGCCTGGGCGTCCACGGATGACAACAGTGGTGGATGATCGCCGCATACTTTCTTTGGTGAAGAAGAACCCGTTCACAACATCAACTGAAGTCCAGAACACTCTCAGTGAAGTAGGTGTATCTGTCTCTAAGTCAACAGTAAAGAGAAGACTCCATGAAAGTAAATACAAAGGGTTCACATCTAGATGCAAACCATTCATCAATTCCAAAAATAGACAGGCCAGAGTTAAATTTGCTGAAAAACACCTCATGAAGCCAGCTCAGTTCTGGAAAAGTATTCTATGGACAGATGAGACAAAGATCAACCTGTACCAGAATGATGGGAAGAAAAAAGTTTGGAGAAGAAAGGGAACGGCACATGATCCAAGGCACACCACATCCTCTGTAAAACATGGTGGAGGCAACGTGATGGCATGGGCATGCATGGCTTTCAATGCCACTGGGTCACTTGTGTTTATTGATGACATAACAGCAGACAAGAGTAGCCGGATGAATTCTGAAGTGTACCGGGATATACTTTCAGCCCAGATTCAGCCAAATGCCGCAAAGTTGATCGGACAGCTCTTAATAGTACAGATGGACAATGACCCCAAGCATACAGCCAAAGCTACCCAGGAGTTCATGAGTGCAAAAAAGTGGAACATTCTGCAATGGCCAAGTCAATCACCAGATCTTAACCCAATTGAGCATGCATTTCACTTGCTCAAATCCAGACTTAAGACGGAAAGACCCACAAACAAGCAAGACCTGAAGGCTGCGGCTGTAAAGGCCTGGCAAAGCATTAAGAAGGAGGAAACCCAGCGTTTGGTGATGTCCATGGGTTCCAGACTTAAGGCAGTGATTGCCTCCAAAGGATTCGCAACAAAATATTGAAAATAAAAATATTTTGTTTGGGTTTGGTTTATTTGTCCAATTACTTTTGACCTCCTAAAATGTGGAGTGTTTGTAAAGAAATGTGTACAATTCCTACAATTTCTATCAGATATTTTTGTTCAAACCTTCAAATTAAACGTTACAATCTGCACTTGAATTCTGTTGTAGAGGTTTCATTTCAAATCCAATGTGGTGGCATGCAGAGCCCAACTCGCGAAAATTGTGTCACTGTCCAAATATTTCTGGACCTAACTGTACTTACCACTAGGGGCCCTGACCCAATAGCCCTGATGGGATAGTTACCAAAAGGGGAATTATTTCAATAGTATGGATGAAATAATTACCCCTAGGGATGCTGTTCCATGGTATGGATGATACAATCCTCAACATCAACTGCAACACCAAGAAAGAAAAGTTGTGGAATTATAGAAACCATAGGATGGATAGACATGATAATGATATGCAAACAATAAAAAAATCAAATAAAAAAAAATTTTCAAAACATCTCGATTTTTGTATTATCAAGTATGAGCAGCACTTACAGAAATCCCTGCACTTACACGCCTTGACTGCGATCAATGTGGTTATTAATGGTTGTTTGAGGAATGTTTTGGCAAGCTGAATACACTTGGGTTCATAAATCATCAAACTTCCCTGCTGGCAGCACCCCCTACAATTGCTGACCAATGAGGTCTCAGATGTGCTCTATGGGAAACAAGTCCAAAAGCGCTGCAGGCTATGGTAGCAAATTTCAGCCATACATTCTGCTCACAATAATAGCATGAGCAAGATGTGGTTTGGCATTGTGTTGAAAAGAATCTCCTGGGACATCTTGAAGAAATAGCTATACATCTAAAGCGGGTTTTACACGCTACGACATCGCTAATGCGAAGTCGTTGGGGTCACGGAATTGGTAACGCACATCCGGCCGCATTAGCGATGCCGTTGCGTGTGACACCTATGAGCGATTTTGCATCGTCGCAAAAACGTGCAAAATCGCTCATCAGTGACATGGGGGTCCATTCTCGAATATCGTTGGAGCTGCAGGTACAAAGTAGTTCGTCACTCCTGTGGCAGCACACATCGCTCCGTGTGACGCCGCAGGAACGAGAAACCTCTCCTTACCTGCCGCCGGCCACACTGCGGAAGGAAGGAGGTGGGCGGGATGTTACGTCCCGCTCATCTCCGCCCCTCTGCTTCTATTTGGCGGCCGCTCATTGACGTCGCTGTGACGCCGCACGGACCGCCCCCTTAGAAAGGAAGCGGTTCGCCGGTCACAGCGACGTCGCAGGGAAGGTAAGTATGTGTGACTCAGGCAGCAATTTTGCCCGTGTCGCACAACCGATGGGGGCGGGAACGCACGCTAGCGATATCGGTACCGATATCGCAGCTTGTAATGCGGCCTTTATTGCACAATTGGTCCATCCTGTATTGGAAGTGAAATTGGACAGTGCTGTAGAATATGAAGGCGCCATATAAATTAATAAAATAAATAAAAATTCCAAGCCTAAGGTGTCACACATTGTCAAGACTATCTATAAGAAGACTTTTGCATGACATTGGACGAGTCAGACGTCCATCTATAGGTGTCCACTGAGCTCACATCATCTATCACGAGGGTAACGTAGTAACTGGGAATAGCGGCTCCTAAACTGGCCCACAGGCTAGTGGGTCCTATCCGTTTCTTATCCCAGAGGTACTTTTGAAGGTGAAGAGGTCTGGACCGCCTTCGTAGCCCTGACTCCTGATCAGCCCTAGATCTAATATCCTCTCACCCTCAAATCAAGAGAGGGCCAGGACTGGAGTTGTAAATCCCACACATAAAGACAAGCTGGGGAAAAACCAAAGCACAAACTTCCAGCAGTCACTCACAGAGGTATAGGCAAAACGTGCTCAGGAGGAAATAAAGAAAAGGAAGGAAATAATCAAACGGCAAGATTATTTCCACAATACACCAGAATAGCATACAGTAGTTCACTCTAGAAGCTGGATAACATTGTAGATACACTGGAATTGGAAAAGCTATTAGTATGAAGAAGAAGATTCCATCATCTTTTAAAGGGCGGAGTCAGCCATGATAGGCCTCCAGAACCCCATGATCCTAGCAGCAATTCACAGGCCTACAGAAGTTAACTTCTGTTAGACCTATCATATGCAAGCGCAGAACAGGTCAACACCCGGCTCTAAGTGAGCAACTCAAAAGCACCAGGTGGCGTGTTAGACTGTGTATTATGACCAGGGTCAGAAGGCGCCATGACACCTGCTGAGTTTAAAGCTGAACACCATGTGACACCACCACTGTTAAAGGATAAAAGGATATCATGGTGCAGAGCAAAACATTAAGGTCGGGACCACATGGGGACTAATGTGATCCTCACATGACACTCGGCTCACGCTGGTAGCACAGCAGGAGCTGAGTGTCATGTGAGTGTTATTGCGACTAAGGTCCAATCATGCGATCGGACCTCATCTGCGGGGCAAGGGCCGGCACTGAGGAGGCGCAGGCTGGCTCTAAGGAGGGGTGGGCAAGCGCTGAGGAGGGGCGGGCTGGCACGCTGGAGGAGAGGAAGGGATTTATCTCCCTCTCTCCTCCGTAGCCGGCAATTGCCATTCTCGCTCTGCACTCGAGGTACACCGGTGTACCGCGAGTGCAGTGCGATCTTTCTCTCGCCCCCTAGACTTGAATGAGTACCAGAGAAAGAGTCTCGCATTTCAGTGGCAGCATGCTGCGATTGTTTTCTCAGTTCAATTGGGGCCGAGAAAATAATCGCTCATGTGCGCTGACTCATAGGTTAACATTGGTCCGAGTGGAATGCGATGTTTTATCAGCAATGAGTCCCGCTTATCTTAGACACAATCTTATCTTATTTTAGACACAATGATAGCTGGAGATTGGTTGTAGGCAATACCATGAAGAGGACTGTACCAATAGAATAATTGTGATTATGTCCACTTGAGGATGCTGAACCAATATAAATGTGGTTATGTACATGGGGGTCCTGTATCAAAAGTATAAATGTGGATATGCCAATCAGAGGTGCTGTACAAAAAGTATAAATATGGTTTTGTCCACCAGGGGTGCTGTACCAACGATACAAAATGAGGCCGCCAAACAAATAAAAGAAACACAGAGCCAAAAATGGGATAAAAACGCACACTAAAAATGTTATGAAAAAAAACACCTGTAAACTAAGGTGCAGAGATGGTGCAGAAATTCTGCAGCGTCAAAATCTCAATAGAGACTGATCGTTGGAATATACAGTGCTGGCCAAAAGTATTGGCACCCCTGCAATTCTGTCAGATAATACTCAGATTCTTCTTGAAAATGATTGCAATCACAAATTCTTTGGTATTATTAGCTTCATTTATTTTGCTTGCAATGAAAAAACACAAAAAAGAATGAAACAAAAATCAAATCATTGATCATTTCACACAAAACTCCAAAAATGGGCCAGACAAAAGTATTGGCACCCTTAGCCTAATACTTGGTTGCACAACTTTTAGCCAAAATAACTGCAAACAACCGCTTCCGGTAACCACCAATGAGCTTCTTACAATGCTCTCCTGGAATTTTAGACCATTCTTCTGTGGCAAACTGCTCCAGGTCCCTGAAATTTGAAGGGTGCCTTCTCCAAACTGCCATTTTGAGATATCTCCACAGGTGTTCTATGGGATTCAGGTCTGGACTCATTGCTGGCCACTTTAGTAGTCTCCAGTGCTTTCTCTCAAACCATTTTCTAGTGCTTTTTGAAGCGTTTTGGGTCATTGTCCTGCTGGAAGACCCATGACCTCTGAGGAAAACCCAGTTTTCTCACACTGGGCCCTACATTATGCTGCAAAATTTGTTGGTAGTCTTCAGACTTCATAATGCCATGCACACGGTCAAGCAGTCCAGTGCCAGAGGCAGCAAAGCAACCCCAAAACATCAAGGAACCACCGCCATGTTTGACTGTAGGGACCATGTTCTTTTCTTTGAATGCCTCTTTTTTTTTCCCTGTAAACTCTATGTTGATAGCTTTTCCCAAAAAGCTCTACTTTTGTCTCATCTGACCAGAGAACATTCTTCCAAAACATTTTAGGCTTTCTCAGGTAAGTTTTGGCAAACTCCAGCCTGGCTTTTTTATGTCTCTGGGTAAGAAGTGGGGTCTTCCTGGGTATCCTACCATACAGTCCCTTTTCATTCAGAAGCCGACGGATAGTACGGGTTGACACTGTTGTACCCTCGGACTGCAGGGCAGCTTGAACTTGTTTGGATGTTAGTCGAGGTTCTTTATCCACCATTCGCACAATCTTGCATTGAAATCTCTCGTCAATTATTCTTTTCCTTCCACATCTAGGGAGGTTAGCCACAGTGCCATGGGCTTTAAACTTCTTGATGACACTGCGCACCGTAGACACAGGAACTTTCAGGTCTTTGGAGATAGACTTGTAGCCTTGAGATTACTCATGCTTCCTCACAATTTGGATTCTCAAGTCCTCAGACAGTTCTTTGGTCTTCTTTCTTTTCTCCATGCTCAATGTGGTACACACAAGGACACAGGACAGAGGTTGAGTCAACTTTAATCCATGTCAACTGACTGCAAGTGTGATTTAGTTATTGCCAACACCTGTTAGGCGCCACAGGTAAGTTACAGGGGCTGTTAATTACAAAATTAGAGAAGCATCACATGATTTTTCAAACAGTGCCAATACTTTTGTCCACCCCCTTTTTTATGTTTGGTGTGGAATTATATCCAATTTGGCTTTTTGACATATTTTTTTTATTTTTTTTCATTGCAGACAAATTAAATGAATATAATAATACCAAAGAATTTGTGATTGCAATCATTTTCCGAAAGAAACTGAGTATTCTCTGACAGAATTGCAGGGGTGCCAATACTTTTGGCCAGCACTGTAACCTTGCGGGTACGCTGAGTTTTCTGCGCAGATTTTCTCCATAGACTTGCATTAGAAGCTGAAAATCACACATACGTTTTTAGTATATTTCCGAGGCTGAAAAGCATGAAAAATGCATGTTATCTGCACCTAAGAATGTCGATAATGTTTTGTAAATCCCAATTATCAGGGAGTTTCAAAAACAAAGCAGCTTTATTTCACGAATGACATACCAAACAGAGACAAAAAACGCAATGTCAATAACGTGAGAAAAGGGCATGTACAAAAACACGCAAAATGCAGTGAAAAAAAGTAACCTAATTTACATATGTGTAAAAATTCTGCAGCTTCAAAAACTCACCAAAAGATCCTCATGGGAACCACTGGCGAATACAGACAGAAAAAGGTCCCTGTACAAGAAGAGTACTGTATATGGGCCCTTTTCAGTCCAATAGCTCATAATAATGCACAACTCCACCTCTTTCGGAGGTGGGAATGGGCCCCCTTTACCTCTTGGACCCCTGTGCGCCTGCACAGGTTGCACCAATAATATGTCCACCCCTGGCGGGAACGTAGTTTAAAAGGGAGTGAAGTTGTGCCAACTTTTTTCTTCAAGATGATCTTCGTCCTCCTAAAATTATGCTTTAAGTCCTAAAGCTTATGTAACTCAAAAAACTGGGTAACATGTAAGCTGACCGCCATGACAGTGGTTGTCACACCCCTTTTGTAGAGCCAGTGGTTGTCACACTGCTTTTGTAGATCCAGTGGTTTTCACACCACTTTTGTACTTTTGTAGAGCCAGTCATTGTCACACCGCTTTGTAAAGCCAGTGGTTGTCACACCACTTTTATAGAGCCAATGGTTGTCACACCACTTTTGTAGAGCCAGTGGTTGTCACACCGCTTTTGTAGACCCAGTGGTTGTCACACTACTTTTGTAGAGCTAGTGGTTCTCACACCACTTTTGTAAAGGCAGTGGTTGTCACACCACTTTTGTAGAGCCAATGGTTGTCACACCGCTTTTGTAGACCCAGTGGTTGTCACACTACTTTTGTAGAGCTAGTGGTTCTCACACCACTTTTGTAACTCCAGTGGTTGTCACACCACTTTTGTAGAGTAGAGCCAGTGGTTGTCACACCACTTTTGTAGAGTAGAGCCAGTGGTTGTCACACCACTTTTGTAGAGCCAGTGGTTGTCATACCACATTTATAGAGCCAGTGGTTGTCATACCACTGTTGTAGAGCCAGCGGTTGTTACACTGTTTTGTAGAGCGAGTGGTTGTCACACCACGTTTGTAGAGCCAGTGGTTGTCAGACCACGTTTGTAGAGCCAGTGGTTGTCAGACCATGTTTGTAGAGCCCTCCAGTGATTCGGAAGTCTCCACAGTGACTGTACTCAGGGGACAACCAAATTCATACACTATACAAAATGATCTTCACGTGAGAGATAGGCGAGGAGCAGAGGAAAAATCAATTACCAGGTTTTCATCCTTTAAACACTATTTTGGTAGAGGGCAGTTATCATTTCCATGACTGAAAGGTCAGGGTGAATTGGGGGCAGCGGACCCCCCCCGTCATAGTCACACTTTGCAAAGCGTTTTCAAGAAAAAATGTAAAGCGACGACAATTTCATATAATGACGACTTGTTAATGTGTTTTTATTGGTGCGGATTATTAAGGTTTATGATGGAACGGCTGACTCTGGAAGTGAACCCTGTGAAATGTATGTAAATTTATTCATGGAAGACAAATATCCCAACATTTTAAAGGCAAACATGCTGAAATGTTTACATTTACCATTAGTCGGGAACCATCATAAAACTTTTACTGCAAGCGCGCGCCTTCCTAACACTTTACGGCACAAATCGACTTTAGATTTTCATTTTACAACTTGAATCAACACACTGTTCAGTGATCCTGCAACGTGCACTGAACTGGCGTAACAGAAAGCTTTTTTTTTACTCTAATCAGAGCCAAAGCTGCATTTACGGTTAGGCTGAAAAACCTGTCATCTTACTGTTGCCACCTAGTGGTTTAAGGTTAATGCATCAGGTTCACCGCCATATGCGCTAAAGCCTTAAGGCCCCGTCACACGCAACGACATATCTAATGATATATCGCCGGGGACACGGATTCCGTGACGCACATCCGGCATCGTTAGCGACGTTGTTGCGTGTGACACCAACGAACGACCGCTAACGATGGAAAATACTCACCAAATCGTCCATCGTTGACACGTCATTCATTTTCAAAACATCGTTGATTGTTGAGGTTGCAGGTTGTTTGTTGTTCCCGAGGCAGCACACATCACTACTTGTGACACCGCGGGAACGACGAACTACAGCTTACCTGGGGCCGCCGGCAATGCGGAAGGAAGGAGGTGGGCGGGATGTTACGGCCGCTCATCTCCGCCCCTCCGCTTCTATTGGGCGGTCGCTTAGTGACGCCGCACGAACCACCCCCTTAGAAAGGGGGCGGTTCGCCGGCAACAACTACATCGCTAGGCAGGTAAGTCCGTGTGACGGCTCCGAACGATATTGTGCGCCACGGCAGCGATTTGCCCGTGATGCACAAACGACGGAGATGGGTATGCTCGCAAGCGATATCGCTAGCGATATCGCTGCGTGTGACGGGGCCTTTAGATACATTGGTGTACGATCAATGGTGCCAGGCCACATAAGCACTACAGGCTTGCTGGTTCCCATTGGCCCCACTCCCTATATGGTGTTCGCCAACTTTACTCAACAACCGCCTTTATGAACTTTGTGATAATTTGTATGAAGCGGGTTGACATACCAGAGCTCACTAGTGATGGCCAGTCCGGCTGTTTTTGGTGAAAAAAGATCCGGATCTTTTAAATCCTAAATGGTTCCCTATTATATATGTGTTTGACCAGGTAAACACATATTTAAGATGATGTTAACCCCAGCCACCCGCTGCCAAACCCCGCCTATTTTTAATAAGCCAATTAAATTGTTGAGTAGGTGGGGTTTTGCTCAAATGGGCGGGGTTTCTTGCGCCAATAACCGACTTTTTATTCTCAGTGAGAGGTAATAAGAGAATTTAGTGTATCTCAGTGGGGTGCTGCCTCCCGCCATTCACAGCAGGGAACTGGCTCTTTGCCATGGATAGGTCATGCCCCACCCATCAGCAGAGCTCACTCCATACCCTGTGGATGCCAGCTGCTTTACACAGCATACACCTGCCTGTAACAGATACCAATGGAGCCATCTGATCACAGCCCTTTATCTTCTAAGATGCCATGGTGAACAGCTATAATGGCATCTAAGTGGTTTTACAAGAGGGGATTCTGTCATTCCCATTGAGCCACCAAGACACAATCTCGGTAACATGATGGGTTTAATGGCAGCCAGGAGCCCAAATGTGGACCTTTACTATGGGACCCCATATTTCTAGGTATGCCCCTTTCATAGATGCACTCTGACAAGTATCCAAAGCTCAAGTTTATATCCAATTTTCACCCTGTCACACATGATGCCCCCCACAAGTCACACATTATCAACCATATATGTGAAAAACATTTACAGTTAAGTCCATATATATTTGGACAGAGACAACATTTTTCACATTTTTGTTCTGTACATTACCACAATGAATTCTGAACAAAACAATTCAGATGCGGCTGACATTCAGACTTTCAGCTTTAATTCAGTTGGTTGAACAAAATGATTGTTTAAAAATGTGAGGAACTAAAGCATTTTGTAATGTCAATCCCTTCATTTCAGGGGCTCAAAAGTAATTCGACAAATTAAAGATTTGGAAATAAAATGTTCATTTCTAATACTTGGTTGAACACCCTTTGTTGGCAATGACTGCCTGAAGTCTTGAGCTCATGGCCATCACCAGACGCTGGGTTTCCTCCTTTTTAATGCTTTGCCGGTCTTTACTACAGTGGTTTTCAGTTGCTGTTTGTTTATGGGCCTTTTTGTTTGAAATTTAGTCTTTAACAAGGGAAATGCAGCTCTATTGGGTTGAGCTCAGGTGATGACTCGGCCATTCAAGAATATACCACGTCTTTACTTTAATAAACTCCAGGTTTGCTTTGGCTTTATGTTTTGGGTCATTGTCCATCTGTATTATGAAATGCCAACCAATTAATTTTGCCAGACTTGAGCACACAGTGTCTCTGAAAACCCCAGAATTCATCTAGCTGCTTCTGTCCTGTGTCACATCATCAATAAACACTAGGGAGCCAGCCAGTCATCTAACTAGAAAGCCACTCAGCCAACTCTGGTGCTGGATTGGCTGGCCCCAGAATGTTGTCCAGCCCTTACCCTGGGTAACAATAATCAGCAGCCGAGTCTGACATCTATAGTCCCCGTCTCTTGCAGCTGTGCTTGGAGGGCACAATGGAGGATACCTCCTGAGGCCTGATCAAACCCTGATCCAGAGCTCATAATACCAGGACCTCCTATGCAGAACACTACTGCATGTTCACTAAACTAAACTGAACTGACTTCCTTACCCTGTCTGCCTTACCAACTCATACTCCACCCACTGGGGTCTGTCTCCCAGGCTACGACTGTATCAATATCTGATCTGCTGAACCTGCACTTAGTGTGTTATGGAGTGTTAGCACTACTATCTACCACTGCTTCCTCTCCTGCACACTTGTCCCTACGTTGCGCTGAATCTTATTCTATACTCATCTATATTGTTATTCTTATAGCTAGTGTGACGCCCTGGACTAGCCAGGTAGACACAGCGCACCGCACAACACCAGTCCCACGCAAGGTAACACCAGCCAAACCACATAAACCCTAGTCACCTCCCTCAGTGCTTAATGGACACACCAGGGGGGCAGAGCCAGGCGGTTGGCCACGCCCACCGAGGAGTTCAGAGGGCCTGAGGTAGGAAACTGTCAGATGAGTTGAGTGTTCAGTTGAGAGTAGAGTGTCAGAGGAGTGAAGGAGACTGACAGGTGTGAGGGTCGTAGCCTGCACACCTTGGCTAGGAGGCATACGGTGGCCTAGCCTGCAGGAGTCGGGAAGACGGCTCGGTGGAAGCGCAGGGCGGTACACTAGTACTATTTGCAGCTTAGTGCATATTATCCTACTTAACATACTTATACTTTACACATCATTAATACAATATTTCCTGTAATAAAACACCTTATATCAAATAGATTACACTCTATATAGTAAAACATCTTAGAGCTCCAGCTAGGTCAGAGCAGAGTTAATCATGCTAGTGTTCTGTGATGCCAGGCGGATCCGCATTGTAACATACCAGTGTTCCGTGCAAGCCAGTGCCCGATTGGTGACACGCTAGTGTTCCGTGATGCCTGGTGAATCCGCATTGTGACATGGCAGTGTTCTGTCTACTGACACTGACTGCCCAATGAAAATAATATCAATAATAATTAAATATAATAATAATAATAATAATAATAATATATTTTTAGTTCTTTTTAAGGGGAATTTTTTTTAAAATCTTTTTTTCACCTGCCCCTTCTTGCTCTCATTCCCTCCCCATCTCTCCTTCCCTCTCTTTCTCTGCTGTCCCACTAACCCTCCTCTCTCCTTCCCTACCTCCAGCCAGCTAACTACCTAATCAGCTAAACAGCCAGCTAGCTAGTCAGCTAGCCAGCCAACTAATCAGCTAGCCAAATTGCTAGCTTGCCAGACGGCTAGCTAACCAGCCTGCTAGCCAACCAACTAGCTAGCTAGCCAGTTAGTTAGCCAGCTAGCTAGTTAGCCAGCCAGTCTTCTAGCCAAGGCCAGGCTGGAGTAACCTGATTTTTATGTGGGGCACCACTATCTGTGTAATAATGGTGTGAGAACTAGCCAGGCTGATGACCAGCCAGCTAGTTAGCCTGCTAGCCAGCAAGTCAGCCAGTTAGCTAGCTACCTGAACAGTCAGCCAGCCAACTAGCTAGCTAGCCATACAGCTTGCCAGCTAGCTAACCAGCTAGCCTGACAGCTAGCTAGCTAGTAAGCCAGTCAGGTAGTTAGTCAACATGCTAGTCAGCCAGTCAGATAGCTAGTCTGCCAGCCAGCTAGCTAGCAAAGAAGCCAGACAGCTTGCCAGTCAGCATGCCAGCCAGCCAGCTAGCCTCTTAGCTGCTAGCCAGCCAGCTAGCCAGTCAGCTATCCACCCTACTAGCCAGACAATTAACTAGCAATCCAGCTAGCCAGCAAGTGAGTTAGCTGCCATTCTATCCAGTCAGCCACCAAGCTAGAAAATCAAAAAGCCAGCACTAAATGTGCACTTCAGCACTAAAAATTCCAAACTGTACTTATTATAAAAAAAAATTTGAGATTTTTGGCAAAAAATTGCAATTTCTTGAGCTACCACGTCACGGCAAATCTCATTTGAGGCAGTCCTACACTAAAATATTTTTAAAAATGTGCCATACGGCCTCACATATGAATAGTAGAACTGCTCTTAGCAGCACTCACCTGGTCTATTTCAATCCCGTACCCATGACTGAGTCATGGCTGTGGGCGGGACAGGTCCGAGCAAATGCTGCATGAAGTAAATAGCCTGTGGACAAGGCCTGATGACTGAATGTGAACGGTCACCAACCGCCAAGCTAGCTAGCCAATGACCAACGAGTCAGGGGTACTTTGCACGCTGCGACATCGCAAGCTGATGGTAGCCTACCAGTCAGCTAGCCAGCAATACAGTTAGCTATCTCTCTAGCCAGCCAGCCTGCCAAGTGGCACAGCTACTGCCAGCAAGTCAGATTTATAAGTAGAGGTCACATTTTGGGGTCAGGGGGCATTGTGACACAATGCTGACACTGTTTTGTGATGCCATGTGGATCTGCATTGTGACATACCAGTGTTCCCTGCAGGGCATGGCAGCATGATGACACAGTGTTCTGTGATGCCATGTGGATCTGCATTGTGACATACCAGTGTGCTGAGCAAGGCATGGTGACTAGTGTTCCGTGATGCCAGGTGGATTTGCAATGTGACACAGTAGTGCTCTGTCTACTGACACTGACTGCCCAATGAAAGATAAAAAAAATAATGGTAATAAAAATATATATATACAGTGGGTACGTAGAGTATTCAGACCCCTTTACATTTTTCAGTCTTTGTTTCATTGCAGCCATTTGGTAAGTTAAAAAAAGTTATTTTTTTTTCTCATTAATGTACACTCTGCACCCCATCTTGACAGAAAAAAAAACAAAAATGTAGCTCGCCAGCCACCTTGCCATTCTGTTAGCTAGGCAGCCAGTCACCTTGCCATTCTGTTAGCTAGGCAGCCAGTCACCTTGCTAGCGAGCCAGCCAACAAGCTAGCCAGCTAGCTAACTAGCCAGCCAGCTAGCTAACCAGCCAGGTAGCTATCCAGTCAACAAGCTAAATAGCTTGCCAGCTAGCCATTTCAGGTAGTCAGCTAGCCACCTAGCTACAGAGCCAGCAAAGTAGCTAGTGACACACCTTGCTCCAGGGCCGGGGGGCACTCATTACCGGGCCGGACTAGTCCGGGGATTTTGTGGCAGTGTGTTCCGGTTCCGTGACCCTGGCGGTGTCTTTCAATAATAAAGGGATGAAGATTATGATAATGGTAGTTGTAGTTAAAAGTAAAAGTTCGTGATGCCACCTGTGGCACTCAGCGCTGTGTATTCCCCGGGGCAGATGATGATGGTGCAGCTGAGGTGATATTGCTCCCCACAGGTGGAGCAGGACCCCGGGGCAACCGTTGGAGAGTCTATTTTTGGGCAACTGGTGGCCTTCAGGGTGCAGGGCCAGGAATGTAGACAATAACGGACAAGGACTGCAGTTTGTTACCTTTTACTTTACTTGGTAACCGGGGAGGAGGTCCTGGGAGGCTGGTACAGGTGGTAATAATGGTGGTCCGAATAGCCTGGAATCATTCGCGGAAGCTTTCTTGGCCAGGTGGGTGTGAGGCCTACCCGCTACGCTCTTTCCTGGTTTTCAGGGCCCCTGCTGCGTTAGCTGGGCTGAGGCCCTCTCCTCTGTCACTTGTGGTACTTCTCTCAACCGTATGGCAGGCTGCGCAGGCCGTCGCAGGTACCGCTTTGCTGACAGCAGCTCCGGATCCCTGATCTGTGGCTTTGCCTTCAGGTGGTTTGTGGGGGCCAGGAAACTTGTAATCCTGCCCTCCAGATTTAGCTACCGGGGCTCGAGTACTCGAGCAGCCACGGACTCTTGTGTCTGGTTTCTAGCATGTCCTTCTGGGGTGAGCCGGCTTAGCTACATTCCCCAGAGTCTTCCTCCTTTTTGCCTCTTTGTCAGACTCAGTTCCCCTAGGCCGAGCTTCTCTCAGCTCCCCCATCTCATGTATGCTCTCCTCAAACTCCTCTCTCTCCAACGGTCAACTCCTAACTGTCACTCCTCTAACTCCTCCCCTAGGTCAGAGCTTCTGGTAAGCTCCCCAGAACACCAGGTTTAGAGCTCCCTCTGCTGGCCAGCAGTAGGAACTGTGTTGAATCTAGGGACTTACTGACCAAGGGACCCCTCGCTTGCTTCCATGCTTAGTAATAACCCCTCTATGGGGGCAACACTACTGTGACAACCAGGCCACTAGGGTTCCACATTAGCCAGGCAGCCAGCCATTAATATACTATATATACACCCTCTACACTATCCCTCTCCATAATACACCTTCTACACCGCCTCTCTCCATAATTCACACTCTACACCACCCCTCTCGATAACACACCTTCTACATCGTCTCTCTCCATAATATTCTCCCACATTGCCACTATGTATAATATCCCCCAACACACTTTTCCCCTGTGTATAATATCTCTCCCTCACACTGCCCCTCTGTATATTGCCCCCCCACTCACTACCTCTCTGTCTACTATCCCTCTGCACACACTGCCCCTCTGTATAACATCCTCCTGGTACATATGTCCTCCTCCTGGTATATATGCCCCCTTCCTGATATATATGTTTCCATGCTGGTATATATTTCCCATCCTAGGTGCTTTCTGTTATATATGTCCCCTTCCTGGTATGTAGGTCCCCCTCCTCGGCCCATCCTAGTATACATGTCCACATCCTGGTTTAGTTCTCCCCTTCCTAGCTTATATGTCCTCCTACGGGTATATATGTCCCCTTCCTACCTCATCATGCTGCTGCACGCTGGGCCGCGGGATGACACGCAAGCGCCCTGCTTTGCTCCACTGACCTTCCCTTCAGCACATGGCTACTTTGCATGTGACGCCCTTTCACGTGCAAATTAGTCATGTGTAGTGGCTGAAGCGACACGGCCTGGCTCCTTTGCTGCGGCTGTGACTAAGGCCCGGTGAAGAAGAGGGCCCAGCCCGGGGCTTAATAAAGCTAAGTAATTACCCCGGGCCGGCCGGGCCCCCTCTTCACCAGGCCCCAGACACCAGTCATAGTTGTCATGCCCTGATGCCAGCCCTGTGCCTATATCCTAGAAAGTGTTGTTCACTTGGTTGGATGTTGTAAAGGGGATTTTCTTCACCACAGTAATTATTTTGTTGCCTTTTCTGGGCGTCCAGGTCTTTTTTCATTATTGAGGTCACCAGTGCTTTCTTTCTTCCTCGGGATGTACCAAACTGTAGACACTCCTAATATTATAGCAATTTCTCGAATGGTTTTGTTTTGTTTTCGCAGATGAAGGATGGCTTGTTTCACCTGCATAGCGAACTCTTCTGACTGTATGTTTACTTCTCTACAAAACTTCAAAATACAAGCACCACACCTCAAATCAACTCCAGGCCTTTTATGTCCCTAATTGAGAATGAAATAACAAAGAAATTTCCCACATCAGCCCATGAAACAGCCTGAGAATCAATTGTCCAACCAGGGTGGCACATGTAAAAAAGCTGAAACTCCTAAACCCTTCATCAAATTTTAATGTGGATACCCTCAAATCAAAGCTAAAAGTCAGGACTTTAAGTCCATGTCCATCATTTAATTACAACTTGAATATATTTCAGTAAACAGGTAAAAAAAAATTGTGTCAGTGTCCAAATATATATGGACCTACAAATGTTGATGAAAAGCCTCCAGTGCATTTCCATTAGTGCTCCATTAACAAATTAGCCCCATCCGCATCCAAGCATCGATATGCCTTCTTTCGTGATTCAGTATCAGGTCACCCCCAGAAGTGTCACAGGTACAGGTCATAATTATTCTTATCTCTCATTTCTACAGAATGTAATTACTTTACAATCCATGTCAGATCGGCTCCATATTCCTTTATGAACATTTCACTACCTAATAAAAAAATGAGTATTGTGTGAGTCCAGCTCTAGCCAGAATGTACATTTTAAATTCAGGACTTTACAACTATTCACACATGGATCTTCATAGTAAGTACACCAGCCTCATCAGGTCTAAGATCTCTATTTAATAATGTGTGCAGCTTGTATTGCAAAATTTGGTGAGAGATCCAATTTAAAGTGATGATCTATTCACAGGAGAGGTGATAACTTTAATATTAATATTGGGGGGACCACTGGGACCCCCACCGATTCCAAGAATGGGGCTCCTATCTGCCCCATTGGAGTTCAGCACATGCACCTTACCCCTCTGTTTATTCTCTATGGAACTCGACGTAGATAGTACAGTACACGGTTATCTCCGACAATCCCAGCATCTGGACCCCCACCAATCTGAACCTTATCACTTATCCTGTGGCTATCTGATAACTTATATTGGAAACAGCATTATTAAGTCCCATGTTGTGTAGTTTCATGATTTTTCCATCTTAGCTTTCATTATCTATATTTCCACAATATTACAAAAACAGCGAAAAAATGGTTAATCCTGCACCAAAAACTGAATAAATATGGCTAAAAAGTAGACAACAGCGAGCACAATGCAGAAGTCAGCTACAAATCACAAAATAAATAAACTTATTAAAAACAAACAGAAAACTTTGTGAAGTTCGGAGACAGTTTAGGGACTCTGTCCTCACGCCACACACACTCCATCGCCATGACAACCAAAGTTTCTATCTTCTTGGTGCCTGCAGAGAAGGAGCGTGAGGCGACTGCGGTAATGACAATTAACGATGGGACCTCCACCTCGCCGCCTGGAGCCGCGCTCGGGGGATGTATAATTGGAGGGGGGTGGGTGGAGATGCCTACAGTGGCTCACAGTCATTTGTACAAAACATTTGTCCAATTACCAACCCAGACGCCTGATTGGCTGCTGAGCGTGGCCTGTGCACAGAGTGCCACACAGCAAACAAACAGTTGCCAGTTCCAGACCACGTTCATGTAGCACAGATTACACTAAACAATACAAAAGTTGCTAATCTAATTTACATTGCATCAGTAATGATTCGCGTAAATTCTTCTTCAGCGGGAAGAGCGAGAAATAACCGGGGACTGTGATCTTGGGGTGATAACTGTAGAATGGGGGAGGTATTTGGCCACCTGCAGTGTAGAAAGAGGAGTTCTGCTGAGAAGGGGTTATGGCAGTAATGAGGTCAATGGGAAACTAACTAGGAAGGGAGCACTGAGGCTACGAAGCGGATATTTAGAAATAGAAGAAAAAGTAGGCACTATAAAGGCGAGATCTATGGCTGTGCTGTAATGGGGCACAAGGAGTTAAACTGTACCTGTGCTTGGAATAAAAATATCATATAAAATGCAATATCTTATACAGCACCTCATATCTGTGCCAGCTTTTGTCCACTTTTTGATCCTCCCAGGCAGTAGTGTGCCTTGTGCTTGCTGAGATGCCTGCAGTATTGGGCATGTCAGTGGGTAGACTGTATATGTGGCGCCCCTGAGGCTTCAGTTGCCACAGAGGTACTGCACCTCAGCCAGAGGAGTAGTATTTCATCCTGGGTAAGGCTGCTTTCACACATCCGGCTTGAGCTCTGCGGCTCAATCCGGCTGTGCAAGCTATGCAACGGATGCGGTGAAAACACCGCATCCTTTGCATAAGTTTTTCCCTTGCGGCCCGTCCGGTTTTTGCCGCTTGCGGCATGCTACTGAGCATGCGCAGTGGCAAAAACCGCATGCGGCGGCCGGATGTGGTTTTTGCCGCATCACGCCGCATCCAGCCGCCATAGGCATGCATTGAAAAATGCGCCGCATCGGCCGAATGCGTCGCAATGCGTTTTTTTTTGCCGCACGAAAAAACGTGCTAGGCAACGTTCCATCCGGCCGCCGCATCGGCTAAATCTGCCGCATGCGGCAAAAACCGGATGGAACGCAAGGCCATGCGGCACAATGCGGCACTAATTAAAGTCTATGCAGAAAAAACGCAACCGGCAGCAAAAAAAAACGGTTGCGATTTTCCTGCAAAGTGCCGGAGTGTGCCGCATTGCAGAAACCGGAGGTGTGAAAGCAGCCTAAAAAAGAGTTCAACACCGGTTCACACAAAGCACAATACCCAGGCTCAGAAACACCTCATCAGACATGGAAAAGGCGTGATTATACCCGAAGCCAGGCTGAGGGGGTGGAGTTTTAAGAGTGGGAACACAACAGTACAAGTGGGAACAGAGTGTGAAGTGTTTGAGTTCAGTTAGACGAGCAGTGGAGGAGTTAAGACCCGCAGCCTGGTGCAGGTACCAATCACCCCGGGCACTGACAGAAGGGGTTCTAGAGACCGCGGGAAGTGCAACATCATCCCGTGACCTTGTTCCACATATAGTCTACAGGTGGAAGTACTTGGCTGCAACACAGGGACTCGTCCCTAGGCTAGGGGAGTATAACCAACGGGCTCCACTAGGAAAACCAGCGGCTGAGGTGAAGCTACCACCACACACAAATTCACTGGAAGGTGATGTGACGCCCCCTGAACTAGTCAGGGTATCACAGGGTACTGCACGTCTTTCTTTTCTGGTGCAGGACTCAACCCCCATGGTTCTGGGATCCTAACCTTTGGTGTTGCTCCATCAGCATTCAAATCCTAGTCACACCTCCCACCACACCTTGTCAGGCACACCAGTGAGTGTTCTAGCTGGGACAGGGCCACCCGCCTAGGGGTCAGGCAGACTGGTGGGAGGGGCAGAGTTAGTGCTGTGGTAGCCCTCAGAAAGTGAGGAGCTAGAGGGAGTTGGAGCTCCCTGGGAGATATTGACTAGGTCGCAGACGGTGGTCTGGGACCGAAGGAGTCGGAGACCCAGTCGCAGGGTATTGGAGAAAGGTGCAAGGCTTAGTTTTGGGGAACGGTTGGCACCGGAGTACCTAGTAATCAAACCAGTATCAAGCACAGCGGGGTACTGGACCCTAGATCAGGGAGTAGCTTCACGTAACCTGATAATTAACTTGTGAAGGATAGTATCTTTATGAACTTTCCCCAAGAGCTCAGAGATCAAAGGCATGTTGAGAGGGGGATAGGGCTTTCCAGCTTATGCGGCCCACTGAAATCCCAAGTATCAGCCATTGAGAGCACAGCTTCCCTACTTCACAGTGGGGAGCGGGACCCTGACAGCTTCAAGCAGAGGGGTCATTCAGAACATCTTAATACTAGTGCATGGAGGCAAAGTACAGACCACTAGCAATACCGACGGGAGCGGACTCCTGGACGAGCTCCCCTGAAGTGGCAGCGGCACCCAGAGACTTGGTTTACTTCTGTGTCAGAGTCTGCTTTGCGGTCGCATCACCACCAACACTGCCTGAGTGAGTACGCTGTCCTCCCCTGCTTCCAATCTGCACCACGCTCCCCCTACACCTCCATCATCTAGAGTCCCGGGGCCTCCCCTACCCGTGGAGGGAACGTCATCTGGCTGCCCCACTCCATCTCCCCCGGGGGACTCCCATCGGCAGCGGCGGTACTCCCCTTACCACGAACCACGGGTGGTGTCACAAACTCTTATCCCCTGTAAATACCCCCTTTTCATTTGAAGTGGCCGTGAGCCCCCAGGTCCAGAGACCCTTGAGCCACAGCAACCCCCGGACCAGAGCGGTTCGACCGCTGCAGGGGTGGCACACCTCAAATTTCTGGCATCACGAACAGGATACGGACTATGCCCACTAACCTGGGTGATGTGCGCCTTGAAAATCCAAGCTGCAATGTCAAAGTTCTGTTCCCGCCATTTTCCGCCATCTTTGGTGCCTAAACGCCATCTTCCCGACCAAAAGAGCGCAAAACTGAAGCTCTGCCCCTTGTCCAGAGAGCGCAGTCGGAAGCTGGAGAGCTAGCTGCCGAAAACCAAGGGGCATGACAGGATGTAGCAGTGGAAGTGGAGCAGGGACGCCAGGACTCTGCCCATAAATTTCCTGGACACCGCAGAGGCAAGATGGCGGCAGCAAGGGACTGGTCACCGAAGCGCGCTGCTCCCGGGACCGCGACCTGGATTGAACAAGAGACCGAGCAGTTTTGCAGGAGGATGCGGACGCAGTTCCTCTACATCCTGGACCATTGGAGGGAAGAGATGAGGAGCCTGGCTATGGCGGTGCGGGCCCGTGAGATGGAGGCCCCGCGCGTGGAGCGGGTAAGTAGCTACCCAGTCTTGGTTGACCCGGTCTATCCGGCCGCGGGATCCGGTCTTCCCCCTGCCACCGCAAGCACCCAGCCACCGCCACCACTTTGCCCACCACAGCGGAGGCAGAGCCTGTGGATTTGCCAGCTCCACCGCCATGCGGCATCCCGGTGGCCACCGGGGCCGCAGGAGTCCATTTGCAACCAGCTCCTGTAAGGGAGGTGAGGCCAGACGCCGACGCCCCCTACTGGGAAAGAGAGCAGCAATGGCTGCATCTAGAGATCACCACCAAAGAACAGCGACGGCAGGAGATTGCTGCCCGCACTAACAAAAAGAAACAACACAAGAGGCACGCCACCTACCAGGTCAGAGGGTTGCGGTACCGTGGCCTAGTAGAGCGATTCGACCCCGTTAAAGGATGGGGGTTTATTGCGGAAGCGGGCCTCACAGCTGGGGTGTTCGTCTCCCGGAGAGACGTGGAGGAACACCTCCCAAAAGGACACCCGGGCCGCAACCTAGAGCCAGGAGACATGGTGTCTTATTGTCGGCACTGTGCAGAACAGGGCTGGTATGCCCTGGAGGTAAAGCAGCATGTTATGATTGATGAGAAGGTCATGCCAGCCTCTACGGTAAATTACCAGCGCTAATGGTAGTGGAACCCGGCTACCCTATGTATAAAGTTTAAGTTTAAGTTTCCATGCTACTAATGTTGATGTGAAATGTTGAAAATGTTGATTGATTACGAATGCTTGAAAAATACCAATTACCTGAGTACCTCACGTGATTTACAGTTTGCACCTAGGAACCCTGTTTCATCTTTTTGCTAGTTAATATGGACCATGGCTGCAGCCAGCACGAACTTGTGCTATTGTACATAGTTGCGCCTCGTGCGCCTACCAGAGTTGTCTTTTACACCTCTAGGACTTCAATGTCGTCACAAGGAACCAGGGGATACAGGTTGTTTGGGTGTCAGGTTGAAGGGAGAGGGACAATGGGAATGGACTGTTGCAGGAAGGAGCTGCAGCGGAGTAGGCTGAGCCACCGACTACCACTACAACCGGTAGCGTACCCATAGTTCTTATAAATGTGAACTCTGAGAGTTTTATGCAACGTTTAAGAGATGTGCCTCCCCTGTATGGGATGAAAAATTGTTAAATTAAAAATGTTACTTTTCCTTTTCTCTTTCAGTCAAAACAAAATAAACCTCTGGGTGTCCTGTAGCTCAGGGATGAGCTACTTTTAACCAAGGGGGAATGTGATGCCCCTGAACTAGTCAGGGTGTCACAGGGTACTGCACGTCTTTCTTTTTCGGTGCAGGACTCAACCCCCCATGGTTCTGGGATCCTAACCTTTGGTATTGCTCCACCAGCATTCAAATCCTAGTCACACCTCACACCACACCCTGTCACACCAATGGGTGGTCTAGCTAGAACAGGGCCACCTGCCTAGGGGTCAGGCAGACTGGTGGGAGAGGCAGAGTTAGTGCAGTGGTAGCCCTCAGAGAGTGAGGAGCTAGAGGGAGTTGGAGCTCCCTGGGAGATGTTGGCTAGGTCGCAGACGGTGGTCTGGGACCAAAGGAGTCGGAGACCCGGTCGCAGGATATTGGATAAAGGTGCCAGGCTTAGTTTTAGGGAATGGTCGGCACCGGAGTACCTAGTAACCGAACCGGTACCGAGCACGGCGGGTTACTGGACCCTAGATCAGGGAGTAGCTTCACGCAACCTGATAATTAACCTGTGGAGGATAGTATCTTTATGAACTTTCCCCAAGAGCTCAGAGATCGAAGGCATCAACACAAAGAGGGGGATAGGGCTTTCCAGCTTATGCGGCCCACTGAAATCCCAAGTGTCAGCCATCGATAGCACAGCTTCCCTACTTCACAGTGGGGAGCGGGACCCCGACAGCTTCAAGCAGAGGAGGCAAAGTACAGACCACTAGAAATACCAATAGAAGCGGACTCCCGGACGAGCTCCCCTGAAGTGGTAGCGGCACCCAGAGACTTGGTTTACTTCTGTGTCAGAGTCTGCTTTGCGGCCGCATCACTACCAACACTGCCTGAGTGAGTACTCTGTCCTCCCCTGCTTCCAATCTGCACCATGCTCCACTACTCCTCCATTATCCAGAGTCCCGGGGCCTCCCCTACCCGTCGAGGGAACATCATCTGGCTGCCCTATTCCATCTCCCCCGGGTACTCCCATCGGCAGAAGCGGTACTCCCCTTACTGCAAACCACGGGTGGCGTCACAAACTCTTATCCCCTGTAAATACCCCCTTTGCAGTTGAAGTGGCCATGAGCCCCGGGTCCAGAGACCCTCGAGCCACAGCGACTCCCGAACCCGAGCGGTTCGACCGCTGCAGGGGCGTCACAGTGACCGTCAAGTACCAAAGCTTCACGCCACCCCTCAGGGTTCAAGGGCACTGATATAGGGTTCATTGAGCAAAGGCAAAACGTAGGAGGGAGAAACAAGCGCAGGAGTCGGCCAGGAAAGGGTACATTTTAGAAAGGTGCACCGGACTGGAACTCCGAACTACCCTGGATCGGCTGGAGCCCATCACAGTGAATCCTAGCACTCCAGGAACTTGGAACCGGCTACAGTGAGTAAAGATCTTGAGACTGCATCCCTGTGTTGCTCTGTTCTTCACCTGTGCATCCCGCCCAGCAACTCCCGTCATCATAGACTACTACTACCACCCCCATCCACCCTGAGGCCCAGCTCTACCTGTGGAAAGCTATTCCATCCCAGCTGCGTTGTGGCGCCCTTGCGGCTTCAGTCGCCACAGGGTATTGCACCTCACAAGAGGTGACACTCACACACAGTCAGTCAGTCAGTGGCGATCAGCCAGAAACACGTGACAAGTGAGACGTGGAGGAGAACACGGTCGCTGAGGGGAGAGCTGCGCCATAGCTCCCTCAGGACCGGGAACACACTTCAGGCAGAATCCGCCAGGCAGAGGATTTCAGGTTGTCTGGCCCACATAAAGTGCCTGGGGCACAGCAGCATATAGAGCCAGGAGTCGTGACACAAGACCGGCACCAGTAACGGACTCGCACTGCCTGCCATATGGGACTGGAACGGAGCCAATCCAAGGACTTGGGTCCCAGAGTAGCTTCAAACCGCAGGGACTCACACAACACAGCGTAGGGAGGAAGGACTCACAGAGAAAACCACCAGTTCTGACCTCCGAACTATCCGGGATCGGCTGGAGCCCATGACAGCGTAGTTCGGCAGTCCAAAGGCGGTGACATCTCAGTGAGTAAAGAACTTTGATTGCATCCCTGTGTTGTCTGATCTCCAGCCATGCGCTCCGCCATCTACTACTACTCCCAACCTCCCTTTGGGTCTGAGCTCTGCCTGTGGACAGCAGTACCAACCTAGCTGCACTACCATCGGCCCTCATAGGAAACCTCTTGCAGCGGCGGCTCCCATTATAGCCACACACCACAGGTGGCGTCATGAATACCTACTATCCCTATCATCATCCCCCATTTATTGACCTATTGACACCACCAGGCTCACGGAACCGGGCCTAGACAGCTGTGACATCCTAACCCCTACACCGGCCCGGTGATGAGTAACTCTTAGGACCTCGTGGGTGCGTCAGCGTCACCATCTGCCCCAAAGGTCCCTATCCAGCAGCAGCGGCACCAAACTTGCCGCATACCACAGGTGGCATCACGAATCAATCATCATCCCCTATATCTTTATTAAACGATACCGCTGGGGTCACGGAACCGGGCCTAGCCACCGCAGCGTCCCAGCAGCAGAAGAACCGTGGCCCGGTAAGGGGGGGCCCCACGACCCCGGTTGGCACGTCATATGCACCCTGACTGCTGTGCCCAGTATTGTATAGGGTTAAGGTGACTTTACACGCTACGAGATCGCTAAAGCGATCTCGTTGGGGTCACAGTATTTGTGACGCACATCCGGCCGTTTTAGCGATGTCATTGCGCGTGACACCTATTAGCGATTTTGAATCGTTGCAAAAACATTCAAAATTGCTAATCGGTGACATCACCCCCTCTTCCCAAATATCATTGCTGCTGCAGTAACGATGTTGTTCCTCGTTTCTGCGGCAGCACACATTGCTCCGTGTGACACCGCAGTAACGAGGAACCTCTTCTTACCTGCGTCCCGCCAGCAATGAGGAAGGAAGGAGGTGGGCGGGATGTTCGTCCCGCTCATCTCCGCTTTGATTGGGCGGCCGCTTAGTGACGTCGCTGTGACGCTGAACGAACCGCCCCCTTAGAAAGGAGGCGGTTCGTCGGTCACAGCGATGTCGCAGAGCAGGTATGTGCGTGTGACGCTGCTGTAGCGATAATGTTCTCTACGGCGACGATCACCACATATTGGCCATATGATGGGGACGGGTGCTATCACGCTCGACATCGCTAGCATCGGCTAGCGATGTCGCAGCGTGTAAAGCGGCCTTTAGACATCCTCCCATGTCTGATCTTTGTCTCCTGTATGATCATGCAATAAGGTGTGTTCCCATTACACTATTCCCCGATTACATCGTTACATGATTCTTTCCACAAACTTATATCTTCATCCATACAACTCCTGGTAAGTAATAGGCAATTGATTAGCAGCCATCAGCCGTATAGTTGCACTTCCCTGGAGTGAGCAACATCTGGAAAATATTGTCGGAAGTACTCTTTAGGCATGGTGGTCACCTGAGATCCTGTGTCCATTTAACAACGAATTCTACATCCAATTCAATTTGGCACATGTGTGACTGTTTTCGGAGTCTACATCCCCTTCTCAAGGAATACTAAGCACTACAGTGTGCTAATCGCACATTAATTTAATGGACTACTTCACTGTTAGCCAGGTATTGCCCTATCCTGGAAAACTATGTGGCCACTGTCTCTCTACAAGCCCAACATTCGACCCTCCGCTCTTCGGGTGTGCGGCACAGCCACCATTGCTGGCCTCTTGGTGAGGGATAGCCCCATTCTTATCTCTGCTCGTACTGGAGTGTGCCATCTACCTTGCTGGTATTTGCAGGCGTCCTTCTAATACTGCATAATTCCCCCTGTTTTCTTGCATTTCTTGACAAAATTCCCAAGCCCATTCCAGCTCAACATTCTGAAAATTGGAAACAGTTATATCATGGCTCTGAACCACACCTGTTGTCATAACTGGCGCCTCTAGCTCCTGAATTCTAGCCTCCACTCCAACGTCCAGAAAGGTTTTATTGGGATTGTAACGTAAATGTTCTTTCAGAGCCTGTCACAGGTAACTATTACATAAACCTGGAATTAGTTGGTCCCTTTAACACTTTGTCCAACAGTCCCAGTCACTGATCTTCATCAGTTTTGTTGGTGATGTGGGCCGTTACCTCCTGCAGAGCGTTTACGTACTGGGCCAACGTCTCTCCTTCTCTCTGAACCTGGCAGAATAAGCTAATATGTAAATCCGTCATCGCCATGCATGTCCTCTGAGATTTTAATTGCTTTATCTACCTTATCGCGGTCTCATGGTTGTTGGAACATAACAGTCTGTTGGGCCTATCCATCCAAAGGCAGCAGGGCCATCTCAGCCTGTTAGGTGGGTGTCATAGGATGCATGCGTAACATGCTTTTCAGCAGTTCTATCCAGTCCCACAATGACACATTGTCCCTTTCAAACCTCAGCAAGTTGCTAACAATGGCCCCCAGGGGAAGGCTTCCCCTGGTTGACTCGGTCATTGACTACGCTGCTACAATATTACTACAAGTAGAGGTCTAAGATGGGCACATTACAACAAGTTGAGTACCAGGATGGGTCACATTACTACAAAATCAGGACCACGATGGGCACATACCTACAAGATGAGGACCTGGATGAGCACATTACAAGAAGGGAAAGAGGATGGGGCACATTACTACAAGAAGGGGTCCAGGATGGGGATATTACTACAAGAAGGAAACCAGGATGGGGCACATTACTATAAGAAGCAGACTAGGATGGGCACAATACTACAAGATGAGGACCAGGATGGGCACATAACTACAGGATGAGGACCAGAATGAGCACATTACAAGAAGGGGAACAGGATGGGGCACATTACTACAAGATGACCAGAATAAAGCATTACTATAAGATGAGGACCAGGATGAAGCACATTATTTCAAGAAGGGGACCAGGATGGGATCATTACTGCATGAAGGGGACTAGTATGGGGACATTGCTACAAGAAAGAGATTAGGATGGGGACATTACTACAATAAAGGGACCAGGATGAGGGACATTACTAGAAGAAGGGGACTACGATGGGGGACATAATTCCAATATGCTGGCCAAAATTACTATATGGTGCAAACTGTAAGATGTTATTACTTGCAAGAGGGGGCTAAAATGGAAAAAAAAGAAAAACAAATGTAAAAAAATTAAAAGTAAAAGCATTAACATTTTTTACCACTAAAAATGCTGTTTTATAAAATAAACAAACAAAGTGCACGTTTTTTTATTGCCACACAACCCACGATATAAAACTACTATAACCCATATGATGAATGCCATTTAAAGACATTATAATAAGTGAGCAAAATATGTTCTAAAAAGTGATCAAAAGGAGTTTAGAACATAAGAAAGTATTGCTAAAAATGTCACTTTGGCCTGCAAAGAATGTGGCCTCCCAAATTCTAATTTTTTATAGATGGCTGAAGGACACTTTATATGCTTAGAGCAATGCATTTCAGGACTGATTAGTAAAATATTTTAATGCTTGAAAGTCAAAACATTTACAGACTACTATACTGGAGATGATTTACATGTTAATGATAATGTATTTCTAGTTAGTTTAAATGATAAATGTTTAAAATGCGACATATTTCAGGATTAGCTAGTAGAAGTGATTAAAAAGGATTTGTCACCCGCATTTGCCATATAAACTGCATACATTACTACATACAGTAGGGAAAATAAGTATTTGATACACTGCCGATTTTAACAAATTGAGAGGTCTGTAATTTTTATCATAGGTATACTTCAACTGTGACAGACAGAATCTCCCCAAAAATCCAGAAATTCACATTGCATGATTTTTAAAGAATTAATTTGCATTTTACTGCATAAAATAAGTATTTGATCACCAAACAGCAAGAATTCTGTCTCTCACAGACCTGTTATTTTTTCTTTAAGAAGCCCTCCTACTCTGCACTCATTACCTGTATTATTTGCACCTGTTTGAACTCGGTACCTGTATAAAAGACACCTGTCCACACACCCAATGAATCACACTCCAACCTCTCCACCATGGCCAAGACCAAAGAGCTGTCTAACGACATCAGGAACAAAATTATAGACCTGCATAAGGCTGGGATGGGCTACAGGACAATAGGCAAGCAGATTGCTGAGAAGGCAACAACTGTTGGTGTAATTATTAGAAAATGGAAGAAACACAAGATGACTGTCAATCTTACTTGGTCTGCGGCTCCATGAAAGATCTCACCTTGTGGGGTAAGGATGATTCTGAGAGAGGTCAGGAATCAGCCCAGAACTACACGGGAGGACCTGGTCAATGACCTGAAGAGAGCTGGGACCAACGTGTCAAAGATTACCGTTAGTAACACACTATGCCATTGGGTTAAAATCCTGCAGGGCACACGAGGTCCCTCTGCTCACGCCAATGTGGCGCCCTGGACAAGCCAGGCGCCACAGAGAACAACAACCACAACACCCCACACTCCCAGCAGGCACACCGAAGTCAGACAGAAAACCCTTGTTGCCTTCCTCCAGGGGCTGATGTTCACACCAGGGGGTGGGCCAGGCGGTTGGTCCCGCCCACCGAGGAGTTCACAGTCCTGGAGGCGGGAAAACCAGGCAGATTAGTTTTGGAGAGGAGTGAAGACAGTTGGAGAAGTGAAAGTGGAAGGAGGAAAGTAGTAAAAGAGCAGCCTGAAGTTGGTCCGGGTGTGTGGCCCGGACAGATCAGCAAGGTTGGCAGACGGTGGTGACCATCTGCAGGAGTGGCCTATCGGAGTCTACCGTGAGGACCGTGGACGGGCGGTGGCCCGGCGGTACCGGATTGGTACGCAAAGAGAAGTCAGCACCATCTGGCAGGGGCTTACAGACCCCGGCAAGGCTAGGAGTCGCCGTGAATTTGCCAAATTCGTTAGTGAAGGGAACCTCCTGGGTTTCCCAACAGCCAAGTCCCGACAGAAGGCAACAGTCCAACCAAGTGAGGGAGACACCGCCACCGCCAAGGCAACCGTTTCTCAGGGCCAGCGCCTGCGGGCAAAAGGGGCTCCTCCGGCCCATATCCAAGCCGGGGAGCAGGTTACCGGTGGGAACCCATTGGAACCGTACAAACTACTTAGGTGCAGGGAAAGGTAGTCACCACCAACCTGCCAGGAGAAAACAACACCACAGCCGTCTGTGGGACCCGTCCATCCAGCCGTGTGTTTTACCGAGAACTGTGTCTTCATCATTGGCTGAGTGAGTACCACCTTGCCGTGCGGCACAGCGCTGCCCCCGCGACCCTGCACCTCACCAGGCCCTGTAACCTGCCTGCCATCCATCCTCACCCCATCACCGGGCCCCGTGACAACCAACCCCCTAACCACGGAGGGGAGAAATAACAACAAAGCTTCTCCCTGTCACCGCTCCCGGGATCCCCGTCCAGAGCAGCGGTGGTGTCACCAATATCACCACAACCGTGGGTAGTGTCACGGACAATCATCAAAACCCCCACAATCAAAATCCCCCTTTTCACTCACGGGCGAGGAGCGCCGCTCGAGTCCCCGGGATCCGACCCACCGCTCGAGCCACCACCGAGCAGCAGCAGCCGCAGCAGCAGCGGCAGCCGGACCTGAGTAGTGGGAGAGCGCAGCGTCCCCTCCTCCGCCCGCGACACCAGCACATGTCCAGGCCTTTTTGAAGTTTGCCAATGATCATCTGGATGATCCAGAGGAGGCATGGGAGAAGGTCACGTGGTCAGATGAGACCAAAATAGAACTTTTTGTTATCAACTCTACTCTCCATCTTTGGAGGAAGAAAGATGAGTACAACCCTGAGAACAACGTCCCAACCATGAGCATGGGGGTATAAACATCATACTTTGTTGTTTTTTTTCTGCATAGGAGACAGGGCGACTGCAACGTATTGAATGGAGGATGGATGGGGTCATGTATTGCAATATTTTGTCCAACAACCTCATTCCGTCAGTAAGATCATTGAAGATGGGTAGCGGTTGGATCTTCTAGCATGACAATGACCTGAAACACACAGCCAGGGCAACTAAGGAGTGGCTCCATAAGAAGCATTTCAAGATCCTGGAGTGGCCTAGCCAGTCTCCAGACCTAATCCCAATAGAAAATCTTCTCTTTGGCGGGAGCTGAAACTCAATGTTGCCCAGTGACAGCCCCAAAACCTGAGAGATCTGGAGAAGATCTATATGGAGGAGTGGGCCAAAATCCCTGCTGCAGTGTGTGCAAACTTGGTCAAGATCTACAGGAAGCGTCAGACCTCTGTAAGTGCAAATAAAGGTTTCTGTACCAAATATTAGGTTTTGTTTTTCTCTTGTACCAAATACTTATTTAATTAAATAAAATATAACTTAATCATTTAAAAATCCTACAATGTGTCTTTCTGGATTTTTGGGGATTCTGTGTGTCACAGTTGAAGTGTACCAAAGTTAAAAATTGCAGGCCTGTCCATTCTTTGTAGGTGGCAATGTGATGCCCCTGGACTATCAGGTCGTCACAGGGTACTGCACAAGATGCCCTTCCGTACAGTATTCCACCCCCCTCTTGGTTCTGGGTCCCTATAAAATGGTGTTGCCTCAAACAGCAAATCAAATCCTAGATACACCCTGCACCACACCCACCAGGCACACCAGTGGACGGCTTGAGTGGAAGAGAGTCGACCACCTGGGGGGCCAGGGAGGGGAGGTGAGGTGTGTAGTAAGTAGTAGTCAGGAGAGAGTAGAGCGAAGCTTTCGAGCTGTGAGGAGCTTAGAGGAGGTCAGGAGCGGTTGCTCCTAGAGAAACTGTCTAGGTTGCAGAAGGGGGTCTGGGCCTAGAGGAGCAAGGTGTCTGGACCTGTCGAGGAGGACAGTCGGCAGCCTAACACTGTCACCGGTCCGGGACCGAAAGCATGACGTGGTACACGGACCCTAGGTCGGGGAGTAGCTTCAGGCAACCTGACAATGCACCTGAGGAGAATGAAGCCTTTATGATCCGTTCCCACCCGCTCCAGAATTGGGGCATTAGTGCAACGAGGGGGATAGGACTTTCCAACCCAAAACGGTCCCGAAAATCCCAAGCGTGAGCCCTGAGAGCAAGCTCCTATACTACTGGGCCACCACGTTGAAGTTAAACTTAAGGCCCCGTTATACGCAACGACATCGCTAACAAGATGTCGTTGGGGTCACGGAATTCATGACGCACATCCGCCCTCGTTAGCCACGTCGCTGCTTGTGACATGTACGAGCGACCGCTAACGATGTGAAATACTCACCAAATCGTTGATTGTTGACACGTCGTCCATTTCCCAAATGTCGTTGCTCGTTCAGAACGCAGGTTGTTCGTCGTTCCTAAGGCAGCACACATCGCAACGTGTGACACCCCAGGATTGACGAACAACACTTTAACTGCATCCTCCGGCAACGAGGTGGGCGTGACCTCCATGCGGCTGCTCTCCGCCCTTCCGCTTCAATTGGACGCCTGCCGTGTGACGTTGCTGTGACGCCGCACGAACCACCCCCCGGCCGGCGAAAAGCCTCTTTTCTAAGGGGGCGGTTCGTGCGGCGTCACAGCGACGTCGCTGGGAAGGTAAGTATGTGTAATGGCTTCAATCGATATTGTGCGCCACAGGCAGCGATTTGCCCGTGACGCACAAACGACGGGGGCGGGTGCTTTCACGAGCGACATCGCTAGCAATGTCGCTGCGTGTAAAGCCCCCTTTAGTGCCAAGAAGCAGGTCACGGATCACCAGGCAACACTATAGGGGACGGGACCCGGACGAGCTCCCCTCAGCGGCAGCGGTACCCAGAGAATTGGTTAACCCGGTTGTCAGCGTTTTGCTTATGAACTGAGTGAGTACGAGAGTGACCCCTGCACCCCACGGCACCCCCACACTGAGTTCCGGGGCATTGCCCCTACCCGTGGAGGGTTACGACACCTTGCTGCCCCACTTCATCGCCCCGGGTACTCCCAACGGCAGCGGCAGTACTCCCAAATTACCGTACACCACGGGTGGCGTCACGAACTATACATCAACTCCCCTGTAAATACCCCTTTCATTTGAGTGACCGCACAACTCCCGGGTCCGGAGACCCTCGAGTTACAGCGAACCCGGATCCGAGCAGCTCGGCTGCTGCCACGGGGGCGGCACAGGAAAACTTGCAAAATCTTCAATGTATCAAATATTTATTTTCCCCACTGTAGATCTCTTATACCTTATAAAGCTGGTGTAATTACTTTAAAAATGCATGTCAGAATGACCCTATAATCCCTATTTCAAATTCCTAGAGCTCGACTTTTTGCAAAACTCAGTTTAATATCAAGATTTCACTTCCATGCTAACATGTGTTTTCAAAGTAAGTATCAGGTACAAGAGGTTCAATAAGATATGCAGGTAAAAATGATGCTGGTCACTACTCCCTGGCTAGCTGTGGGACTGGGTAGTCAAGAGGTTTGGGGTCAGATACCAGAAGGGGTGAGACAAAAGGTGGCTTTACACACTGCAACATCTCAAACGACATCGCTGTAACGTCCCCGGTTTTGTGACGTAATAGCGACCTCCCCAGCGACATTGCAGTGTGTGAAACACATCAGCGACCTGGCCCCTGCTGTGAAGTTGCTGATCGCTACAAATCGTTCAGGACCATTCCTAGGTCCTTTGTTTCCCGCTGTGCAGCAAAGTCTCAGTGTGTAAAGGGGACTTAAAACACTGGAAACGAGTGATGTGTCACAATATCTGTCAATCACTATTCTCTGTCAGTCGGTCTCTCCCTCTCGGTCTCTATTCTCTCTCTGTCGGTCCGTCACTATCTCTGTCCCTCTCTCACAGTCTGTCGTTCATTTTCCCCTCCTCTCTCATACTCACCGATCCCCGATCCCCGACGCGGCACTGCACGGCATTCACACTGCTGCGGCGGCTTTTCCTCTTTTGAAAAAGCCGGCCGCTCATTAAACAATTTCGTATTCCCTACTTTCCCCGCCCACAGGCGCCTATGATTGGTTGCAGTGAGACACGCCCCCACGCTGAGTGACAGGTGTCTCACTGCACCCAATCACAGCAGCCGGTGGGCGGGTCTATACTGTGCAGTGAAATAAATAATTAAATAATTAAAAAAAGCGGCGTGCGGTCCCCCCCAATTTTAATACCAGCCAGATAAAGCCATACGGCTGAAGGCTGGTATTCTCAGGATGGGGAGCTCCACGTTATGGGGAGCCCCCCAGCCTAACAATATCAGTCAGCAGCCGCCCAGAATTGCCGCATACATTAGATGCGACAGTTCTGGGACTGTACCCGGCTCTTCCCGATTTGCCCTGGTGCGTTGGCAAATCGGGGTAATAACAATATCTGTAAATTACAGTAAATAAACACACACCCCCGAAAAAATCCTTTATTAGAAATAAAAAACACAAACACATTCCCTCATCACCAATTTAATAAGCCCCAAAAAGCTTTATTATTTCTAATAAATGATTTTTTCAGTTGTGTGTGTTTATTTACTGTCACTTACAGATTAATCATGTCAGGCGTCTCCCCGAGAAACCTTCCATGATTAATCTAGGACTTATTGGCAGCTATGGGCTGCCAATAACTCCTTATTACCCCGATTTGCCAACGCACCAGGGCAAATCGGGAAGAACCGGGTACAGTCCCAGAACTGTCGCATATAATGTATGCGGCAATTCTGGGCGGCTGCTGACTGATATTGTTAGGCTGGGGGGCTCCCCATAACGTGGAGCTCCCCATCCTGAGAATACCAGCCTTCAGCCGTATGGCTTTATCTGGCTGGTATTAAAATTGGGGGGGACCGCATGCCGTTTTTTTAATTATTTAATTATTTATTTCACTGCACAGTATAGACACGCCCACCGGCTGCTGTGATTGGGTGCAGTGAGACACCTGTCACTCAGCGTGGGGGCGTGTCTCACTGCAACCAATCATAGGCGCCTGTGGGCGGGGAAAGTAGGGAATACGAAATTGTTTAATGAGCGGCCGGCTTTTTCAAAATAGTAAAAGCCGCCGCAGCAGTGTGAATGCCGTGCAGCGCCGCGTCGGGGATCGGGGTAACGGTGAGTATGAGAGAGGAGGGGAAAATGACCGACAGACTGTGAGAGAGGGACAGAGATAGTGACGGACCGACAGAGAGAGAATAGAGACCGAGAGGGAGAGACCGACTGACAGAGAATAGTGATTGACAGATATTGTGACACATCACTCGTTTCCAGTGTTTGACTAGCTAGGTCGTTCTGCAGGTCCGGATCACTGCTGCGTCGTTGGCCAGGTCTGCCTGTTTGACAGCTCACCAGAGACTCACCAGAGACTTTGTAGCGATCCCGGCCAGGTTGGAATCGCTGGTGGGATCACTGAAAGTCTCAGTGTGTAAAGGGGCCTAAAGGCATAGTCAGGTCACGGTCACAGTTCAAAATAACAGGAAGGTAGTGGATCAAGCAAACGGAGCAGAAGCAAGGTCCAAGATCAGGTAAACAATAGATCAGAATGAGCACAGAAACAACAGAAATGCAGACACCAACGAGATAAAGTTACCACTAAGGTAATCACTCCAAACAGGAGACACATGGACGAACCCTTGCACGCCCCAGCCCTGACTGGATGGCTGATCTGTCTATCACCATACTGACAGATTAGCATGTTCCTGCCGATACAATGAACCCAAGGAACAATATCTCTTGCACATAAAAAGTACATTTCTCCAATTTAGCAAACAAAGAATTTTCTCTAAGTCTTTGTAAAGCAAAACAGACATGTTCACAGTGTGAATCCAAATCACGTGAAAAATTTGAATATTGTCAAGATCTACTACAATAAACCTTTCAATATACTGTAATCAGAAAAGATATCATTCATAAAGTTCTGACAAATTGCATTGGTAACCTGAAAGGCTTGATACAATTTTCAAATAGACGCTCAGACATTAAAAACACCGTTTTACGCTCATCACCCTTACGGATACGTATCAGATTATAAGCCCCTCTAAGATCATTTACAAGACCATTTAGCCACCGTAAGCTGATTATATAGGTACGTGGCAGTGGGTAGGTATTCTTAACCATAATCTTTTTTAATTCACGGAAATCGAGGCAAGGACAAAGACCACCATCTTTATTTAACATAGAATAACCCAGCAGCTACAGGAAATGAGGAATAACGGATATGACCCTTCCGTAAACTTTCATTAACATATTCGTTGCGAGCTTTAGGTAATTTGGCATTAGGGATAATATTGATAGTGCAGTCATAAGGACAATGCGGAAGTGATATCTCTGCCTCTTTTTCCGAGAACACATCTCCAAAGTCTTTCAGGTACTCCAGAAGACTCTCCAGATTAGTGGAGAAAACATGTGCAGAACTAAGACATCTCTTATGACAATTGAGGCACCACTTAACAAAGCCTTCCAACACCAATCAATCACAGGATTATGAATATGTGCCCAAAGAAATTCCAATACCAACCTTGCAGGTAAGTTATCCAAAGCATAGAAGGAGATGGACTCAGACTGAAGTGATCCCACTCTAAGTGTGAAACCCACCTTTACCAGCTGCACAAGGTTCTGGAGTAACGGTGTCCTGTCAATGGCAACAATTTGAATGGGTCCTGTCCCTAATCCTGATTTCAGAACCAGTCCTGAGTCAAAGAAGTTGGCTGCAGACCCACAATCAATGAAAGCAAATGCTGATAATGACTGATCTTGGAAAAATAGTTCAACATTCAGCAGTAGTCTAGATAACCTCCTTGACAATCACCCAACCTTAGGCGTTTCCTGACTGCTTGTTTGAGGGCATATTGGGCAGTCATTGAGAAAATGGCCAGCAAGACCACAGTGGAGACAGATTCCGAGATAGTGCCGACATCTCCTTTGAACAGTCCGAGGGCAAGCTCCAATTTCCATCAGTTCTGCCTCAAGTAAGTGGACCAATTCAGGAAAAACAGTCAAACCCCCTGTTACTCATCACACCTTTCCAGAATCCTTTATTCAACCAAATGTCCTGAGGCATGGCCTACAGCAAGGAACAAGGTGGAGTATGCAGAGGCAGAGCGTCCTTCAGTGTATCCAAAAGACCATGGCGAAACTGACACCTGAGAGCTGTATGATTCCACAGAACCTCCATGGACCAATGTCAGAACTCATTACTATAGTCCTTGGTGGTTCGGCCTCCCTGTGTCAGGTTCATGATCTTTGCCTTCACTACTTGAATTGTGTCAGATTCGGCATAGATTAATCATGACATTTCAAAAAAGGTGTCAACAGATGAACATTATGGGAGCAAACAAAAAATGCCCAAATCTGAGGACCCTTGACCCAATAAGAACATGATTATTCCCACCCGCTGGGACTCATTCCCTGATGACCAGGGTCACAGGGTAAAAAATAGCCTGCAGCGCTCCCTGAACACCCTAAAGTCGTGTTTCGCCCCTGAAAATTTGTCACGGAGGGACATTACTGGTTCGAGAGAAAACAACTGCACATCGGAAGATAAAGAAGTCAAAGTTACTGCCGTCAGTGGAGGGTTTGAGAGGCATCCAACGTGCTATATAAATGGCCCTGCAACTGGGACTGCATTGTTTCTAGTCTCTAGTGCTCCCTGACCAGATCCTGAACCACCTGGGTCAGACTCATCACCTGATCGCAAAGTGTACGAATAGGATCCATACTCGTGGGAAGGAAAAAATATCAGGGTATTCGTAATGTGACCCTAGTCACGACTCACGGGCCACACGTGAGGTTGGGTTGTCAAGATGTCTGGGGTTACCAGGAAGGCTAGCAATAAACAAAGGGGTGATAAGGGCGCAGTCAGCTCACTGTCGAAAGTCAAAATTCAAGGAAAGCAGTTTATCAAGACCGGGGGCTAGGCCAATGGATTCTCAAAAGCAACGTCCAAGGTTGGGTAAACAATATATCAGACTGAGCACAGGAACAACAGGCATGCAGACACCACTGAGCTAAAGCTATGACTGGCAGTAATTGAAGGCAGAGAGGCCTAAATAACAAGCTAGTCACTCCAAACAGGAGACATATGGCGGAAGCCTTACACGCCCCAGCCCTGACTGGATGGCTGATCTGTCTATCACTATACTGACAGATTAGCATGCCCACCAAGATTGGACAGCTTAACTGTCAATCACTGCGTCCAGACACAATGGTGTGAAGAATCGTGACAGTAATATTGTGAAATCTGATTTTGTATTTCGACTCGCATTTCTGAACAAGTTGGTAAAGATGATTAATGTGTAAAAAGCAAAGCATTTCAGGACTAGTTAGTATAGATAATTAATGTCTAAAAGGCCAGTCAGTTTGAGACTAGTTAGTATAGATGATTAATAGGTATTTATTAATGTGCAGTTATCTATTTGGTGCAGTAAAATCTTTTTATATTTTTTTTTTCGCAATCAGAATGGACGCTGTCTATATTTTTTTATTTAATATGTTAAAAGTAGTTAGTATGGATGATTAATGTGTAAAAGGCAATACATTTCCCAACTAGTTAGTATGGATGATTAATGTGTAAAAGGCATTTCGCAACTCGTTAGTATGGATGATTAATGTGTAAAAGGCAATGCGTTTTGGGACAGTAGTCAGTATAGATAATCATTTTTTGATTAAGTGAAGGCAATGCATTTGAAGACTGGGTGGTATAGATGAATGCAAAATATTAAATAGAAGCAACGCATTTTAAGATTAGTCAGTCTAAATGAATGAAGGATTCCTTTTTATGCCAGAGGTGAATAAAAGGAAAATTTGATGTTATAGAAAAGAATGGTGCTGCAGGACTGGTTAGATTGGATGAATATTTTAGTTTGTAAAAAGCAACGCATTTCAAGACTTGTTCTTAGAGATGATTAACATGTACAAGGCAATTGATTTTAAGACAGTAGTCAGTATAGATAATTTTTGCATTAAAAACAAGCCATACATCTGAAAAAAGGATGGCATAAATGAATACAAAATATTAAAGGGAACCTGTCACCAGGTTTTTCCCGTATGAGCTGCGGCCATCACCAGTGAGCCCTTATATACTGCATTCTAGAATACTGTACATAAGATCCCAGGCCACTCTGTACAATGTAAAAAAATACCTTTATAATACTCACCTATGGAGCGGTCTGGTCCAATGGGTGTCGCTGCTCTCGGTCCGGCATCTCATCCATCTTGTGGAGTCGCAGTCCTTCCCTGACCCATGTGCATGACGTCCTATGTCATCCAATACCGAGTCCTACTTTGTGATCCTGCGCATGTGCGAGGAAAGGTCAACGACCACCCATGCATGTGTACTACAGTACTTTAATCTGCTCTCAGCCGGGCAGAACAAAAACTGCTCATGCGCAGGAGCGCAATGGAGGCCTCTGTGTGGATGACGCAAGATGCATCATGCACATGGGGCTGGGAATGAGGATGGTGATTGCACAAGATGTAGGAGGCGTTGGACCAATACTAGTGACTCTCATTGGACCGGACTGCCCCCTAGGCGAGTATAATAAAGGTGTTTTTCACGTTCTACAGAGCAGCCTGGGCTCTTATATACAGCATTCTGGAATGCTGTATATAAGAGCTCACTGGTGCTGGCTGCAGCTCATAAGGGAAAAACCTGCTGACAGGTTTCCTTTAAAGGGAACCTGTCACCAGATTTGGTAACTATAAGCGGCTGCGGCCACCACAACTGGGCTCTTATATATAAAGCATGTTAGAATGCTGTATATAAGAGCGCAGACCGCTGTGTAGAACGTAAAAATTACTTTATAATACTCACCTAAATGGTTGGGACGGTGCAGACTGACCGAATGAGTGGTACTGTTCTCCAGTAATGGTGTCTCCTCTTTCGGACATGTTTGTTCTCCTTCTGAAGCCTGAGTTCATAATGCGTCCTACGTCATGCACACACACCGGCATTGAGGTCCTGTGCAGGCGCACTTTGATCTATCCTGAGCAGGGCAGATCAAACTATTGTAGTGCGCCTGTGCAGGACCTCAATGCCGGTGTGTGTGCATGACGTAGGACGCGTTATGCACACAGGCTTCAGAAAAAGAAGGTCAAAGATGGCTGAAAGAGGAGGCACCGATACCGGAGAAAGGAGACACTCATTTAGTCAGTCTGCACCGTACCAACCGTTTAGGCGAGTATTATAAAGTAATTTAGAATACTGTATATAAGAGTCCACTGGTGGAGGCCATAGCTTATGATCACGAAATTTGGTGGCAGGTTCCCTTTAAAAAAAAAAAAAAGGCAACACATTTTAGGATTAGTCAGTATACATGGATGAAGGATGCTTTTTATGTGCCAGAAGTGAATAGATGGAGAATGTTATGTTAGGATTGGTCAGCTTAGATAAATATTTTAGTTTGGAAAAGACAACGCATTTCAGGACGAGTTTGTATACATGGATTGTAAATCTTGTATAAAGGGCAACGTGTTTCAGGACCGGTTAAAATCAAAAATGAAGAATATTGTAATACGGGACAGGTCAGTAGGTGGATGAATTATTTATTGCACGGAAGGCAACGTATTTGGATTTGTGTCACTTTCTGTGGATTCGCCCTTTAAAACTTTGAATAGCGCATAGTGGATTGCGCACAAGCTAAATAAGTTCATGTATTTTGTGATGAGGGTTCGGGTAGCTTTCTGTAAAGCAATGACAAACCCAAAACTCTGCGACAAGAACCATGAATAAAACAGATGGAGGATGCAGCGTTCACTGATATTCATCAGCTTAAAGTAAAATACGCTTTTCGCCCGGAGGGGGGAACGAAAATCAAACCCAGATTCTAGCTGCAAGATGGAGATGATTATACCAGGCATTTTTCAACTTTTTATAATCTGTCCTGATTGTTTCGTGGAAACGCTGTGCTCCCCGGCTTTCTGAGCGTTTTTAACTTTCATTGCGAAGCGTTCAATCACCTCCTGCAGAGAGCCATGAATTAAACATCACTCTATAGGTCATAATATCTTAAAGGAGCGGCGGCAGAGGAAAAAAAAAACATTTTCAGATTTTTTCTTTCTAAATTATTTTTGAGTCGGTAGTAATTTTCTGGGTTGCTAGAAAACTAATATTGCCTCAAAGATTCCTCCCAGTGAGGTTTTCATCCAGCTTTCTCAGACTCCTGAATGGTAAAACTGCCTAGTTATGATCGAAAGATGGATATCAAAGCCTAGCTAGACAGAGGCTTTGTATATGGTAGGATCTTAGAAAAGCTCGATCATAGGAATAGTAACAGCAAGTATATAGATGGGCAATGAGCCCCATAGGGGTGAATGAGCCCATGACTATCGGGAGGGTATAGGGTAGGAAGGGGTTAATGTTGAGGGAATAGGGCTGTGTAAGGGATTAAGGGATTGGTGGTTTGGTGAGCGGCGAGGATTGGGCCAGAGGTCATGAGGGGTGGGGAGAAAAGGGGGGGGTTTATAAGGGGCAGTTAGTTGCAGTACCTCCTCTTTTGCCGTTGGTGCCAGTCGTGTTTGGTCAGCATCGCCGGTTCCAGAATGGCTGACCTAGCTGCGCTGTTGGAGTGGGTCCGTGTAGCCTCGGAAGTCCTGGGAGTGGATGTGGTGCGGGAGCAGCTGCGTGCGGCCTGTGGGGACGGAGCGATGGTGCCCTCAGCTGTGGCTGCGGCTGCAGCACCCGGACCTGTGCTGCGTGCTCGGCGGTCGCGGCCGCCGGAGCGTTACTCCCCCAGCGGGAGGGGAGCGAGATCCAGGAGCCCCTTACGGGACCCTCCGGGGCAGGGGAGCCCTCACCAGCCTGCAGGAGCTTTGCCGGCCTCCGGGAGGAATCCTCATCGGAGATCCTGCGGGCCGGAGGTGGGCGGAGCTTGTTTGCGGCCTACTTCCGGTCCGCGGGCGGCAAGGCCCCGGTCCAGATTAACAGCAGCCCCCGGTGATGTGCCGGCCGGGGGCAGAGCTCTGCGGAACGATGTGTCGGTGGGAACTCCCTGCAGACGGCAGGGGAGACGTGCGGATAGTGCAGCACAGGAGCTGCAGATCGCCAGCCAAAGGGCTGCGGGGGATGGGTCCAGCAGCCGGCAGGGCCACAGCAGGATGTCGGTGGTGACGGTCCCCCCCAGCGTGGATCGTGCTGGGGGGAGGACTCAGCGTATATCGGAGGCCGGACGGCCTTCCTGCAGTCGGCAGGGAGGGAGACCAGTGGGGATGGCAAGGGGGGCCGAAGTGCAGCAGCCGACCTCGGGATCATCGTGGGTGGACGGCGGCAGGACGCCGCGTCGGGAGACACGAAAAAGGTCCAGCAGGAGGCGATTGGAGGAGCAGGGTGCGGTGACCGTGGGGGTTGACGGCCGCCAATCGCGAGCTGTCCCCTTGCTGGTCCCCCCTGAGGTCCTCAGCGGCGATTCGGACTCTGGTGACGAGGACGGAAGCGACAACACAGCGAGACGGATGGAGCGTCAGGAGACTCGTGATACGGCTGTTCCGGATCCGATTCAGAGGCAGCCCGGTGAGCGAACGACGAGTATGCTTAATGTTGCGGGTAGTGTGGGGGGGGTGTCTTCTGTGTCGGCGAGTGCGCAGGGCTCTGGGGTTCGGGAGCCGTCGGCGTTACCGGGGGCAGAGTTTTGGGGGCAGTTATTGGGGGTGTTGCAGGGGCTGTCGGCTGAGCGAGCAGGTGCGAGCGGGTCTGGTTCTCCGGCGGGGGCTTGGGTGGGTCCCTCGGGTGGCGTGCCGCCGGTGGTGGCGGCGCAGAGTCTTGTTACGCAGGGAGCTGCAGTGGCGACAGAAGCAGGACAGGTGGCAGGAGTAGCGGCCGGGTCGGGCGCGGAGAAGGACGGGGAAAAAGAGAAGGAAAAGGAGAAAGAGGATGAGGTGGTGCGGCTAGATGATAGGGCGCGGAGCGAGGTATACGTTTGCTTCGAGAGTCCGCTGGGGGTGCATTTAAAAAAGGAGGTGAGGGAGAAGATATGGAAAGGGGAGTATGTGGAAATTTTTTCCCTGCTTCCCCTTGAGAAATTTAACTTGGATAAGGTGAAGCCAAGCGACTCAAAAAAGGAGAAGGAGGATGAGGAAAAGAGGAGGTATAGGCTTATTCCCAGGACATTTACCAACTGGTTACAGGCCTTTGCGATCTTAGCCAGTGTCATTGGGGAAAAGGAGCCGGAACATTGTTCCGCACTTTTCGGGTATATGGATTCGATTGGGGAGGCGTATAGAGTGAAATTACCAAAAGAAGACCATACAGAAAGCCATAAAATATAATTTTATTAGTGTAAAAATAAAAGCAAGGTATACAAAAGAGTGATTGAAAGAAACACCAACAAAAACAGCAGGGGAGAGATGAGTGAGACAAATGTGCCGGTATAAAGCTTTGTATGCACAGCACTGCTTATACTGTCAGAAAGGTGGAACAATTAAGTGCATAAGCAGGCGTGCCACGCCCCCTGATGAAGGCTTTTTGCTGAAACACGTGTAGGGACGGACGCCAGCACCAGCAGGAGGAGATGCCATTAGGTAATTGCTATGGATCATTTTGAAGATATTACTCTGATCACTATGGATTTAATGTGATGGTGTATTTCTGACTGTCATTTGTACTTCTGATTATTTATGATCCTGCCTGCTTATGCACTTAATTGTTCCACCTTTCTGACAGTATAAGCAGTGCTGTGCATACAAAGCTTTATACCGGCACATTTGTCTCACTCATCTCTCCCCTGCTGTTTTTGTTGGTGTTTCTTTCAATCACTCTTTTGTATACCTTGCTTTTATTTTTACACTAATAAAATTATATTTTATGGCTTTCTGTATGGTCTTCTTTTGGTAATTTCAGTTTTGTTTGTACATACAGCCTGGGCATCTATGCCCATAGCATTACATGCATGGAACTTTTTTGATACTTTGGTATTTACCTTCTATTACTTTTTACAATATTATTTGGGTTATTTTGTTCCAGTGTACTTGGCATTCTTAGTCATTTGAGGCGTATAGAGTGTACGGCGGTTTAGGTTGGTTGAGGTACGACGAACAGTTTCGGCAGCGCAAGGCTCTGCGGGCCGGACTAAAATGGGACCACAAGGACATCTCCTTGTGGATGAGGTTAATGACAGCCCCGGCTCAGCCCTTTCGTGGGGCTGCCGGGGGTTCGGGTACAAGCAACGGGTCTTCGGCGGGTCAGAGAAAAGGAGCTTGCTGGCAATTCAATGAGGGACAGTGTAAATTTGGGGCCTCGTGCCGTTTCAAGCACGAGTGTTCCGGATGTGGAGGTTCCCATCCTGTGTCCAGGTGCTTTAAGAAAGGGAAGGGTAAGCCCGGGGAGGGGGCTGGAAAAAGGGAGGACGCCGGTGAGGGTAGAGGCGATGCTTCCCTATTTAAGTAGGTATCCGGATGTACGGGCGGCCGAGTTATTGAGGAAGGGTTTTACTGAGGGTTTTCGGATTCCGTTTGAATCTGGGGCCCCAGTTTTTCGCCCGGGTAACTTGAGGTCTGCAAGGGAACACCCGGAGGTTGTGAAAGAGAAGCTGGACAAGGAGGTTGAATTAGGGAGGATGGCGGGCCCCTTTCAGGACCCACCAATTTCCAATCTTCGGATTTCGCCATTGGGGGTGGTTCCCAAAAAAGAGCCGAAGAAATTTCGGCTCATACATCATTTATCCTACCCGGCTGGGTTGTCGGTGAATGATGGGATATCACCTGAGCTGTCAGCGGTTTGTTATGTTTCTTTTGACAGAGCTTTGGATTTGGTGCGGGCAGCCGGGCGTGGGGCCCTGATGGCAAAAGCGGATGTGGAGGCAGCTTTTCGCTTGCTCCCAGTGCATCCGGACAGTCAGCATCTGTTGGGATGTATGTGGGAGGGAGAGTTTTATGTGGACCGTTGCCTGCCCATGGGATGTTCTATTTCTTGTTCTTATTTCGAGGCGTTTAGTTCTTTTGTGGAATGGGTAGTCCGGGACATGGCGGGGGTGCACTCCGTGATCCATTACTTGGACGATTTCCTTTGTGTTGGGCCGGCAAGGTCCTCGGTTTGTTCATTGTTGTTGTTTACGTTGCAGCGGATAGCGCAGAGTTTGGGTATTCCTTTGGCAAAAGACAAAACGGAAGGGCCAGTGACTGCTTTATGCTTTTTGGGCATAGAAATCGACACGATGGCAATGGAATGCCGCTTGCCGGAAGGGAAGTTGGTGGATTTAAAAGCGTCAGTGCGGTCATTATACCAGGCTAAAAAGGTGAAGCTGAGAGAGCTGCAGTCAGTCTTGGGAAAATTGAATTTCGCCTGTCGCATCATGCCGATGGGGCGCATATTTAATAGGAGATTGGCGAGCGCGACTGCTGGGGTGACAGCGCCGAATCATTTTGTCAGAGTGACGAGGTTGATGAAAGGGGATCTGCTGGTTTGGGATTCTTTTTTAGACAAGTATAATGGTAGGACACTGTGGATGAGCAAGGCAATGTCCAATAGTCAGATTGAGCTGTTTACGGATGCGGCAGGGGCGACGGGTTTTGGAGCGATTTTCCAGACTCATTGGTGCGTGGAACAGTGGCCACAAGCATGGAAGGAGAAAGGGCTGGTGAAGAATTTGGCTTTGCTGGAATTGTTCCCGATCATAGTGGCGCTCGAACTGTGGGGCTCTGAATTTTCGGGTAAAAAGGTTTGCATGCATTGTGATAATATGGCGGTGGTTCATTCGATCAATTCATTGTCAGCAAAATCTCCCCCGGTGGTGGGGTATCTGAGGCATCTGGTGCTCCGTTGCTTGGCACTGAACATTTGTGTTGTGGCGAGGCATGTGCCGGGGGTTCAGAATGAAGTGGCTGATGCGCTGTCTCGGTTTCAGTTTCGCAGGTTCAGAAGGCTGGTGCCGGGAGCAGACGACGATGGAGCACTATGTCCGGAATGGTTGTGGGATCTAGCCTTGGCGTAGCTTGGGAGGGCATTAGGAGATCGGTGTCTGAGGCTACTTGGTGCCGATACCAGGCAGTGTGGAATGAGTGGGAAGAGTTAGGCGGATCGGAGTTCATGGGGCCGGGTTATAATGGCCGAGTGGTGGGGGTTTTGGCGGTGATTAGTGGCGATTTTTCAGCGGGGCGGTCCGTATCGGTAATGAGTTACCGTTTGTCAGCCTTGGCCTTTTTATTCAAGTTGCAAGGTGTGCGGGATGCCACGAAGGATTTTCTAGTACGGCAGGCCATGAAGGGTTTTAGGAGAGGGGTGCGGTCGCGGGACTCTAGGCGGCCGATATCGCTACCATTGTTGGTGCGTTTAGTGGGCTGCTTGGGGGAAGTATGTGTGTCCCCTTATGAGCAGAGGCTGTTTGCAGTGGCATTTGTGTTGGCCCTTTTCGGGGCCTTTCGGATTGGCGAGTTGGTTAGTCCGGCGAAGCAGGTAGTAGGAGGTTTGTTGTTGGAAGACGTAACGCTTGGAGTTGATCGGGTGGAATGTCGATTACGTTTTTCCAAAACGGACCAGGTGGGGCGTGGGCGCCTGGTGGTTTTGTATGGGATACCTGGACACCCATTGTGCCCGGTTGGGCAGGTGGCGGAGTTTTTGAAGATAAGGGGAGGTTATCCTGAGGTTTTCTTGAGACACATGGATGGTTCTGCGCTGTCCAGATTCCAGTTTATTGCGGTTTTAAAAACTGTGTTGGCACGAGTAGGGGAGGTTCCAGGTGACTATGGGTCACACTCCTTTCGGATTGGGGCAGCGACAGAGGCGGCCAGGTGGGGCTTGAGTGATGATTGTATCCGGCGTATTGGGAGATGGGAGTCGTCCAGGTTCCGTTTGTACATACGGCCTCACCTGCTGAGGGGTGAGGGGGAGTGACTCGGCTGGTTTGGAATTACGGGGGTTAATAGGTGTTTATTGTGAGACATGGTTTTTGTTCAGTTGCTGTTTATTCTTGGTTTTATATTTTTTAGGTGTGTGCCTGGTGTGGATTCTCGGGCATTCCTTTGTTCACTGGGGAGCGTTGCGGGCGGATGTGCGTCCCGACGGTCGGCAACTTGGCGTGGCGAGGACGGATGCACGGGTCAAATGGATTGGGATTCGGGGCATGACCTGGGGGAGAGTTCGGCCAGAGGTGGCTTACTATAGCAGGATCGACCAGGATCCTAATGTTCTCATTTTGCATGTGGGGGGGAATGATTTAGGGGTGAGGACAGCAAGGGAACTAAAAAGGGACATTAAGCTGGATCTTTTGCACCTGTGGAGAGCGTTCCCGGGTATTATTATCGTATGGTCGGATATTGTGGCTAGGGAAAATTGGCGTTTTGGGAGGTCGGTCGACCGTATTAATAGGGCACGTATTAAATTGAATAGGGCGATTGGCCGGTTTGTGGCGCGGAATGGGGGCTTGGTGGTGCGACATAAGGAATTGGAGGAGTCGGCAGGTCAATATTTGAGGAGAGATGGGGTGCATCTCACAGATATCGGCTTGGACTTGTGGATGCTTGGTTTGCGGGATGGTCTGGAGCAAGCCATAGGGGTGTGGGGGGCCCGGGCCACGTAAGGAGTCACGCGGCCGGTCTGTGGCGGGGGATAGGTCCGTTCCTAGAGGCTGGGAGCACCGATAGTCGGTGGGGAGTATGAAGTCACTCAGGGGTAGTGGCTTCAGACAGGATTGGGAACTTGTGGGCGTAGGTCCTGCAGGTTCTGGGGAGGGGTATTTTAACGATGGAACGTTAGTACCCCACACCTTGGGTTGGTTGGACACAGCCGAGGTGGTCCTCTGGGCCAGTGGTATGTTACGGCCAGGGGATAAGGATGATTAGTGGCTTCTTGGACGGACCTATCGGTTGTTTGCCAGTTGGGAGGGTATACATGTATCGGTTTATGTTTAAAGAGGGTGGCATGCTGAGCCACAAGTTTTGATACATGTATACTGTTAAATAAAAGCTGTGGCCATTCGCCCAAAAAAGTTATGTCTTTATTTCAAGTAGAGTGGTTAAGAGGTGTTTTGGTACATGGGAGACCCAATTATCCCTTTTAGATACGTCATGATGTACCCAGCTTTCCTAGAAGCCTGAAAGGTGAAACTGCACAGTTATGGGTAAAAATGGAATATCAACTCATAACTAGGCAAATGTAATAAACAAAACTAAATGACAAAACATTAAAGAGGAAAGGAGGAGAATCTGTAGGTGAACATCTATGGCAGGTGTATAGATTGCAGTCCCATGTCCAGTCTCCCTAGGGGTCCCATATTTACCAGAGTAAAACCTTTGAAGCTTTTGGCTCCATTACAGAATTTGTAAGGCCCAGAACGATGAGGTGACATTTATAATAATACTGGAAAACCTTTTTGGGGATCTTATCCGGGAGGGGCGTGACCAAATTTTTTTCCATGTAACTCTGCCCTCTCTCTCATTCATGCCCGTCTACTCCACAGTATGTATCTGGGTACTAAAGTCTGTTTACAGATGTATTGGGAAGTTTCAATAGGATGTGGTGGTGGTGTCTGGGAGATTTGCAAAGTCCTTCTGGAAAGTAGGTGGTTTCTCCTTTTTTTTCAGAACCTTTTGTATGTTCCAGAAGAGTTAACAAGTAAGTTACTGTAGAGTGATGGACAATGACTATCGTGTTCCTGCCCCAGAAGACACCAATCGTGTTAATGCATTGTCATGTGAATAATGTCTTACATCTTTTGTAAATAATGTGTCATGTGCATTGTAATGTTTGCTCATATAATGTGCATATATATTTAGTAGTGTTATATGTAGGAATATAGTGCATAATGTGATACGATAGTGATGTAAAGTAAAGTGTAGTGAAATATAGGAATCTACATTGTATAAGGTATTATGCGTAATGAATAGCAGCAGTGTTATAGATTGTAATGTAGAGTGTGATAATATAAGATGGCAATGTAATGTTTTGATGTATTGTCACGACTCGGACTAGGGAAGAGTCCGGCGTGAGCCAAAAACACAGAACAACAGTGGTATCACCACGACAAACAAGGGGAACACTGGGGGACACTTTAACAATGGAGTGCCCTAGCGCTAGTGAGAGGAAAGATGGACACCTCCTCCACTTACCTGCCGCTGTACCCTGCACTCCGAGCCAGTCCCTATACAAGTCCCTTACCTGTTGCCGAGAAGGAACCTGAAGCCCTGAAAAGTCCCTACAGTAGTCCCTGGCTAGAGAGTGGTCATGTGAAGGAGGCTAGCCTCACCGCTGCACTAAGGCTAGTTTCACACTTGCGTTCAGCGCATTCCGTCACTATGGAGAATAGCGCAGTCCGTTAACGGACCGTGCTATTCTCCATAGAGTTGTATGGACGACGCACTGTAACGCAAGTGTCTGCGTTGCATCCGCTAGACGACGCAGCGGCGTTATTTTGACGCTGCATCTAGCAGATTGAACGCAGCATGTAACGTTTTTCTGCGCTTGGCGGAGTGTAAAAAAAACGCAATCTGCAGGAATCCGTTAGGCGTCCGTTGTTTTTATAATGGACGCCTATGGTGGCGGATTCCGTTAGAATGCGTCATTTGACAGATTCCGTTAACGCAGCTGACTTTACACAACTGCGCATGCTCAGATGTGTAAAGTCAAGGAAAAAAAACTACAACGGACTGCGTTATTTTGTACGATCTGTAGCATGCGTTGTGCCACTATATGCAACGCATCCGTTGCATGCGTCACACAACGCAATGCCATGGATCCCGTTCAACGCAAGTGTGAAACTAGCCTAAAACAACACATCGAGAAAGTAAAACTGACAGGGGAAAAACATTAACAGACTGCTGCAGCCAGCACCAAGACTGCAGCCACCACAGTAAGTTCAGCAGAGGGATTTAGCAGCTCCTTCCACCTCCAAGACAGGCATCTAAATGGCTAAGAGAATAATCAGCACCCGCTGCTGGAAGAAAAGGGTATATAAAAGGACTGGGTGTGATCCCAGACTGGAAACACCTGTGTAAGGCTATGTGCGCACGCTGTGTTTTTTTGACGCTGCGTTTTTGTGTGTTTTTAGCTGCTAAAAACGCATAAAAACGCACTCGCGCCAAAAATGTGCAAAAAACGCACCGGTAAAAACACATGCGTTTTTACAGCATTTTGGTGCGTTTTTGGCTGCATTTTGCTGCATTTTTGATCTCTGTGTTTTTCTGCGTTTTTCCAATGCATTGCAGGAAAGAATTGACATGTCCTTTTTTTTTTAAGCTCGAAAACGCAGCTTAAAAAAAAAGTTGAAAAATGAAAACTCATAGGCTATGTGCACACGTTGCTTTTTTTTCAGCGCGGAAAAAAACGCACCCTCTGGCAGAGGGGAGAATTGTAAACAATGCTTTTTGAGAAAAAGGCATCGAAAACGCATGCGTTTTTCATGCGTTTTTCATGCGTTTTTTTAGGTGCGTTTTTTAAGACTTGTCAGTGTTAATAAAGTTGGTTGAACACAGACCTTTGGAAAAAAAAACCTGTGATGTCATTTCCTTCCCCACATTCTGTTTGGATAAATGGGAGGGCTTGGAATGGAAGGAGCACCATTTGAATTTTGGAAAAGTTGAAATAAACTTAGCGCACCATGTCACATTAGCAGAGCCCCTTGGGTACCTATACGTCAGAAAACCCCCACAAGTGACCCCATTTTGGAATCTGCACCCCTCAAGGATTTTATTCAGGAGTATATTAAGCATTTTGAATCCACAGCTACTTCACCCAAAATGTTGCTGTAGCAACAATATTCTCACTTTTAGGCCCGTTTCACACGTCAGTGAAAAACACTGACGTTTTTCACTGGCGTGTAAAACACGCACATGTCCCTCCGTGTGCCGTGAATCACGGCACACATGGGTTGTCTAAGTGCAATCCGGGCTCCGTTCTCTGTGGCCCGTGATTGCACTTAGAGATTAACTCACCTGCACCCGCTCTCCATGGTGCTGATCGCTCCCGCAGTGCAGCATCCGGCTGGCGCTGACCCCCGCAGCAGCTGCTTCCGGGTCGGCTGTGTCGCACATCATGAATATGCGCGACAATAATGAGCTGGCTCAGAAGCAGCAGGGAGAACGGGCTGCAGAGGACATCGCTGGACGCCGGGTGAGTTAAAATGATTTTTATTTTAAAAGCACGTTTTTTTCTGGCACGTGTTTCACGGACCACACCACTGCGTGGTCCGTGGAACATTAGTGATGCCAGAAAAAAATGGACATGTCTCCGTGCGGCAATCACGCACACGCGGGTACGCCGCACGGAGATACGTGCAGTGAAAAATCACTGACGTGTGAGCAGACCCATTCATTATAATGGGTCTGCGTATGTCAGTGATCCTGGTACGTTTAAAAAAAAGCACAAACATACCAGAATCACTGACGTGTGAAAGAGGCCTAAGGCTATGTGGCCATGATCCAGCGACACGGCGTCTAGTACACAGTGTCAGCCTTCCTGCAGAGATGTGAGTGTTGTCCACGGGAGAACGCAGCTGTCCATGCCCACGATTTGGGTTCAGGCTGCTGTGGACTTTAGCTCTATGCTACCTGCAGAGAACACTCTCGTCTCCGCAGCATAAATTGACATGCTGAGGCTCGGGAAGCTGCGCTACCGGTCAGTTTATGCTGCGGAGAAAAGAAGCACAGTGGGCATGTGATCTCCAAAAATCCTTCCACTGTGCTTCTACTGCGCAACGCAGCGTTATGGACGCAGGGAAAACACTCAGCGCCCATAACACTGCAAACCCTGATTGTGGGCACACAACCTAAAAAGCGTCAATGGATGAATGGATGTCAAATATATATAACGTCCCACCCCCGCCTGCATATTCTAAGCTGGCACCTTTAGTACCTTTCATGTGGCACTAAAGGGTGCCTAGCTTAGTATTTATCCAATAAAAAATAAAAAAAGCAATGAAAAAAATGGTGTGGGGTCCCCCCTATTTTTGATAGCCAGTCAGGGTAAAGCAGACAGCTGTAGCCTGCAAACCACAGCTGGCAGCTTCATCTTGGCTGGTGATCAATTTGGAGGGCTCCCCAGGCTTTTTTTTTTTATTTATAAATAAAGAATTAAAAAAAAAATAACGTGGGGTCCCCCCAAATTAGATCACCAGCCAAGGTGAAGCTGACAGCTGGGGTCTGGTATTCTCAGGGTGGGAAGAGCCATGGTTATTGGACTCTTCCCAGCCTAAAAATAGCAGGCCGCAGCCGCCCCAGAAGTGGCGCATCCATTAGATGCGCCAATCCTGGCGCTTCGCCCCAACTCATCCCGCGCCCTGGTGCGTTGGCAAACGGGGTAATAAATGGGGTTGATACCAGATGTGTAATGTCACCTGGCATCAAGCCCAGCAATTAGTGATGTCACGGCGTCTATTAGATACCCGACATAACTAATTGACAGTAAACAAAAGCAAAAAAAAATGACAAACATTTTTTATTAGAAAAAACACTCCCCAAATCATTCCCTTGTTCTCCAATTTAATCAAAAAATTTGAAAAAAATGGGTCCGCAGAAATCCATATGGACGTCCCACGTCGCCTCTGGACCTTCTAGAATATGGGGGCACGTTCAGGGAACGTATCCCCCATTTTCTAAGAGGGCAGACCCTCCATTTGAGGAGCGTGGGTGCCAAAAATCTGCACCCACTCTCCCCGGGTCACAGCTGCAGAGTGCCGAGCAGCTAGCACAGCTCTCTGAACACAGTGCTGGCTGTCAGCTGCTCTGCACATGTGACCGGCCTGCGTCTGCTGTGAAGGAGGAGGGGGCCGCGGGGGATCAGCGCTGCGACCGGACAGGTAAGGGGGAATACCGGGGGGAATAGGGGGTGACCTGGCAGGGCCTGGGGGGCATTTTTCTGTCGCATGTGTTATTGCACATGCGACAGAAATCATAGGAGCAGGGCGGCCGGTGCGCTACTGTGCGCGCGGCCATGTTGGATTTTCGGGAGGGGGGGGGGGGTCGGGGCGGGCACTTTGGAGACACCGGGGGCTTTCCTGGACTTTGCCAGGAAGTGAGGTCAACAGGAAACCTCTTGACCTCACTTCCAGGTAAATGCCTGCGTTCTGGCATGCCGACAAAGCCCGCGGACCACAACAAAAAAGCAGCTCACTGCGGTGTAGCTGCGTTCTGACCCCACATCATTGATTCAATGGGGGAGAGAACGCAGCCACACCGCACAAAAGAAGTGACATGCTGCTTTTCTTTCCACACCGATTTTTGGCATCCAAAACTGATTTTTCGGCTTTCTCATACACTTTGCTGGGAAAGCTGAACGCATGCAATTTGCCACTGAAACGCTGCGGTTCTAAACGCAGCATTTCCGCGGTAAAAAACGCAACGTGTGCACACAGCCTTAGACTTTGCTAGGGAAGCAAAGTCATGCAGTTTTGATCCCAAAAACGCACCCGAAAAACGCGTAAAAACGCACTGTGCGCACATAGCCTAAGGTAATGCTTGCTGTCAACAAACACAGACATTAAGCTTCTGACTGCTGAAAGAAACTACATATAGATCTGCAGAGTCTCACCAGGCAAAGTGAGACTCAGACCCAGAACTGTCACTCATTTCATGTAGCAGAGAGACTACTGTGATGTGTATAGTGTTTGTTAGGGATCTGCCGAGCAACAGACTGCAGGGTCAGAAATAGTTAAGTGTTGGAACTAGCCCACCTTGGTAGGAGTTAACTAAGAGCAAAAGTGACTGTTCATTCTCAAAGAGTCAGTGAAGACCTAGTGACAGACGTATAGTCAGTCGGTCGTGAAGGTCGCATACAGTGGGTGGTTTGTGAAAGTAGGAAACAGAAGGCAAGATAGCGTGAAGCTTGAGTGTTGCAATAGACACAGTGTGTAAACAGCGTTGTAACTGGAGATCAACCCACAAATGGTTTGGCCCCAGACTATAGAGGCCGGAGGACGGAAACCTAACCTACATGTCTCTTAACTGTCAATGTACCAAGTGACTTCTAATGGTGCAAGACTCTAGTGCCCAGGCCCCTTGCCATTAAGGTACCAGTTAACCTCTACTGGCATGTGAATGTGGTCAACCAACCGAGCAGTGTCCTGCTAGATGTCTGTAAGTGTGACGCCCTAGACTTGCCAGGTAGTCACAGATATACCAACACACACACACCCACCCTAGGCAGTTACAGCAGCCAAACACAAAACCCTTGTTGCCTCCCTCCAGAGTCTGATGTCCACACCAGGTTGGGGCGGAGCCAGGCGGTTGGCCCCACCCACCGAGGAGTTCACAGGCCTGGAGGCGGGAAAAGTGACAATCTAGTCTTGGAGGAGGAAGTGAGAGGAGTGAACACTTGAGGTGTCTGGGTTGGAGCCCAGACACTGACAGCAAGGTTGGCATCACTATGGGGAGATAAGGTATGCACACCAGTGACTATGTAAGGGGAATACATGAAATAGCAGAAACTGCTGTGTGAATACTGACTTGAAAAATCCAATAGCTATATGTAAGAGTGAAAATGTGAAAAATGGAATCTGCATTACTGCCATGAACATATGAATCAAGAGAAATTTAGCTACTGAATTGATCAATGCAATAGAGCCCCAACACTACACCAAAGTATTTCTCTACGTTGGGGTCCCTAGCTTGTGTGTGTCCTCTCATGCAGTTAAAAAAAACTTACCGTGTATGGGAAGCTGAGACCCAGGCTATTTATGCGTATGATATGGATTGGCAATAGGTGTGGTTGGGGAGGGGTCACAAACGAAAAACTACTAACAAATAAGGAATAACGTTTGGAACACCATTCTAAGTCTGAACTGGGTGCAAAAACCTAATTTAGGTTTTTGCACCCAGTTCAGACTTAGAATGGTGTTCCAAACGTTATTCCTTATTAGCAAGGTTGGCAGATGGTGGTGGCCGTCTGCAGGAGTTAGTGGAACTCCGCAGAGCCGTAAGGACCGGGGTCGGGCGTCGGCCCGCCGGTACCGGACCGGGGAACGGAGTGAAGCTAAGCACACAGGCAGGGCCATCGGACCCTGACCAGGCTTTGAGCCGCTGTCAATAGTCAAATCCGAATGTGACAGGAACCCCAGGGGTTTCTCAACTACTAAAGTCCCGATTGAAGGCAACCGTCCACCCAGAGAGGATATACAGCCACCGCTACAGGCTAGAGATCCAAGGGCCAGCGCCTGCTGGCAAAACTGGCTCCTACGGCACCTATACGCCGGGGAGCGGACTACCGGTGGGCAACCACAGGAGTCAGAACATTCTCAAAGGTGCAGGAAAGACAGTCACCATCAGCCGTCCGGGGAGAGCACAACAACAACACTGCAGCCGGCTGCGGGACCCATCCATCCGGCCGTTTTGGTTTACCAGAGACTCTGTCAGTGATTGTCTGAGTGAGTACACCAGTGCCGTCCGGCACCGCGCCGCGCTGTCCCTGAAACCCTGCACCCCAGCCATCCGGCCTCCCCGTTACACCATCGGGCCCCGGGATCACCAACCCCTGCCCACGGAGGGGACAACATCTCAGCTGCACCCTACCATCTCTCCTGGGATCCCCGTTACCAGCAGCGGTGGTGCCATTATCACCACGACCCGTGGGTGGCGTCACGAACAATCTCCCTAACCAAACCACCACCCCTTTTCACTCACGGGTGAAGAGCCCTGCTCGAGTCCCCGGGTCCGTTCCACCGCTCGAGCCACCGAGCAGCAGCAGCAGAAGCCCCGGACCCGAGCATGGCGAGCGCGTCCGCTCTGCCCGCGACATAAGCATCACTCCAACTTTTTTTTTTAATTTCATTGCTGGAGTGGTGCTTTAAATCTAAGTCCCCTGCCCCTTGCCTTATACTCACCCTCCGGCGTCTTCATTTATTATCAGCGTCGCTCCTGTTGGTGCTACAACTCAGTACAAGTCTATGAAAGCCTTGTTCTCTCATAGACTGGCATTAAGAACTTGTGATGTAAGATTTGACTTCTGGCTCACCTGTGTGCTGATGTAAGCACAATGACTCATAAGACGACAGTCTGATATTTCCATTTCAATCACGTCGCAACAGTCCCATTTTGATTGGGTTCCCAACAGACCAGGATATAAAAAGGACAGGGATTGGAGGCCTCCTGGGATTGAACATGATTTCGGATTCGGAATCACTTAAACATGTCAGAGACTGATTGATTATGCTACCTACTGTATATTTTAACATTATATACATGTTTTGAACTTATGTGCAGTTATGTATTGAAATGTGCAGTCTCTGGGACTTGAAAGGTTAATTCTAACTCACTGGTGATACATATTGTTAATAAGTGTAAACAGAAAGATGGCGCTAACTATGGCTGATAATCCAGCAGTAAACCTCGCGGGCCGGGTGCAGCTTTCAATTAACACCATTAAACAGATGTCTGACATCAGAATTTCTTGCAGCGCCAGAATCTTCAGGTAGCGGGATTAGCACTTTAATTGAGTTTAATTAGCTACTGAAAACCACGCCTGATACTCGAAGAACATCCAGGGCGGCGCAGGTCACACAGTAATTATGTGTTTCCCGAGGAAATATTTAAATAAATACAAAAATACTGCAATTTTATAATAGATTTGTATATTTTTTATTCCTATAGTAATGCTACAACCCCTGGCAAAAATTATAGACTCACCTGGCTCTGAGGATGTTCATTCAGTTGTTCACTTTTATTTAAAAAAACAGATCAGAGACATGGCATAAAACTAAAGTCATTTCAAATGGCAACTTTCTGGCTTTAAGAAAGACTAAAAAAATCACGAAAACATAATCTGCTAGCCAGTAACGGTTACTTTTCAAGACCAAACAGGGGGGAAAAATTATAGAATCACTCAATTATGAGGTAAAAATAATGGAATCACCCTGTAAATTTTCATTCCCAAAACTAACACCTGCATCAAATAAGATCTGCTAGTTAGCCTGCATCTAAAAAGGAGCGATCACACCTTGGAGAGCTGTTGCACCAAGTGGACTGACATGAAACATGGCTGCAACACAAGAGATGTCAATTGAAATAAAGGAGAGGATTATTAAACTCTTAAAAGAGGGTGAATCATCACACAATGTTGCAAAAGATGTTGGTTCACAGTCAGATGTGTCTAAAATTTGGCCCAAATACAAACAACATGGGAAGGTTGTTAAAGGCAAACATACTGGTAGACCAAGGAAGACATCAAAGCGTCAAGACAGAAAACTTAAAGGAATATGTCTCCAAAACAGGAAATGCACAACAAAACAAATGAGAAACAAATGAGAGGAAACTGGAGTCAATGTCGGTGACCGAACTGTAAGAAATCGCCTAAAGGAAATGGGATTTACATACAGAAAAGCTAAACAAAAGCCATCATTAACACCTAAACAGAAAAATAAAGGTTACAATGGGTTAAGGAAAAGCAATAGTGGACTGTGGATGACTGGATGAAAGTCATATTTAGTGATGAATCGCAAATCTGCATTGGCGAAGGTGATGATGCTGGAACATTTGTTTGGTGTCATTCCAATGAGATTTATAAAGATGACTGCCTGAAGAGAACATGTAAATTTCCACAGTCATTGATGATATGAGGCTGCATGTCAGGTAAAGGCACTGGAGAGATGACTGTCATTACATCTTCCAAAAATGCCCAAGTTGACATTAAAATTTTGGACAATTTTTTTATCCCATCAACTGAAAGTATGTTTGAGGATGATGAAATAATTCATCAAGATGATAATGCATCCTGCCATACAGCAAAAACTGTGAAAACATTCCTTGAAAGAAGACACATAAGGTCAATGTCACGGCCTGGAAAAAGTCCGGATCTCAATCCAATTAAAAATCTTTGGTGGAAGTTGAAGAAAATGGTCGATGACAAGGCTCCAACCTGCAAAGCTGATCTGGCAACAGCAATCAGAGAAAGTTGGAGCCAGATTGATGAAGAGTACTGTTTGTCACTCATTAAGTCCATGCCTTAGAGACTGCAAACTGTTATTGAAGCCAGAGGTGGTGCAACAAAATACTAGTGATGTATTGAAGTGTTCTTTGTTTGTTTTTCATGATTCCATAATTTTTACCTCATAATTGAGTGATTCCATAATTTTTTTCCCCGTTTGGTCTTGAAAAGTAATCGTTACTGGCTAGCACATTATGTTTTCATGATTTTTTTTTTACTGTTTCTTAAAGCCACAAAGTTTCCATTTGAAATGACTTTAGTTTTGTGCCATGTCTGTGATCTGCTTTTTTTAAACAAAAGTAAACAACTGAATGAACATCCTCAGAGCCGGTGAGTCCATCATTTTTGCCAGGGGTTGTCTTCTTACAAATCAAGAAATGATCACGATATTTTTAAATATATATTTGCAGACGTTCTGCAATATGCTATGTGTCTGAAGATGAGAATATCCTTTTAAGGCTGAAATCAGACATGCATAAATCATGGTCCCAGTATAGACCGTGACATCAGGACTGATCGGAGGTCTTATGACTAAAATTCAAGAACCAGAAATACAGCAGGTGAAATAAATATTGAACACATCAACACATTTCTAACTAAATACAGTATATTTCTAAAGGTGCTATTGACCTGAATATCTCACCAGACAGCTCTCCGTCAGTCTCCCTCTCTTCTTGTGGTCTCAATAAATGCCGCCAAAGTAACCAGTGGTGAGTGCCAGTATCATTTTTTGCCTGCCTTATCTTTTGTCCAGTTATACTTTTTTAGCTGAGTGCCACCTATACTGTCCTAAGTAAGTATACAGATCTCACCATATGACAATGGTTGCCTCCCACAGGTTTTGCCTCATTTGACTACTTAGCAGTGCCAGAGTAACACATTCCTTCATATTGATTTCTAAAGCAGCTATAGCCATGAATTTCTTACCAGATGTCAGTAACAACACATCCAGTCAACACAGGCAAATAAATCAAACCATCGATGTCCATAAATTAAGCTGTGTAATAATGAGAAGGAACACAGTGAAAAAGTATTAATCACGCTTACTGACATTTATTTAAAACTTCATACAAAAGTATTTGTTGCTTATGACAGCTTCAAGACGCCTCCTGTATGGAGACACTAGTCGCATGCATTGCTCAGGTGTTATTTGGGCCTATTCTTCCACACAAACACTCTTCAAATCCTGACAGTCCCCTGGGCTCCTGTATTGAACCCTAAGCCTTAGCTCCTTCCATAAATTTTCCATTGGATTAAGGTCAAGTTGATCGGCTGGGCCGTTCTAGCAACTTTATTTTTTTTCTCTGAAACTATTTGAGAGTTTCCTTGGCTGTGTGTTTGGGATCATTGTTTTGCTGAAATGTCCACCCTTGTTTCATCTTCATTATTCTGTTTGAGGACAGATTTTTATCAAGTATATCTCTGTCCATTAGTCCATTTATCCTTCCTTCATTTATATGAAGTTTGCCAGCGCCGTATACTGAAAAACAGCCCCATACCATGCTATTCCCACCTCCAAGCTTCACCACTGGTATGCTGATTTTAATGTGATATACAGTGCTTTTTGACCTCCAAACATGTTGTGTATTATAGCATCGAAAGAGTTTAAGCTTAGTCTCATCTGACCATTTTCTCCCAGTATTTCACAGGCTTGTCTAAATGTTGTTGAGCAAGTTTTAAATGCTCTTGAACACATTTTTGTTCAGCAATGGAGTCTTGCATGGTGAGCATGCATACAGGCCATGGAGGGTGGGTGCAATACTTATTATTTTCTTTGAAAGAATTGTACCTGCTCATTCCAGGACTTTCTGTAGCTCTCAACAGGATGTCATTGGCTCTTGGACAACTCTTCTGATAATTCTTTTCACTCCTCTGTCTGAAATCTTGCAGGGAGAAGATGTCACGAGTGTGTCATCGCCTGATGTGATCTGGGGGCGATCTGGGATCAGAGATGTTAGGGAGTGCGGGGTTCATTCTCAGGTGAGTGCTATCAGGTGACCCAGCTCTCACCTCCCTAGCTAGTGCGAGGGTATAACACTGTATTGTTTTCCTGGTGTGCCCGCTGTGTCGCGCTACTCCAATCGCCGGGCATCAGGCATTACAACTTCAGTCACATCGTAAAGCACCTGGCCTTGGCCAGTTTTTGGTGATTTGATGTTGTTTCCACTTCCAGATTATGGCCCCAACAGTGCTGACTGGTACCTTCAGTAGTTTAGCAATTCTGCTTTAACCAATGCCATCAGTATGTTTTGCAATAATAAGGTTGCAAAGGTCTTGAAACATCTCCCTGTTTTGCCCATGATGAGAAGTTTCATGTGAGGTACCTTGGTAATGAGACACCTTTTTAAAGGCCATCAGTTGATCCAGCTGATATTTTTTTATTAAGTGGCAGGATTGCTTTCTAATTACTGAAAGATTACAGCTGGTGTTATGACTTTCCATGGATTTTTCCACCTCTCTTTCACCTTCATGTGTTCAATACTTTTTGTAACGCCAATATCCCTGCACTGCTCTGCTTCTCCCTACTGGTATAGAAACTGATGCACTCACTATCACAGTCGCACATGTGACGCCCTGGACTAACCAGGTAGTCACAGATAGACCCTCGCACTACACCTCTCCCTCAAAAAGGTGTCATCAGCCAAACTTTAAACCCTAGTCACCTCTCTCAGTGCTTGATGGACACACCAGGGGGGCAGAGCCAGGCGGTTGGCCACGCCCACCGAGGAGTTCAGAGGGCCTGAGGCAGGAAAACCACAGTCAGTCAGTCAGTCAGTAGTCAGTAGTGGAAGCAGGCCTGTGCCCAGGTCTCCGGCAGTCTGACAGGTGCCAGGGTTGGAGCCCTGGTACCTTGGCTAGGAGGAAAACGGTGGCCTTAATCTGCAGGAGCCGGGAAGATGGCTTGGTGGAACCGTGGTGGACCGGGACAGGGTAGTGGCCCACCGGTACCGACCTGGGGAACCGACTCGGAAACCGGAGCACAAAGGGGGTACTCAGACCCTGAAATGAGGTCCAGAATCCACTGGACTGAGTTAATTAACTGATTGCAGTCTGGACTATAGGTCCTTTTCCACCAAGTCCCGACCGAAGACAACAGCCCACCGAGGGGGATAGAAAGCCACCGCACAGGCAGAGAGATCCCACGGGACAGCGTCTGCGGGCAAAAGGGCTCTCCGGACATCTACCAAGCTGGGGAGCAGACTCCTGACGCTGCAAGCGCAGGCAGCCCAAGTACACAACATGGTGCAGGAGAAAGGCCAAGACCACCGAACCAGGTGGGGGACCAGGCACTACCATCAACTTGGTTTACCAGAGACTTGTGTGTGTCAATAACTGTGAGTACGACAGTGCCATCTGGCCGCGCACCGCCCTGCACCGCCCAGCTATCCCCAACGGGTCCCGGGGCCATCACCCCTACCCACGGAGGGGCTAACATCTTGCTGCACTACCATCTACCCCGGGGTGCCCAGTAATTGCAGCGGTGGCGTCCAACTTCACCACAACCCGTGGGTGGCGTCACAAACTCAAACACTGCTCCAGTCGTGCACCTACCTACCCCCATCCAAAAGCGACAGCACCCCTTTCAGAGCGAAGTGACCCCGGGTCCGGAGGCGCTCGAGCCACCCACCAGCAAGCCCGGATCCAACAAGCGGGTCGGCTGCAGCCGAGCGCGGGGCGGTACACATCGACTCTTCTGGCGTCACGAACAAGATACTTACCTATTCACTTACCTAGTGAAGTGCGCCTTGAAGTGAAGTCAGCTGTGATCCGTTGCGAAATTCTCAGAATCCGCCATCTTGCCGCCATCTTTTGGTGCAAAGATTCCCGCCAGTGTCTTCTTCCCCACAGAAAGGGCGCAAAAAACTAAAGCCCCGCCCCCTGGGAAAGCGGCCGTGAAGAAAAGCAAGAGGTCAAAAAGCGAAACTGATCGGCCAAAGAAGGGAGTGCCGCGAAAAGACCAAGGGGGAGCAGATGGAGGATGTCTGCTCCCAAGCCTGATGCCGGCCCCCGCGCCGACCGCTGGAGCGGCGGCGCTCGCAGAGAATAACGCTGGTGAGGAGGAGGTTATAGCTCCTGCTCCGGTCGCAGGAGCGGTGGGTCCAGAGGCTCTGGTGGTGACTCCCCATGCGACAGCTGGCGGCGAACCACCTGCCGCAGGAAGGATGTCGGCCCCGGCAGTCCGCACGGCCGCGACGGGAACGGCGCCCGGCTCAGAAGACCTCCCGATAGCCAGCTCGGAGCCAGAGGGGGCGACTGACGAAGAGGCCGCACCCTGGATGCTGGAGCTGAGGCGGCATGGGATCAGTTGCCGACGGGGACGGGGACGTGGTTGGAGAGGAAGCTGGCGCAGTTCTGTATCCAGGTACGGGTCGAGTCGATGCAGCAAGCTTTAGGTTGGAAGCAGGAGATGCAAAAGATGGTGGGTGTGGGCGGGCAAATGAGAGGCCCGCCTCATGGAAGGCACCCAAGCAGGATAAGGCCATGCAAACCCTTCCAGACCCGCCAACCCGTCAGGAGACAGGGCCCGCTCACGGTGAAATCGGCGAACTCTAGATGTCCCAGCGCCCGGAAGAAATGGCGCCGCCTGTGGGGCTGCCCCAGATCTCCATGCAAGCCTTGGGTGTAAGAAGGGCATACATGGGTGCTCAACTGCACGTCCGTCTCTCTCTGCCACCCTCTGACCAGGAGGATGGAGAAGAATATTGAGTGAGGTAACGGTTCCCGGCTACCATACTGCCCGTCCCCGAAGGGACTTTGTTGATTCCCGCTGTTTGACCCCCGTTACTGCCCGTTTAACTGAACATGGCTGAGAACTCGCGAGCCACCCAAATAATCCCAGACCACCCTTTCAGGTCCTACAGTCCCCGGGGAGGCTGGTTGGAGGATGGGCCTGCGGGATGTTGTAGGCCGAGGTCCCGTCACCATGCAGGCCGGTGACAATCCTCCGGGTCAGGGGTCCCCTGGGCGTGGGCCCTCTGAACGACTGCCGGGTAAGGAACTTATTACCCGGCCCGTATGGGCAATACCCGGACCCGAACCCGATTCCTGGACTGGGGAAAAGGGGTGCTGATCTGGTTTTTAGAGGCAGCATCAAGGTTTAGGTTTGCTTGGGTGGGCAAATGAAAGGACCCGGTCCCGTCCCGTTCCTGTTTAATAAAAATGTCTTTTATGTGTTTGCAACGTTAAAGTAAAGTGCCTCCCGTCTTGGGATGAACCAAAAGTAATCATACTTGTAAATATGTTAGTATATTTGTTAATTGTTTTTATCTTTTTCAGTTACAAAATAAACGGTGGTTGTCGGACAGCCCGCGGACGGTCTGTAGTTAACCAAAGGGGAGTGTGATGCCCTGGATTAGCCAGGTAGTCACAGATAGATCCCCACACTACACCTGTTCCCCAAAAAAGTGTCATCAGCCAAACTTTAAACCCTAGTCACCGTTCTCAGTGCTTGATGGACACACAAAGGGGGCGGAGCCAGGTGGTTGGCCACGCCCACCAAGGAGTTCAGAGGGCCTGAGGCAGGAAAAACAGTCAGTAAGTCAGTCAGTCAGTGGTCAGTAGTGGAAGCAGGCCTGTGCCCAGGTCTGCGGCAGTCTGACAGGTGCCAGGGTTGGAGCCGTGGTACCTTGGCTAGGAGGCAAATGATGGCCTTAGCCTGCAGGAGCCGGGAAGACAGCTTGGTGGAACCGTGGTGGACCGGGACAGGGTAGTGGCCCGCCGGTACCGACCCGGGGAACCGACTCGGAAACAGAGCACAAAGGGGTGTACTCAGACCCTGAAACGAGGTCCAGAATCCACTGGACTGAGTTAATTAACTGATTACGGTCTGGACTATAGGTCCTTTCCCACCCAAGTCCAGACTGAAGACAACAGCCCACCGAGGGGGATAGAAAGCCACCGCACAGGCAGAGAGATCCCCCGGGCCAGCGTCTGCGGGCAAAAGGGCTCTCCCGACATCTACCAAGCCGGGGAGCGGACTCCTGATGCTGCAAGCGCAGGCAGCCCAAGTACATAACACGGTGCAGGAGAAAAGCCAAGACCACCGAACCGGGTGGGGGACCAGCCGCAGCCAGCTGCGGGCACTGACCACCATCAACTTGGCTTACCACAGACTTGTGTATGTCAATAACCGTGAGTACAACAGTGCCATCCGGCCACGCACCGCCCTGCACCACCCAGCTATCCCCAACGGGTCCTGGGGCCATCACCCCTACCCAAGGAGGGGCTAACACCTTTGCTGCACTACCATCTCCCCCGGGGTGCCCAGTAATCACAGTGGTGGCATCCAACTTCACCACAACCTGTGGGTGGCGTCACGAACTCAAACACTGCTCCGGCCGTGCACCTACCTACCCCCATGCACCTACCTACCCCCATCCAAAAGCGCCAGCACCCCTTTCAGAGCGAAGTGACCCCAGGTCTGGAGGCGCTCGAACCACCCACCAACGAGCCCGGATCCGAGCGGCTCGGCTACAGCCGAGCGCAGGGCGGTACACACACAGTGCTCTTGTTGTCCCAGCTTCCAGGGCTTGTGCACGTTGCGCAGATCTTCTGGCAATGTGCTTAGGGTGAGTGCTCTCACACTCCTCAATTCTAAAAGGAGCAGCGTGGCATACGGTGGTCTCAGCCTGCAGGAGGCGGGAAGACGGCTCGGTGGAACCGTGGTGGACCGGGACAGGGTAGTGGCCCACCGGTACCGACCCAGGGAACCGACTCGGAAACCGGAGCACAAAGGGGGGTACTCAGACCCTAAAACGAGGTCCAAAAGCCACTGGACTGAGTTAATTAACTGATTGCGGTCTGGACTATAGGTCCTTTCCCACCCAAAGTCCCGACTGAAGACAAGAGCCCAACGAGGGGGATAGAAAGCCACCGCACAGGCAGAGAGATCCCACGGGCCAGCATTTGTGGGCAAAAGGGCTCTACTGACATCCACAAAGCCGGGGAGCGGACTTCCGACGCTGAAGCGCAGGTAGCCCACATACACACAACACGGTGCAGGAGAAAAGCAGAGACCACCAACCGGGTGGGCACCGACCACCATCAACTTGGTTTACCAGAGACTTGTGTGTGTTTCTAATCGTGAGTACACCAGTGCCCTCCGGCCACCCATCTCCCTGCACCGCCAAACAAACCCCAACGGGTCCCGGGGCCACCATCCCTGCCCACGGAGGGGTTAACAACTTGCTGCATAACATCTCCCCCGGGTACCCAGTAAACGCAGCGGTGGTGTCCACCTTCACCACAACCCGTGGGTTGCGTCATGAACTCAAACACGGCTCCGGCCGTACACCTACGTCCCGAAAAAGCGCCAGCCCCCCTTTCAGATCGAAGTGGACCATGGGGCCCCCGGGTCCGGAGACGCTCGAGCGACCACCCGGTGAGTCTGGATCTGAGCGGCTCGGTTGCCGCTGAGCACGGGGCGGTACATGCGCACTTTGGAAGTGTACCCAGCTTGTGACTGGAAGGCACTTGCTATTTAGGGCACTCTCCCATGTAGGGAGGTGCCGAGCAACTTTAGTGTCTAGTTAGTTTCTACACCAGCTAGTACATTGTCAGGTACCTGTTCTTAAACCTGTCCTGCCAGTAATGGAACCCAAACCCATCATGTCTGTACCAGAACCAGAACCTTTTCCTGCTTGTACCTTAACCTGAACCCATCCTGCCTGTACCAGAACTAGAAACCATCCTGCCTGTACCAGAACTAAAACCTATCCTGCCAGTACCTGTCCTGTCTGTACAGGATCAGAATCCAACCTGCTAGAACCTGAACCCATCCTGCCTGGCTCCAACTCTGAACCCATCCTGCCATCCATCCTGTACCAACTCCTGCCTGCTGATCCATCAACGCCCAGCCTTGAGGTCAGCTGCTGCAGTATCAAGACTGTCCGGGAGTGGTACCTGGTGTCTACCGGCAGCCAAGTCCAACCTCACCATCAGAGGCTCTGATGAAAACCCAGTAGGCATTTAGCCACGCCCGTCATGTGTCATTTCTCATCATTACACATAACTTAAATTATGGACATCTATGGTTTCAGTTCTATGCCTATATAGATTGGATGGGTTGTTGCTGACATCTGTTAAGAAATTAATGTCAATAGCACCTTTAGAAGTACAGTATATTTACTTAGAAAATTGGTGACATGTTCAATACTTATTTCACCCTCTGTATGTCTATGATGCTGTTGAGTTCAGGTCAGAAAACCATCCTGCTGTCCGGAAACCATAGTCTAAAATTGGACCATGTTTCATAGACCTCTTTATTCGGCCTAAGGAAAGCAATCTTTTTGTATCTCTTCCATATTGTATGAAGGTGCACTAGATATATGGAAGTATACTGGCTGTATAAAGCTTGATTGGTTTTATAAACATACAGTATGGTAGTGGTATGAAACTGTAGGAGTTTTATGCATGTAAATTGGTTGTATGTACTTGAACAAGGTTACATGGCAGTATGGCCAATGATATCGGCGACTATTTCACCTGGATGGCACGTCCTGAGACACACATTCAACTGAAATATTTTGCGGCGCAAGGAACCCACCAGCTCCCTGAGCTACAATACACACCGCCGGCCAATCAGAGACTGGCAGCTGACATCGGCGTTCCCATGACTGCGACGCATGACAGTAACCTCATGCGCTGCTATCTCTTGCACAAAGTCAGCAGGCTCTTGAATCATCTGTAGAAGAGAAGTCAGTGCAGAGTGAGAGCACAAAAAAATTTTTGTTTTGGACAAAAACTGGTAACAATATCCCAGGATGGGGCAGATTATATGAGGAAGGAGACCAGGATGGTGCACATTATATCAGGGAGAAGCCAGGATGAGGGATATTATACCAGGAAGGGGCCCAGGATGGGGAACATTATACCAGGGGACCAGGATGGGGCACATTATAACAGCAAAGGGACCAGGATGGGACACATTATACGATGACATGGACCTGGATGGGACATATTTTACCATGAAGGGGACCAGGATGGGACACATTATACCAAGAAGGGGAGCAGGATGGGGGACAATATACCAGAAATGGGACCAGGATGGGGCACATTATACTAGGATGGAGTCCTAGTTGGGAGACCTTATCCCAGGAAGGGGCCCAGAATGGGGAGTATTACTACTGAAAGTAGCTCAGGATGAGGGACATTATACCAGGAAAAGGCCAGGATGGAGGAGATAACTATATGGGGGAAGACATGTCTTTATAGGTGCTAGAATGCTACAAGACCTGGCCCATACATCTGATTAACATGTAGGTGGGGGCCCAGGTCAAAATTTTGCTAAGTATTTGATCGCATCCTGTCCCACCTGTCCCTTACTATACAGCACGCCATGTTGTTATGTAAAGCAACATCCATTATTACATAGCATTCTCTCTTTTTAATGTATAGCACCGTCCCTTACATAGCGTATTTGTTATTTTTGTTATTCATAGCATCTTCTCTTGTTAGATGTAAAATAACAGCAGTTGGAGCAACGTCTGAACAGAAGACCAGTCCATCAGCCTGCTCCATTGCGTCAACTGCCAGCGATTCAATGGAGCCCACAGCCCACTGGCAGATCAATGGCGCCCGCCACCGCATCAACCCACAAGCTCGCAGTATCGGCGAACCTCCGTCCACTGAGCCTCCTGAGCCGCGACACCCCCTCCTTCAAGCACACAGCATCGCCAAACCTCCATCCACTGACCCTTCTGAGCCGAGACACCCCCTCCTCCGAGCCCACAGCATCGTCGACCATGCGTCCCGAGACCTTCCTGAGCCGCTCCACCACCACCGCTCCCCCCTGTTGAGCTAACACGTTAGGATTCTTTGTTCCTATTTTCTTCCTTCAAATTTGGGGTGTGTCTAATAAGACGAAAAATACAGTAATTTGGACAAAGAAAAACACTACAGTAAAAACCTCATAACATTTGATTTGTGAAAGACAGTGATGATGGTATCATGCTTTGGGACCCTTTTGCTACATCTGGGCCAGGACTGAATGAATTCTGAATGTTATCAGGAACTTCCAAAAGGAAATATCAGGACACCTGTCCATGAATTGAATCTCAAAAGACCTTGTTTCATGCTGGACGAACCTAATGGTTCACAAACTTTTAAGCATCACCATATTGGAAGTATACTGATTATATGATGGCATGTTAGAGTGTAGATGGTATATACTGGATACATGGGAGTATCTAGTATCTCTATCTCAGCCATAAGCAAATATTGTTCTGGCAAGTAACTGGTTAATGAGTAGAGTTAGATCGAGAGTCCTGGGGCCCGACCAGCACTACCAGGAGGTGACTGCAGGCGGCTGAGGGAGAATCGTCATTGTGCTGAGCGCCTGGATTCCTGGATACATCAGTGATATTCCGCTTTCAGCCCTTTGATCCTAAATCTTCACAGAGAAAATGATTCTCATGAAAAGAAGAGAAAAATATCAAAGAGCTGGAATTAAAGATTATGAAAATGGGGAAAATGAAGGAGGGGGAGCAGCGCTCGGCAGGCTCGGCCTATAGGAGGCTGTGTGTCTATTACCTTATGTAAACACTCACCATGCTGATACAGCTTCTCATTTATTATAAGGTGCTGAAACTGCCTGGTGACCTTGCCATCTAATTTCCCTTATAAATAACAATGCTGAAGCATCTTTTCTGAGAATGTTATTTTGTTCCTCTGTTAGTCCTCCTGGAAATATACGAATAAACTGGATGGTGCTCTCTTCTTTTTCAAAATCTCAATTACCTGCACACAAACGCTGTCATAGAATCATAGAATGGTAGAATTGGACGGGACCTCAAGGGCCATTGGGTCCAACCCCCTGCGTGTGCAGGTTTTCCTAAATCATCCCAGCTATATGTTTATCCAGCTTCCTCTTGTAGATTTCCATTGATGAAGAGCTCACTGCCTCCCATGGTAGCCTGTTCCACTCTCTGGCTGCCCTCACTGTCCGAAAGTTTTTTCTAATGTCTAATCTGAATCTCCTTCCTTTTAGTCTCATCCCATTGCTTTTTGTACTTCCTTGTGTTAATGAGAATAGGGTAGTTCCCTCTACACGTAGACCTTTCAGATATTTGTAGACCGCTATTAAGTCTCCTCTCAGCATTCTCATTTGCAAACTAAACATTCTAGTTCTTTTAGCTGATCCTCATAGGATATGGTTTGCAGACCTTCTACCATCTTGGTTGCTCTTCTCTGGACTTGCTCCAATATATCGATGTCTTTCTTGAATTTGGTTGCCCAGAACTGTACACAGTATTCCAGGTGGGGTCTGACCAGGGCAGAGTATTGGGGAATAATGACCTCTCTTGAACTAAATTAAATGCTTGTCTTGATACATCCCAGAATTTGTTGGCCTCTTTAGCTGCAGCACCACACTCTTTGCTCGTGTTAAATCTGGGATCCACTATTATGCCGTAGTCCTTTTCCCCGGTGCTATCACTCAGTTAAATTGCTCCCTTAATATATACACTTTTTACCCAGGTATAGGACTTTGCATTTGTCCCTGTTAAACACCATTCTGTTTGCATCGGCCCATTGTCGAGTGTGTCTAGATCCTTGTGAATACGGTCTCTTTTCTCTCTAGTGTTGGCTACTCCTCCTATCTTAGTATCATCTGTGAATTTTATGAGTTCCCCAATAATTCCGTTGGCCAGATCATTTATTAAACAGCACTAGTCCCAGGACAGAGCCTTGCGGCACCCCCCTTTTGACTTTCTTCCGATTTGATGTGTAGACCTTTAGTATTACACTTTGTGCAATTAAGCCAGTTGTGAATCCATCTAACTCATGAGGATGTGTGCCGCCCCGTGGCCTCCTTACCTTCAGGTCGTCTCAGGGTCTTCAGGGACGGCGCGTCCTGGATCCTTCTTGTCACAGGTAGGTTGACTTCTATAGGATTCGTGACGCCACTCTCGGTATTGCGGTCAGGGCGACTGCCACTGGAGATTAGGGGATGCCTAGGGCTGATGTTGAATGCAGTTAGATGTTGTGGCCTCCCAAGAGTGAGTCTGGCCCCAGGGCCCAATTTGGGGGTGTGGAACCACCGGTCGCAGAATGACTCACACGCACAGCAAGAATGTCTTTCAGGGTTTTTACTCACTTCAGGTTGCAGGGGTGAGTAACCCGGGCGAAGCTGTGATAGACAGGTAGAACCAGGAATTCCTTCAGGCTGACTTGTGAGGGTGGCTACTGATTCGCCTTCCTAGCCCTTGTGTTTTTGTGGTGACCCAGACTTGCAGTCCTACGGGGTCATCCAGGGAAGTTGCTTCTGCCTGTTCTCCTCTTTTTCGGCCCGTCTGCTTGTAGCCTGGACCAGGTCACTCCGGCTACTTGCCTCTTGTGAACTATGGGCCCTCTCGTTGCTACGTGGCTCCGGACTCTGTGATGTTGTGGTGGAGGGTATGAAGTACCCCCACCTGCAGGTTAAGCAGGCCAACTGAATGGGCCCCTGCTCTGGGGACCTGTAACCCTGTGCGGGCCTGGTCCTCTCCTGGCAGTCCCCGTACTCAGCCACCCCTTTGCACTCCAGCCTTGGGTGGATTTCGGGCGGCACTACCAGATGACCGTTCTTCTCCGTCAGTAACCACTGCACCTGCGGTGTCTGACTAGTGGCAGCCTCCAGGTTTCGTCCTTGCGACTGCTCTCCCTGAGCTTCACTTCAGACTGGCTCACTATACCCTCCCCTCTGTGCCTGTCTACGCAACTTAGCAACCAGATTCTCTACCACACCCCTTGAGTGGAGATGGAGGCCACGCCCCCCCTGGATTCCCCAGGGGTCCCTTCAAAGGTAAATGTGGGAGACCTGGTTACTACGCGCCTGTGTAACCACATCCCGGTCAGCCTTCTGGATTACCTGTATTGAACTGCCCTCAGCATGGGTGCCTGACCAGGTCAGGGGCGCCACAGATGTTATATGATACTTTATTTAATGCCTTAGGGCTGCTTTACATGCTACGAGATCGCTAGCAATTACGCGATAGCACCCACCCACGTCATTGTAACGATATGTGGTGATCGCTGCCGTAGCGAACAATATTGCTACAGCAGCGTCACACGCACATAACTGCTCTGCGACGTCGCTGTGACTGCTGAACAATCCCTCCCTCAAGGGGGAGGTGCGTTCGGCGTCACCGCGACGTCACAGCGACGTCACTAAGCGGCCGCCCAATCAAAGCGGAGGGGCGGAGATCAGTGGGACGAACATCCCGCCCACCTCCCTCCTTCCTCATTGCTGGCGGGACGCAGGTAGGGAGAGGTTCCTCGTTCCTGCGGTGTCACACGTAGTGATGTGTGCTGCCACAGAAACGAGGAACAACATCGTTACTGCAGCAGCAACGATAATTGAGATTAGGGGGGGATGTCACCGATTAGCGATTTTGAATGTTTTTGCGACGATTTAAAATCGCTAATAGGTGTCACATGCAATGACATCGCTAATGCGGCCGGATGTGCGTCACAAAATCCGTGGCCCCAACGACATCGCTTTAGCGATGTCATAGCGTGTAAAGCCACCTTTAGTGAAGTCAAGGTATACTATACACACGGCAATCCCCTAGTCCAACCATTCAGTGACTTTGTTGTAGAAGGAAATCAGAAGACGACAGAAGAATTAGAGATTTCTCGATTTTGGGGGTCCTCCTGTCTGGTTGTGTTGATAACTTCATAGCTGCCCCGTCTTCTTGATTTATTACAGGCTCCTCAAGTGACAGCCAGAGATCGGTGACAATGTATCAGCGGAGTCAGGCATTGCTACTGATAGGATTTTATGGAATAAATGATTTTATTTCAAACGTCGTGTCCTGGTGAGAGATAATCAGCGCCCAAACAGAACGCGGACCACCCCCCACCACCATCATGGCTCAAAATTATTCACAGACTCTCCATGTTAATGTTTCTCTGCTTCTAAAATCCGACCTCACCGGGCCAGATCCAGTCGTTACATTTATAATCCTTATCGGCTCCATTGCACTAGTGATATGTAATGGTGTGCACTGTTCTTTATGACTGTTTTCAGCGTTTCTGATGTATCATTGTGCCTTCTTTTTTAACCCTTTACAATTTCTATTTTTGGGGTTTTGTTTTTTTTCCCTCCTGACATTTTTATATTACCACTGACAAAGCCACATAGGGGTTTAATTAATATATGAGTTATAGTTTTGAATTCTGCCATTAATTTTTCCACTTAATGTACTGGACAAAAGAAAGAAAATTTAAATATTGTGAAATGGTAAAAAAAATAAAAATTAAAAAAAAATTAACAAAAAATGCAACCATTATTTTTGGGGTTTTGTTTTTATGACATGCATTTTGCAGTAAAAAATTACCTGGAAACATGACTGTCCTGGTCAGTACAATTACATTGATACCCAACATTTGTTTTCATTATTTTTTTTTTAAATGGAAAAAAATTCTGAGAAAATGTATTAAAAAAAAATTAGAATTAGGTTTGTGTCACAATTTTCAAGATCCATAACTTTTTCTTATTTTTCTTTTACTGCTTGATTTTTTGCTTACCATTTTGGACGACATACGATTTTGTGATTGCTTTTCACTGCATTTTTGGGGGGTACAAGCAGTTACCAAAAATGGACATTCTGATGGGTTTTTTTGCTCTACAGCCTTTACCATATTATACTTCGATAGGTCGGACGTTTGTGGCAATGGCGATACCAAATATGTCTTTTTTTTATTTTTTTTTAGAAGTAAAGGGAGGGTGCCTTGAATGTTTTTTAAACTTTTTACTTAAATTTTAGTTCTATATACTGCCATATTGCAGTTTTACAGTGTGTGATGACATTGAGCTTCCTAAGGCTGGAAACACACTTATGCGTGTAAAATCGGTCCGAGTTGCATGATAAAAAGTCGGACGATTTCAGTTCACTTTATGATCAGTGTGCAATGCAACTGCACTGCGATCCTGGGATTTTTCTCATGATTGCAGTGCGTGTGCAATGCGTGTTTGATGCGTATGGGATCCGTTTTTACTATGTCATCTGCCATTCAGCTCTGCTACATCGCCGCTGACAGCAGACACAGACAGAGCCGCACGATCAGAATGAAGTCGGATGAACTTCACCTGACTTCATTGTCATCCTGCGGCTCTGTCTGTGTGGCATGGCCCCTGATTTTCGGTCATCGGTGAAGGTCTCGCCGGTGACCGCAAATACCCTGAGTGACCGCAGTGAGCCACGCGATCAGTGGTGCCGTCTCTGAGGTTACCCGCGGCCACAGCAGCAGTCCTCCCACTGAGATCTGTGGCCGCGGATAACCTGAGTGACGTCATCGCTGATAGCGCGACTCACTTCAGTCGCTGCGGGGAGCTCACAGAGAGCGGTCGTGGTCTGTGACTGCTTTCTGTCAGCTTCCAATGTAGCAGAGCTGACAGCATCGACCTCTGTGGATTACGTCGGACATGGAAGAGTATTTGGGGACTTGAATAAAGTGGTGAAAGAGGGTTGGTTTTTTTGTTATTTATTTCAAATAAAGGATTTTTTGGTGTATGTCTTCATTTTCTTAAACTTACAGGTTAATCATGGAAGGTATCTCGGGGAGATGCCTGCCATGATTAATCTAGGACTTAGTGGCAGCTATGGGCTGCTGCCATTAACTCCTTATTACCTCGATTGCCACCGCACCAGGGCAATTCGGGATGGCCGGGTACAGTCCCGAGACTGTCGCATCTAATGGATGCGGCTATTCCGGGTGGCTGCTGGCTGATATTGTTAAGGTGGTTGGCTCCCCATAACATGGGGCTCCCCATCCTGACAATACTAGCCTTCAGCCGTGTGGCTTTACCCTGACTGGTATTAAAATTGGGGGGAACCGCACGCCGTTTTTTTAAAATTATTTATTTTACTGCATGATATAGACCCGCCCACCAGCAGCTGTGATTGGTTACAGTGAGACAGCTGTCACTCATCGTGGGGGCATGTCTGACTGCAACCAATCATAGGCGCCGGTGGGCGGGTAAAGCAGGGAATACGAGATTGAATGAGCGGACAGCTTTTTCAAAAGAGGAGAAGCCGCCGGAGTAGTGTGAACGCCGCGTCGGTGATCGGGGATCGGTGAGTATGAGAGGGGGGGGAGGAATAGACCGACATGAACAGAGAGAGAGAGAGACCGACCGACAAACCGACCGACAAAGAGAGAATAGAGACCAAGAGGGAGAGACCGACTGATAGAGATAAAGATTGAACGACATTGTGAGACCTCACTCATTTCCAGTGTTTTGTGAAACATGTGTGTCGCCCGGGGACCAGGGGGTACTCAGATCCGGGCAACGGGGTCACTTCTGTGGGTATCACGGTGGCGTGACCCGGTCTGTGATCCCAGGCTCCACAGTAAAAGGGGGTTTGTTAAGGGAGATTGTCCGTGACGCCACCCACGGTTGTGGTGATTATATGGACACCACCGCTGCTCTTTATGGGGATCCCGGGAGCGATGGTATGGAGCAGCTAGATGTTAGTCCTCCCCTCCGTGGGTAGGGGGTTGGTTGTCCCGGGGCCCGGTGATGGGGTAAGCAGGGAGCAGGGCGCAGTGCTGCAGTGCGGTGCCCGAGGGCACGGGTGTACTCACAAGAAAGTCACACGGAGTCACTGGTAAACTAGGAATTGCCGGTGTCCGCAGCCTTCGGTACGGGGGTGTTAGTGTCCCACACACGGTGCAGCAGCCCTTGTTGTTCCTTCCCTGCAGCCAAGTGCCTTTCTCTCCTCTCTCTTCCTCTTTCTCCTCAGCCGGGAACGGGGAATCCACTCCCCTGTAGTGATCCGGGTACCCAGGTACCGAGGGGCCACCGCCCTGCTCCGGCTACCTGTTCTGGCCCCTTCCTCACTACGGCCTGTCCCGGCCCTTTCGGAGCACGCTTCACTCCCAGCCTGGGAGCTACAACTTCAGACTTCTGTCCTGTCTGCCCTCCACACACTCTCTGCTCCAGCCCCTCCCCTCTCCTCTGCTTTTCTCTTACACTGGGGCTGTGGCTTGTCTGGCTGCACCGGTGTGAGATCAGATTACCAAGGAGGATTAACTCTTTCTGTGACAACCTGGCTGTGCCAGGGCGTCACACATGCGATAAATGTATTTAGAAAAACGAATGTCACTAGGATGGTGTGAGTGCCGGTCCGTGTGACATTCGTTTATTTACCCGCTCCCATAGAGTTGCATTGGAGAGACTCGCGCGAGAAACTCTCCAAAACGCAGCATACTGCGATTTTTTTCTCAGTCTGATTTGGACTGAGAAAAAAATAGCAGATGGAAGCTACCTCATTGATTAACATGTGTCCGAGTGCAATGCGAGAATTTCTCACATTGCACTACTGTGAGAAAATCGCAAGTGAGAAGCCGGCCTAAGAAGCCAACTCACAGGCTGTTTGATAGAGAAGCAAGACATTAAACCATCGGCACCTGGCTCTATATATCTGCACTATACATGTACAATGAATGTTAGGAAGTGTTTATTGTGGCATGGTGGCAGGAAGGGACATTCAGCAGACATCGGGGACTGCAGGGTACGGACCCAAATATAAGACTGTCTCACTGTATCCTGGATAGTTGGGACTTTTGTTTTGGATTTATTCATGGTTGTAGCAGCCATAACTTTTAATTTTATTGTAAACGTCATTATATGAGTTGTTGCTTTTTTCTAGATGAACTGTAGTTTAAAGGGAACCTATCACCCGATTTTTCCCATATAAAGTACGGCCTGCAGCTTTCAGCCCTCTGTTACAGCATTCTTGTATGCTATATACTGTATGTATCCAATTGGCTCTACAAGAAGCAAAAAAGAGCTTTTATTATACTCATATACACTGCAGTCCAAGTTGATGGGACTCTCTGGTCTTGATCCAGCGCCTCCACGCTTCCTTCAATGGCCGTCTTCCTTCCCTGCTTCACGTGGATGACGTGTTCTACATTATCCACACTCTGGGCCCCATCGCGCTCCTGCGCGGGCGCACTTCTATCAAGGGCAGAGCAAAGCACTGTATCGCACATGCACCGCCTTTACCTATGGGTTATCATTGCTCTCTGGCCCTTCCTCGCGCACTACAGTAGCTTGCTCTGCCCTCAGCAGGGCTGAGAGAAGTGCGCCTGCACAGCAGCACAATGGAGACACGGTGTGTATGGCGTAGAACGCATGGCGCGCCTTCAGACTGTACCGCCGTGTATATGAGCATAATAAAAGCTCTTTTTTGTGTCTTGCAGAGATAGTATATGTTGTAACCAGGGGCTGGCTGGCAAATTTTGGCCTGGGGGCAAGCACAAAGCAGTGGCCCATGATTAGCATCCTATATTGGTTCTGATTCATTAAAGAGGTGAGCCGAAATTAAATTTAATTTTCCTCCTAAATCTTCAAAGTCCTAGTCTAATCTTATTTCTAATATACTTTAGTGAGGGAAGGAGACGGAATTTTTAATTACTCTATTTAACTGCTTTATTTTATTTTTTTTTCTACTACTTCCTTCGTCTGAAGTTCCCCAATGCCTGCTGGGATACTTAAACATCATTAGGGCGCAGAGGCTGTCGTCACTGCCGCAGCATCTGCTCCCACCCTAAACTGAAGCATCATCAGTGACCTCCGTGCTCTACTGAGCACGCGCTGTTTGTCAATTCCAACTTATGCTGAGTAGATTCTTGTCACTGTGGAATATACTTCTCAGTGCACAATAACAAAGCGATCTCTCTAGCTCTGATTAGAAGTGATGTCACTTGCAGGGGTGGCGCTGGTCTATGCTTCTTTACTAACAATGTGCAATGACAGTGCGCTCTGTTGCAGGGTCAACACTTCTACTCAGAGCCAGTGAGGGAGTGCGCTGTCATTTGGTGCAGAAATCTGGTGCATACATTTCAGCACCAAATTTGCATCTCCTGGCAGACAACCGTACTGAAACAGTGTCACATCAAAACTGTTTTTGTGCGGCTTTTCTGCTGAGAGATGCAGATTTGGTGGTGGAATTTATACACCAAATTCCTTCACCAAATCTGCATCTCCTGGAAAAAAATCCTATCAATACCGCATTAAAACTGCATCATATTTTGATGCGGTTTTTTGCCAGAAGATTTTTGCCAAATTTGGTGTATAAATTTCAGCAACAAATCTGCATCTCTTTTCTAAAAAATACAATTTTTGCCAGGAGATGCAGGTCTAATTGAACTCAGTGCACCTGAGGTGAGGTCACTGAGTTTAGTCAATTCATCTGAGGTAAGTTTACCTGTGTTCACAGGTGGCATACTGTGGAACTTCCAGCTGTGACTGCACATAAACTCAGTGATGTCACCGCTCACAGCTGCGGCTCAGTCAGTGTCTGCCTGAAGCCGCAGTGGGCGATCATGTTTCCTAATGTGCCCGTACTTCAACTTCAGTATGTTGCAGAGCCAGGATCGTCATAGGACCTCAATGGATTATGTCGGACCTGGATGTATGTGGAGTTAATAAATTGAAGAAAGAGGGTGGGTTTTTATGTATTTTATTTCAAATATAGGATTTTTTTTGGTATTTGTGTTTATTTCTTTTCCCTTACAGGATTAGTAATAGGGGTCTTATAGACCCTACGCATTACTAATCTAGGGCTTTGTGGCAGCTGTGAGCTGTCAGTAACCCCTTATATTACCCCGATTGCCACCGCACCAGGGTAGTTGGGATGAGCCAGGTTAAGTGCATCTAATGGGTGCGTCTAAGTGCATCTAATGGGTGTTACAATTCTGGGCGGCTGCTACTTTTAGACTGGGGGCCAATAACCATGGGCCTCCCCAGCTTGAGAATACCAGCCCCCAGCTGTCACCTTTTTCTTGGCTGGGTGTCAAAATTGAGGGGACTGCATGCCGTTTTTTAAAATTATATATTTAAATAATTTTTAAATAAGCAATATAGGGTCACTCTTATTTTCGGGCAGCAGCCTATAGCCATATGCTTTACATGCGCTGGGTATCACAATATGGGGGGAGAGTGCAGTCTCAGTTAGGAAGTAGTAGAGAAAATCAAACCGTTATATAGAGTAGTGAAGGAATGAGACGTAATTTTGAATTTAGAGCATATTAGAGAAAAGTTTAGATTATGAAATTAGATAGGTATAGATTTAGGGGTAAAATAAAATAGTTTTATTGCAGATATTGATGTAGTACAGCGGACTAAGCTGCACTTCATCAAAGTGCATTTTCCCTTAAAGGGGTTGTGTTAAGTTTGGAAGTTAGCCTTTATCTCCAGGATAGGAGATAACTCCGTAATCCCTGGAGATGCACTCATTTGGTATGCACATGCTCGACCTCCACTCTAAAGAGCCTCATCTGAATAGAACCCTGGTGATGTGAAACTCAATCCAGAAGAGGAAATGAGGAGACCAGTAGAGGACATTGGTATGGTACCAGCAGGGCCGGATTATAGGCTGGGCAGGCGGGGCTGCCGCCCAGGGGCCCCCACCACAAGAGCCTCCAAGGGGGCCCCCACCACAAGAGCCTCCAAGGGGGCCCCCACCACCATCTGTCTTCGGCTTCCTGTGTTGGCGGCCCCCATGATCATAGCTGGCTTTATCATCTATATGTGAGTAGTGCAGTTGCACAGTGTGCCGTCCGCCAGGCTCCAGAGGGGGGCGGTGCAGGGAGACAGATGTCATTTTGATTTTCAGCTCCCTCACTGCGTGTTTCTCTCTGCCGCGGCTGTTATCTGCCCGAGAGGATTGTGGGGGCGGGAAATTCATCGTCTCTGATGTGTCACGGCCATCCTGCTGCTGTGGATGCAGCCTGGACTGTCCATGAGAGATGCAGGCTGTGATAGAAGGACCCGCGGGATGTCAGCTGTGAGAGTAAGGTCACTCAGCAGGGCAGGGGGAGGGGGTGTAGAGGGGGCTACAGTGCTCTCCAAGTAACTCCAAAACAGAGCTATCAGTAAGGGGGAATAACTGTATATAGCTGTAAATGAAAGGTGGAGACAGGGACATTTTATTGCAAGTGGTGTATATTTTGTCCCTGGAGTTTGGGGGGGGGGGAGTCCATTTTACTGCAAGAGGTGAAGTGTGTATGAACGACCTACATAGGAGCTACATTGCAGTATAGTCCCTGACAACCACCATTGTTTAAAGCTACCTACACCTCCTTAATTACACTATTCCCTTTTCATATAATCAGAATTTAAGCCCCTTCCCTAGATTATAATCATATAATAATGCCCCCTCCCCCACTAGATTGCAATCTTATAATAATGCCCCCCCCCCTCCACTGGAGTATAATTATACAATAACACCCTCCCCACACTAATATATAATCATAGCATAACGCCCCACAGAGATTATAATCATATAATAATGCCCCCCACGTAGATTATAATCATATAATAATGCCCCCTCCGCCACTGGAGTATAATCATAGGATAACACTCCCCTCACCTGGAGAGCAATCATAAAATAATGCCCCCCCACCCCTTCCCCTGGAATATAATAGAGTAAAACACCTCACTAATGGAGTATAATCATAAAATCACGCCCCCTCCCTGGAGTGGAGTATAATCATAGAATAATGTCCCCCACCCCTTTGACTACTGTATAATCATTATCCCCTTTTTGAGTATATTCATACACTAACTTATTGTGATATAACCGCCTCCTGGAGTATAATTACATACACCCCTTGCAGTAAAATGATGCCCCCCCCCGGAATTTAATGTGTTCTTTCCATGTACATGTGCCAGACGTATTGCTGAGTGCCATTCACTGACAGCTATCAGTTTTGTTATTCATATTGACTTCATAAAATTTTGTCATAGTATTATAGTACTCAAAATTTAACTCCTTCACCCCGATTTTCCGGTTTTTTTTTCTCCCCTTCTTCTGAGAGCCGTAACTTTTTTATTTTTCCATCAATCTTGCCATATAAGGGCTTATTTTTTGCGTGACAAATTGTACTTTTGAGTGAAATCATCAGTTTTACCATATATTGTACTAGGAAACAGGGAAAAAAATCCAAGTGCGATAAAATTGCAAAAAAAGTGCAATTGCACGATTGTTTTTGGGTTATTTTATTCACCATGTTCACTATATTGTAAAACTACCATGTCAGTATGATGCCGAGTTCATAGATACCAAACAGGTATATTCTTACTTTTATCTAAGGGGTTAAAAAATATTCAGAAGTTTGTTAAAAAAAAGAATTGTGCTTTTGGTGCCATTTTTTGAAACCCGTAGTGTTCTAATTTTTTGGGATGTGAGGCCCAGGAACTGCTAATATTTTTGCGGCTTGAGCTGGTGTTTTCAATTATACAATTTTTATGTAGTTGCTACTTTTTGATCGCCCATTATTGGATCTTTTTAAAAATTTTGTGGCTACCCAAAAACATAATTTTGGCATTTGGATTTTTTTCTCGCTACACCATTTACCGATCTGATTAATTGATTTTATATTTTTATTGATCGGGCATTTCTGAACTCTGAGATATCAAATATGTGTATATTTTTTTAACTGTTTTATTTTCAGTGGGGCGAATGAGGCATGATTTGAACTTTTTATTTATTTTTTTACATTTTGTATTTATTTTACTTGTCCCCTTGAGAGCTATAAGGATCAGCAGTCTGATCGCTTGTGCATCCCTGTTGAACAGAGCTGTACAGCTCTGATTAGCAGAAATACAGCATTTCTGTGTGAGTCAGCGCTCTATCGACTGTGACAGAAAATATGTCATGATAGCAACAAGGGTCATTACATGGCCCGCCACTACCATAGCAACCATCGACTTCCCATGATCGTGTCAAGGGGCCACCGATGGCGGCAGAGAACAGCGCGATCCTCGATCTTTCTGTGTGTAAGTGGACAGCTGTGAGTTATCCTGGACTGTATCTGTATTGTCGTACTGGAAATCTGAATGTGGTAGAACAGGATAAGACACATGTTCATTGGATTTATATCTAAATGCTACAGTTCGCGCTCTACTGTTATGGCTAAAAATGTTAACGTTTATGGGGCCCCCACCAACCTTAATCCGGCCCTGGGTACCAGTGAACAGCGAGATGCCAGTAGGTGAGTTAAAAGGAGCTTTGGTATCTGAATTTTTTGGATCAGTGGGGGATTTATGCAGCCAGACCCCATTTTCAAGGTATTTTTATCATGATTTTCAGTAGCTGTACCTGTGGGTAGCTGCAAAACATTGTTTATCAGGCAACCCTTAACACAATACTTGCTGTTCCATATACAAAAGGCCCTCCAAACGTATGAGGCACACCAGTGCCATACACTCTGTACTCACAAAGTGTGTCTTATATTTAAAGGGGTTAAGCAACATTTATAATTTGATGTCCTATCCTTAAGATGGCCCATTATCTTATCTGTGTCGCCCAGGGATAGGGGTACTCAGATCCGGGCCAAGGGTCACTTCAGTAAATATCACAGTGGCGTGACCCGGTCTGTGATCCCAGGCTCCACTGTAAAAAGGGGTTATTGTAAAAGGGTATTGTCCGTGACGCCACCCACGGGTTGTGGTGATGGTGGACACCACCGCTGCAGTGAAGGTGCGGGACTCCCGGGAACGGTATTGGGGCGCAGCTTTGGATGTTGACCCCTCCGTGTGTAGGGGCAGTTGGTCCCGGGGCCCGTTCGGGGATATGCAGGGCGCAGTGCTGCTGTGCGGTGCCTGAGGGCACGGGCGTACTCACAAGTATTTCACACAGAGTCACTGGTAAACTAGGAATTGCCGGTGTCTGCAGCCTTCGGTACGGATGGTGTTTGGGTCCCTCACACAGTGCAGCAGGATCCGGTTCTTGCCCTGCAGCCAGACACTTCTTTCTCCTTCCAAGTCGGGACCGGGGAGCCCACTCCCCTGCAGTGATCCGGGTCTTCCCTTGGTTCCGGCGGGCCGCTACCCTGCCCCGGCTACCTCGGGCCCCTTCCTCACCCTTCCCTTCTTCACAGCAGCCAGGAGCTATGCTCTCTTCACACTCCTCACAGACTCTCCTCTCACCCCTCTCCTCCTGCTCAGTTTAGCACTTACACTGGGGGGGGGGGGGGGGGTGTCTGTCCTGCTGCACTGGTGTAGGATCAGGTTACCAAGGAGGAGAATGTCAAAAATAGCAACAAGAAGAGGAGATAAAAACTCCCCCAAAAAAGTATTATAAAATGTACTCACAGCAAAAAAGGGCAACCAGTCCAGTTAGCCCAGGCCAACATATCTAATGCACAAACAGGATGCAGACAAGCCTCTCAACATGATGGACACTTCACAGGTGCAAGGTAAATTGCACACTAGTGGCGCGCATAGGGCACTGTTCACACTTGTATGCGCATGGTGTCCAGCCAGCAACCTATTACCACGCCCTTACTATTAGATTAGGCGGGTTACTCGGACACTACTCACTGCAGCACGCAAGGGACAGAAATTCCACTATGCACGGCCGTATTAAGAGGCCCGGCTGCACCCCGCATAGTTAAAGTGCAAAAAATACATATAAAATATATGTGAGGTATTAGTTTGTAAATTGGCCAATGTACGTAAGCCCACAATCCTCATCACGGATCCTCACGCTTGCGGGTCCCTACACTGATAAATATCAAAAATAGCAACAAGAAGAGGAGATAAAAACTCCCCCAAAAAAGTATTATAAAATGTACTCACAGCAAAAAAGGGCAACCAGTCCAGTTAGCCCAGGCCAACATATCTAATGCACAAACAGGATGCAGACAAGCCTCTCAACATGATGGACACTTCACAGGTGCAAGGTAAATTGCACACTAGTGGCGCGCATAGGGCACTGTTCACACTTGTATGCGCATGGTGTCCAACCAGCAACCTATTACCACGCCCTTACTGTTAGATTAGGCGGGTTACTCGGACACTACTCACTGCAGCACGCAAGGGACAGAAATTCCACTATGCACGGCCGTATTAAGAGGCCCGGCTGCACCCCGCATAGTCAAAGTGCAAAAAATACATATAGAATATATGTGAGGTATTAGTTTGTAAATTGGCCAATGTACGTAAGCCCACAATCCTCATCACGGATCCTCACGCTTGCGGGTCCCTACACTGATAAATATCAAAAATAGCAACAAGAAGAGGACATAAAAACTCCCCCAAAAAAGTATTATAAAATGTACTCACAGCAAAAAAGGGCAACCAGTCCAGTTAGCCCAGGCCAACATATCTAATGCACAAACAGGATGCAGACAAGCCTCTCAACATGATGGACACTTCACAGGTGCAAGGTAAATTGCACACTAGTGGCGCGCATAGGGCACTGTTCACACTTGTATGCGCATGGTGTCCAGCCAGCAACCTATTACCATGCCCTTACTATTAGATTAGGCGGGTTACTCGGACACTACTCACTGCAGCACGCAAGGGACAGAAAATCCACTATGCACGGCCGCATTAAGAGGCCCGGCTGCACCCCGCATAGTCAAAGTGCAAAAAATACATAGAAAATATATGTGAGGTAAAAAGATAAAAACTCCCCCAAAAAAGTATTATAAAATGTACTCACAGCAAAAAAGGGCAACCAGAGTACATTTTATAATACTTTTTTGGGGGAGTTTTTATCTCCTCTTCTTGTTGCTATTTTTGATATTTATCAGTGTAGGGACCCGCAAGCGTGAGGATCCGTGATGAGGATTGTGGGCTTACGTACATTGGCCAATTTACAAACTAATACCTCACATATATTCTATATGTATTTTTTGCACTTTGACTATGCGGGGTGCAGCCGGGCCTCTTAATACGGCCGTGCATAGTGGAATTTCTGTCCCTTGCGTGCTGCAGTGAGTAGTGTCCGAGTAACCCGCCTAATCTAATAGTAAGGGCGTGGTAATAGGTTGCTGGCTGGACACCATGCGCATACAAGTGTGAACAGTGCCCTATGCACGCCACTAGTGTGCAATTTATCTTGCACCTGTGAAGTGTCCATCATGTTGAGAGGCTTGTCTGCATCCTGTTTGTGCATTAGATAAGTAGGAGAATGGCCTGTACTTTGCTGGATTTTTGCAGGCTCTGTCACACCCTGGTTTTGCCAGGGCGTCGCACACCCCCTTGGTAAAACACAGCCCGTCCTCGGGCTGCTTGCGCACCGACATTTATTGAACGGAAACTGAAAAAAAGATAAAACAGTTTTACAAGTATACTAACAATAATACAATTATATTAACCGGAGCGGGACCGGGCCCTCCCGCTTTCCCACCCAAGTAACCTAGACCTTGGTGCCACCACTACAACAGGTGGCACCCCTTTTCCCCAGTCTGGAAAACGGGAGCTGGCCCAGGCCACCCAAGTGGGACGGGTACGGAACGGGGACCCCATTAACTACGGGGCTTTGCTGCCAACGCAGCCTCCTCCAGCCACTTTCCCCAGTCCACCACAGGGCAACGCGGGTCCCCAATGCCACCTCACTCACGGTGACACTGTCCAAAATACCCCAGCCTCCACTGCCTGCAGTGCGGGTACGGTGGACCGGGCTCTCTAACGGGAACTGTCCTCGCTCCTTAACTTACAGGGTGCGGCTACCGTTGCGGCCGGGTGGACTGCCGGAGCCGACGTCATCTGAGTTGATTGCCGCTCCCGTTGCGGCCGGGCGGGCTGCCGGAGCTGACATCCTTCCTGTGGCATGCGGGTCACCGCCAGCTGCTACACAGGGAGTCGCCACCAGAGTCTTGGGGTCCGCCACTGCCGCGACCGAAGCGGGGGCTGCAGCTTTTTTCTCCCTCTCCCGGATGGTACGGGCGAGGACATTGGGCTGCTCAGACAGGGTGGACATGGCGCTGCACCTTCAGGGTCCAGGAACAAGACGGGTGCAGAGTCCTGGCATCCCTGCTTCTTATCTCCTCAGTCACATGAGGCAGGATCTTCACCCGCTCCCCCCTTGTTTTACTACAGCACTTCTCTCTTTGGGGGCGGGGCTTCACTTTCGCACCTCTACTGCTCGGGGAAGACGACTCGAGCGGGAAACTTTCGCGCCAAGATGGCGGAACTTCAACTTTTTCGGCTGGACACCGCTGACGGACGGGACAAGGCACACTTCCACCGGTAAGTGGATGGGTTCGATCCTGTTCGTGACGCAAATTTGTATCGCCCAGGGATAGGGGTACTCAGATCAAGGCCAAGGGTCACTTCAGTAAGTATCACGGTGGCGTGACCCGGTCTGTGATCCCAGGCTCCACTGTAAAAAGGGGTTATTGTAAAAGGGGATTGTCCGTGACGCCACCCACGGGTTGTGGTGATGGTGGACACCACCGCTGCGGTGAAGGTGCGGGACTCCCGGGAACGGTGTTGGGGCGCAGCTTTGGATGTTAACCCCTCCGTGGGTAGGGGCAGTTGGTCCCGGGGCCCGTTCGGGGATATGCAGGGCGCAGTGCTGCAGTGCGGTGCCTGAGGGCACGGGCGTACTCACAAGTATTTCACACAGAGTCACTGGTAAACTAGGAATTGCCGGTGTCCGCAGCCTTCGGTACGGATGGTGTTTGGGTCCCTCACACAGTGCAGCAGGATCCGGTTCTTGCCCTGCAGCCAGACGCTTCTTTCTCCTTCCCAGTGGGGAACGGGGAGCCCACTCCCCTGCAGTGATCCGGGTCTTCCCTTGGTTCCGGCGGGTCGCTACCCTGCCTTGGCAACCTCGGGGCCCTTCCTCACCCTTCCCTTCTTCACAGCAGCCAGGAGCTATCCTCCCCTGGTCTGCTCTCTTCACACTCCTCACAGACTCTCCTCTCACCCCTCTCCTCCTGCTCAGTTTAGCTCTTACACTGGGGGAAGGGGGGGTGTCTGTCCTGCTGCACTGGTGTGGGATCAGGTTACCAAGGAGGAGAATGGCCTGCACTTTGCTGGATTTTTGCATGCTCTGTGACACCCTGGTTTTGCCAGGGCATCACATATCCATGAGAATCTATTTATTGGCAAACTACTGTACATAGCAGTTCCTGCAGGTATAATAGTGTTTTTAAGTATAATTAAATATTGTATTTTACTGTATTTTATAGCATAATTAAGGTGAAATATTAAATAGGACTGTTAACATGAAGGATTGTAGAATGTATAAAGGTAGATGTGTCCTGGTTGCTGAGACAACTAGAGCCAAGATGGGAGGAGTGTGAGAGAGCAGAGGGTTGGCTACCCAGACAGCCAGGAAGAGGGTCAGTTCTGCCCAAGTGTTGCTGAAGTAAGGATGAGCTCTGTACCAGAGTCCGTCACAGATCCAGGAGGTACCCTGCATGTGGTCCGGAGCCTAGGGCTCATCTCGTGATGGGCTTAAGAGAGTCCAGGGACCATTTGGGCGTCGGGGCAAGTGTAATGACGATGGGCCCATATACATGTTGAGATACTAGAAAGTCATCCAAGGGCGCAAGAGAAGCCGCAAGAATAGGAGAAACAGAGGTCTACACTCGGCTATTGGTAGGCTAATACCCAGGGCGGGGACTAGTGCAGGGAAAAGTACCCGAAAGTAAGGTGGCAGCAGAACAGGAATGTATAAAGAAAGTTGCCATGTCTGTTCAGAAGACTAAAAGACAAATAAAGCATTTGTTGTTGTGTTGCAAACAATCTCTGTGTGATATGTTGCCCTGCTACGTCTACGACGGTGACCGGCTGTAGGGTGGCAGACACACCCCTGAAGACTCAAGTAAGTGTCGCACCCCCAGGCCAGGGCGGAACACACACAAACACCAGTTCGGTTTAGTAAAGTAGAGCAAAGCCCGGTCGGCCATCCTTCTGCTCCCCTCTACAATACCTTCAAGAGCCTCTTAGAAAAATACAAACCAGTGGCATCCAAAGTAACAATGCCTGACGCTTGCTGAGCACCACAGTCCCTGCAAACAGCGGATCAGCCAGAGCCAACAAACCAAAGAACTCCAGAGTATACAGTACTAAAAAATAGTCCCACCAAAGCGCCTCACCATAATTACTGATACATTTACTGCCACCATAAAAATAAATAAAAATACAAATCTATAAATATCGCTACGTTTTCTTAGTAATGCTTCTAAAAAATAGTCATACAATTGCCACATAACAAACACTACATAGTCTTAAGGCCCTTTTACACGCTGAAATCTCACTAGCGAGATCGCTAGCGTGCGTACCTACCCCCATCGGTTGTGCGTCATGGGCAAATCGCTGCCCGTGGCGCACAACATCGCTCGGACCCGTCACACTACTTGCCTGCCTAGCGACGTCACTGTGACCGGCGAACCGCCTCCTTTCTAAGGGGGCGGTTCGTTCGGCGTCACAACGACGTCACTAAGCGGCCGCCCAATAGAAGCGGAGGGGCGAAGATGAGCGGGACGTAACATCTCTCCCACCTCCTTCCTTCCTCATTGCCGGCGGCCACAGGTAAGGTGACATTCCTCGTTCCTGTGGTGTCAGACATAGTGATGTGTGCTGCCGAAGGAATGACGAACAACATCGTACCTGTAGCAGCAATGATATTTGGGAACTGGACAGTGTGTCAACGAGCAACGATAAGGTGAGTATTTTTGCCCGTTAGCGGTCGCTCATACGTGTCACACGCAATGATGTCGCTAACAAGGCCGGATGTGCGTCACGAATTCCGTGACCCCAACGACATCGCGTTAGCGATGTCGTTGCGTGTAAAGCGGCCTTTACTGAACAACACCAACCACACCAAGAACAATTACACTATTATACATTGCAAAATAAAGGTGCCACATCATGACCATATATTATCACCACATACAGTGTCTGAATATAACCACCATTCTGTTAGTAAGCAAAACCCACTGCACCAAGACCAGCGGAATCACACTGCAAAACCCCCCAAAATCACCTCCACACACACAATATAAATGTGCACCTCTGTCTCCCCCATATAATGGTTATCCTTTTGACCCCCTTTATGGCCTTACCTACTTTAATAACACTCACCAGAGGATAGTGAACACAGTGATGTCACTGTAGAGGAATAATACACATAGTGATGTCACATAGGGGTGGGATTCTGTATTGTTCAAAGCAGACATTTGTGCATTAATACATGATCTTCTCTTACACGGTAGCACTGGAAAAGGTAAATAGTTCCTGGATTCTGCCTCCATGCTGCATTTCCTGTGGCACCTCCTAGCTTTGCTGTTCAGAGCCTGTTCTCTCTGCTTTTTCTTTCTGCTTGCTCTACTCTCTGATTCTACTCTCTCTGTTCCTTCTCTCTAATTCCTCTGTTCGCTCCACCCTTTGCTACTTTCTGTCTGCTATGCTATCTGATTCCTCTGTTCGCTCTGCTCTCTGCTATTTTCTGTTTGCTCTGCTCTCTGATTCCTCAGTTTGCTCTGCTCTCTGATCCCTCTGCTTGTTCTGCTCTTTGTTTCATATGTTCGCTCTGCTCTCTTATTCCTCTGTTTTCTCTTTTCTCTGATTCCTTTGTTTGCTCTGTTCTCTGATTCCTCTGTTGATTCTGCTGTCTGATTCCTCCATTTGCTCTTGTACCGCCCCGCGGGCTCGGCTGGCTGCCGAGCCGCTCGGATCCGTGCTCGTACGGTGGGTGGCTCGAGCTCCTCACGGACCCGGGAGTGAAGTCACTCTGCAAGGGGGTTGGCGCTACACGCAGGGACTTCGGTGGGGAGTTCCACGGCCGGGGCCGCGGTTGTTTGTAGGGGATTTGAGTTTGTGACGCCACCCACGGGTTGTGGTGAATGGATGGACACCACCGCTGCCATTGACTAGGCCTCCTGGGGACGGTGTTGCGCAGCTTGGTGTTGACCCCTCCATGGGTAGGGGAGTAATAGTCCCGGGGGCCCGAGGGAGGTGCTGAGGCGAGGAAATGGGTGCGTGCTGGGTGCTGGTGCGGTGCGGCGCGGTGCGCGGCCCGAAGGCACTGGTGTACTCACTATGATACAACACACTGGAGTTAACGGGGTGATGAACGGTGCCCGCAGCTGGCTGCCACTTCTCCCTTAACAGGTTGGTGGTTTCCGCCTTTCTCCTGCACCTCTGTATGTGAATGTTATGACTCCTATGCCTAAGCAACGGTAGTCCGCTCCCCGGCTTGCTGGGTGTCGGGAGAGCCCTGTTTGCCCGCAGACGCTGGCCCCTTGGGTCTCTATGCCTTAGCGGTGGCTTTACCCTAATGGTTGGGCTGTTGTCTTCAGTCGGGTCTTGTGTGGGAAAGGTCCTAAAGTCCAATCCTCAATCAGTTGATTCGACTTAGCCTAGTGGTTTCTGGGCTTCGTACTGGGTCTGAGTACCCCTCCTGGTGCTCCGGTTTCCAATCGGCTCCCCGGTTCGGTACCGGCTGGCCACCGCCCGACCCCGGTCCCTACGGTTCCACCGGCTGTAATCCCAGCTCCTGCAGGCGGCCACCACCATCTGCCTCCTTGCCAGAGGTGACTGAGCTCCAACCCAGACACCTGGTAGACTATGGCAGGCCTGGTCACAAGTCTGCCCTTGGACTTGACTTCTCTCCTCCATTGTCAAGACTAATCATCTACCCAGAACTACTGCTTTTCCCTCCTTCAGGCCTGTGAACTCCTCGGTGGGTGGGGCCAACCACCTGGCTCCGCCCCCCTGGTGTGGACATCAAAACTGGAGGGTGGTGACAAGGTTTTGAAGTTTGGCTGCTGTCACCTTTTTAGGGAGGGGGTGTGTGTGCATGGGACTACCTTGGACGACCTGACTGGTCCAGGGCGTCACACTCTGTTCTCTGATTCCTCTATTTGCTCTGCTCTCTGATTCATATTTGCTACGCTCTCTTAATCCTCTGTTTGCTCTACTCTCTCAGTTCTCTAATTGCTCTGCTCTCTGATCTCTCTGTTTGCTCCACTCTTTAATTCATCTGTTTGCTCTGTTCTCTTATTCCTCTGTTTCGTCTATTCTCTGATTCCTTTGTTTGCGCTGTTCACTGATTGCTTTCTTTGCTCTGCTCTGATTGCTCTTTTTGCTCTGCTCTCCTATTCCTGTTTGCTCTGCTCTCTGAGTCCTCTGTTCGCTCTGATTCCTCTGTTTGCTTTGCTCTCTGATTCCTGTTTCCTCTGCTCTTTGATTCCTCTGTTTGCTCTGCTCCCTGATTCCTCAGTTCACTCTACTCTCTGATTCCTCTGTTCGCTCTGCTCTCTGATTCCTGTTTGCTCCGCACTCTTATTCCTCTGTTTGCTCTTGTGACGCCCTGGCAAAACCAGGTTGTCACAGAGACTGCACCAATCTTACAGGTGCAGAACTCCATCCTCCCTGGCGTACCAACAAATCCCACACCCAGGTACATAACACCAGCCAGTAAAGCCTAGTCACCCCCCAAGGCAATAGGGACACACCAGTGGGCGGAACCAGGCAGATGGGAGCGCCCACCTAGGGGTCCTGAGGTGTTCTGGGAGGGAGCAAGACAGTTCAGTGAGGGAAGAAAGAGTAGAGAGTTGACAGTTGACAGTTGAAGGGAGAGGAGTGTGGAGTGACAGTGGAGTCAGGGGTCAGAGCCCCAGGACTACTGACTAGGTGGCAGTCAGTAGACAGGGCCACACGCGATGGAGATCCGGTCGCGGGAGACCTTAAGTGGACCGGGGCAGGGTTGTAGCCCGCTGGTGCCGACAGCGGGAATCCGGTCCGGAGGCCGTGCACAGTCGGGGTGCCTGGACCCTTGGGCTGCTTTATGCCCCTTGTCAATTAGCCAGCTGGGGACAAGACTCCACGTCTTGTCCCACCAGCAAGCCCAGAGAGCAAAATGGAAGCCCAACGCGGGGGATAGGGTGTCCGCCAGAACCCACAGAGATCCCATGGGTCACATTTCGCGGGCCACAGCTCCCAACATACAAAGTTACCGGGAGTGGACTCCCCCGTTCCAAGAGGAATTGTCCTATTGCAGACAAACATTGAGTGCAGGAGGAAGGGACCCCTGTCTTCTGTATCAGGGTGTGGGACCCGAATACACCTGCCAAAGGCTACCGGTCACTGGCAATTTTGTTTACCACTGGACTCTGTGTGAATTTCTCTGGAACTGTGAGTACACCATCATTACCCGGTCCAACCCTGCATGACACCCTCCGCAGCATCCTTCCCTGCACACCTGGGCCCCGGGACAACACCTCCCCTACCCTTGGAGGGGATACCAACCTGCTGCCCCACTCTATCAGCCCCGGGCGTCCCATACCAAGGCAGCAGCGGTGCTACCAACCCTCACCGCAACCCACGGGTGGCCTCACTGACAAACTTTTCCCCTGTAAATACACCCTTCCTACGGTTGTGAGGACGGACGGCCGCACGAGCCCGGGTCCGGCTATCACTCGAGCTACAGTAACGAACCTGGATCCGAGCGTTTCGATCAGCCCCCTGCTGTGGTCCAGCCCCCATCTGCAACACTCTGCTTTCTGATTTCTCTGATTGTTCTGTTCTCTGATTCCTCTGTTTGCTCTGCTCTCTTATGCCTCTGTTTGCTCTGCTCTCTCAATCCTCTGTTTGCTCTGCTCCCTGCAGTATTTTCCTATCAATCATGTTTTCTTTCTCCCGTCATTCTGTGTACAGGCTCCGCCCCCTCTTCTGATTGGCTGTTCTCCTCCTGGCATCACTCACAGCTATTGGTGCGCTCAGCCCACCCAAGGCTAGCACAGAGAAATGAAAGTTTCTGGTCATACTTTATATGGGAAAAATCTGATGAGAGGTCACTTTAAGTGTCATTTTACCAAAAACATCTGTAAGGTCATGTCCACATGTAGCATAAATCCTGCATATTTTCTGCTGCTTTTTTCTGCAGGTTTGCTGCAGTTATCCGTAACAAACTACACAATAATCTCTGGTTATTGCATTTTTTTCAGAATTTTTGAAAGCTATTCCACCTTATATGATGCAGTTTTTGGTGAAGCAGCGTTTTTACTGCATATATTTTTTTAATAGAACAGAAATGCTTTGAATTTCCATTTAAAAAAACAGAAGCAGTTTTTACATGCTTTTTTAACATGCATTTTTTTTCAGGTTCTACATAGAAGCCCCTAGAATAAAAGATAAAGCATCAAATCTGCACAATTCAACAGAGTTTTTACACGCACAGCAGGTAGTAGTTTTTCTGCGGAAAAAAAAAAGAAAAAAGTAGTATTTATGTCTGAATACGGATTACTGGTCCAACCAAAGCAGATCTGATTTCATGAAAATTCCTGTCCACTGAGCGTCTTCTATAGGGGGCGGTTGTGTTTTTAAGAGTCAGATCAAAGCTTTTGTGCGCTATAAATAAAAACATTAAAAAGGCTGCTTCATACTTGCACCAAAATGCTTCAAAGAGGGGAATAGACATTAAAAAGCAGGAAAAGAGATTGTCATTATTGTCGTTGTGTAGTGTGGTGCGGACATGTAAAAATGAGCAGATAAAAAACAGCAGGAACAAAAATGCAGCATTTGAGCTACATGTGAACACAACTTTTCTGTTATTTTATTATGAGTTTAATGGAGAAAAAAGATCAATCACACCATTTTTTATGCCATTTGTTAATCGTAAGTAATCTGATCACTATATTGTACGGTTTGTTACTATTGTAGGGATGGCAAATATAGCCATGTCATTTACTGGTTTATATTGTATTATTTTTATTTAAAGTAAATTAAAAAGGTCAATATTGTTTTGCATTACTGTTCACTAATTTTCTAGGAATAAAAAAAATGTCTGACTTTTATTTTACCCCTAGAATACAGGTACATATAAATGCACTGGTAGGTAGAGATGTAGCTTTATGCAACAATACAATTTGCCTGTAAAGAAGACGAATACACTGCATATTCAAGTGCACAAAAATGCTCCTATTCTTGATATGAGCCAAAGGCTGCACTAGCTATTGCTGCTGCCTCGAGCGCTACAGATTAGGAGTTTGATTCCTTCGGAAGACCACACTTCAAGTAAGGCCAGTGTCACACTTGCGATTGCCTCGCGTGTATATCACGCGAGTCTGGCGGTGCATCACCCGTCACGGACTCACACTCTGCTCACAGGAGCGGGTCAGTTGCAGCCGACCCGCTCCTCTGAGGAGAGTGTGAGTCCGTGACGGGTAATGCACCGCGAAACTCGCGCGAGATACACGCGAGGCAATCGCAAATGTGACACCAGCTTAAGAGTGTGAGTTAATTAAAAAGGAACAATCACCAGGATTTTCCTATATAAACTAAAGTAAGCGCTATACTGATCATATCATGCTGATTCTATACATACCTTTAGTTGTGAGATCAGATGTATAGTTTCTGAAATACAGGCAAGTACAGTCATATGAAAAAGTTTGGGCACCCCTATTAATGTTAAACTTTTTTCTTTATAACAATTTGGGTTTTTGCAACAGCTATTTCAGTTTCATGTATCTAATAACTGATGGACTGAGTAATATTTCTGGATTGAAATGAGGTTTATTGTACTAACAGAAAATGTGCAATCCGCATTTAAACAAAATTTGACCAGTGCAAAAGTATGGACACCTCAACATAAAAGTGACATTAATATTTTGTAGATTCTCCTTTTGCAAAAAATAACAGCCTCTAGTCGCTTCCTGTAGCTTTTAATGAGTTCCTGGATCCTGGATGAAGGTATATTTGACCATTCCTGTTTACAAAACAATTCCAGTTCAGTTAAGTTTGATGGTCGCCGAGCATGGACAGCACGCTTCAAATCATCCCACAGATGTTCAATGATATTCAGGTCTGGGGACTGGGATGGCCATTCCAGAACATTGTAATTGTTCCTCTGCATGAATGCCTGAGTGGATTTGGAGCGGTGTTTTGGATCATTGTCTTGCTGAAATATCCATCCCCTGCGTAACTTCAACTTCATCACTGATTCTTGCACATTATTTTCAAGAATCTGCTGATACTGAGTTGAATCTATGCGACCCTCAACTTTAACCAGATTCCCGGTGCCGGCATTGGCCACAGCCCCAAAGCATGATGGAACCTCCACCAAATTTTACTGTGGGTAGCAAGTGCTTTTCTTGGAGTGCCGTGTTTTTTTGCCTCCATGCATAACGCCTTTTTGTATGACCAAACAACTCAATCTTTGTTTCATCAGACCACACTACCTTCTTCCAAAATGTAACTGGCTTGTCCAAATGTGCTTTTGCATACCTCAGGCGACTCTGTTTGTGGCGTGCTTGCAGAAATGGCTTCTTTCGCATCACTCTCCCATACAGCTTCTCCTTGTGCAAAGTGCGCTGTATTGTTGACCGATGCACATTGACACCATCTGCAGCAAGATGATGCTGCAGGTCTTTGGAGGTGGTCTGTGGATTGTCCTTGACTGTTCTCACCATTCTTCTTCTCTGCTTTTCTGATATTTTTCTTGGCCTGCCACTTCTGGGCTTAACAAGAACTGTACCTGTGTTCTTCCATTTCCTTACTATGTTCCTCACAGTGGAAACTGACAGTTTAAATCTCTGAGACAACTTTTTGTATCCTTCCCCTGAACAACTATGTTGAATAATCTTTGTTTAACATCATTTGAGAGTTGTTTTGAGAAGCCCATTATGCCACTCTTCATAGGAGATTCAAATAAGAGAACAACTTGCAAGTGGCCACCTTAAATACCTTTTCTCGTGATTGGATACACCTGCCTATGAAGTTCAAAGCTCAATGAGGTTACAAAACCAATTTAGTGCTTTAGTAAGTCAGTAAAAAGTAGTTAGGAGTGTTGAAATCAAGAAATTGATAAGGGTGCCCATACTTTTGCACCGGTCAAATTTTGTTTAAATGCGGATTGCACATTTTCTGTTAGTACAATAAACCTCATTTCAATCCACAAATAGTCCATCTGAGTCCAGCAGTTATTAGATATATGAAACTGAAATAGCTGTTGCAAAAACCCAAATTGTTATAAAGAAAAAAGGTTAACATTAATAGGGGTGCCCAAACTTTTTCATATGACTGTATAATGTATGTAATGCATTGTTATTTGATGAGAGGTGCAATAGAATATCTAATAGGTAGGTCGGGTTTTGCTAGTAATTCCCGCCTGTGTCTGCCTGCCTGTCCTTCCTCCCTCCTTCCTTCCCCTGTAATAGCAGACAGGGGGAGGAAGGACAGACAGGGTCGGGAATAAGTAGCAAAACCCAACCCACCTATTAGATATTCTGTAGCTGCTATCAATCAAGCAACAGTGCATTTCACAAACTTTACTTGCCTATATATCAGAAAGTATACATCCGATCTCACAACTAAAGGTATGTATAGAATCAGCATGATAGCACCAGTATAGCACTGGCTTTAGTTTATACAGTATATGAAAATCCTGGTGGATGGTCCTCTTTAAATGAATATACTTTATGTGTGTTAGGAGCACAGAGATGTCGCCCCTTCCCCTGAAGAGGAGGAAAAACTACCGAGCAATTGACTCAGTAACACACCTAGGCTTTGTAGTGAAGCGGCAGAACATGAGATACTAAAGACAGAGAGTGAGTGAAAATTGAGAAGTAACCTTGACCTCCTGGGACTGTCCTGCTGGATCCGGGATGTTTGGAATCTATAGATTATTAAGAAGGAGACGCTCAATATAGAGTGGAAAAATCAGTTGAATCATGTAGGCCTGAACCAAAGGAGGCAGCTATAGACCTTAACGCCTGTATCAAACCCAGACATCTATTGTTGTGCTAGATGATATGCTTGGCCATCACCCGTGACCAGGATCTTACTCCATGCTTGTCACAGCACATTGAAAACTAAAGGGAAACTTTCCACTATGTAGTAAGCAACCATACATACTTTAGTCATCTCTGTTTATCAATGTATCCAACAAATTCTTCTATTCAACTTGTTCCTTGGTTACACTAATTCCTTGGTGATAACCAATATGGTCACACAACTTTCACAACTCCTGATTCATAAGCTAAAATGATTGAAAGGGAAGTCGATATCAAAAAGCGGTGCAAAACTTTATACCCACTTTTGCACACATTAGCATGAGGGTCAGTATATGCCCCAGCCATTGGACCCCCAAATGTGTCAGTGACCTCATAACATTAAGGAATAACGTTTGGAACTCCATTCTATATCTGAACTGGGTGCAAAAAACCTAAAAAACATCACTATGGGGAGATAAGGTATGCACACCAGTGACTATGGAAGGGGAATACATGGAATAGCAGAAACTGCTGTGTGAATACTGACATGAAAAATTCAATAGCTATTTGTAAGAATGAAATGTGAAAAATGGAACCTGCATTACTGCCATGAATATATGAATAAAGAGAAATTTAGCTACTGAATTGATCAATGCAGAAGAGCCCCAACACTACGCCAAAGTATTTCTCTACGTTGGGGTCCCTAGCTTGTGTGTGTCCTCTCATGCAGTTAAAAAACTTACCGTGTATGGGACGCTGAGACCCAGGCTATATATGCGTATAATGTGGATTGGCAATAGGTGTGTATGGGGAGGGTTCACAAACGAAAAACTACTAACATTAAGGAATAACGTTTGGAACTCCATTCTATGTCTGAACTGGGTGCAAAAAACCTAAAAAACATCACTATGGGGAGATAAGGTATGCACACCAGTGACTATGGAAGGGGAATACATGGAATAGCAGAAACTGCTGTGTGAATACTGACATGAAAAATTCAATAGCTATTTGTAAGAATGAAATGTGAAAAATGGAACCTGCATTACTGCCATGAATATATGAATAAAGAGAAATTTAGCTACTGAATTGATCAATGCAGAAGAGCCCCAACACTACGCCAAAGTATTTCTCTACGTTGGGGTCCCTAGCTTGTGTGTGTCCTCTCATGCAGTTAAAAAACTTACCGTGTATGGGACGCTGAGACCCAGGCTATATATGCGTATAATGTGGATTGGCAATAGGTGTGTATGGGGAGGGTTCACAAACGAAAAACTACTAACATTAAGGAATAACGTTTGGAACTCCATTCTATGTCTGAACTGGGTGCAAAAAACCTAAAAAACATCACTATGGGGAGATAAGGTATGCACACCAGTGACTATGGAAGGGGAATACATGGAATAGCAGAAACTGCTGTGTGAATACTGACATGAAAAATTCAATAGCTATTTGTAAGAATGAAATGTGAAAAATGGAACCTGCATTACTGCCATGAATATATGAATAAAGAGAAATTTAGCTACTGAATTGATCAATGCAGAAGAGCCCCAACACTACGCCAAAGTATTTCTCTACGTTGGGGTCCCTAGCTTGTGTGTGTCCTCTCATGCAGTTAAAAAACTTACCGTGTATGGGACGCTGAGACCCAGGCTATATATGCGTATAATGTGGATTGGCAATAGGTGTGTATGGGGAGGGTTCACAAACGAAAAACTACTAACATTAAGGAATAACGTTTGGAACTCCATTCTATGTCTGAACTGGGTGCAAAAAACCTAAAAAACATCACTATGGGGAGATAAGGTATGCACACCAGTGACTATGGAAGGGGAATACATGGAATAGCAGAAACTGCTGTGTGAATACTGACATGAAAAATTCAATAGCTATTTGTAAGAATGAAATGTGAAAAATGGAACCTGCATTACTGCCATGAATATATGAATAAAGAGAAATTTAGCTACTGAATTGATCAATGCAGAAGAGCCCCAACACTACGCCAAAGTATTTCTCTACGTTGGGGTCCCTAGCTTGTGTGTGTCCTCTCATGCAGTTAAAAAACTTACCGTGTATGGGACGCTGAGACCCAGGCTATATATGCGTATAATGTGGATTGGCAATAGGTGTGTATGGGGAGGGTTCACAAACGAAAAACTACTAACATTAAGGAATAACGTTTGGAACTCCATTCTATGTCTGAACTGGGTGCAAAAAACCTAAAAAACATCACTATGGGGAGATAAGGTATGCACACCAGTGACTATGGAAGGGGAATACATGGAATAGCAGAAACTGCTGTGTGAATACTGACATGAAAAATTCAATAGCTATTTGTAAGAATGAAATGTGAAAAATGGAACCTGCATTACTGCCATGAATATATGAATAAAGAGAAATTTAGCTACTGAATTGATCAATGCAGAAGAGCCCCAACACTACGCCAAAGTATTTCTCTACGTTGGGGTCCCTAGCTTGTGTGTGTCCTCTCATGCAGTTAAAAAACTTACCGTGTATGGGACGCTGAGACCCAGGCTATATATGCGTATAATGTGGATTGGCAATAGGTGTGTATGGGGAGGGTTCACAAACGAAAAACTACTAACATTAAGGAATAACGTTTGGAACTCCATTCTATGTCTGAACTGGGTGCAAAAAACCTAAAAAACATCACTATGGGGAGATAAGGTATGCACACCAGTGACTATGGAAGGGGAATACATGGAATAGCAGAAACTGCTGTGTGAATACTGACATGAAAAATTCAATAGCTATTTGTAAGAATGAAATGTGAAAAATGGAACCTGCATTACTGCCATGAATATATGAATAAAGAGAAATTTAGCTACTGAATTGATCAATGCAGAAGAGCCCCAACACTACGCCAAAGTATTTCTCTACGTTGGGGTCCCTAGCTTGTGTGTGTCCTCTCATGCAGTTAAAAAACTTACCGTGTATGGGACGCTGAGACCCAGGCTATATATGCGTATAATGTGGATTGGCAATAGGTGTGTATGGGGAGGGTTCACAAACGAAAAACTACTAACATTAAGGAATAACGTTTGGAACTCCATTCTATGTCTGAACTGGGTGCAAAAAACCTAAAAAACATCACTATGGGGAGATAAGGTATGCACACCAGTGACTATGGAAGGGGAATACATGGAATAGCAGAAACTGCTGTGTGAATACTGACATGAAAAATTCAATAGCTATTTGTAAGAATGAAATGTGAAAAATGGAACCTGCATTACTGCCATGAATATATGAATAAAGAGAAATTTAGCTACTGAATTGATCAATGCAGAAGAGCCCCAACACTACGCCAAAGTATTTCTCTACGTTGGGGTCCCTAGCTTGTGTGTGTCCTCTCATGCAGTTAAAAAACTTACCGTGTATGGGACGCTGAGACCCAGGCTATATATGCGTATAATGTGGATTGGCAATAGGTGTGTATGGGGAGGGTTCACAAACGAAAAACTACTAACATTAAGGAATAACGTTTGGAACTCCATTCTATGTCTGAACTGGGTGCAAAAAACCTAAAAAACATCACTATGGGGAGATAAGGTATGCACACCAGTGACTATGGAAGGGGAATACATGGAATAGCAGAAACTGCTGTGTGAATACTGACATGAAAAATTCAATAGCTATTTGTAAGAATGAAATGTGAAAAATGGAACCTGCATTACTGCCATGAATATATGAATAAAGAGAAATTTAGCTACTGAATTGATCAATGCAGAAGAGCCCCAACACTACGCCAAAGTATTTCTCTACGTTGGGGTCCCTAGCTTGTGTGTGTCCTCTCATGCAGTTAAAAAACTTACCGTGTATGGGACGCTGAGACCCAGGCTATATATGCGTATAATGTGGATTGGCAATAGGTGTGTATGGGGAGGGTTCACAAACGAAAAACTACTAACATTAAGGAATAACGTTTGGAACTCCATTCTATGTCTGAACTGGGTGCAAAAAACCTAAAAAACATCACTATGGGGAGATAAGGTATGCACACCAGTGACTATGGAAGGGGAATACATGGAATAGCAGAAACTGCTGTGTGAATACTGACATGAAAAATTCAATAGCTATTTGTAAGAATGAAATGTGAAAAATGGAACCTGCATTACTGCCATGAATATATGAATAAAGAGAAATTTAGCTACTGAATTGATCAATGCAGAAGAGCCCCAACACTACGCCAAAGTATTTCTCTACGTTGGGGTCCCTAGCTTGTGTGTGTCCTCTCATGCAGTTAAAAAACTTACCGTGTATGGGACGCTGAGACCCAGGCTATATATGCGTATAATGTGGATTGGCAATAGGTGTGTATGGGGAGGGTTCACAAACGAAAAACTACTAACATTAAGGAATAACGTTTGGAACTCCATTCTATGTCTGAACTGGGTGCAAAAAACCTAAAAAACATCACTATGGGGAGATAAGGTATGCACACCAGTGACTATGGAAGGGGAATACATGGAATAGCAGAAACTGCTGTGTGAATACTGACATGAAAAATTCAATAGCTATTTGTAAGAATGAAATGTGAAAAATGGAACCTGCATTACTGCCATGAATATATGAATAAAGAGAAATTTAGCTACTGAATTGATCAATGCAGAAGAGCCCCAACACTACGCCAAAGTATTTCTCTACGTTGGGGTCCCTAGCTTGTGTGTGTCCTCTCATGCAGTTAAAAAACTTACCGTGTATGGGACGCTGAGACCCAGGCTATATATGCGTATAATGTGGATTGGCAATAGGTGTGTATGGGGAGGGTTCACAAACGAAAAACTACTAACATTAAGGAATAACGTTTGGAACTCCATTCTATGTCTGAACTGGGTGCAAAAAACCTAAAAAACATCACTATGGGGAGATAAGGTATGCACACCAGTGACTATGGAAGGGGAATACATGGAATAGCAGAAACTGCTGTGTGAATACTGACATGAAAAATTCAATAGCTATTTGTAAGAATGAAATGTGAAAAATGGAACCTGCATTACTGCCATGAATATATGAATAAAGAGAAATTTAGCTACTGAATTGATCAATGCAGAAGAGCCCCAACACTACGCCAAAGTATTTCTCTACGTTGGGGTCCCTAGCTTGTGTGTGTCCTCTCATGCAGTTAAAAAACTTACCGTGTATGGGACGCTGAGACCCAGGCTATATATGCGTATAATGTGGATTGGCAATAGGTGTGTATGGGGAGGGTTCACAAACGAAAAACTACTAACATTAAGGAATAACGTTTGGAACTCCATTCTATGTCTGAACTGGGTGCAAAAAACCTAAAAAACATCACTATGGGGAGATAAGGTATGCACACCAGTGACTATGGAAGGGGAATACATGGAATAGCAGAAACTGCTGTGTGAATACTGACATGAAAAATTCAATAGCTATTTGTAAGAATGAAATGTGAAAAATGGAACCTGCATTACTGCCATGAATATATGAATAAAGAGAAATTTAGCTACTGAATTGATCAATGCAGAAGAGCCCCAACACTACGCCAAAGTATTTCTCTACGTTGGGGTCCCTAGCTTGTGTGTGTCCTCTCATGCAGTTAAAAAACTTACCGTGTATGGGACGCTGAGACCCAGGCTATATATGCGTATAATGTGGATTGGCAATAGGTGTGTATGGGGAGGGTTCACAAACGAAAAACTACTAACATTAAGGAATAACGTTTGGAACTCCATTCTATGTCTGAACTGGGTGCAAAAAACCTAAAAAACATCACTATGGGGAGATAAGGTATGCACACCAGTGACTATGGAAGGGGAATACATGGAATAGCAGAAACTGCTGTGTGAATACTGACATGAAAAATTCAATAGCTATTTGTAAGAATGAAATGTGAAAAATGGAACCTGCATTACTGCCATGAATATATGAATAAAGAGAAATTTAGCTACTGAATTGATCAATGCAGAAGAGCCCCAACACTACGCCAAAGTATTTCTCTACGTTGGGGTCCCTAGCTTGTGTGTGTCCTCTCATGCAGTTAAAAAACTTACCGTGTATGGGACGCTGAGACCCAGGCTATATATGCGTATAATGTGGATTGGCAATAGGTGTGTATGGGGAGGGTTCACAAACGAAAAACTACTAACATTAAGGAATAACGTTTGGAACTCCATTCTATGTCTGAACTGGGTGCAAAAAACCTAAAAAACATCACTATGGGGAGATAAGGTATGCACACCAGTGACTATGGAAGGGGAATACATGGAATAGCAGAAACTGCTGTGTGAATACTGACATGAAAAATTCAATAGCTATTTGTAAGAATGAAATGTGAAAAATGGAACCTGCATTACTGCCATGAATATATGAATAAAGAGAAATTTAGCTACTGAATTGATCAATGCAGAAGAGCCCCAACACTACGCCAAAGTATTTCTCTACGTTGGGGTCCCTAGCTTGTGTGTGTCCTCTCATGCAGTTAAAAAACTTACCGTGTATGGGACGCTGAGACCCAGGCTATATATGCGTATAATGTGGATTGGCAATAGGTGTGTATGGGGAGGGTTCACAAACGAAAAACTACTAACATTAAGGAATAACGTTTGGAACTCCATTCTATGTCTGAACTGGGTGCAAAAAACCTAAAAAACATCACTATGGGGAGATAAGGTATGCACACCAGTGACTATGGAAGGGGAATACATGGAATAGCAGAAACTGCTGTGTGAATACTGACATGAAAAATTCAATAGCTATTTGTAAGAATGAAATGTGAAAAATGGAACCTGCATTACTGCCATGAATATATGAATAAAGAGAAATTTAGCTACTGAATTGATCAATGCAGAAGAGCCCCAACACTACGCCAAAGTATTTCTCTACGTTGGGGTCCCTAGCTTGTGTGTGTCCTCTCATGCAGTTAAAAAACTTACCGTGTATGGGACGCTGAGACCCAGGCTATATATGCGTATAATGTGGATTGGCAATAGGTGTGTATGGGGAGGGTTCACAAACGAAAAACTACTAACATTAAGGAATAACGTTTGGAACTCCATTCTATGTCTGAACTGGGTGCAAAAAACCTAAAAAACATCACTATGGGGAGATAAGGTATGCACACCAGTGACTATGGAAGGGGAATACATGGAATAGCAGAAACTGCTGTGTGAATACTGACATGAAAAATTCAATAGCTATTTGTAAGAATGAAATGTGAAAAATGGAACCTGCATTACTGCCATGAATATATGAATAAAGAGAAATTTAGCTACTGAATTGATCAATGCAGAAGAGCCCCAACACTACGCCAAAGTATTTCTCTACGTTGGGGTCCCTAGCTTGTGTGTGTCCTCTCATGCAGTTAAAAAACTTACCGTGTATGGGACGCTGAGACCCAGGCTATATATGCGTATAATGTGGATTGGCAATAGGTGTGTATGGGGAGGGTTCACAAACGAAAAACTACTAACATTAAGGAATAACGTTTGGAACTCCATTCTATGTCTGAACTGGGTGCAAAAAACCTAAAAAACATCACTATGGGGAGATAAGGTATGCACACCAGTGACTATGGAAGGGGAATACATGGAATAGCAGAAACTGCTGTGTGAATACTGACATGAAAAATTCAATAGCTATTTGTAAGAATGAAATGTGAAAAATGGAACCTGCATTACTGCCATGAATATATGAATAAAGAGAAATTTAGCTACTGAATTGATCAATGCAGAAGAGCCCCAACACTACGCCAAAGTATTTCTCTACGTTGGGGTCCCTAGCTTGTGTGTGTCCTCTCATGCAGTTAAAAAACTTACCGTGTATGGGACGCTGAGACCCAGGCTATATATGCGTATAATGTGGATTGGCAATAGGTGTGTATGGGGAGGGTTCACAAACGAAAAACTACTAACATTAAGGAATAACGTTTGGAACTCCATTCTATGTCTGAACTGGGTGCAAAAAACCTAAAAAACATCACTATGGGGAGATAAGGTATGCACACCAGTGACTATGGAAGGGGAATACATGGAATAGCAGAAACTGCTGTGTGAATACTGACATGAAAAATTCAATAGCTATTTGTAAGAATGAAATGTGAAAAATGGAACCTGCATTACTGCCATGAATATATGAATAAAGAGAAATTTAGCTACTGAATTGATCAATGCAGAAGAGCCCCAACACTACGCCAAAGTATTTCTCTACGTTGGGGTCCCTAGCTTGTGTGTGTCCTCTCATGCAGTTAAAAAACTTACCGTGTATGGGACGCTGAGACCCAGGCTATATATGCGTATAATGTGGATTGGCAATAGGTGTGTATGGGGAGGGTTCACAAACGAAAAACTACTAACATTAAGGAATAACGTTTGGAACTCCATTCTATGTCTGAACTGGGTGCAAAAAACCTAAAAAAACATCACTATGGGGAGATAAGGTATGCACACCAGTGACTATGGAAGGGGAATACATGGAATAGCAGAAACTGCTGTGTGAATACTGACATGAAAAATTCAATAGCTATTTGTAAGAATGAAATGTGAAAAATGGAACCTGCATTACTGCCATGAATATATGAATAAAGAGAAATTTAGCTACTGAATTGATCAATGCAGAAGAGCCCCAACACTACGCCAAAGTATTTCTCTACGTTGGGGTCCCTAGCTTGTGTGTGTCCTCTCATGCAGTTAAAAAACTTACCGTGTATGGGACGCTGAGACCCAGGCTATATATGCGTATAATGTGGATTGGCAATAGGTGTGTATGGGGAGGGTTCACAAACGAAAAACTACTAACATTAAGGAATAACGTTTGGAACTCCATTCTATGTCTGAACTGGGTGCAAAAAACCTAAAAAACATCACTATGGGGAGATAAGGTATGCACACCAGTGACTATGGAAGGGGAATACATGGAATAGCAGAAACTGCTGTGTGAATACTGACATGAAAAATTCAATAGCTATTTGTAAGAATGAAATGTGAAAAATGGAACCTGCATTACTGCCATGAATATATGAATAAAGAGAAATTTAGCTACTGAATTGATCAATGCAGAAGAGCCCCAACACTACGCCAAAGTATTTCTCTACGTTGGGGTCCCTAGCTTGTGTGTGTCCTCTCATGCAGTTAAAAAACTTACCGTGTATGGGACGCTGAGACCCAGGCTATATATGCGTATAATGTGGATTGGCAATAGGTGTGTATGGGGAGGGTTCACAAACGAAAAACTACTAACATTAAGGAATAACGTTTGGAACTCCATTCTATGTCTGAACTGGGTGCAAAAAACCTAAAAAACATCACTATGGGGAGATAAGGTATGCACACCAGTGACTATGGAAGGGGAATACATGGAATAGCAGAAACTGCTGTGTGAATACTGACATGAAAAATTCAATAGCTATTTGTAAGAATGAAATGTGAAAAATGGAACCTGCATTACTGCCATGAATATATGAATAAAGAGAAATTTAGCTACTGAATTGATCAATGCAGAAGAGCCCCAACACTACGCCAAAGTATTTCTCTACGTTGGGGTCCCTAGCTTGTGTGTGTCCTCTCATGCAGTTAAAAAACTTACCGTGTATGGGACGCTGAGACCCAGGCTATATATGCGTATAATGTGGATTGGCAATAGGTGTGTATGGGGAGGGTTCACAAACGAAAAACTACTAACATTAAGGAATAACGTTTGGAACTCCATTCTATGTCTGAACTGGGTGCAAAAAACCTAAAAAACATCACTATGGGGAGATAAGGTATGCACACCAGTGACTATGGAAGGGGAATACATGGAATAGCAGAAACTGCTGTGTGAATACTGACATGAAAAATTCAATAGCTATTTGTAAGAATGAAATGTGAAAAATGGAACCTGCATTACTGCCATGAATATATGAATAAAGAGAAATTTAGCTACTGAATTGATCAATGCAGAAGAGCCCCAACACTACGCCAAAGTATTTCTCTACGTTGGGGTCCCTAGCTTGTGTGTGTCCTCTCATGCAGTTAAAAAACTTACCGTGTATGGGACGCTGAGACCCAGGCTATATATGCGTATAATGTGGATTGGCAATAGGTGTGTATGGGGAGGGTTCACAAACGAAAAACTACTAACATTAAGGAATAACGTTTGGAACTCCATTCTATGTCTGAACTGGGTGCAAAAAACCTAAAAAACATCACTATGGGGAGATAAGGTATGCACACCAGTGACTATGGAAGGGGAATACATGGAATAGCAGAAACTGCTGTGTGAATACTGACATGAAAAATTCAATAGCTATTTGTAAGAATGAAATGTGAAAAATGGAACCTGCATTACTGCCATGAATATATGAATAAAGAGAAATTTAGCTACTGAATTGATCAATGCAGAAGAGCCCCAACACTACGCCAAAGTATTTCTCTACGTTGGGGTCCCTAGCTTGTGTGTGTCCTCTCATGCAGTTAAAAAACTTACCGTGTATGGGACGCTGAGACCCAGGCTATATATGCGTATAATGTGGATTGGCAATAGGTGTGTATGGGGAGGGTTCACAAACGAAAAACTACTAACATTAAGGAATAACGTTTGGAACTCCATTCTATGTCTGAACTGGGTGCAAAAAACCTAAAAAACATCACTATGGGGAGATAAGGTATGCACACCAGTGACTATGGAAGGGGAATACATGGAATAGCAGAAACTGCTGTGTGAATACTGACATGAAAAATTCAATAGCTATTTGTAAGAATGAAATGTGAAAAATGGAACCTGCATTACTGCCATGAATATATGAATAAAGAGAAATTTAGCTACTGAATTGATCAATGCAGAAGAGCCCCAACACTACGCCAAAGTATTTCTCTACGTTGGGGTCCCTAGCTTGTGTGTGTCCTCTCATGCAGTTAAAAAACTTACCGTGTATGGGACGCTGAGACCCAGGCTATATATGCGTATAATGTGGATTGGCAATAGGTGTGTATGGGGAGGGTTCACAAACGAAAAACTACTAACATTAAGGAATAACGTTTGGAACTCCATTCTATGTCTGAACTGGGTGCAAAAAACCTAAAAAACATCACTATGGGGAGATAAGGTATGCACACCAGTGACTATGGAAGGGGAATACATGGAATAGCAGAAACTGCTGTGTGAATACTGACATGAAAAATTCAATAGCTATTTGTAAGAATGAAATGTGAAAAATGGAACCTGCATTACTGCCATGAATATATGAATAAAGAGAAATTTAGCTACTGAATTGATCAATGCAGAAGAGCCCCAACACTACGCCAAAGTATTTCTCTACGTTGGGGTCCCTAGCTTGTGTGTGTCCTCTCATGCAGTTAAAAAACTTACCGTGTATGGGACGCTGAGACCCAGGCTATATATGCGTATAATGTGGATTGGCAATAGGTGTGTATGGGGAGGGTTCACAAACGAAAAACTACTAACATTAAGGAATAACGTTTGGAACTCCATTCTATGTCTGAACTGGGTGCAAAAAACCTAAAAAACATCACTATGGGGAGATAAGGTATGCACACCAGTGACTATGGAAGGGGAATACATGGAATAGCAGAAACTGCTGTGTGAATACTGACATGAAAAATTCAATAGCTATTTGTAAGAATGAAATGTGAAAAATGGAACCTGCATTACTGCCATGAATATATGAATAAAGAGAAATTTAGCTACTGAATTGATCAATGCAGAAGAGCCCCAACACTACGCCAAAGTATTTCTCTACGTTGGGGTCCCTAGCTTGTGTGTGTCCTCTCATGCAGTTAAAAAACTTACCGTGTATGGGACGCTGAGACCCAGGCTATATATGCGTATAATGTGGATTGGCAATAGGTGTGTATGGGGAGGGTTCACAAACGAAAAACTACTAACATTAAGGAATAACGTTTGGAACTCCATTCTATGTCTGAACTGGGTGCAAAAAACCTAAAAAACATCACTATGGGGAGATAAGGTATGCACACCAGTGACTATGGAAGGGGAATACATGGAATAGCAGAAACTGCTGTGTGAATACTGACATGAAAAATTCAATAGCTATTTGTAAGAATGAAATGTGAAAAATGGAACCTGCATTACTGCCATGAATATATGAATAAAGAGAAATTTAGCTACTGAATTGATCAATGCAGAAGAGCCCCAACACTACGCCAAAGTATTTCTCTACGTTGGGGTCCCTAGCTTGTGTGTGTCCTCTCATGCAGTTAAAAAACTTACCGTGTATGGGACGCTGAGACCCAGGCTATATATGCGTATAATGTGGATTGGCAATAGGTGTGTATGGGGAGGGTTCACAAACGAAAAACTACTAACATTAAGGAATAACGTTTGGAACTCCATTCTATGTCTGAACTGGGTGCAAAAAACCTAAAAAACATCACTATGGGGAGATAAGGTATGCACACCAGTGACTATGGAAGGGGAATACATGGAATAGCAGAAACTGCTGTGTGAATACTGACATGAAAAATTCAATAGCTATTTGTAAGAATGAAATGTGAAAAATGGAACCTGCATTACTGCCATGAATATATGAATAAAGAGAAATTTAGCTACTGAATTGATCAATGCAGAAGAGCCCCAACACTACGCCAAAGTTGAATTTTTCATGTCAGTATTCACACAGCAGTTTCTGCTATTCCATGTATTCCCCTTCCATAGTCACTGGTGTGCATACCTTATCTCCCCATAGTGATGTTTTTTAGGTTTTTTGCACCCAGTTCAGACATAGAATGGAGTTCCAAACGTTATTCCTTAATGTTAGTAGTTTTTCGTTTGTGAACCCTCCCCATACACACCTATTGCCAATCCACATTATACGCATATATAGCCTGGGTCTCAGCGTCCCATACACGGTAAGTTTTTTAACTGCATGAGAGGACACACACAAGCTAGGGACCCCAACGTAGAGAAATACTTTGGCGTAGTGTTGGGGCTCTTCTGCATTGATCAATTCAGTAGCTAAATTTCTCTTTATTCATATATTCATGGCAGTAATGCAGGTTCCATTTTTCACATTTCATTCTTACAAATAGCTATTGAATTTTTCATGTCAGTATTCACACAGCAGTTTCTGCTATTCCATGTATTCCCCTTCCATAGTCACTGGTGTGCATACCTTATCTCCCCATAGTGATGTTTTTTAGGTTTTTTGCACCCAGTTCAGACATAGAATGGAGTTCCAAACGTTATTCCTTAATGTTAGTAGTTTTTCGTTTGTGAACCCTCCCCATACACACCTATTGCCAATCCACATTATACGCATATATAGCCTGGGTCTCAGCGTCCCATACACGGTAAGTTTTTTAATTGCATGAGAGGACACACACAAGCTAGGGACCCCAACGTAGAGAAATACTTTGGCGTAGTGTTGGGGCTCTTCTGCATTGATCAATTCAGTAGCTAAATTTCTCTTTATTCATATATTCATGGCAGTAATGCAGGTTCCATTTTTCACATTTCATTCTTACAAATAGCTATTGAATTTTTCATGTCAGTATTCACACAGCAGTTTCTGCTATTCCATGTATTCCCCTTCCATAGTCACTGGTGTGCATACCTTATCTCCCCATAGTGATGTTTTTTAGGTTTTTTGCACCCAGTTCAGACATAGAATGGAGTTCCAAACGTTATTCCTTAATGTTAGTAGTTTTTCGTTTGTGAACCCTCCCCATACACACCTATTGCCAATCCACATTATACGCATATATAGCCTGGGTCTCAGCGTCCCATACACGGTAAGTTTTTTAACTGCATGAGAGGACACACACAAGCTAGGGACCCCAACGTAGAGAAATACTTTGGCGTAGTGTTGGGGCTCTTCTGCATTGATCAATTCAGTAGCTAAATTTCTCTTTATTCATATATTCATGGCAGTAATGCAGGTTCCATTTTTCACATTTCATTCTTACAAATAGCTATTGAATTTTTCATGTCAGTATTCACACAGCAGTTTCTGCTATTCCATGTATTCCCCTTCCATAGTCACTGGTGTGCATACCTTATCTCCCCATAGTGATGTTTTTTAGGTTTTTTGCACCCAGTTCAGACATAGAATGGAGTTCCAAACGTTATTCCTTAATGTTAGTAGTTTTTCGTTTGTGAACCCTCCCCATACACACCTATTGCCAATCCACATTATACGCATATATAGCCTGGGTCTCAGCGTCCCATACACGGTAAGTTTTTTAACTGCATGAGAGGACACACACAAGCTAGGGACCCCAACGTAGAGAAATACTTTGGCGTAGTGTTGGGGCTCTTCTGCATTGATCAATTCAGTAGCTACATTTCTCTTTATTCATATATTCATGGCAGTAATGCAGGTTCCATTTTTCACATTTCATTCTTACAAATAGCTATTGAATTTTTCATGTCAGTATTCACACAGCAGTTTCTGCTATTCCATGTATTCCCCTTCCATAGTCACTGGTGTGCATACCTTATCTCCCCATAGTGATGTTTTTTAGGTTTTTTGCACCCAGTTCAGACATAGAATGGAGTTCCAAACGTTATTCCTTAATGTTAGTAGTTTTTCGTTTGTGAACCCTCCCCATACACACCTATTGCCAATCCACATTATACGCATATATAGCCTGGGTCTCAGCGTCCCATACACGGTAAGTTTTTTAACTGCATGAGAGGACACACACAAGCTAGGGACCCCAACGTAGAGAAATACTTTGGCGTAGTGTTGGGGCTCTTCTGCATTGATCAATTCAGTAGCTAAATTTCTCTTTATTCATATATTCATGGCAGTAATGCAGGTTCCATTTTTCACATTTCATTCTTACAAATAGCTATTGAATTTTTCATGTCAGTATTCACACAGCAGTTTCTGCTATTCCATGTATTCCCCTTCCATAGTCACTGGTGTGCATACCTTATCTCCCCATAGTGATGTTTTTTAGGTTTTTTGCACCCAGTTCAGACATAGAATGGAGTTCCAAACGTTATTCCTTAATGTTAGTAGTTTTTCGTTTGTGAACCCTCCCCATACACACCTATTGCCAATCCACATTATACGCATATATAGCCTGGGTCTCAGCGTCCCATACACGGTAAGTTTTTTAACTGCATGAGAGGACACACACAAGCTAGGGACCCCAACGTAGAGAAATACTTTGGCGTAGTGTTGGGGCTCTTCTGCATTGATCAATTCAGTAGCTAAATTTCTCTTTATTCATATATTCATGGCAGTAATGCAGGTTCCATTTTTCACATTTCATTCTTACAAATAGCTATTGAATTTTTCATGTCAGTATTCACACAGCAGTTTCTGCTATTCCATGTATTCCCCTTCCATAGTCACTGGTGTGCATACCTTATCTCCCCATAGTGATGTTTTTTAGGTTTTTTGCACCCAGTTCAGACATAGAATGGAGTTCCAAACGTTATTCCTTAATGTTAGTAGTTTTTCGTTTGTGAACCCTCCCCATACACACCTATTGCCAATCCACATTATACGCATATATAGCCTGGGTCTCAGCGTCCCATACACGGTAAGTTTTTTAACTGCATGAGAGGACACACACAAGCTAGGGACCCCAACGTAGAGAAATACTTTGGCGTAGTGTTGGGGCTCTTCTGCATTGATCAATTCAGTAGCTAAATTTCTCTTTATTCATATATTCATGGCAGTAATGCAGGTTCCATTTTTCACATTTCATTCTTACAAATAGCTATTGAATTTTTCATGTCAGTATTCACACAGCAGTTTCTGCTATTCCATGTATTCCCCTTCCATAGTCACTGGTGTGCATACCTTATCTCCCCATAGTGATGTTTTTTAGGTTTTTTGCACCCAGTTCAGACATAGAATGGAGTTCCAAACGTTATTCCTTAATGTTAGTAGTTTTTCGTTTGTGAACCCTCCCCATACACACCTATTGCCAATCCACATTATACGCATATATAGCCTGGGTCTCAGCGTCCCATACACGGTAAGTTTTTTAACTGCATGAGAGGACACACACAAGCTAGGGACCCCAACGTAGAGAAATACTTTGGCGTAGTGTTGGGGCTCTTCTGCATTGATCAATTCAGTAGCTAAATTTCTCTTTATTCATATATTCATGGCAGTAATGCAGGTTCCATTTTTCACATTTCATTCTTACAAATAGCTATTGAATTTTTCATGTCAGTATTCACACAGCAGTTTCTGCTATTCCATGTATTCCCCTTCCATAGTCACTGGTGTGCATACCTTATCTCCCCATAGTGATGTTTTTTAGGTTTTTTGCACCCAGTTCAGACATAGAATGGAGTTCCAAACGTTATTCCTTAATGTTAGTAGTTTTTCGTTTGTGAACCCTCCCCATACACACCTATTGCCAATCCACATTATACGCATATATAGCCTGGGTCTCAGCGTCCCATACACGGTAAGTTTTTTAACTGCATGAGAGGACACACACAAGCTAGGGACCCCAACGTAGAGAAATACTTTGGCGTAGTGTTGGGGCTCTTCTGCATTGATCAATTCAGTAGCTAAATTTCTCTTTATTCATATATTCATGGCAGTAATGCAGGTTCCATTTTTCACATTTCATTCTTACAAATAGCTATTGAATTTTTCATGTCAGTATTCACACAGCAGTTTCTGCTATTCCATGTATTCCCCTTCCATAGTCACTGGTGTGCATACCTTATCTCCCCATAGTGATGTTTTTTAGGTTTTTTGCACCCAGTTCAGACATAGAATGGAGTTCCAAACGTTATTCCTTAATGTTAGTAGTTTTTCGTTTGTGAACCCTCCCCATACACACCTATTGCCAATCCACATTATACGCATATATAGCCTGGGTCTCAGCGTCCCATACACGGTAAGTTTTTTAACTGCATGAGAGGACACACACAAGCTAGGGACCCCAACGTAGAGAAATACTTTGGCGTAGTGTTGGGGCTCTTCTGCATTGATCAATTCAGTAGCTAAATTTCTCTTTATTCATATATTCATGGCAGTAATGCAGGTTCCATTTTTCACATTTCATTCTTACAAATAGCTATTGAATTTTTCATGTCAGTATTCACACAGCAGTTTCTGCTATTCCATGTATTCCCCTTCCATAGTCACTGGTGTGCATACCTTATCTCCCCATAGTGATGTTTTTTAGGTTTTTTGCACCCAGTTCAGACATAGAATGGAGTTCCAAACGTTATTCCTTAATGTTAGTAGTTTTTCGTTTGTGAACCCTCCCCATACACACCTATTGCCAATCCACATTATACGCATATATAGCCTGGGTCTCAGCGTCCCATACACGGTAAGTTTTTTAACTGCATGAGAGGACACACACAAGCTAGGGACCCCAACGTAGAGAAATACTTTGGCGTAGTGTTGGGGCTCTTCTGCATTGATCAATTCAGTAGCTAAATTTCTCTTTATTCATATATTCATGGCAGTAATGCAGGTTCCATTTTTCACATTTCATTCTTACAAATAGCTATTGAATTTTTCATGTCAGTATTCACACAGCAGTTTCTGCTATTCCATGTATTCCCCTTCCATAGTCACTGGTGTGCATACCTTATCTCCCCATAGTGATGTTTTTTAGGTTTTTTGCACCCAGTTCAGACATAGAATGGAGTTCCAAACGTTATTCCTTAATGTTAGTAGTTTTTCGTTTGTGAACCCTCCCCATACACACCTATTGCCAATCCACATTATACGCATATATAGCCTGGGTCTCAGCGTCCCATACACGGTAAGTTTTTTAACTGCATGAGAGGACACACACAAGCTAGGGACCCCAACGTAGAGAAATACTTTGGCGTAGTGTTGGGGCTCTTCTGCATTGATCAATTCAGTAGCTAAATTTCTCTTTATTCATATATTCATGGCAGTAATGCAGGTTCCATTTTTCACATTTCATTCTTACAAATAGCTATTGAATTTTTCATGTCAGTATTCACACAGCAGTTTCTGCTATTCCATGTATTCCCCTTCCATAGTCACTGGTGTGCATACCTTATCTCCCCATAGTGATGTTTTTTAGGTTTTTTGCACCCAGTTCAGACATAGAATGGAGTTCCAAACGTTATTCCTTAATGTTAGTAGTTTTTCGTTTGTGAACCCTCCCCATACACACCTATTGCCAATCCACATTATACGCATATATAGCCTGGGTCTCAGCGTCCCATACACGGTAAGTTTTTTAACTGCATGAGAGGACACACACAAGCTAGGGACCCCAACGTAGAGAAATACTTTGGCGTAGTGTTGGGGCTCTTCTGCATTGATCAATTCAGTAGCTAAATTTCTCTTTATTCATATATTCATGGCAGTAATGCAGGTTCCATTTTTCACATTTCATTCTTACAAATAGCTATTGAATTTTTCATGTCAGTATTCACACAGCAGTTTCTGCTATTCCATGTATTCCCCTTCCATAGTCACTGGTGTGCATACCTTATCTCCCCATAGTGATGTTTTTTAGGTTTTTTGCACCCAGTTCAGACATAGAATGGAGTTCCAAACGTTATTCCTTAATGTTAGTAGTTTTTCGTTTGTGAACCCTCCCCATACACACCTATTGCCAATCCACATTATACGCATATATAGCCTGGGTCTCAGCGTCCCATACACGGTAAGTTTTTTAACTGCATGAGAGGACACACACAAGCTAGGGACCCCAACGTAGAGAAATACTTTGGCGTAGTGTTGGGGCTCTTCTGCATTGATCAATTCAGTAGCTAAATTTCTCTTTATTCATATATTCATGGCAGTAATGCAGGTTCCATTTTTCACATTTCATTCTTACAAATAGCTATTGAATTTTTCATGTCAGTATTCACACAGCAGTTTCTGCTATTCCATGTATTCCCCTTCCATAGTCACTGGTGTGCATACCTTATCTCCCCATAGTGACCTCATAACAGTGACAATCCCCAAAAGTTACACTCTTAAGGCCCCTGTTACACGCAATGACGTATCTAACGATATATCGCCGGGGTCACGGATTCCGTGACACACATCCGGCATCATTAGCGACGTCGTTGCGTGTGACACCAACGAGCGTCCGTTAACGATGGAAAATACTCACCAAATCATCCATCGTTGACACGTCATTCATTTTCAAAAAATCGTTGATTGTTGAGGACGCAGGTTGTTCATCGTTCCCGTGGCAGCATACATTGCTATGTGTGACACCTCGGGAACGACGTACTACAGCTTACCTGCGGCCACCGGCAATGAGGAATGAAGGAGGTGGGCGGGATGTTACGGCCGCTCATTTCCGCCCCTCCGCTTCTATTGGGCGGCCGCTTAGTGATGCCGCTGTGACGCCGCACGAACTGCCCCCTTAGAAAGGAGGCGGTTCGCCGGCCACAGTGACGTCGCTAGGTAGGTAAGTCCGTGTGACGGCTCCTAACGATATTGTGCGCCACGAGCAGCGCTTTGCCCTGATGCAGAAACGATGGGGGCGGGTACGCTCGCTAGCGATATCGCTGCGTGTAAAGCCCCCTTTAGGGTACGTGCCCATGATCAGTGTTTGAATCATTTTGGGTGCAGAGTGTTTTCGCTGTATACAAAATGCTGCGTTGTACAGTACAAGCACAGTGGATGGGATTTCTAGAAATCCTATGCCCACTGTGCGTGTACGGCCCTCAGTGAAAACTGACCTGAGGAGTGGCTTTTCGAGCCACAAGCATGTCACTTCTTTGCTGCGGGGTCGCAAGTGCCCTCCCTAGGGAGAACACAAGCGAGAGACTGCATCCCCCGAGCCTGGATCATGAGCACGAGCAGTTGCATTATCCTTCGTTCTCCAGTGAAGGAGACTCACGGCCCCGAAGGTCAGGACCCGCACGCCCAGTACACAGCGAGTCCTGATCATATGCACGTACCCATAGTATCCTTATAAGGTTCAGCCCCCATAAGTGCCCCCATAAGTGCTTATTACAATGACACCATAACATTGAGAACCACAGTACACCCAAAAGTGTCAGCCATAGTTTTCCTATGACAGTGACTGCCAAAGTGCCACCAAAGCAGTGACAGCTATGTCCTTATCGTGTCGCTATAGTGTCAGGAACAGTTTTGTTATACCAGTGACAGCCGTAGTGTCCCCGTAGCAGCGTCAGTAGGATGGCTACATTGGTTGTATCACCCAGCTTTTCCGTTAAACAGATAAAACTGAGAATTGCCCATTGATGGCTGGAATTATAACATCTGTAGATGTGAGGGGCTCGGGGATATTCCTGTCACATATGGTCCTGAGGGGCATTACTCAATTCATTGTAGGATTGGGAGATTTTATTTCATCGCTCATTCGCTGTTATTACAGTGGAAATTTGTAAGGCACCTTGACAGGTCGCCATGATGGAATACCTGCGCTCGGCCGCCAACCAAATTTACTTAGCAAATGACATTTTAACGTGGAGAAGCACATTTGCATACTAATTAAATTTTCCTTTAAAAACATCTCGACTTCCGACCTTTCCACCTCCCGTCGGTGACACAGATTAAAACATTTTTATTATTAGGGTTTGACCGTGCAAAACGCAATTATACGGTCGCCCGGTGACGCCGCAGGGCGAAGGATGAACTGTCCAGTGTGGGTTTTAGCTGTTTTGATGATATCGGGGAGGAGGGGGGGTATTTGTACCTCCTGTCAGAATGAAGCGTGGCCTCTGCGAGGGGGTTAAATGCATCGGACGTTTCAGAAAGCCGCACGGCAAGTGTGTCATATGAGGGGACACGGTGAATGAGGAAATTAATAGGATTTCATGAGAGAGAGAGACAAGTGCACAGCACAGCCCGAGACACAAATTAAAAAGTACAGACATATCAAAGGGCCGATATAAGAGAAAGGAGCTTTAAAGGGGAAATGACCCCCGGATTAATTTAATATATAAAGCTGTGTGTGTGTGTGTGTGTGTGTGTCCGGGATTGGCATGTGCACCGTCGCAGCTACAGCCACAAAATTTTGCACACTCACACTTCTGGACCCCGAGAGCGTCATAGGCTATGTTTTGAGGGGAAATTTTAACCCCGCGCTTTACAGTTATTCACCAAAAAACCTGCCTCCATTAAAGCAAATGGAGCTGGGAGCCACAGTGCAGCCAGAACTTCAGAAGAATGCGCAGCCACGCCCTTAAATGGAATGTTGGCGTGACACAATGCAGCCAGGGAAAGAGGCAGACACAGACAGGGAAAGAGGCAGACACAGACAGGGTAAGAGACAGACCTAGACAGAGTAAGAGACAGACACAAAGAGACAGACACAGACAAAGGGACAGACTGACAGGGAAAGAGACAGACAGGGAAAGAGAGGGAAAGAGAGAGACAGGTTAAGAGACAGACACAGACAGGTAAAGAGACAGACACAGACACAGGGAAACAGACAGACAGGGAAAGAGAGGGAAAGAGACAGACAGGGTAAGAGACAGACAAAGACAGGTAAAGAGACAGACAAAGAGACAGACACATGGAAAGAGACAGAGGGAAAGAGACAGACAGGGAAAGAGAGGGAAAGAGACAGACAGGGAAAGAGAGGGAAAGACAGGGAAAGAGACAGACAGGGAAAGTGAGAGAGATAGATAGACAGACAGGGAAAGATAGACAGACAGGGAAAGAGATTATGACAGATGGAGTAAGAGATTGAGACAGACGGAGAAAGAGACAGAGACAGACAGAGAAAGAGACAGACAGACAAAGAGATAGAGAGACAGAGAGATATATACAGAGGGGGAGACAGACATTATAATTACATTTATATCTATTTGTTTTGTGGTTTTTGTGTGCAGAATACATTTTTGTTAATACATTCTATTTTGTTAACAGCAGTTATTAAGCCGGGCGAAGCCGGGTAGTACAGCTAGTATTCAATAAAAGACAAGAAGTGAGTTTATCAGATGTAATTCAATAGTATCAGGAAGCCTCATTATAATGTCCTGCCAAGGTGACATATTAAAGATAACCTGTCATGAGAGTCATGCGTCCCGAACCAGGGCAGCATAAATCATACACTGACAGCAGCCATGTATGTTCTGATTTGAAACGTTGCGCCACTTCAGAGAACGCATACTTTGAAGCCTTGGACTGGAAGTAATCTTTCTATGAAAGTCCCTGGCAACTTTTTAACTGACAGGTCACTGGTCGGCGGGAGAAACCTGTCCGTCAACTAGAGCAGGGAGGGGAGACACTAGCCATGGACCTGTAAGTCATCAGATCAGAGAGGAGAGAAGTCATTGGAGACCAGCCTTGGCCCAGATTCATCACTTACAGCTTGTTAAGTCATTATACTTTTTTCCGTAGTTCGGGCAGCATGAATCTGATAACAGGTTCCCTTTAAGTTTCTATAATCTGCAATAAAATAGCGCCCCTAGTGGTTAAATTATTGTGGGGAATCAAATCAGTTGAAGCTGGGATTTATTTCACTCTGCAGAAGAGTTACCCTACATCTAAATATCATAGCCTTGGCTTGTTGGCGCCTCCACTCCAGCAAGGCCACACTTGGGGTACATGGACCTCCTCTTGGCTACACTTCCTTGCCTTGCAATATCCAGAGCTGCTCTTCTTATTGTAGGCATGGGTTCACACGACCCTATTTTCTATCCAAATACTATCAATGGAAAAAAATACGGTATATTGGATAGGGCTATTCAGATGACAGCTTTGCTACATCGGCCTGAATGTGTGGGTGAAAAAATGGGAGTGTGCACAGGTCTCTTCAGTATTTTGGATGCAACTTGCTCATTCAAGTCGATGGGTGCAATCCCAAACAAATCAATAAAATATCATCCAATTTTTACACATACATTGCAACTGTTAAAGGATCAATCCTTCTAACTCATACATATGGGCATGCAGGTCATAGGAAGGTGAATAAAATGATACCTTAATATCTGTGATCCAATGTCTTATTCCAGAGAAATTCACATTGTTTTATATTCAAATGAGTTGTTAAGGTCTATTCTCCCTGAGAATCTGCATCCAGAGATTACTTTAAATGAAAGGGGGCATTATCAGTATGAGACATGTAGCTCTGGAGAGCAGACTGTCAGTCATTACATGTTTCACACTGGTAATGTCCCCCTTTCATTTGAAATGAGCTCTGGAAACTCTATAGATTATTTTTTACTTTTTCTATGTTAGTACTGTACACGTTTCTTCAATAATCACATCCATTACTTGTAGGACTGGACTTACCCTTTCCCCTAAAGTATTGCAGGACATAATGGATGTGGGCATCTGAGCTGCATTGTCTGCTGGAATTTGAGGTAGCCTGAAACCAACCACTAAATGGGCTACCAAAACAAAGGAGGTTGGAAACACTCAGAATTGTCACACGGCATTTTGCACAAACTTCGTTGACTGTCATGGAGGCATTGAGCTCTGTTCAGATTGAAGATTCTGACAATCCATCTGATGGTTTATCTGGTGTTTGGGATCAACACAGGCAGACATGGGCGTCAACCTGCTGTGTGCTGATTCATAGGCAGGCTAAAAGTGTTAATCTCTGCTAGTTTGATTGCTCCTATAATCACATGTTGTGGGGAGACCCATCACATCTGCTCCCCTCTTATTTATGCTGGTACGGTCTTTCTACCCATGCCAGCTATAGTTTATTCTCTATTAATTTTTGAGGTGTGGTGTCCCAGACTCTCTGGTGAAAGTTGTGCTGAAGTTGTAGCTAATACTTGGAGCAGTTGTGGAATTTACCCCTGTTTTGTACTTCCTTCTTGCTCTTGTTTTTCCTCCTGAATCTCTTATTCTCTTTACCTTTGTGTGTGTGCGTGCTGTGTGACAGAGTTCTGGTTTTCCCTTGTCTGTCTTTATCTGTGGTTTTATCCTGTCCCTCCCTGGGGGCAGGAGGAGGGGGAATCAGATCAGGACTGGTCAGGAGTAGGGCCAGGAAGGAGGCTCAGGCCTCTCCCTCATCAGGGGTATCCCTGAGGTTACTGATAGGGCCCCCTAGCTTGAGGGTTAGCTTAGGAGCCCCGGTTCCCAACTATCCCACAGTCATCGTTAAAGTGGGTTTCCCTTCCATCGTTAAAGTTTAAGGGGTTTTTCCTCCCAAATAAAATAATATCTACACTCACCTCCAGTGCCAGCGTCGCTCCAGTAGTGTGATCAATGGCTCTCCTGAGGCTCACATAACATTGTTATATCACACACTCCCTGTGAGTGTCACTTTAATGTTCCCTTCTTCATCCAAGCCAAAACATATGGAGGAAGTGAGAGAGCACTTCCTAATTGGCCGCAGAAATCACGTGATATAAAAATATCATATGAGCCCCTTGGAGAGCTCCTCAAGTGAAGTGAGTTTAGGTATACTTATTTTACTTGAGGGAAACAGCACTTGGGACGCAGTTGTCCGAGTAGCGGACAACCCGTTTAAGTGCCTAGCTGGTATTAACAAATGTCAATAGGGACCCCCATATCCAGAGCATAAAGACAAATATCTTTTAAGGCAAACTTTTAAAGTGGTTATCAAGGATCAAAACACATAGCTGCTTTCTTTAAAAAATGAAACAGCTCATCTCCATTAATTTAAGTGAAGCTAAGGTGCAGTAATAACCAAAATACATAAAGAAGTGTGGCGCTGTTTTTTTTGGAAGAAAGCAGCCATGTTCTTCTAATCCTGAACAACCCTTTTAATCCTTCACTCTGCATGCCAGCCAAAGATGCGTTGCCAATTTTTTTTTGCATCCATTTTTTTGGGCATCCCCCCATGCCCTTTTAAGAGAACATGACATCTGCTGCAGCGTTCACAGACTCCTATGTTAAATCCTGTCTATAAAGCGCCATCCTCTCTGATGCTGAGCGTTAGTCACAGACATGACATTATGCCGGCGCTGGTTTTGAGGAAGTCAATTCTCAGCAAAAAAAAATAGTTTTTTTTTCTTTTTTCACATTAAGTGTGTGCGGGGGGGGGGGGCGAGTCTATTTCGACAGATTGGAGGAACAAGAGATGAGAGGGATTGTGCATAACATGCTAATTAATGGGGATTAAACAGCAGCGTTGGCTCGGTGGCATCGGGCCTGAAAACTGCTAGGAAACAAAAACAGTGACATTTTTTTTATGACTATAATGGACCTTTCTTTGATAAATATCCAAGACCTGGTGAAAGGTTCTGTCATTGACATGAGGGAATAAGAGTATTGCAGAGCAAGGTGGCAACATGATCTGAAAAAAGCTTATATATAGCTATCTAAAAATATATATACATATATACATCGGGTGAATTAAGTATCGAACACGTCTCCAAAATACTAATTGCGTTTTTATATATATACTAGCTGTACTACCTGGCTTCGCCCGGCTTAATAACTGCTGTTAACAAAATAGAATGTATTAACAAAAATGTATTCTGCACACAAAAACTACAAAACAAATAGATATAAATGTAATTATAATGTCTGTCTCCCCCTCTGTATATATCTCTCTGTCTCTCTCTCTATCTCTTTGTCTGTCTGTCTCTTTCTCTGTCTGTCTCTGTCTCTTTCTCCGTCTGTCTCAATCTCTTTCTCCGTCTGTCTCAATCTCTTTCCCTGTCTGTCTATCTATCTCTGTCACTTTCCCTGTCTGTCTCTTTCCCTATCTGTCTCTTTCCCTCTCTTTCCCTGTCTGTCTCTTTCCGTGTCTGTCTCTTAACCTGTCTTTGTCTCTTTTTGTCTGTCTCTTACCCTGTCTGTCTCTTTCCCTCTCTTTCCCTGTCTGTTTCCCTGTGTCTGTCTCTTTACCTGTCTCTCTCTTTCCCTCTCTTTTCCTGTCTGTCTCTTTCCCTGTCAGTCTGTCTCTTTGTCTGTGTCTGTCTCTTTGTGTCTGTCTCTTACCCTATCTATGTCTGTTTCTTACCCTATCTGTGTCTGCTTCTTTCCCTGTCTGTGTCTGTCTTTTTCCCTGGCTGCATTGTGACACGTCAACATTCTATTTAAGGGCATGGCTGCGCATTCTTCTGAAGTTCTGGCTGCACTGTGGCTCCCAGCTCCATTCGCTTTAATGGAGGCAGGTGTTTTGGTGAATAACTGTAAAGCGCGGGGTTACAATTTCCCCTCAAAACATAGCCTATGATGCTCTCGGGGTCCAGAAGTGTGAATGTGCAAAATTTTGTGGCTGTAGCTGCGACTGTGTAGATGCCAATCCCGGACATATATATATACACACACACACATACATACATACATACACACATTCAGCTTTATAGATTACTAGCTGTACTACCCGGCTTCGCCCGGGTTAATAACTGCTGTTAACAAAATAGAATGTATTAACAAAAATGTATTCTGCACACAAAAAAACACAAAACAAATAGATAGAAATGTAATTATTAAAAGGCAAAAACTAAGCTAATAGAAGCATTTCACAACATATATTTCAACACCACAGATATTCCACACAGATTTAACATCCTATGACCTCACACATACTGAGAATGTCCTTTGTTGCCTATATTAACCAATCAGAGCTCAGATTAATTAACTGTAGCAAAATAGAAGCTAAGCTGTGATTGGTTGCTATTGGCAGCCTGATAAATCTCCAGGCAACAGAAAGCCCTCCCCCTGACAGTATATATTAGCTCACATATAGACAGGTCATGTGACTGACAGCTGCCGTATTTCCTATGTGGTACATTTGTTGCTCTTGTGGTTTGGCTGCTTATTAATCAGATTTTTATTTTTGAAGGATAATACCAGACTTGTGTGTGTTTTAGGGCGATTATGTGGCGAGGTTGGTGTATGTGTGGTGAGATGTGTACTGAGGGTGGTATATGTGTTCAAGCACGTGGTAGTGTGTGACGCATTTTGTGTGTGTGTTCATATCCCAGAATGTGGTGAGTATCCCATGTCGGGGCCCCACCTTAGTAACTGTACGGTATATACTCTTTGGCGTCATCGCTCTCATTCTTTAAGTCCCCCTTGTTCACATCTGGAGCTGTCAATTTGCCCCCAACACTTTTCGTTTCACTTTTTCCCCATTATGTAGATAGGGGCAAAATTGATTGGTAAATTGGAACGCGCGGGGTTTAAATTTCGCCTCACAACATAGCACCCGTCGCTGCCCGGGATAGTAACTGTCTCTCTGTTTCTCTACCATTCTCTGTCTGTCTCCCCCTCTGTATATATCTCTCTGTCTCTATCTCTTTGTCTGTCTCTTTCCCTGTCTGTCTCTTTCCCTGTCTGTCTCTTTCTCCGTCTGTCTTAATCTCTTTCCCTGTCTGTCTATCTGTCACTTTCCCTGTCTGTCACTTTCCCTGTCTGTCACTTTCCCTGTCTGTCACTTTTCCTGTCTGTCACTTTTCCTGTCTGTCACTTTTCCTGTCTGTCACTTTCCCTCTCTTTCCCTGTCAGTCTGTCTCTTTGTCTGTGTCTGTCTCTTTGTGTCTGTCTCTTACCCTGTCTATGTCTGTTTCTTACCCTGTCTGTGTCTGCCTCTTTCCCTAGCTGCATTGTGACACGCCAACATTCCATATAAGGGCGTGGCTGCACATTCTTCTGAAGTTCTGGCTGCACTGTGGCTCCCAGCTCCATTCGCTTTAATGGAGGCAGGTTTTTTGGCAAATAACTGTAAAGAGCGGGGTTAAAATTTCCCCTCGAAACATAGCCTATGACGCTCTCGGGGTCCAGAAGTGTGAGTGTGCAAAATTTTGTGGCTGTAGCTGTGACGGTGTGGATGCCAATCTCGGACATACACACATACACACACACACACACACACACACATTCAGCTTTATATATTAGATATATATATATATATATAATCTGGCATATGCCTTATATCTGGCATATATATATATATATATATATATATATATATATATATATATATATGTGCACAGCGGTTGAGTTAAGTGTTGAACACATTACCAGGTCAATATATTTCTAAAGGTGTTATTGACATGAATTTCTCACCATATGTCAGTAACATCTCATCCAATCCACACAGGTAAGGAAATCAAACCATAGATGTCCATAAATTAAGCTATGTGTAGTAATGAGAAATGACACAAGTAAAACGTATTTAACACATGAAGAAAGAGATGTGCAAAAAGCCATGGAAGGTAATGACACCAACTGAAATCTTCAATAAATAAAAAACTATTTTGACAGTTAAACATAATATCAGCTGGTACAACTGATAGCCCATAAAAGGTGTGCCAATACAAAGGTGCCACACAACAAACATCACATGATGGGTAAAACCAGTGAGCGGTCTAAAAACCTTTGCAACTTATTGTTGCAAAACATACTGATGGCATTGGTTACAGAAGAATTTCTAAACTACTGAAAATTCTGTTGGGGCATAATCTCTTGAAATGGAAAGAACATAATTTCACCATAAACCGGCCACGACCAGTTGCTCCCCGCAAGATTTCAGATAAAGGAATGAAACCAATTATCAGAAGACTTGTCCAAGGAGCCAAGAACAACCTGTGGAAGACTATAGAAAGACCTGGAATCAGTAAGTACAACAGCAGATTTCAAAGAAAACAAAAAGTAATGCACTCAATCTCCAAGTTTGCTCAATTACATTTATACAAAGCCGGTGAAAAACTGGGAGAAGATAGTCTGATCAGATGAAACCAAAATTGAACTCTTTGGATGTCATAATACACACCATGTTTGGAGGTCAAAAGACACTAATCAAAACATCATACCAACAGTTTGGTATGGTGTTGGGCTGTTTTTCAGTATACAACACAGGAAAACGTCATATAATTGAAAGCAGGATGAATGGCCAAATGTACTGAGACATTCTAGATAAAAATCTGCAGCCATCTACCAGGATGATGATGATGATGATGGATGATGATGAAATGAGGTTGGACATTTCAGCAAGACAATGATCCCAAACACACATCCAAAAAACTCTCAAATGGTTTCATAGAAAAAATAAAGCTGCTATATTGGCTCAGCCAATCACCTGACCTGAATCCAATAGAAAATTTATGGAAGGCACTAAAGCTCAAAGTTCATAAAAGGAGCCCACGGGACCTTCAGGATTTGAAAATTGTGTGGAAGAATGGGCCAAAATCACACCTATGCAATGCATGCCACTAGTTTCTCCATGCAGGAGGCGTCTTGAAGCTTCATCACAAACAAAGGCCTTTCTACAAAGTATTAAATACATTTCAGTAAACATGTTCAATACTTTTTCTCTGTGACGTCTCATTACTACACATCACTAAATTTATGGACACAAATAAATATATGTTCAGCTCACCACTCTAGAGCAGGTATCTCCAGCCTCTGGTCCGGTGCAAGGAACAAGTGGTTTGGCTTCCACAGCTGAGTAATCAGTACCATCAAGAGGAACAAGGGAGGAGAGAGAATCCAGCACCGATGTAGTAAAAGTATTTTCTTTATTCAAAATTCATAACATGAAAATCTGACCAAGTGCAGAGTATAAATACGCTTAACGCGTTTCGGAGAAGAACAGACTCCTTATTCATAAGCAATATAATCAGAATGATTAGCCACGGTGATATATATACCTATACGCCCCTCATCTAAGCCGGATCTATATACATAATCCACAAAATAGTGCTTACTTTATATACAACAAAAGCAATACATTACAAGAGTAATAAAAATACAAACATGCAGAAATATAAAAACAATGTTAGATAAACCACATTTTCATTATAATATATACGTAATAGAGCATAGCAATGATTTAATTCCACTAAATAACATGCATGCGGCTAAGGCTGGTTTCACACATCCGGCTTTTCTCCGGTTTGCCGGATCCGGCGCTCCCCCATACAGACAATACAGTACAGTGACAGCGCTGTAACTTTCGGGTCACATGCGCCGGTCACATGACAGCATGTGACCGGCGCTTGTTGCGCTGTCACTGTACTGTAGTCACTGTATGGGAGAGCGCCGGATCCGGCAAACCGGCGAAAAGCCGGATGTGTGAAACCGGCCTTAGCCGCATGCATGTTATTTAGTGGAATTAAATCATTGCTATGCTCTATTACGTATATATTATAATGAAAATGTGGTTTATCTAACATTGTTTTTATATTTCTGCATGTTTGTATTTTTATTACTCTTGTAATGTATTGCTTTTGTTGTATATAAAGTAAGCACTATTTTGTGGATTATGTATATAGATCCGGCTTAGATGAGGGGCGTATAGGTATATATATCACCGTGGCTACTCATTCTGATTATATTGCTTATGAATAAGGAGTCTGTTCTTCTCCGAAACGCGTTAAGCGTATTTATACTCTGCACTTGGTCAGATTTTCATTTTATGACTTTTGAATAAAGAAAATACTTTTACTACATCGGTGCTGGATTCTCTCTCCTTCCTTGTTCCTTTTGATGGTACTGATTACTCAGCTGTGGAAGCCAAACCACTTGTTCCTTGCACCGGACCAGAGGCTGGAGATACCTGCTCTAGAGTGGTGAGCTGAACATATATTTATTTGTGTTTTTTCAGTTTTTTGGCAGTTCGTGCTCCTACAATATTTAGGACTCCTCTACTGTTTGAACTCTGGTTTATTTATGTCTATTTAGTTTTTTGAAATGGATATTTTTGAGACAAATATGCTTATGGAGAATGAAAGCCGCTTACTGAAGGTGGCTAGTATTTTTTCTAAAAGTAATCTGGAAAGATCCTTATTTACTGAGGCGGATAACTTGTTTTATTTGTTGGATAAACTGCATAATAAAAAACTGCGGTTGTGGTGGGATGCCACCTCTCTCCAAAAATATGTGGACTGTTCCATGATACCGAGAGGTCTCAGAATCAGAAAACCCCCCACAACGGTCTATAATGATTTTTTGACTGAATGGAATGGGTTACTGTCTGAATGTTCCTTTAAACTAATGAAGTTGATCGTCCGTGAAGAACATAAAATTATCAACGAAATGGATGAATCTATTAAAACTAATTTTGAAGCTTTAAAACAACTGGTCCCTGATGAGGACTTTGTAAAACTAACCAAAAAAATACAAATGAATATGGAAAAAGTGGAGGAGGATATTGTGGACTTTAAAAAAGCTAAATTCAACCGGGACTGTGCTGACTATAACACTGATACAGTCTACAAGTGGAAAAGAAATTATAGACCCCGCTCAATCCTAAAAAATAAATCTTTTGAGCATGGTGGCAACAGGAAAGTCAGCTTTTCATCATCTGAGGGTGCATGCTATTTAGTGGAATTAAATCAATGCTATGATCTATTACGTATATATTATAATGAAAATGTGGTTTATCTAACATTGTTTTTATATTTCTGCATGTTTGTATTTTTATTACTCTTGTAATGTATTGCTTTTGTTGTATATAAAGTAAGCACTATTTTGTGGATTATGTATATAGATCCGGCTTAGATGAGGGGCGTATAGGTATATATATCACCGTGGCTACTCATTCTGATTATATTGCTTATGAATAAGGAGTCTGTTCTTCTCCGAAACGCGTTAAGCGTATTTATACTCTGCACTTGGTCAGATTTTCATTTTATGAATTCTGAATAAAGAAAATACTTTTATTACATCGGTGCTGGATTCTCTCTCCTCCCTTGTTCCTCTTGATGGTACTAAATTTATGGACATCTATGGTTTGATTACTTTGCATGTGTGGGGATTGGATGGGTTGTTACCAACAACTGGTGAGAAATTCATGTCAATAGCAAGTTGAAACCAGAAGTTTACATACACTATCTAAAAAGACACATCTGCATGTTTTTCTCACTATCTTACATGAAATCAGAATAAACCTTTCCAGTTTTAGGTCAATTAGTATTACCAAAATTATTCATATTTGTCAAATGCCAAAATAATGGGAGAGAGAAGGAATGTTTTAAGGCATTTTTATAAGTATCTGCATTTGCAAAAGTTTACATACACTAAGAGTACTATGTCTTTAAACAATATGGGAGAGCCCATATGAAAATGTCATGTCTTTGGAAGCTTCTGATAGGTTTATTGGCAACATCTGAATTAATTAGAGACACACCTGTGGATTACCAAAATAATTTATATTTACCAAATGCCAGAATAATGAGAGAGAGAGAGAGAGAATGTTTTAAGGCATTTTTATTACGTTCTGCATTAATATTTGGTACCATTGCCCGTAAACTGTGTGACTTTAGTCAAAAGTTTTGGATACCCTACCACAAGCTTCTCACAATAGTTGGTAGGAATGTGGGTCCATTCATCTTGACAGATGTGGTGCAACTGATCCATGTTTGTAGGTCACTTTGCTCACACCTGCCTTTTCAGCGTTGCCCACAAATTTTCAATAGCATTGATATCAAGGCCTTGTGATGGCCACTCCAAAACATTGACTTTGTTATCCTTAAACCACTTTGTAACCAGTTTGGCAGTATGCTTTGGCTCATAGTTCATTTGGAAGACCCATCTGTGCCCAAACTTTAAGTTCCTGGCTGATGTCTTGAGATGTTTTTTCAGTATTAACACATAATCTTCTTTCCTCATAAGGCCATCTTTTGTGAAGTGCACCAGTCCCTCCTGCAGCAAAACAACCCCATAACATGATGCTGCCACCCCTGTGTTTCACAGTTAGGATGGTGTTCTTAGGCTTCAAAGCTTCTCCCTTTTTCCTCCAAACATAACGATGGTCAATATGGCCAAACAGTTCAATTTTAGTTTTGTCAGATCACAGGACATTTCTCCAAAAATTAAGGTCTTTGTTCCTGTGTTTTTAAACATTAAGCTGGCTTTTTTTTATGTTTCTTTTGGAGTAATGGCTTCTTCCTGACAGAGTGGCCTTTCAGTCCATGTTGATAGAGTACTCATTTCACTGTGGATAATGAAACAATCTTACCAGCTTCCGCCACCATCTTCACAAGGTCTTTAGCTTTTGTTCTTGGGTTAATATTCCCATGTCTGTCCAAAGCACGTTCATCTCTGGTACACAGAAACCGTCTCCTTCCTGAGCAGTATGATGGCTGGACATCCCCATCTTGTTTGTACTTGCGTATGATTGTTTGTACAGGTGAACGAGGCACCTTCAGGTATCTGGAAATTGCACCCAAGGATGAACCAGACCTGTGCAAGTCCACAATTGTCTTCCTGAGATCTTGGCTGATTTCCTTTGACTTTCCCATGATGCTACAAGAAGAAGCAGTGTGTTTCAGGTGTGTACTAAAATACATCCACAGGTTTGTATCTAATTAACTAAGACATTGCCAATAAACCTATCAGAAGCCTCCAAAGATATGACATCATCATATGGGCTCTCCCATATTGTTTAAAGGCATTGTACTCCTAGTGAATGTAAATATTTGACTTTGCAGAAAGTTATAAAAATGTAATAAAACATTTTCTCTCTCTCTCATTATTCTGGCATTTGACAAATATAAATATTTTTGATTCCTAATTGAGCTAAAACAGGAAAGATTTATTCTGATTTGATGTCATATAGTGAGAAAAACCTGCAGATGTGTCTTTTTAGATGGTGCATGTAAACTTCTGGTTTCAACTATATATATATATATATAATAAAGGGCCAAAATCATAGTAGACCTCCTTACCTCTTCATTAAAAAACATCATATGCTAAAAGCATCTGCTTGGGCAGGGTTGATGGAGACCCCTAGCTTGGGAAGTAAGTGTTGGGGAGAGGGGCTGCATGAGTCTTTGTACGTTGAAATGCCAAGGATGAAATTCAGTCACAGTCTGGCCATGGCAAGGACAATTTGTGGGAAAACCAATAGGACTATTCAGCTGTTCTAAGGCCCTTGGAATAACGGGGTCCAACCTTGATCAGTCCCATCCTGTTTCTTTACAAAGTAGAAAAACCTATGACAAACTGAACTCACTAAAGGAAAAAGTGGGCTAGGAACTGTTCTATCGAAAAAGAGGAATACCATTACCAAGCCCTTTTAGGGGCCCATTTTAATCTTTGTTCTGGTCCTCTTGTAAGAGGGTGGCCAGAAGACGATACTCAAAGTTTGGCGCAGTTACCAAATAAAAAAGGCTGAGCCAGTGGCAGGAAGAGAGAGTTGGCGCCAAGAACATCAGGCTAATGGACATGTTACGCCCCTAGAGTATTCAGGTCGTCACAGGGTACTGCACAAACTATCCTAACTGTGCAGTATTTAACCCCTCATTGTTCTGGGTCTCTATCCTGCAGTTTTGCCTCCATCAGCATTCACAAATCCTAGATACACTTTGCACCACACCTGTTAGGCACACCAGTGGGCTTCTTAAGCAGGAATAGGGCCACCCACCTAGGGGTCAGACAGGGAGGCAGGAGGTGTTAAGGTCAATCAGTGGAGGAGAGTTGTTGAGTAACCCTCGAGCTGTGAGGAGCTCTGGGGAAGCTGGGAGTTGGTGCTCCCAGGAGAGAGAAAAACTAGGTCCAGACAGTGGTCTGGACCTAGAGGAGTCGGACCCCCGGTTGCAGGGGATTGAGGTTAGGTGCCTGGGACCTGTCAAAGAGGACGGTCAGCAGCCTGGTCCTATCACCGGTCCGGGACGAAGGCACGACGGGGTACACGGACCCTAGGTCAGGGAGAAGCTTCAGGCAACCCGGCAATTAACCTGAGGAGAACGGGGCCTTTATGGACTGTTCCCGCTAGCTCCAGAATCGGGGCACTAGCGCAACGAGGGGCATAGGGCTTTCCTAGCAAACAGCTCACTGAAATCCCAAGCGTGAGCCCTGAGAGCAGGCTCCTTCACTTAGCCATAGTGGGGAGCGGGGCCCGGAAAGCTCCAAGCTACCACAACGGACAATCGAAAATTAGTGCCAGGAGGTAGGTTACAGACCACCAGCAGCACTGCAAGGGACGGAACCCGGACGAGCTCCCCTTGAGAGGCAGCGGTATTCAGAGACTTAGTTTACCCTGTTGTCAGCGTCTGCTTCATTGCTGAGTGAGTACCCGACTGACCTCTGCACTGTGTCCCCGCATCACCATGTAGAGTCCCAGGGCCTGCCCCTACCCGTGGAGGGCAACGTCACCTAGCTGCCCCACTCCATCACCCCGAGTACTCCCAAAGGCAGCGGCGGTATTCCCAATTACCGCACACCACGGGTACCCCCGGATCCGAACGGTTCGATCCGCTGCTGGTGCGGCACAGTCATATGCACAGCAGAGCAGGCCCGTGTCGTCTGAAAATAAATCATCTAGAAGCACACTGAGCCTAGAGGAAAACAAACCACTGCCAGAAAAACCTGGAGACTATATACCATCACCGGAAGAACCCAAAGACCAAGTTTCGTGTCAGAGGAACCAGAGGATGGAACACTGTCACCAGAAGATCAACATGTATAAGCACCAAAGATTGGACATCCAGAGACTGAGAAACGGATATTTGTTCTGGGTAGCATCCAAGTGAACCGGGCCATTACATCCTGCCTTACGTACAGTACAGTGAGAGAAAAGCTGATTAATAGAGTTAACTGTTGTGTAATGCATTGCCACGCAACTGCGCCACATTTAATGAGCCACTGACACGAGAGTGTATGATAGCTGACGTTTTCTTGTTTAATGCAGACTGTAATCCTAGTAGGGTAACTTTGATGTTCCCCTGACAGAAGGACTGGTGTTGGGTTATTGCTAAGTGAGTTTGTTGGAAATATTCCTCAGTGTTACTACATATTTCATCAGTCAAGTGCAACTGTTAAATGTACCAACTGTCACATATTTTGTTTGCTTTGTATTTCTTATGTCTATTGTTCACCAAAGCATCCTCCATTTCCTTGCTCCCTGTTAGAATTAGCATAAGTATTATACAATCGATTTAATTTTTGACTTGCAGGACATGTGGTGGGGTCATACCCATGTGACCAGAAGGGGTGGGGCCTCAGCCAACAGAAAAATGTTGCTTCCTGGTATCAGTTTTGTTGACTGAGGCCCCGCCCCTTCTGGTCATATGGGTATGCAAAAATTAAATCGATGGTATAATACGTATGCTAAATCTAACAGAGGGAGAGGATAACTATGAATAACCCCCAGATATTATCTGCTCCTTTGCTGCTGTCACTCAAGAAGCTGATGATTTTATAAACTTTACTTTCTTGGATTTCAAAACCTAAACATCCGAGCTGACCACTAAAGGTATGTATAGAATCTTGTCTCTCCGTAGTGGGTGGCAATGATTGTTCAGGAGACGTCTTGGCCCCAGTACAAATTCTGTAATAGAACGCACGACCATTACACATCTTTAAAAGGCAATATGCCAACAGGTGTTTGCTCCCTTATCTGAGAGAAGCATGATGTAGGGGCAGGAACTCTGATTCCAGCGATCTAACACTTACTGGGCTGAGTGCTGCAATTTTGATAAAATCAGAGTTTTATCTTCTGCAGATCTACAAGTTGGTCTCAATGCTGAGCTATGTGTAACCCCACCCTAACCATTGATTGGCAGCTTTCTGTGTACATTGTGCATACGCAATAAACTGCCAATCAGTGCTTGGGGCGGGTTTATATAGAGCTTATGAATATGGAAGTTTCTAGTCTTTTTTTATCAAAACTGCAGCTAGCAGCCCATTCATTGAAACATTGCTGGAATCAGCGTCTCTCCAGCTACAGCATGTTACTGATTAGATTAGGTGGCAAAAAGCTGGTGACAAATTCTCTTTAACAGAACTGGTTTCCTGAAATGTAGGAGAAAGACATCAGGCCTCATTCAGATATTCAGGGCTTTGCAACCATTTTTAATCATTGTGTTGGATGCAATTTTCATCCATTATGGTGTCTGGTTTTGGTGTTTGGTTTTCTCTTAGTTATAAAAGTTTCCAAACTTCTTTTAAAGGGAACCTGTCATCAGAAATTTAGCTATAAAGCTAAAAGTTCCCCCCTCTGCAGCTCCTGGGCTGCATTCTAGGAAGCTTCCTATAGATTTTGTGTCACCTTTTATCCCAAAATAAACACTTTATAAACTGGTACCTTTTCGTATGTAAATTTCTTAATTTTCCATATGGGCGGGCTGTCTGATGTACGTTGCTGTTCCTCCATCATATTGACGCCGCCCCCGAACGCTGAATTTGAAAGTTCAGGACACCGCCCCTGGGTGCCCGTGGTCCAGCGCATGCGCTGTTCCACTGTAGCGGTGCCGTGCACTGTGTGCACGTGCGACCGCTGTGACGCTTTGCGCGGGCACGAGGTTATGGGCGGCGCTGTTAGTGTCATCAGTAAGTGCCGCCCATAACCTCGTGACCGCACTTTCCCCTATTCCTCCAGCGTTATGCGCAAGCGCTGGAGGAATGATGCCCGGACGTCCCCTCCTTCCCATCATGCTCAGCACGAGGTCACGAGGTTATGGGCGGCACTTACTGATGACACTAACAGCGCCGCCCATAACCTCGTGCCCGCGCAAAGCGTCACAGCGGTCGCACGTGCACACAGTGCACGGCACCGCTACAGTGGAACAGCGCATGCGCTGGACCACGGGCACCCAGGGGCGGTGTCCTGAACTTTCAAATTCAGCGTTCGGGGGCGGCGTCAATATGATGGAGGAACAGCAACGTACATCAGGCAGCCCGCCCACATGGAAAATTAAGAAATTTACATACGAAAAGGTACCAGTTTATAAAGTGTTTATTTTGGGATAAAAGGTGACACAAAATCTATAGGAAGCTTCCTAGAATGCAGCCCAGGAGCTGCAGAGGGGGGAACTTTTAGCTTTATAGCTAAATTTCTGATGACAGGTTCCCTTTAAGCTTTAAACCATAGAAAACACACAGCACTATGATCCTACACAGATGAAGTCATTTCTTCAGCGCTCTATTGGGAGACCCAGACGATTGGGGTATAGCTACTGCCCTCTGGAGGCCACACAAAGCACTACATTAAAAGTGCAAGGCCCCTCCCCCTCTGGCTATACCCCCCCCCCCGTGGTATCACGGGTTCTCCAGTTTTAGCTTTGTGTGCGAAGGAGGTCAGACATTCCATGCATAGCTCCACAGATTTTAGTCAGCAGCAGCTGCTGACTATTTCGGATGGAAGAAAAGAGGACACATATAGTGTCCCCAGCATGCTCCCTTCTCACCCCTGGATGGTGTTGTAAGGTTGAGGTACCTATTGCTGGTACAGGGCTGGAGCCTGACATGCTGTTTTCCTTCCACATCCCCTGGTAGGGCTCTGTGGAAGTGGGATCCTGCCGGCCTCTCAGCTCTGACGCCGGGCTCCATCCACAGACCCATTAGAACCTGATGGATTCGGAGCAGGAGTACGATCAGGGACAGGCCCTGCATCATACAGGTACTCTGTGTCCCCGGCAGGCACAGACACACTCCGGGCTGGCTGGGTGTTGTAGTGCGCCGGGGACCGCAACGTTGGAGTTAGTGTCCCTACAGATTACTGGGGGATTGTTTGTGTATGGGAACGCAGCGCCGACCCCCTCTGGACCGGGCGGCGCTGCTGTGACTTGTGGTGCGCCGGGGATCCGCCGTCCGCGCTTTTACGGCGGCGGCGGTTATAAATTGAGTCCCCGGCTTTTTGGGCCTAGGACGCCGGCAGCTCCGATTCGTTCCCGCCCCCACCCTGTCATTCAGGGTAGGGGAGAGACGCTGTTCGCTAGCAGCGACGAGGGCTGGAGCCTGATTTACATGCTCCAGCCCTCACACTAGGCACAGAGGGAAGCAGGCTTCCCGCTCTTAGCCAGGAACGCCCAGGGCCCGCCCCCCTTCTCTCTCAGGACGCCGGCAGCCATTACATGCAGTCTGGCTGGAGGAAGGACGCAAGGCTCTGGGAGACCTGGACTAGGGGCTATCTGGCGACCACACACCCGCTTTTTAAGCGGGCGGTAAGCGTTTTTTCTGTGCTGGTCCCTCTAGTGCCCCACGGTGTATCGGTGTACTGTGTAGGATATAGAGATATTGTATTTCTTGCACTGTGGGGTCGCTTCTGGCTGCATCTCCCAGACCACTCTGTGGAAGCAACAACATGCCATCCTCAAAACGCAAGGCTGCCAAGGCTAGGGCTGTGTATACTGCGGGTGCTGCATGTGGGGCTAATCTACCAGCAGGCTCCGATGACCCCCATTGTGTGCAATGCTCCGACCCGGTGCTGCTTCGCCAGCCGGAGTCAGGAGGGAGAGTGACCCAGGCTGAGACGCCTGTAAGTCCTGCCCCGGTGACAGGGACAGACTTTGCAGTTTTTGCTGATAATATGTCTGTCTCTATGGCAAAAATCCTTGAAACCTTGCAATCTATGCATGGGGCTCAGTCTTTGGGCACGGCGAGGCCTCTGTCCTCAGGTCCCCCTCACTTGGAATTAATCCAGCCCACAGGGGGGTCCCCGGCTTCACAGGCCGAGGATTATGACTCAGATGATAGCCCCAGCCACCCTAAGCGAGCTCGCTGGGAAAGACCCTCGACGTCATCACACTGCTCAGGGTCTCAGCGCAATCAGTCTCCCTGTGATGTGTCTGATGAGAGTGATCAGGAATCCATTCCTGGAACCCCTCTCAACCTGGATACCCCTGATGGGGATGCCATGGTAAACGACCTTATCTCAGCCATCAATAGGCTGTTGGATATTTCTCCCCCAGCCCCTTCAGCAGAAGAGGCGGCTGCGGAGCAGGAGAAGTTTCGTTTCCTTTATCCTAAGCGTAAATTGAGTGCTTTGTTGGATCACGCTGACTTCAGAGAATCAATCCAGAAGCACGACGCTCACCCAGAAAGGCGTTTCTCTAAACGATCTAAAGATACGCGTTTCCCTTTCCCTCCTGAGGTGGTCAAGCGCTGGACACAGTGTCCAAAGGTAGACCCCCCGATTTCCAAACTCGCAGCTAGGTCCATAGTTGCAGTGGAGGATGGCGCTTCACTTAAAGATGCCAATGACAGACAGATGGACCTTTGGTTAAAATCTGTCTATGAAGCTATCGGCGCGTCGTTTGCTCCGGCATTCGCAGCCGTATGGGCACTCCAGGCTATTTCAGCTGGCTTAGCAAAAGTGGATGCTATCATACATCCAGCAGTGCCGCAAGTGGCGCACCTTACCACGCAGATGTCGGCGTTTGCGTCTTACGCTATCAATGCGGTCCTAGAATCTACCAGTCGCACCTCAATGGCGTCCGCCAATTCGGTAGTTTTGCGCAGAGCCTTGTGGTTAAAGGACTGGAAAGCAGATGCTGGTTCCAAAAAATGTTTAACCAGTTTGCCTTTATCTAGAGATAGACTGTTTGGCGAGCCATTGGCTGATATCATTAAGCAGTCTAAGGGTAAAGACTCCTCTTTACCACAACCCAGAACAACCAAACCTCAGCAGAAAAAGTGGCAGCAGAGGTTTCAGTCCTTTCGAGGTTCGGGCAAGATACCATTTACCTCGTCCAAAGGGACTCAGAGGACGCAAAGAAACTCAGATTCGTGGCGGGCTCACACGCGCCCCAAGAAAGCAAATGGAGGTACCGCTTCCAAAGCGGCTACCTCATGACTTCCAGCCCCCTCCCTCCGCATCGCCGGTCGGGGGCAGGCTCTCCCGCTTTTCCGGCATTTGGATGTCACAGGTCAAAGACCGGTGGGTGACGGACATTTTGTCTCGCGGGTACAGAATCGAGTTCAATTCTCGTCCTCCAGCTCGGTTCTTCAGAACCTCCCCACATCCAGACCGAGCAGATGCTCTGCTGCAGGCGGTGGGCTCCTTAAGAGCGGAAGGAGTGGTGATTCCAGTCCCTCCTCAGGAACAAGGGCAAGGGTTTTACTCCAATCTCTTTGTGGTTCCAAAAAAGGACGGCTCGTTCCGTCCTGTTCTGGACCTAAAACGGCTCAACAAACATGTGCACGCCAGGAAGTTCCGGATGGAAACCCTGCGTTCTGTCATTGCCTCAATGTCCAGAGGAGACTTCCTTGCCTCAATAGACATCAAAGATGCTTATCTCCACGTGCCAATTGCTACAGAACATCAACGTTTTCTACGTTTTGTGATAGGAGACGACCATTTTCAGTTCGTAGCTCTGCCATTTGGTCTGGCAACAGCCCCACGGGTCTTCACCAAGGTCATGGCGGCGGTGGTAGCAGTCTTGCACTCTCAGGGACACTCGGTGATCCCTTACCTAGACGATTTATTGGTCAAAGCTCCCTCTCAAGAGGCATGTCAGCACAGCCTGAATGCTACGCTGGAGACCCTACAGTCTTTCGGATGGATCATCAACTTTCCAAAGTCGATCCTATCACCGACTCAATCACTAACGTATCTTGGCATGGAGTTTCATACTCTAGCAGCGATAGTGAAGCTTCCGCTGAACAAGCAGCGGTCACTACAGACAGGGGTGCAATCTCTTCTGCAGGGCCAGTTGCATCCCTTGCGGCGCCTCATGCATTTCCTAGGGAAGATGGTGGCGGCCATGGAAGCAGTTCCCTTTGCGCAGTTTCATCTGCGCCCACTTCAATGGGACATTCTCCGCCAATGGGACGGGAAGTCAACGTCCCTGGACAGGAAAGTCTCGCTTTCCCAGACGGCCAAGGACTCCCTACAATGGTGGCTCCTTCCCACCTCATTGTCTCAGGGAAGATCCTTCCTGCCCCCATCCTGGGCAGTAGTCACGACAGATGCGAGTCTGTCAGGGTGGGGAGCAGTATTTCTCCACCACAGGGCTCAGGGGACGTGGACTCCGCAGGAGTCCACCCTTCAGATCAATGTTCTGGAGATCAGAGCAGTGTATCTTGCTCTACTGGCCTTCCAACAGTGGTTGGAAGGAAAGCAGATCCGAATCCAATCGGACAACTCCACAGCGGTGGCATACATCAACCACCAAGGAGGGACGCGCAGTCGGCAAGCCTTCCAAGAAGTCCGGCGCATTCTAATGTGGGTGGAGGACAGAGCATCCACCATATCCGCGGTTCACATCCCAGGCGTAGAAAACTGGGAAGCAGACTTCCTCAGTCGCCAGGGCATGGACGCAGGGGAATGGTCCCTTCACCCGGACGTGTTTCAGGAAATCTGTCGCCGCTGGGGAGTGCCGGACGTCGACCTAATGGCATCCCGGCACAACAACAAGGTCCCGGCATTCATGGCGAGGTCGCGCGATCAAAGAGCTCTGGCGGCAGACGCCTTGGTTCAAGATTGGTCGCAGTTTCAGCTCCCATACGTGTTTCCGCCTCTGGCGCTCTTGCCCAGAGTGCTACGCAAGATCAGATCCGAGTGCAGCCGCATCATACTCGTCGCTCCAGATTGGCCGAGGAGGTCGTGGTATCCGGATCTGTGGCATCTCACGATCGGTCGACCGTGGTCACTGCCAGACCGACCAGACTTACTGTCCCAAGGGCCGTTTTTCCATCAGAATTCTGCGGCCCTGAACCTGACTGTGTGGCCATTGAGTCCTGGATCCTAGCATCTGCAGGATTATCTCAAGGAGTCGTTGCCACAATGAGACAAGCTAGAAAGTCGAATTCGGCTAAGATCTACCACAGAACGTGGAAGATTTTCTTAGCCTGGTGCTCTGCTCAGGGAGTGTCTCCCTGGCCATTTGCATTGCCCAAGTTTCTTTCCTTCCTGCAATCGGGGTTAGAAAAGGGCTTGTCGCTCAGCTCCCTTAAAGGGCAAGTTTCGGCACTATCCGTGTTTTTTCAGAAGCGTCTAGCACGTCTTTCTAAGGTGCGCACGTTCCTGCAGGGGGTCTGTCATATTGTGCCCCCGTACAAGCGGCCGTTAGATCCATGGGATCTGAACAGGGTACTAGTTGCTCTCCAGAAGCCGCCCTTCGAGCCTCTGAAGGAAGTTTCCTTTTCTCGGCTGTCACAGAAAGTGGCGTTTCTTGTTGCGATCACATCGCTTCGGCGAGTGTCTGAGCTGGCAGCTCTGTCATCCAAGGCTCCCTTCCTGGTGTTCCACCAGGACAAGGTAGTGCTGCGCCCTATTCCGGAGTTTCTCCCTAAGGTCGTATCCTCTTTTCATCTTAATCAGGATATATCCTTGCCTTCGTTTTGTCCTCATCCGGTTCACCGGTATGAAAAGGACTTACGTTTGCTAGATCTGGTGAGAGCACTCAGAATCTACATTTCCCGCACGGCGCCCATGCGCCGTGCCGATGCGCTTTTTGTCCTTGTCGCTGGTCCGCGCAAGGGGTTGCAGGCTTCTAAAGCCACCCTGGCTCGATGGATCAAAGAACCAATTCTAGAGGCCTACCGTTCTGCGGGGCTTCCGGTTCCTTCAGGGCTAAGAGCCCACTCAACCAGAGCCGTGGGTGCGTCCTGGGCATTACGTCACCAGGCTTCGGCTCAACAGGTGTGCCAGGCAGCTACCTGGTCCAGTCTGCACACTTTCACCAAGCATTATCAGGTGCATACCTATGCTTCGGCGGATGCCAGCTTAGGTAGAAGAGTCCTGCAGGCGGCAGTGACACCCCCGTAGGGGAGGGCTGTTTTGCAGCTCTAACATGAGGTATTTCTTTACCCACCCAGGGACAGCTTTTGGACGTCCCAATCGTCTGGGTCTCCCAATAGAGCGCTGAAGAAGAAGGGAATTTTGTTACTTACCGTAAATTCCTTTTCTTCTAGCTCTTATTGGGAGACCCAGCACCCGCCCTGTTGTCCTTCGGGATGTTTTTTTGTTGTTTGCGGGTACACATGTTGTTCATGTTGAACGGTTTTTCAGTTCTCCGATGTTATTCGGAGTTAATTTGTTTAAACCAGTTATTGGCTTCCTCCTTCTTGCTTTGGCACTAAAACTGGAGAACCCGTGATACCACGGGGGGGGTATAGCCAGAGGGGGAGGGGCCTTGCACTTTTAATGTAGTGCTTTGTGTGGCCTCCAGAGGGCAGTAGCTATACCCCAATCGTCTGGGTCTCCCAATAAGAGCTAGAAGAAAAGGAATTTACGGTAAGTAACAAAATTCCCTTCTTTTTTCACGGACCAGGTCACTTGAGTGGGCGACTTTGATCCTCAAATATAATAAAAAAAAACGGGCATCTCTCCATTTTTTTTTTTTGTGGATCTATTGTCTGTAAAAGAAAACAAAACACGGAGACATGGTCAATTTTGAGCTGATTTGCAGACATATGATCAGTCCCATAGACTAATGGTTGCATGAAAAACAAAGATCAAACATGTATGTACCGCCCCCGTGTCAGCAGCTGAGCTGCTCGTATACGGATCCGCGGTGGCTTGAGGGGCTTCTGGACCCGGGGGTCTCGCGGCCACTCGAATGATGAGGGGTATTTACAGGGGGGAATAGTATATTGAGAGTTCGTGAAGCCACCCGTGGTGTGTGGTAAGATGGAGTACCACCGCTGCGGCTCGGAGTGCCTGGTGGCGATGGAGTGGGCAGCCAGGTGTTTAACCCCTCCACGGGTAGGGGGGGGGGAATGCCCCGGGACTCGGTGATGGTGACAGGGATGTGCCGTTGTGGAGGTAAGGGTCACTTGGGTACTCACTCAGTCCAATAACGCTGACACCGACAACTGTAGTAAACCAAAGTTCTGGAAAACGCTGCCGCTGAGGGGGAGCACATTTGGGTCCCGTTTCTGTTGGTGTTGCCTGTTGATCTGTGACCTTTTCCCGTGGCACCTTGTTGCTTTCTGGTTGGTCCCTGTAGCCTGAACCTAGTCGGGTCCCGCTCCCCAGTATGGCTAGGTGAGGAAGCTTGCTCTCAGGGTTCACGCTTGGGATTTCTTGGATCGTATTTGTGGAAAGTCCTATCCCTCTCGTTGCGCTAGTACCCCGATTTTGGAGCCGGTGGAGAGCAGATCTTGAAGGCTCCGTTCTCGTCCGGTGAATTGTCAGGTTGCCTGAAGCTACTCCCTGCCCTAGGGTCCACATACCCCGTCGTGCCTTGGTCCCAGCCCGGTGGTGGTACAAGGCCGCCGGCTGTCCTCCACAACAATGCCGTGCCCCTTGTCATGATCCCCTGCGACCGGGGGTCCAGCGCCTACCAGGCTCAGACTAACATCTGCTACCTAGTAACTCCAAGGAGCCCAGCTCCTGTCCTACTCTCACTTCCACTTCCAACACTACACTGGCCTACTCCTGACCCTCCTGACCTCCCCTTAACCAACCCCCCAAGTGGGCGACCCTATTCCACTCAGGCCGTCCACTGGTGTGTCTGGTGGGTTTGGTGCAGTGTTCCTAGGATTTTAATTAGCTGGTCTTTGGCAATGCCAATGGTTAGGGACCCGTAACCAAGGAGGAGGTGGATATTGCACAGAAGGGCAGATTGCACAATACCCTGTGACGACCTGATAGACCAGGGCGTCACATTTACGTGAAATATAGGTGTGTGAATTGGCCTTAAGGTTCCACAAACCGCATCACATGTTGCCAAGACAAAAGCTGACAATGGCCCTGATGGTTGAGAAACCTGGAGTTTGAAAACCCAATCCCATGCTGGTGTTTGAGGAGAGGACATACCTGTGGGTACTGGACCAAGCAAGATTGCATAGTTTTAGATTGGGTGGTATTATTTTAACACTTTGTGACAATACTGTATGGTCACTGTCTGGTAGGGTACACATACACAGTATACGCCATAAAGGGCTTGAGGCGTCAATAGAAGATATTGCACAGTGCACTTATTGGATTTCCTAAGTTTCAATGGCTATAATAACAACTCATGCACTACCTATAGTTATGCCCTTAAAGGGGTTGTCCACTACTAGGACAAGCCTTTCTGATTGCAATTGTTTCCCACAGTTAAAAGAAAAGACCCTGCACCTGCTTCCCACTCGCGGTTCAGGGCCCACATAACATTGTGATGTCACACGAGCCCCACGTCCAATCACCACTGATTTCTCTCGTCACATCTTCAGACCCAATAAACAATCAACAGGAAGTAAGTGGCAGCCGCAGCGTTACTTCCTGTTGATTTACTCATTTGGTCTGAAAGCGGGGAGACAGAAGCCAGATCTGATTGGACGCAGGTTCGCATGACGTCCCAACCCCACGTGAGCCCCAAACCGCAATTACCGGCAGCGCTGGAACGGCGCCAAAATGGGAGGTGAGTACAGGGTGTTTTATTTTAACTGGGGAAAACTAGTGGAATCAGAAGGGGGTGTCCTAGTAGTGAACAGCCCCTTTAATGGTTGAGCCCATTTTGCCTTAGTAATACAGATTTTTTTTTTAATAAATAAAATGTATTTTAATTTCTTCTTTCCCTTTAAGTGAGAGCTCATCACAGATTTAAAATTAGACATTTCTGTTTCTGGTTCAGGTAAAGCCAAATAGCTTGACAAGTTAGAAGCGGCCGGGGATTGTGGGTAATAACCGCAGATGTCTCTCTACAATGGCTCGGGTAGATCTGCGTGCAGCATTCTAAGTGACTCAATTATGTATAAATTTGTGATTGTCATTTCCAAAGTTCCTTTCATTCCCAACATAACTCTCACAAAAAGATTTTTGTCACCTGAACTTTAAGTTCTCTCAGCTGCTGCCAATCACTTAGATCTCCTGACAGGCACAACTAAATATGGATTTAAAAAAAAATAAGAAATGAGTCTATCACAAGAACGTCTCAGGACAAGAATTTTTTTGGAGAAGAGTGGGTGTGGAAACATTTGCAACATATTTCCAAAATAATTTTAACAAGGGTTTAACCTCTTTCAATACACAATTTGTTGATATTTTTGTAAACTTTGCTCTTTTTGACAGATGCCCCAAACCAGTGGGCACGGGTAACACTAAAATGCCATTTCTTCCACTTTTCTTTTTCAACTAGCTCCTTTTCTTATATAAATGTTTTTGACCAATGAACTGGTTTCAAATCCTTCATGATCCTAATATGCCATTAATTGTGCCATGAGGTTTCAGTGGATCTGATCACTCTGGTTGACCTTTTCAGCTTGTTCTTAAAGAGGGCCTGTCACTTGCTAAAAAAAAAAATTGAGTTAAACACATTATAAAAATCATCAAGCTCCCCTGATTTTGCCACTCTTTTCCGTTTTGGACTGCACTGCTCCATTGCAGAGATATTCACATTTATTACTTTTGGAGTGCACTATGTGAAATCTCTGCTTACAGTACAACTAGATGTTTCTTCAGAGTCTTCTCTGGGATTCCTTCACCCCTCCCCTCTTCTTTCTAGCTTCTACCTGTTACAACTCAGCATCACCTTAGACTGCTATATCAGCTACCAAGCTGTGATTAGCAATATGTGGGAGGTATAAGTGAAATTGCATGCCACCAGACAAAACTCTAAAGAAACGCCCAGTTGCAATGCAAGCTGAGATTTCACATGCTGCGCTCCAATAGCAAAAAATGTAAATATCTCTGCAATGGAGCAATTCAGAGCAAAATAGAAAAGAATGGTGGAATCATGGGAGATGTGGATTTTTACAGTGGTGTTGGCACTCGAAGTACTGGGGCTCATAGGACGTTGTTACTTCACTGGAACCCTGTGCCCAGTCAGTGCTGGCTTGGCTGCGCGCATATCAAGAGGAAGTCTGAGCTTTGGCAGCCACTCACTTCTTCTTTATGTTTGATATGTCATAAGGGGGGGGAAATGAAGCCAGCCCTGACTGGGTGCAGAGCTCCGGTGAAGTAACAAGGTCATGGGAGCCGCAGTGCAGCGAATGCCGATACCGCTGGACCAGCACCAGCACCATAGGTGAGTGCAAGTGTTGTTATTTTAATGGGGGAAAACAAGCTGATTGAGAAAGGGTTGTCCATTTTTTGCTACTTTTTAATACAAGAGGCATAAATGTTAGTGCCCTTTACAGGAAATTAAAAAATAGGGCAAAATACAGATTATCTGGCACCCTTAACTGGTTAAAAGTAGGCTTATTTCTAGTTTTCACAAACACCCTTAAACTTGGGACCTAATTTTTCACTTACTTTGGCCGAGAACTCAGGTTGACAAAACATTTTCTTTCAATTTTTTTGTACGTCTCACCACTTTGTGTGTGAAATGAGATTTCTAAGCTGTTGGCTGAGCTCTGTCAATCACAAGCCCAAAGGAAATCTCTTCCTGAGCTGAACATAGCCCCCTCTCCACGCTCTGATCAGAACCCCAGAGGGAGAAGAATGGCAGGCGGTCTATCTGGTAAACACGGGGCCTCCGAGCTGACAATCCAGTCTTATGAACAACGGAAAACGCTAGGCTCTCATTTTTGGAAAAGGGAGGAGGGGTCCATAAAAAGGGGACCAAGCAAAAGACCTAAAAATCTGGGACTCTATGGGACACCTGTGAAGGGTTAACCTAGTGACTGCCCATTGGGTTTAGGGCAAGTAGAAGATGATCTCAGATAACAGACAATGATAACCGTGCCCAATGGATGTCCACATCATGGTACCCTCTGACCTGATAATATCACAGTAAAGGTGGGTTCTTTACAGTATCAGGTAGTAAAAAAAGAAAACAGATTAATCCCGGGCCTCAGTGAAAAAACCTCTCTACGTGTAACCTTGGATCTTAAGGCCTACTCACAATAAAACTGCGTTTACACTATCTGACCCGTTAAATGAGCTAAAAAATGATTGAAGGTCATTTAATATCCTGTTTAGTCAGGCTAGCCACCATGTTAATGCGATCGTTCGGTGCATATAGCCCGAAACGCTCTGATTAGGGCTCCAGTGTTCTCTGTGAATTAGCTACTTTTCTCTAATAGAGGGTAAGGCCATTGATACACAGAAGGCCCCATACACTTTAAGTGGTCGGCCAATTTCCCTAAAATTGGTAGGTTTAGGTGACATTTATCAACTTGTATAGGGGCCTTTAGAGGACCACATCAGAGATTTTCCCACAGTTCTTAAGGGACCTACAACTCCCATGTCCCTCATCATTTTTAAAGGACCCCCAGAAACTCTTACCCATCTTTTCTTATGGAAAATCCCGGAATATAAAAACTTGTTAAAACAATAAGAGGATCGGATGTCTGTTCTCTCGTAAAAATGTAAACTGTCCTCCTGCCTCCCAAATATTTATGTCTGACATGCTGCTATTCGTGTTTATGTCTGGTGGGTGACGGCTTTGGTGCGTGAAACTACACGGTGTCTATGTATTTCCTCCTAAATTCCCAGTAAACATCAATTCTGGAATACATAGAGCTCAGCAGACAGTATGGCAGACATGATGGCAGTGTGGTACGGTAGTATCTAGCTCCCACGAGTAACATGTGTTGAAGGTTTAGAAGGGGTGGAGGTACTGTGAGCGCACTCTTGACATAGATGCCTACCCGAGCATTCAACTGATCATCTGTTGATCAGTCCAAACTTGCATGAAAGCCTTAGATACACCAGCTCAAAAGTCCATGATAGAATTATATGTAAGTCGTGTACAGGGTGGGCTCCCCAGTATACAGTATACAGCAAAACCACGCACCAAGAATGCGACTCTAGGCAGTTGGATTGATAAATGATTGCTTTACTGTACAAAAACAGAAAGGCAATAGAACAATATAAATACAAGGTCTAAGGCCGACACCCCCGTGCTGCGCCACCCGTAACGGCGATTTATGTTGCCTTCTCACCAACCTTTGCCTAACCAAGGGACTGTCTGAACAGTCACCTAATACCTAGTAATCCCTTCTGGGAATCAGGAGTAATTGTGTGTGTGAAGACGCCCTACCAGTGGTGCAGCACAAGAGTTCACAACTTATCCACCTAAACATAAACAAATCCCATAAACCCCCTGAATATCCTTAATTGCTGAAGCAAATGGTAAAAGTGGGAAGGCAAACCACACAGCTCAGCAATACAGTCATAGAAATCTTATAGCACAACAATCAATGTAAATGTGTGGTGCTGTCCCTTTAAGATTTTAAATGTAACTGTCAACTGACATAGCAGAGTCGGCAAGTCTTAGGCTATGTGCCCACGGGGACAGTGTCCTGCGGATATATCCGCAAGACATTCCGCAGGTGCTCCCAGGAAACCGCACCACAACTTTTGTTTGTTTCCATGCTGCGGAATGTCCTGCGGATATGGTGCGGGCATTCTGCATTGAGGATACAGTACCATGGCTTCGGCACTGCATCCTCAATGCAGAACAAGTGCTGCAGTGATCGGGGTGCTCATACTTACCTCCATCATGCATGGCCTCGCTTTCCGGCAGCCGGGTCACTCTCTCAGCGTCTTCAGGAGAAGGTGGGCGGGCCTGAACTAGCTCCGGCTGTCACATGACCGGAGCTCGTGCAGGCTCCGCCCACCTCTTCCTTCCTGTACCTGGATTCACCGCGCTCCTGTACACCGGATGGAGAAAGTGACTCCGGTGAGGCAGGTAAGTATATGGGACCCTGCGGAGAAATCTGCAACAATAATTGACATGCTGCAGATTTTTCCGCATGGAAATCTGCACGATTTCCGCTGCGGAAAAATCCGCAGCGTGGGCACAGTATTTCCCAAATGCCATAGAAATGGCTGGGGAGTAGCTGTGCTGCATATTTCTGGAAAATCCGCGGCTTTTCCGCGAGAAATCCGCAGCAAAATCCGCGCATTTTCTGCAGCGTGGGCACATAGCCTTACTGTGTATATAGCCAACCTAACCAGAACAAATAGGTGTTTGGTACCAAAACATAAGGTGTAGCGTGCACGCAGTCCTGGGCCCAGACTACCGTACCTGGGTACTATGGTTTACAGCTGCCATAACCAGAGACTTGGAGATCCTCTCTCGCTGAATCAGTATAGCCAGCAACTGCAGAATGGTGATCTCCGGCACAGGATGCTGCTCACATGCGTCACAGTCCTCCTCACTAAAATCCAACACGAATCTTCTCACAATTCACTTAAATATTTGTGTGGCAGCTCCTTTCCATTAGGCACACCTCTCGCTTACCCTGCAGCTCGCACACACCGCCTCCTCAGCCCTTGAAGTCCAGTCGGGAAGTCTGTTGAGATGTTGCTACAGCAACCAGTCGAATGCAGGTGCAAAACAGTGGCCTCTTGTGGCTGGTCAGTAACAATGCATACTGTAAATAAGTGTTTTGCAGCATTCACAGTGGCTAAAGGTCACTAATGCAATCTCGCCCTTCCCGGGCATTCAACTGATCATCTGTTGGTCAGGCAAAGCTTGCTTGAAAACCTTAGATGCACCAGCTCAACAGTCCATGATAGGATTATTCACCAACGGTTCGTAGACAAAATCACACAATAGATATATATCTGGCCCAGCAGACAGTATCACACGTTATAAGCTTATATACGTCATCTTTTAACCCCTTACTGATGTAGGATGTAATAGTACGCCTTAAGTTAGGTGCAGGTGTAAGGAGCACTAATTGCTCTTCAGACATGGTGGGTGCTGGCTGCTTTACACAGTCTCCACCTGCCACTAACAGCAATGACCTGCATTCCATCTAGTCTCTGCTGCTTAACCGATGGGTTATCATTGTAGCCAAGGGCCTACTGTAGGCCCCCATCTTTGAACGCTCATGAAATACTGCAGTTTATTTTACAAGCGATCAGGGATATTTAAATTGAACCTGTAAGGGGCATTATTCACCCAGAATCACGAGCAGTTCTGGGTGTATATTTCTAATCCCTGCCTAACCGTCCCTGTATACACTAGCATAGATAAAGAGACCTTTAGAAAAAGTATTTCTAAAGATCCTTTATGATATGCTAATGAGGCCAACTACTAGTCACAAGGGCGTTAGTTCCTGTGCTCATTCCACCCTCTTATCATGGCAGCACGCCCACAGGGGTGTGCTAACATGCTATTCATTACAGCAACACCAGCGCTGATGCACATACCTGTGTCTGCCGTGACTGCTGATCTGAATGCTGGCCAATTTCCGGTTAATTTCTCTGTGGGTGTGCTGCCATGCTAAAAGGGCGGAATGAGCGCAGGAACTAACACCCTTGCGACTAGTCCCTGCGCTCATTAGCATATCATAAATGATACTTTTTCTAAAGATCTCTTTATCTATGCTACTAGATACAAGGACAGTTAGGCAGGGATTAGCAATATGTACCCAGAACTGCTCCTGTTTCTGGGTGCATGTTGCATCTGACAGGTTCCCTTTAAGTTCCTTAGAAACAAAAAAAAATAAGTGAGTTAATTTAAAAAAAATGGAATATTTTAAGTTTTATTCTCCTCTTTTACTAATTCAAGAAAAAATGAAATTTTAAAAGTAAGAAAACAAAAATATATTCGGTATCACAGAGTCCATAAGAGCTCATTCAATGACCGTGCAGTAAATGCTGTAAAGAAAAAAAAAAAAAGAATCAAAACACTTGCCCCCCCCCCCCCCGAAGAATCGAATAAAAAATTATTTATTATATTATATATATATAATAAATATAATATATAGTATATAAAATTATAATCGACCATCAGGATTTTCGGTAGGGGTACTCTGGCGCCGGGACTACGGCTATTTTACTCTCGATGGGGTTATCACAGGTGGTCGGTCCCGGCTTCGTGCCCTGGGCGCTCACTCTGCGGCTGTGGAATGGGGTACAGGGATGATATATATATGGGGATATACGTGACGCCATCTGTGGTGTATGGTAAGCGGATATACCAGCGCTGCCCGCGGCCGGCCTCTGAGGCGATGGTGACGGCAGCTTAAGATCTCTCAGCTCCCCACAGGTGGAGCTGTTTTACCTCAGGGCGGAGGGTCGCTGACCAGGAGGGAAGCGACCGAGCGGTGATGGCTGCCTTCTTGTCTGAAGTCGCAGGGTCCTGTCGAACGGCGGAGAAACGGCACACCGAATTCACATCAGCTCAAACAAGTCCTTTTTACTAACATCTGGTTTGTTTTGCACAGTACACAGAAACAGTTCGGTTACTAGAAGGCCAATGGTCACAAATTTCGGAGGAGATTTAATGACAGAGTTTTTTCTCTGAGGTAACCTTTCTTTGTCTCTTTCTCGGTCTCTGCTCTGAGGGCTCTGTGACTCCCTCTTTAAGCCACTTGTTAGTCTCGTCACTGGTTTTCCCAGGAGTCTGATGCTGCACGGTTTCTTTATCTATCCCGCAATAGCGTCATGAACTCGGATTGGGGTTAGTAGTCAGACTCTTGATGGGTGCCGGGACTCCTCTAATTTAGGATCCCAGGTTAATGGTCAATGGTTTGGGGATAAACCTGACAAACTTCCTCGGTTCCGTTATACCGGTGTCGACCTGAACTCTTCAGCCGGCTCTCGCCAGACCTAAAGTATCCTCTTTCCGTCTGGGTTACCCCTTTTCCTGTGTCTTTCTTTTCTTTTGGGGTAACCTCGCTCAGGACGTCGGGCCTATGTTATTTCTAGCCCTTCTTTCAGTCATCAATTTACTTTCGTCTCTTCTTGTCACTCCTTACTGACTGACTGTTAACTGACCAACTGTCGTCCTGGCAACCACGTCATGTCTCACGCTCAGCTAGGCTCCATCCCCCTATGGACCTACTCTATAAACAGTCCCAAGAATATGAAGGTAGGGGCTGCTGAGTCAATGTTAAGCCTACTTTACACGTTGCAATTTCGCATACGATATCGTATGCGATTTCCAACGCCCCCATCGTATGTGCAGCACGTTCAATTTGTTGAACGTGCTGCACATACGATTAACCCCCGTCACACGTACTTACCTACCATACGACCGCGATGTGGGTGGCGAACGTCCACTTCCTGGAGTGGGAGGGACGTTTGGCGTCACATCGACGTCACGCGGCAGCCGGACAATAGAAGTGGAGGGGCGGAGCTGAGCGGGACGTAAACATCCCGCCCACCTCCTTCCTTCCGCATTGTGGGCCGGGAGCTGCAGGAGGCAGGTGAGATATGTTCATCGTTCCCGGGGTGTCACACACTGCGATGTATGCTACCCCGGTACAATGAACAATCTGACGTTCAATTCGTCAGGAATGAACGACGTGCATGCGATGAACGGTTTTTCGTTCAATCGCAATTGCACGGCGCTGTCACAAGCTACAACATACCTTACGATGCCGGATGTGCGTCACTTACGACGTGACCCCGCCAACACATCGTAAGATATCTTGTAGCGTGTAAAGCGGGCTTTACTCAATCTATATATATAATTGCCTTATTCTGTCTGTCTGTCTGTCTTGCTCCAAAATTCTGTCGTTACCGCGACAAGCTTCTCATTGGCCGCTCGCCTCGCCTCGGCTCCGTCCCCCCCGCACGGATTGGCCACTCACCCAGGCTCCGCCCCCCCACACGGATTGGCCTCTCGCCCCGGCCCCCTGCACGCATTGGCAACTCGGCCACGCCCCGCCCCCCTCACGCATTGCACGCCTGTCCTGGCCCCGCCCTCCGCACGCATTCCCCGAATCGACACGGAGCCCCGACTCCCAGGTGAATGCTGTACCCCCGGGAGCCCACACCAGTGTACGCCGGCAACCCAGCCGACACATACCCTCGCATTGCTGGGGTTGCCGGCGTACGCTGGTGTGGGCTCCCGTGCGTGCGGGGGGCGGGGTACGCTGGTAACCATGGTACACATCGGGTAATATTGTGTAGCATGGTTACCAGCGTACACCGGCTCCCGGTACACATGTGCAGAAGAGAGAAGACAGAAAAAAGAATACCCCCGATCATACTGACCAGAAGCCGACCCGGAGCAGGTGAGCGCATCAAGGTCCTGCAGCGGCGGAACACACACACACGCACACACATAAGAACAGACACACACACACACACATCAGATCACACTCACTCTCACACACACGTCACACACACATCAGATCGCATCCACACACTCACAACATCCAGTGATATCGCTTGCTTCTCGGCGGCGATACTGTGCGTGCAGTGACCTTCCAGGACCTGCCGGAGGATCACATGGCCGGAAGCATGTGGTATCTCCGGATGTTGTGAGTGTGTGAGCGCGTATGTGCGATATCGTCAATGTGTGTGTGCGTGTATGCGATCGTGTGTGTGCGTGTATGCGATTGTGTGTGTGCGTGTATGCGACCGTGTGTGTGCGTGTATGCGACCGTGTGTGTGCGTGTATGCGATCGTGTGTGTGCGTGTATGCGATCGGGTGTGTGCGTGTATGCGATCGGGTGTGTGCGTGTATGCGATCGGATGTGTGCGTGTCGGTAGAAGGCAGAGGAGCACGGCGTGCAGCACAGCTGCTGGGACCGCCCACCGGAGGGCACAGGCAGAAGTGGGGTGTGACTGTATGCGATCAGATGTGAGCGTGTAAACTGTCTGATGTGTGACTGTGCAGCACGATGGGGGGGATGCGCAGCATGGGGGATGGAGCACGATAGGGAGTGCGCAACATGAGGGATGGAGCACGATGGGGAGTGCGCAGCATGGGGGATGGAGCACGATGGGGGGTGCGCAGCATGGGGGATGGAGCACGATGGGGGGTGCGCAGCATGGGGGATGGAGCACGATGGGGGGTGCGCAGCATGGGGGATGGAGCACGATGGGGGGTGCGCAGCATGGGGGATGGATCACGATGGGGGGTGCGCAGCATGGGAGATGGAGCACGATGGGGGGTGCGCAGCATGGGGGATGGAGCACGATGGGGGGGTGCGCAGCATGGGGGATGGAGCACGATGGGGGGTGCGCAGCATGGGGGATGGAGCACGATGGGGGGTGCGCAGCATGGGGGATGGAGCACGATGGGGAGTGCGCAGCATGGGGAATGGAGCACGATGGGGGGGTGCGCAGCATGGAGGATGGAGCACGATGGGGGGTGCGCAGCATGGGGGATAGATCACGATGGGGGGTGCGCAGCATGGGGGATGGAGCATGATGGGGGTGCACACCTCCCCCCAAAACACACACACCGCCACACGCGCACCGCACAACACACCACACACACACACTGGGAACCACGAACACCGCCCTACACAGACACCCACACACGACAACGCCGCACACACACAACACCCAACACACAAACACCGCGGCATACACAAATATACGCACATACCGCGCAACACACACACATTGCACAAAACATACCTCCCCCCAAAACACACACACGCACCCCACACCCACACAAACTGCGCAACACACACAGCACCACACACAGACAACACTGCAGACACACAGTGCTCCACAAACAACGCAACACACAATGCAACACACATACAACACCACTCTCACACCCCCCCACCCAGACAACACCCAGAACATTTACAGTGCCCTACACAAACACTTGGCAACTACACACAACAACATCGATATATATAACAAAAATCATACATTAACTACACAATAAATTCTAGAATACCCGATGCGTAGAATCGGGCCACCTTCTAGTCTAATATAAGACTCTGCATTTCCTCTCTCTTTCACCTGTGACCAAAGGGCACTTGATGTTAAGGTGCTGCATTCCCCTGTAGCGCCTAACCACAGGGACGCCACATGTACATACTCCAAAGTGGCAACAATAAGGCTATGTGCCCACGCTGCGGATTTACCGCGGATTTGCCGCGGATTTGCCGCGGATTTACCGCGGATTTCCCGAAAATCTGCAGCAGCGGCACTTCCAAGCCATTTCAATGGCATTTTGGAAATGCTGTGTCCATGCTGCGGATTTTTCCGCTGCGGATTTGCCGCGGATTTTGATGCGGAAAAATCTGCAGCATGTCAATTGTTTGTTGCGGATTTTGGTGCGGATTTGGGTATAGAATGGGAAAAAAAAAAAAAATCCGCATCAAAATCCGCGGCAAATCCGCGGCAAATCCGCGGGTGCGGATTTGCCGTGAAAGTCGCGGATTTTCAGGCAGAAAAATCCGCAGGTACATTCTACCGTGGACACACAGCCTAAAAAGATCAGCTCTCCACATAAAAAATAAGGCCTCACACAGGTCCATCAAAGAGAAAAAAAAGTTACGCCTCTCTGTAAATGATGACACAAAACACATTTTTTTAAAGTCCTGTTTTCTGAGGGATTTTTTACAAACTTGAATAATTTAAAAACAATTATACATATTCGCACTAACATCTAGACACACGTCAGATTATTTTTTATGACACGCTGAAAATTCTAGGAAGAAAAGAAAAAAATGGCAGACTTATAATTTCACCTCACCTCAGAATTTTTTTTTATTGATGAAAGCACAAAACAGAAAACTCAGAAGGAGTTACGGACGTATAGAGGAACGTTTGAGGCCTGACAGATGATATCACACATGCTTAGAAGACTGTATAACACATGACGATAGGATGACTCATGTGATGACTCACACATGACGATATGAAGAAGCATTTATGGGAACGTACTGTACTGTACAAACAGCCGGTGTCCAAAAGCAAAATTTCCTCAGCATGAATCTTTTCAGGACTTTCCAAAAGAGAAATAAAAAGAAAACCCCATAATAAGTTTGTGGCCTCATCTTATAATAACATTCTACCGCCTCTACTAAATCATTGCAGAAGCTTCTGTCTCGGGCCTGGTCCTTATAGACTTACAACCAGTGTCTACATTGTACAAACAAGTGCCTCTGGACATTCTCCTCCTGTGCTGAAATTAGGACAACATTCATCGGCGATTTATCTATCAGCAGTGAAGAACGTTTACACAGCGCCATTTATAATATGACATGTCTGGGCATTGCTAGGGATGGTTCAGGGTCTGAATACATTGGCAATAATAAAACTCCTCAGTTTCTTGGGTAAAAATCCCAGGTCTTATTGCTCTAATTGCTCCTAAACTGGAGTTATATTGATATCTATGTAAAGTAGAGAAGTTAGCTACTTCCTCCGTGCACTGTCACCTTTTACTATCCAGCATTTCTGCCCTATACAGGAAAGCATCCTCTCCAGCACGCCTCTGCACAGCGAGAGATAGGAGGTGGAAAGTTGTTTTACTGTGATTGGCTACTAGTAAGAGGTAAGCGGCCCAGTGACAGCAATGAGTTCTAATATGGCAGCCCAGTAAGTCAGACAGCTACTTCCTTTCTAAAGATTCTCCATTATGTCCATGTCTCACAGCTGAAAGTTTGGCTCAGCTAAATCAAACAGACAACCCTATGTGAGGTAAATCCATGAGTATCACCTGGCATCTTAATAGTTTGTTACAATGTGTCAGTGCATGTAAAATATATATCAGTCTGAAGGCTAAACAGTTTTCCTTCAGAGTAAAGTCAGGGACCAGGGGAATATATGCTCAGCTCACAGTCAGTGCTGCAGTGAATCACCCATACTGATAGGAAACAATGCTGGCAGACATCACACAATGAAGATGGTTTAAAGGTTCCAGTGACCTGGGCATCTGTCCCAAAGTAGAGAGAAGTGTAATCCGCTCCAGGAACACGATTCAGGGGTCTGCACGCTCCAGACAAGGTGAATTCCTGCAGAGATCAGACTGATGAACACACAAACAAATGTGTAGAGGGCAGACAAAGCTGGGTTGGCAACCACTGTAAAAAGGGCATCCTGCAAGGCAATGACACACTGACACTTTGGGTACAGCAGAATGTGCCCTATGTACAGGAAAATAACTATTATATTACTTCCACATAACTACTATAATAGTGTGCAAGAATAATTACTATAATACTGCCCTATGTACAAGAATATAACTACTATAATACTGCCACTATGTACAAGAATACAACTACAATAATACTGCCCCCTGTGTACAAGAATATGACTGTTATGCTGATCCCTGATATAACTAGTATAATACTGCCTCCTATGTACAAAAATATAACCACTATAATACTGCCACTATGTACAAGAATATAACTACTATAATACTGCCACTATGTACAAGAATACAGCTACAATAATACTGCCCCCTGTGCACAAGAATATGACTGTTATAATGCTGATCCCTGATATAACTAGTATAATACTGCCTCCTATGTACAAAAATATAACCACTATAATACTGCCACTATGTACAAGAATATAACTACTATAATACTGCCACTATGTACAAGAATATAACTACTATAATACTGATCCCTATGTACAAGAATATAACTACTATAATAGCTTTCTCTATGTACAAAATAATAATTACTACAATACAGCTCTTATGTATAAAAAATATACAGTGGCATACAAAAGTTTGGGCACCCCTGGTCAAAATTGCTGTTATTGTGAACAGTTAAGCAAGTTGAAGATGAACTGATCTCTAAAAGGCATAAAGTCAAAGAGGACACATTTCCTTTGTACAGCAGGCAGGAAAAAAATATTATTTTCATCTTTTACACTTTAAAATTAGCAAAAAAGGAAAATGGGCCGATGCAGAAGTTTGAGCACTCTCCATGGTCAGTACCTAGTCGCAACCCCTTTTAGCAAGTATCACCCTTTGTAAACGCTTTTTGTATCCAGCCAAGAGTTTTTCAATTGTTTGTGGTATTGTCATCCATTCTTTCTTGAAAAAGTCTTCCAGTTCTGTGATTCCTGGCTCGTCTTGCATGCACTGCTCTTCTGAGGTCTAGCCACAGATTTTCAATGCCGTTCAGATCAGGGGACTGTAAGGGCCATTGTAAAACCTTCAGCTTGCATCGTTTGAGGTTGTCTATTGTAGCTTTTGACGTATTTGACGTATTATCCATTTGTAGAAGCCATCCTCTTTTCAACCTCAGATTTTTTTACACATGGTGTTATATTTGCATCAAGATTTTGAAGAAATTTCATTGAATCCATTCTACCCTCTACCCGTGATATGTTCCCCGTGCCATTGGCTGCAACACAAACCGCAAAGCATGATTGATCCACCCCCATACTTAATGGTTGGCAATATTTTATTTTCCTGACATTCTGTACCCTTTTTTTCTTAACCTTTGACCATTGTTCCCAAAAAGTTACATTTTCACCTCATCGGTTCACAGGACTTGTCTCCAAAATGCATCAGGCTTGTTTGGATGTTCATTTGCATACTTCTGATGCTGAATGTTATTTTGAGAATGCAGAAGAGGTTTTCTTCTGAGAACTCCGTCATGAAGGCCATGAACAATAGAACAATGTACCACAACTCCAGAGTCTGCTAATCTTCCTGAAGGTCTTTTGCAGTCATGCAGGTGTTCTGATTTGCCTCTCTAGCTGCTCCTCTGAGCAGCTTTCACAGAATTTGGCTTGGTCTTCCAGACCTTATCTTTGACCTCCAGTGCTCCTGGTAACTGCCATTTCGTAATTACATTTGAAACTGAGGAAAGGAGAACTTGAAAACGCTTTGCTATCTTCTTACAACTTTCTCCTGCTTTGTGGGCCTCCACCATTTGTATTTGTAAAGTGCTAGGCAGCTGCTTAGAAGAACATAGACAGGTGTGTGCCTTTCCAAATCAAGTCCTATCAGTTTAATTAAACACAGCTGGACTCCAATGAAGGAGTAGAACCATCTCAAGGAGGATCACAAGGAAATGGACAGCATGGGACTTAAATATGAGTGTCTGAGCAAAAGGTTTGAATACTTATGACCATGCGATATTTCAGTTTTCCTTGTTTAATAAATTTGCAAACATTTTTACATTTCTGTTTTTTCCTGACAAGATGGGGTGCAGAGTGTGCATTAATGAGAAAAAAATGAACTTTTTTGAATTTACCCAATGGCTGCAATAAAACAAAGAGATACAAATTTAAAGGGGTCTGAATACTTTCCGTACCCACTGTAAGGTCTGAAACCTTGGTCAAAGTTATCCGAGCACACAAATCTCCTAAGATTCCCAAACTTTTGTATTAGTCCATTTTCATTTTTGTTATTTTTAAAATGTAAAAAAAGGAAAATTTTACTTTTTTGCCTAAAATACTAAGGAAATGTCGTCTTTAACTTTCCGTCTAAATTTTAGAGATAATTTAATCTTCAACTTGCCTAACTAACTCTTCACAATAATAGTAATTTTGATCAGGGGTGCCCAAAATTTACATGTTGCTGTACTTACTATAATCCTTCCCTCAATATGCAAGAATAACGCTATAATATTACTGCCCCCTATGTACAAGAATATAACTACTATAATACTGCCCCCTATGTACAAGAATATAACTACTATAATACTACCCCCTATGTACAAGAATAAAGCTACTATAATGCTGCCTCCTATGTAAAAGAACATAACTGGTATAATACTGCCCCCTAAATACAATAATATAACTGCTATAATACTGCCCACTATGTACAAGAATATAACTACTATAATACTGCTCCCATGTACAGGAATATAACTACTATACTACTGCCCCTATGTACAAGAATATAACTACTATAATACTGCTCCCATGTACAGGAATATAACTACTATACTACTGCCCCTATGTAAAAGAATATAACTACTATAATACTGCCTCTATGTACAAGAATATAACTAGTATAATACTGCCCCCTACATACAAGAATATAACTACTATAATACTGCCCTTCTATAGAAGAATATAAATATAATAATACTACCGCCTATGTACAAGAATATAAATACTATAATACTGCCCCCTATGTACAAAAATGTAACTACTACTAGGCTATGTTTGCACGTTGCCTATTTGGTGCAGACATTTTCTGTATCAAATCTGCACCTTCTAGCGAAAAAACTCACAGAAAAACATGCATTTTTTATGCATTTTTGTGCCATGCATTTTTCTTAATGAAGTCAATGAGTGGAAGAGCTAAAAAACCGCACCAACAATTCACATGCTGCAGATTATTTTCTGCACCAAATCTACAAGGCAAAAATAAGCAACATGCGCACAGCACTTCAGAATTGTCATTGAGTTTGCTGGTATAAAGATAGACATGCAGATTTGTGCCCCAAGCTGCACCAAATCTGCATAAAAAGGCATGAAAAAAGCACTGTGCACACAGGCTAATACTGCCACATATGTACAGAATATAACTGCTATAAGTGTACGCTTTGAAAAAGAATATAACTATTGTAATATAACCCTGTGTACAAGACTATAACTACTACAATACTGCCCCTTATGTACAAGAATATAACTGCTATAATACTGCCCCTATGTACAAGACTATAACTACTAGAATACTACCACTATGTATAAGAATATAACTACGATTATACTGCCATGTACAAGAATATAACTACGAAAATAGTATGCCCTTTGTAAGAAAAATATAACTACTATAATACTATCCTCAATGTACAAGAATGTAATTACAATAATACTGTCCCTATGTACAAGAATATAACTACTATAACACTGCCCCCTATGTACAAGAATATAGCTACTATAATACTGCCCCCATGTACAAGAATATAGCTACTATAATACTGCTCGCTATGTACAAGTATATAACTACTATAATACTGTACCCTATGTACAAGAATGCAACTACTATAATACTGCCCCTATGTACAGGAATATAACTACTATAATACTGCGTCTAAGTACAAGACTATAACTACTATAATACTGCCCCTATGTACAAGAATATAACTACTATAATACTGCCCCCTATGTACAAGAATATAGCTACTATAATAATGCCCCGATGTACAAGAATATAACTACTATAATACTGCTCTCTATGTACAAGTATATAACTACTATAATACTGTACCCTATGTGCAAGAAGGCAACTACTATAACACTGCCCCTATGTACAGGAAAATAACTACTATAATACTGCGTCTAAGTACAAGAATATAACTACTATAATACTACCCCCATGTAGAAGAATATAACTATTATAATACTGCCCCTATGTACAAGAATATAGCTACTATAATACTGCCTCCTATGTGCAAGTGTATACTGTAAATACTATAATACTGTACCCTATGTACAAGAATGCAACTACTATACTACTGCCCCTATGTACAGGAATATAACTACTATAATACTGCGTCTAAGTACAAAAATATAACAACTATAATACAGCCCCCATGTAGAAGAATATAACAACTATAATACTGCCCTTATATACACGAATATAACTACTATAATACTGCCCCTATGTACAAGAATATAACTACTATAATACTGCCCCTATGTACAAGAACAAACTACTATAATACTGCCCCTATGTACAAGAATATAACTACTATAATACTGCCCTTTATGTACAAGAATATAACTACTATAGTACTGCCCCCTATGTACAAGAATATAACTATTATAATACTGCCTCCTATGTACAAGAATATAACTACTATAATACTGCCCCTATGTACAAGAACAAACTACTATAATACTGCCCCTATGTACAAGAATATAGCTACTATAATACTGCCTCCTATATGCAAGTATATACTGTAACTACTATAATACGGTACCCTATGTACCATAATACTGCCCCTATGTACAGGGATATAACTACTATAATACTGCCCCTATGTACAAGAATATAACTACTATAATACTGCCCCCCCTACGTACAAGAATACAACTACTATAATACTGCTCTCTATGTACAAGAATATAACTACAATAATACTGCCCCTATGTACAAGAATATAACTACTATAATACTGCCCCCTATGTAGAAGAATATAACTACTATAATACTGCTCCTATGTACAAGAATATAACTACTATAATACTGACCCATATGTAAAAGATTATAACTACCATAATAGTTTTCTCTATGTACAAAATAATAATTACTACAATACAGCTCTTATGTATAAAAATATACAGTGGCATACAAAAGTTTGGGCACCCCTCGTCAAAATTGCTTTTATTGTGAACAGTTAAGCAAGTTGAAGATGAACTGATCTCTAAAAGGCATAAAGTCAAAGAGGACACATTTCCTTGGTACAGCAGGCAGAAAAAATAATATTATTTTCATCTTTTACACTTTAAAATTAGCAAAAAAGGAAAATGGGCCGATGCAGAAGTTTGAGCACTCTCCATGGTCAGTACCTAGTCGCAACCCCTTTTAGCAAGTATCACCCTTTGTAAACACTTTTTGTAGCCAGCCAAGAGTTTTCTCAATTCTTTGTGGTATTTTGATCCATTCTTTCTTGAAAAAGTCTTCCAGTTCTGTGATTCCTGGCTCGTCTTGCATGCACTGCTCTTCTGAGGTCTAGCCACAGATTTTCAATGCCGTTCAGATCAGGGGACTGTAAGGGCCATTGTAAAACCTTCAGCTTGCATCGTTTGAGATTGTCTATTGTAGCTTTTGACGTATTTGACGTATTATCCATTTGTAGAAGCCATCCTCTTTTCAATTTCAGATTTTTCTACACATGGTGTTATGTTTGCATCAAGATTTTGAAGAAATTTCATTGAATCCATTCTACCCTCTACCCTTGATATGTTCCCCGTGCCATTGGCTGCAACACAAACCCCAAAGCATGATTGATCCAACCCCATGCTTAATGGTTGGCAATATTTTATTTTCCTGAATTTCTGTACCCTTTTTTTCTCAACCTTTGACCATTAAGAATATAACTGCTATAATACTGCCCCTATGTACAAGACTATAACTACTAGAATACTACCCCTATGTATAAGAATATACCTACGATTATACTGCCATGTACAAGAATATAACTGCGAAAATAATATGCCCTTTGTAAGAAAAATATAACTACTATAATAATGTCCTCTATGTACAAGAATATAATTACAATAATACTATCCCCTATGTACAAGAATATAGCTACTATAATACTGCTCTCTATGTACAAGTATATAACTACTATAATACTGTACCCTATGTATAAGAATGCAACTACTATAATACTGCCCCTATGTACAGGAATATAACTACTATAATACTGCGTCTAAGTACAAGAATATAACTACTAAAATACTGCCCCCCTACGTACAAAACTACAACTACTATAATCCTGCTCCTATGTATAAGAATATAACTGCTATAATACTGCCCCATGTACAAGAATATAACTACTATAATACTGCTCTCTATGTACAAGTATACAGTGCCTGCAAGTAGTATTCAACCCCCTGCAGATTTAGCAGGTTTACACATTCGGAATTAACTTGGCATTGTGACATTTGGACTGTAGATCAGCCTGGAAGTGTGAAATGCACTGCAGCAAAAAAGAATGTTATTTCTTTTTTTTTTTTTTAAATTGAGAAAAGTTTATTCAGAGGGTCATTTATTATTCAACCCCTCAAACCACAAGAATTCTGTTTGGTTCCCCTAAAGTATTAAGAAGTATTTCAGGCACAAAGAACAATGAGCTTCACATGTTTGGATTAATTATCTCTTTTTCCAGCCTTTTCTGACTAATTAAGACCCTCCCCAAACTTGTGAACAGCACTCATACTTGGTCAACATGGGAAAGACAAAGGAGCATTCCAAGGCCATCAGAGAGAAGATCGTGGAGGGTCACAAGGCTGGCAAGAGGTACAAAACCCTTTCCAAGGAGTTGGGCCTACCTGTCTCCACTGTTGGGAGCATCATCCGGAAGTGGAAGGCTTATGGAACTACTGTTAGCCTTCCACGGCCTGGACAGCCTTTGAAAGTTTCCACCCGTGCCGAGGCCAGGCTTGTCCGACAAGTCAAGGCTAACCCAAGGACAACAAGAAAGGAGCTCCGGGAAGATCTCATGGCAGTGGGGACATTGGTTTCAGTCAATACCATAAGTAATGTACTCCACCGCAATGGTCTCCGTTCCAGACGAGCCCGTAAGGTACCTTTTCTTTCAAAGCGTCATGTCAAGGCTCGTCTACAGTTTGCGCATGATCACTTGGAGGACTCTGAGAAAGACTGGTTCAAGGTTCTCTGGTCTGATGAGACCAAGATCGAGATCTTTGGTGCCAACCACACACGTGACGTTTGGAGACTGGATGGCACGGCATACAACCCCAAGAATACCATCCCTACAGTCAAGCAAGGTGGTGGCAGCATCATGCTGTGGGGCTGTTTCTCAGCCAAGGGGCCTGGCCATCTGGTCCGCATCCATGGGAAGATGGATAGCACGGCCTACCTGGAGATTTTGGCCAAGAACCTCCGCTCCTCCATCAAGGATCTTAAGATGGGTCGTCATTTCATCTTCCAACAAGACAACGACCCAAAGCACACAGCCAAGATAACCAAGGCCTGGTTCAAGAGGGAAAAAATCAAGGTGTTGCAGTGGCCTAGTCAGTCTCCTGACCTTAACCCAATTGAAAACTTGTGGAAGAAGCTCAAGATTAAAGTCCACATGAGACACCCAAAGAACCTAGATAACTTGGAGAAGATCTGCATGGAGGAGTGGGCCAAGATAACTCCAGAGACCTGTGCCGGCCTGATCAGGTCTTATAAAAGACGATTATTAGCTGTAATTGCAAACAAGGGTTATTCCACAAAATATTAAACCTAGGGGTTGAATAATAATTGACCCACACTTTTATGTTGAAAATTTATTAAAATTTAACTGAGCAACATAACTTGTTGGTTTGTAAGATTTATGCATCTGTTAATAAATCCTGCTCTTGTTTGAAGTTTGCAGGCTCTAACTTATTTGCATCTTATCAAACCTGCTAAATCTGCAGGGGGTTGAATACTACTTGTAGGCACTGTATAACTACTATAATACTGTATCCTATGTACAAGAATGCAACTACTATAATACTGCCCCTAAGTACAAGAATATAACTACTATAATACTGCCCCCCTACGTACAAAAATACAAATAGTATAATCCTGCTCCTATGTATAAGAATATAACTGCTATAATACTGCCCCCTATGTACAAGAATATAACTACTATAATACTGTACCATATGTACAAGAATGCAACTACTATAATACTGCCCCTATGTACAGGAATATAACTACTATTATACTGCATCTAAGTACAAGAATATAACAACTATAATGCAGCCCCCATGTAGAAGAATATAACGACTATAATACTGCCCTTATGTACACGAATATAACTACTATAATACTGCCCCTATGTACAAGAATATAACTGCTATAATACTGCCCCTATGTACAAGAACAAACTACTATAATACTGCCCCTATGTACAAGAATATAGCTACTATAATACTGCCTCCTATATGCAAGTATATACTGCAACTACTATCATACGGCACCCTATGTACAAGAATACAACTACCATAATACTGCCCCTATGTACAGGAATATAACTACTATAATACTGCTTCTAAGTACAAGAATATAACTACTATTATACTGCCCCCCTACGTACAAGAATACAACTACTATAATACTGCTCCTATGTATAAGAATATAACTGCTATAATACTGCCCCCTATGTACAAGCATATAACTACAATAATACTGCCCCCTATGTACACGAATATAACTACTATAATACTGCTCTCTATGTACAAGAATATAACTACAATAATACTGCCCCTATGTACAAGAATATAACTACTATAATACTGCCCCTATGTATAAGAATATAACTACTATAATACTGCTCTCTATGTAGAAGAATATAACTACCATAATACTGCCCCCTATGTAAAAGAATATAACTACTATAATACTGCCCCTATGTACAAGAATATAACTACTATAATACTGCCCTCTATGTACAAGAATATATATAACTACTATAATACTGCCCGCTATGTACAAGAATATAACTACTATAATACTGCCCCCTATGTACAAGAATATAACTACTATAATACTGCCATTTATGCAATAGAATTATAGTGTGGCTATTTGCCATATGATTTGATGTTTTTTTTGTCCCAGGGATTAATATAATTGCCATTTCTAGAAGACAGTTTTGAAAACACAGGGCAGTCAAATTGACAGTCAGAGGACAACGTTGATTGGCTAAATCCAGTTCCATGTCAGAAGGCTGCAAAAAGTTGTATAAGGAGATTCTCTAGACTCTCTTGGTACAGTACATGAAAAGCTGATGTCAGGAAGGGGTTAAAATAATCGTTTCCATATTCATCTAATACCAGCGATCGAGCAGCGTGGGAAAGATACTCTTCCGCTTCAAAACACTGCACTCCAAAACCCAGTGTAGGGCCCCTGAAGCCATCAGGGTGCTAGAAGGTTCTGCATCCCCACAAGGATGCATGGCCTACCCCCTAGGAACCCGGAGACCCAGTGCCTGTAACACCAAAAACACAGCTAATCCCAGTTTTTCCCGCCTAGAGGTGGAGCCAAACCAGTCCACTAGTTGACCAGGTGGGAGGGGCAGACTGTGGGGAGTAGTCAATGAGTTGACAGCAGTAGAGGAGTGAAGGTGGAAGTGAAGCACCATCCTGACTGAGGGGAACGGTAACCTGATACCCAGGAGAATAGTTGCCAGTGGATTACGGTGAAGTACTCCTGGAACTACGCACCGACGGGGTACAGGACCCTAGGACAGGAAACCTCTTCAAGCCGACCTGTTAACACCTGGACAGCGAGGGGACCATCAAGGACCTCGCTGACCCTAAAAATACAAAGACTCGGTAGCAAAGGCAGAAACGGGGACAGGACCAGAGATTCTAACCTTACAGGATTCACGCTACCGTCAGGCTGACAGAAGTGGTCAAACCACCGGACAGGGACCCCCAGTTGCTCCACACCACAGGGACTCATTTACCAGAGAGGGGTGTGTCCCGGGCGGAGGAGGGGACGCCGCGCTCTCCCACTGCTCGGGTCCGGCTGCCGCTGCGGCTGCTGCGGCCTGCCGCTGCTCGGTGGCTCGAGCGATGGGCCGGATCCCGGGGACTCGAGCGGCACTCCTCGCCCGTGAGTGAAAAGGGGAATTGGTGTTTTGGGATAGTTTATTGTCCGTGACGCCATCCACGGTTGTGGTGATTGAATGTACACCACCGCTGCTCTGGCTGGGGATCCCGGGAGTGATGGTGTGGAGCAGCCAGTTGTTGTGTTGCCCCTCCATGGGTAGGGGTTGGTGATCCCGGGGCCCAGTTATGGGGTTGGGATGGTGGACAGGCGGGTCTGGGTCCTGTGGAGGTGCAGGGGCGCAGGGGCAGCGCTGTGCCGCACGGCACGGAGGTACTCACTCAGCCAGTAAACACGACACAGTTCTCGGTAAACAAACGGCTGGTTGGACAGCTCCCTCGGACGGTTCACGGTGCTGACTTCCCCTGCAGTTGACGGTGACGGTCTCTTCCCTGCACCTATGTGTTGTTGTTTGGTAGCGATGGGTTCCCACCGGTAACCCACTCCCCAGCTTGGATATGAGCCGGAGGAGCTCCACTCTTGCCCGCAGGCGCTGGCCCTGGGAAACTGGTGCCTTGGCGGTGTCTCCCCTTAACGGTTGGACTGTTGCCTTCAACGGGACTTGGTTGTTGGGAGACAGTCGTCCCCTTCACTGACGGATTTGGCAAATTCGGCGACTCCTAGCCTTGCCGGGATCCGAAAGGCCCCTGCCCTGGTGCTGACTAATCTTCGTATACTGCTCTGGTACCGCCGGGTCACCACCCATCCATGGTCCTTTCGGCAACCTCCAATCAGTCTCGCCTGCAGACAGTCACTGCCGTCTGCCAACCTTGCTGTCTCAGTCCGGGGCACACACCCGGACCAACTTCAGGCTTCTTTCTGTCACTTTCTCTGTTGCTCTTACTTTAGCTCCACTACTACTTCACTTCCTTCTCCTTTCACTTCCCTCACTGTTCTCAGTTCTCACTCAAGCTCTGCCTGAGCTCAACTCCACTCTAGCCCTCAGCCAGACTTCAACTCTTTTCTAGCCCTCAGCCAGACTTCAACTGCCTGGTTTTCCCGCCTCCAGGGCTGTGAACTCCTCGGTGGGCGGAGCCAACCGCCTGGCCCACCGCCTGGTGTGGACATCAGCCCCTGGAGGAAGGCAACAAGGATTTTAGTTTTGACCTTGTGTGTACCTGCAGGGAATGTGGGGTGCGTGTGGTGTTGTGACCTGTGACCCCTGGCTTGCCCAGGGCATCACATTCCCCCTTAACAAAACGCAGACCGTCCTCGGGCTGCCCGTCCAACACCGGTTTTATTTTCCTTTTGGTTTTCTGTGAAAATATGAAAAACGGTAACATATTTACAACTTATGGCATCATCCCACAGCGGGAGGTTCAATTCTTAAACGTTGCAAACAGTGTACGGTTACGGTTTCCACTCTCTCCCACCCAAGCAACCTGGCCCTGATGCTGCCCCTAAAGCCCAGGCAGCACCCCTTGACCCCAGTCCAGCACAAGTTACCCGAGCGGGATCTGTCCTTCCCCTCCAGAGGGTAGCCACCGGTTCCTGTGGTGGCTGGGCCCCAGCCTGCTCTGCTGTGGATCCTCCCTCCAACCTGCCTCTCCGGAGGCGGTAAATGCGGAAACGGTAACGGTAACACAACTTATTTACAAGCCACTAACGTCTGTGGTTGCCCTGCAAGTTCACGGGCTTGTCCATACGGAGTCCCTTATGCAACCCTTTTGAACGGTCCCCACGGGGACAACGGTGCCGGCAACGGCCGGTTTCAAATCACGGTAAATCAGATGACTGTTCGGTTATCATCTTATCATCATCTTTTTCAAACTTGCAAACAAAACTCAGTGGTGGTCCCAATGGGGACTGGACAACGGTGCTCCGCTGACCTTAAGGCGGCTACCACCGCAGGGGGTCGGCCCACTCGGGGACCGAACGGTACACGGGGTTCTCCTTCCATCGGCAGTTCAACCCCGACCCACTGACAGCCGTCAGGTACGGCGGCGGAGGCAGCATACTGGGGACCTCTTCTTCCATCAACGGCATTCTCTCCGGCCCCCCGGCCGCGGCGCTGATGTCTGTCTCCCACTCAATCAGGGCTGGTTCTGGGGTTTGGGTGGACTGGTCGCGACGCGGCACGGCCGCAGCGGCCCCTTGCTCACGGGCCCCCACTACGGCAACCATCCTGCGCATCTCTGCCTTCCAGTCCATCAACTGCTGCAGGCTCTGCGCCCTCACCTTAAAGCAGAACCGACCCAACTCCCGCTCCAGCCACTCAGCGGTCCTGGCGGGGAGCTCACCCGGGCCGCAGTCTTCAAAAGCTACTCCTCCTCTTTTTCCCCAGAGCTTGGATGCCCCGGTAGCGGGTACTCCCGTGCTCCAATTCGAGGACGCCGCCATTTCTCCATTCACGTCCCCCTTAGCTTCTTTCCGGCCCCTCCTCTATTGGGGCGGGGTTTTGGCCTTCGCGCCTCTGCTACTCGAGAAGACGCTCGAGCGGGAACTTTTCGCACCAAAGATGGCGACTTCTGAAATTTTTCAGCCGGATACCTCCGGCGGTCACAAGGCGCACCTCTACCCAACGGCAGAGCGGTAAGATCCTGTTCGTGACGCCAAGTTGTCGCAGGCGGAGGAGGGGACGCCGCGCTCTCCCACTGCTCGGGTCCAGCTGCCGCTGCGGCTGCTGCGGCCTGCCGCTGCCGCTGCTCGGTGGCTCGAGCGATGAACCGGATCCCGGGGACTCGAGCGGCGCTCCTCGCTCGTGAGTGAAAAGGGGAATTGGTGTTTTGGGATAGTTTATTGTCCGTGACGCCACCCACGGTTGTGGTGATTGAATGTACACCACCGCTGCTCTGGCTGGGGATCCCGGGAGTGATGGTGTGGAGCAGCCAGTTGTTGTGTTGCCCCTCCGTGGGTAGGGGTTGGTGATCCCGGGGCCCAGTTATGGGGTTGGGATGGTGGACAGGCGGGTCTGGGGCCTGTGGAGGTGCAGGGGCGCAGGGGCAGCGCTGTGCCGCACGGCACGGAGGTACTCACTCAGCCAGTAAACACGACACAGTTCTCGGTAAACAAACGGCTGGTTGGACGGCTCCCTCGGACGGTTCACGGTGCTGACTTCCCCTGCAGTTGACGGTGACGGTCTCTTCCCTGCACCTATGTGTTGTTGTTTGGTAGCGATGGGTTCCCACCGGTAACCCGCTCCCCAGCTTGGATATGAGCCGGAGGAGCTCCACTCTTGCCCGCAGGCGCTGGCCCTGGGAAACTGGTGCCTTGGCGGTGGCGGTGTCTCCCCTTAACGGTTGGACTGTTGCCTTCAACGGGACTTGGTTGTTGGGAGACAGTCGTCCCCTTCACTGACGGATTTGGCAAATTCGGCAACTCCTAGCCTTGCCGGGATCCGAAAGGCCCCTGCCCTGGTGCTGACTAATCTTCGTATACCGCTCCGGTACCGCCGGGTCACCACCCGTCCACGGTCCTTTCGGCAACCTCCAATCAGTCTCGCCTGCAGACAGTCACCGCCGTCTGCCAACCTTGCTGTCTCAGTCCGGGGCACACACCCGGACCAACTTCAGGCTTCTTTCTGTCACTTTCTCTGTTGCTCTTACTTTAGCTCCACTACTACTTCACTTCCTTCTCCTTTCACTTCCCTCACTGTTCTCAGTTCTCACTCAAGCTCTGCCTGAGCTCAACTCCACTCTAGCCCTCAGCTAGACTTCAACTCTTTTCTAGCCCTCAGCCAGACTTCAACTCTTTTCTAGCCCTCAGCCAGACTTCAACTGCCTGGTTTTCCCGCCTCCAGGGCTGTGAACTCCTCGGTGGGCGGAGCCAACCGCCTGGCCCACCCCCTGGTGTGGACATCAGCCCCTGGAGGAAGGCAACAAGGATTTTAGTTTTGACCTTGTGTGTACCTGCAGGGAATCTGGGGTGCGTGTGGTGTTGTGACCTGTGACCCCTGGCTTGCCCAGGGCGTCACAGGTGCAGGGGAAGAAGATAGCAGAGTACTGAACTGGCACTGGGACGAAGGGGACCAGGAGGTGAAACCAGCCGGCCTCGGGTAACCTGTTACCACCTACCAGCAGTGAGTAAACCAGTTGCACTATACCTCTGTGTGGACTACCTTCTTCCAACGCCCGTCACAACACCCATCCTCTGGGTCCCGGCCCTGCTTGTGTGACGCCCTGGCCTATCAGGCCGTCACAGGGTGTTGCACAATTTTTCTTTCTGTGCAGCATCCATCTCTCCCTTGGTTCCAGGTGCCCCCCAGTGATGTGCTAAGACCAGCATGCAAATCTCAGTCACAGACACACCAGTGGGGAGGTCCAAGAGAGATGGGGCCGCCCACTTTAGAGTCCGGCAGACTGGGTGGGAAGTGGACTGCAGAGTCGTTGCCAGAGGAGCAAGGAGAGCAGTGGGCTCTCAAGTAGCTCTCAGGGGGAGAGCAGTCTGGGGAGTTGGAGCTCCCAGAACAGCGAGAGAGAGCAGCCTCAGAGAGTGAGGGGCTGTGGAAGTGGAGGCTCCCGGAGGGTCAGACTGGACCAAAGCACACTAGTAACATCACTGGGAACGGTCACCTGGACGTACTCCCCTTCAGCGGCAGCGGTACTGAAGCACGTTTGGTTGAATCACTGCCTGTGTGTTTACTGACCTCCCAAATCAGCACAGCCTCATCCAGCACCACGACTACCTACTGTGAGTTTCTCTGCTCGCTGTCTCCCAGGCCTACACCCCACGGCTCCCCCTACCACCACAGAGCCCTGGGGCATTCCCCCCTACCCACGGAGGGGTTAAACACCTGGCTGCAATACCATCGCCACCGGGCGCTTCCAACAGCAGCGGTGATATCGCATATTACCACGCACCGTGGATGGTGTCACGAATTGTAAATATACCGTCCCCTGTAAATATCCCCTTTAATTTGAGTGACCGCAATACCCCCAGGTCTGGAGACCACTCGAGCCACCGCGGATCCGGATCCGAGCAGCACGGCTGCTGGCACGGGGGTGGCACACTTGTGGAAGGCCTACCATCCAGGCTGCAATTACCACCAACCCCAGTAGTGATATTCTGCAGCAGCGGTTTTCTTGGCTGTGTGCTTTGGGTCGTTGTCTTGTTGGAAGATGAAATGACGACCCATCTTAAGATCCTTGATGGAGGAGTGGAGGTTCTTGGCCAAAATCTCCAGGTAGGCCGTGCTATCCATCTTCCCATGGATGCGGACCAGATGGCCAGGCCCCTTGGCTGAGAAACAGCCCCACAGCATGATGCTGCCACCACCATGCTTGACTGTAGGGATGGTATTCTTGGGGTCGTATGCAGTGCCATCCAGTCTCCAAACGTCATGTGTGTGGATGGCACCAAAGATCTTGATCTTGGTCTCATCAGACCAGAGAACCTTGAACCAGTCTGTCTCAGAGTCCTCCAAGTGATCATGAGCAAACTGTAGAGGAGCCTTGACATGACGTTTTGAAAGTAAAGGTACCTTACGGGCTCGTCTGGAACGGAGACCATTGTGGTGGAGTACGTTACTTATGGTATTGACTGAAACCAATGTCCCCACTGCCATGAGATCTTCCCGGAGCTCCTTCCTTGTTGTCCTTGGGTTAGCCTTGACTCTTCGGACAAGCTTGGCCTCGGCACGGGTGGAAACTTTCAAAGGCTGTCCAGGCCGTGGAAGGCTAACAGTAGTTCCATAAGCCTTCCACTTCCGGATGATGCTCCCAACAGTGGAGACAGGTAGGCCCAACTCCTTGGAAAGGGTTTTGTACCCCTTGCCAGCCTTGTGACCCTCCACGATCTTGTCTCTGATGGCCTTGGAATGCTCCTTTGTCTTTCTCATGTTGACCAAGTATGAGTGCTGTTCACAAGTTTGGGGAGGGTCTTAATTAGTCAGAAAAGGCTGGAAAAAGAGATAATTAATCCAAACATGTGAAGCTCATTGTTCTTTGTGCCTGAAATCCTTCTTAATACTTTAGGGGAACCAAACAGAATTCTTGTGGTTTGAGGGGTTGAATAATAAATGACCCTCTGAATAAACTTTTCACAATTTAAAAAAAAAAAATAAAAAAAGAAATAACATTCTTTTTTGCTGCAGTGCATTTCACACTTCCAGGCTGATCTACAGTCCAAATGTCACAATGCCAAGTTAATTCCGAATGTGTGAACCTGCTAAATCTGCAGGGGGTTGAATATTACTTGTAGGCACTGTATATATAGCCGCAATACCTCAAGTGGCGTCACGTATGAACACTAACCTAAATCCCCTGTATAAACACATTACAAAAAGGGTCCAGGGCACGGAACCGGGCAACGGCCATCACCGTGACATTCCCAAGAGAGACACCGCCCGGGACCGAGTACCCCATATCCCTGGGCGCGACATCAGCACCCTGACATGCTGCCATTAATGGGCGCCGGTGGGATCATCCTTCAGCCTCTACTCTGCACCCTGACATGTTAACATTAAGGGGCCCCAGCGGGATCATCCTTCAGCCTGTACTCTGTACCCTGACATGCTGCCATTAATGGGCCCCAGCGGGATCATCCTTCAGCCTGTACTCTATGGTCCCAATGACGTCCCATGGGCCTCAGGTGACAGCATCTCTGATTGGGACTCTTGTTCTAGAGTGCGAGCGATACGGGGGTCATTGATGACATCATCGCAGCATCATCACTTAGTTGTGAATATTTTCATTTGTTCTTGAGAATAAAGCACAATAAAATGTGAATTTGTTTATAAGGCTATTTTGTAAATTGCATATTAGAAAGTCTCATAGCGCTCCAGCCAATCCCCATCTACCGCAGAGCGTTGTTATAGTAGATACAGGTCACCCACCAGCTGACGGTAATTGGAAACAAGATCACTGATTGCTGGCAGTGAATTAGGGAATCAATTTACAGTGCTCTAAGCTATAGCATGGTAGTGTATCCATAAAAAATGGACGGGATACGGATGGTTCATGTGCCATCTGATTTTTTTTCTCACACCCATAGACCTGCATTGGCGAGTCTCGTCTGATATATGTGGCCATATGCTGTAAATTATTCCCCAGCCCAATTACCGCTGAGAAATATCTCGCAGATAGGCACTGCCTCATTGCATAACATTGGTGCCAGTGCAGTGTGATTTATCAGATTGCACTTGTCTGTATTAAACGCAAGTGGGAGGGAGGCCTAATCTATCAAGCCGCAATACAAATGTGAACGCAGCCTGACAGTTCTGTGATTTGCCACCAGAGGGCTCTGCACCTGACTGCTTTATATGCAGATTAGGCCACCATAGATACAGACCAGAACAGCTATGGGGGTCCCTGCTCGTTCTGTTGTGTCCTCACATCAGGGCAATGAGCTTGTGACATGTACTCGTGTAGTCACTGACAATATGCCTCTTTCCCACATGACAAGCAGATTCATCTCCTGAAATGGTCTGTGCGGTGCTGCTTGGAGACTCCCACCACTATGTAACTCGCAGCATATCACCTCCCACAAGACCAGTGAACTGCTATCCTGAAATAATCTGTGCTGCTGTGAGCCTCTGCTCCTGCAATTATGTAACATTTAGTTTGTCTTGTCCCACAAGATCATCAAACTCCTCTCCTGAAATACTCTGTTCTGCTGGCATACTCTGCATCTACCAGTATGTCACTATCTGTTATTACTGCCCATAAGACCAGCACACTCTTCTCCTAAAATACTCTGTTCTGCTGGCATACTCTGCTTCTAGTTAGAAAAACCACAAAGAACTATATCAAAAAAACACCAAAAAGGAGCCAAGACAAATGATATGTGCACACACAGAATGTGGTGAGCCTTCCTCATAAAGATGGCTGCAGCCGAGGTGCAAGATGCTGATGTCACAGCCACTCAACCTCCACACTAGGGGGGAGGGGTGGCTGCTTAGCATAAGACATGCACACTAATAAGGCTTGCACTGGGAGCCCATCATATAATGAGTGAAATGCACAGTGTCTGAACTGCAACCTATAAATGACGCCAGAAACCCAGGTCAGGCGGGCAAAACAGCACTATATAGGTGCATCTCGCACGGATACACGAGACGCACAGTGTCTGAATAATGGCCTATAAATGACGCACAACACCAGGTCCAGGTGGGTCAGTTAGCACTATGAGTACATAACACATGACAGGCTCACCATTTAACCACCTGAATTCAAAAGGTCCACACACATCCTGCAAAAATGGATAAAATGTGCCATACCTCAAATAGTGAGATATTAGTTTATATTTTGGCCCAAAATATGTAAGCTCGCAATCCGTTCGTCAAGGATTCTCACACTTGCGAGTCCCTACACTGAATTAGTTAGAATCTGAGTTAGTTAGCCATCTTTATGAGGAAGGCTCACCACATTCTGTGTGTGCACATATCATTTGTCTTGGCTCCTTTTTGGTGTTTTTTTGATACTCTGCTTCTACCAATATGTCACTCTCTGCCTATTACTGTCCATAAGACCAGCGCACTCTTCTCCTAAAATACTCTGTTCTGCTGGTGTACTCTAGTTCTACCAATATGTCACTATCTGCCTATTACTGCCTAGAAGACCAGCACACTCCTCTCCTGAAATACTCTGGTCTGCTGGCGTACTCTGCATCTACCAATATGTTACTCTCTGCCTATTGCTGCCTAAAAGACCAGCGCACTCCTCTCCTGAAATACTCTGTGATACTGTGAGACCTTGTGTACTCAACTATGTAAGACTTAATCTGTCAGCTCCCACAACACCGCCGCATGTCTACTAAAATACTCTGTGCTGCTGGGAGACGTTTCTAACACTATGTAACTCTAAAGCGGGCTTTACACGCTGCAATCTCGCTAGCGAGATTGCAAGCGATCGTACCCGCCCCCGTCAGTTGTGCGACACGGGCAAATCGCTGCCCGTGCCGCACAATCTCGCTTAACCCCGTCACACGGACTTACCTGCCCTGTGACGTCGCTCTGGCCAGCGAACCACCTCCTTTCTAAGGGGGCGGTTCGTGCGGCGTCACAGCGACGTCATACGGCAGCCGTCCAATAGCAGAGGAGGGGTGGAGATGAGCGGGACGTAACATCCCGCCCACCTCCTTATTCCGCACTGCCGGTGGAGGCAGGTAAGGAGATGTTCCTCGCTCCTGCGGTGTCACACACAGCGATGTGTGCTGCCGCAGGAACGAGGAACAACATCGCTAATAAGCAGAAAACGATTTTTAGTTTCAGGACGACCTCTCTGCGGCAAACGATTTTGACCGCTTTTGCGATCGTTTAAGGTTGCTCATAAGTGTCACACGCTGCGATATCGTTAATGACGCCGGATGTGCGTCACAAACACCGTGACCCTGACTATATAACATTAACGATATCGTAGCGTGTAGAGCCCGCTTAAGTTTGTCACTTCCCACAAGACTAGCACACTCCTCTCCTAAAATACTCTGTGCTTCTGTAAGCAGGTTGTTACGAACCGGCGCCGCCATAGCCGCAAGCAGCCTGCTGCGGTTCCTGTTGCGCCCAGGCGCCGGCTGCCGTTCTTGGCCGTGCCTCGGGTCGTCCAGTTGGCTGTTCCTTCCACATCTAAGTGTGGAGAGGCGGCTAGTGCGCATGTGTGCGCCGATTTACCCCAGCCAGAGTTTAAGCCCGGTGTTTTGCCTAGTGAGCATGCTCAGCCTGTTTGTGTTATGTCTGAGACTAAGTCCTCAGTTCAGGCTACTGAGCATGCTCCCACAATTAACCCTAACAGCCTCTTTGCACAGGTACTTGGACTTCGTGCTGTGTCTAAGTTCTGGGATGTGCCTACTGAGCATGCTCAAACTGATAGTCTGCTTTCTAAGCCTGTGGCTCAGGCTACTGAGCATGCTCAGGCACTTAGTGCATCAGAGGCTAGGTCCGGTAAGGACCTCACTGAGCATGTCCGTGAGGTGGCAGGCCCTGATAGGGCAGAGGGTGTCAGGTGTCCTGATGACGTGGCAACTCCGGACTGGCTCGCAGAGGCCCGCCCCTATGATCTGGCACCTCAGTATTGGTCGTCAGACGATGACTGGTGAAGTGTTTGGGGCGTGGCTGCCATGAGGTCATCAATGACGTGGCGGTTCCGGATAGGTCGCATGTGACGTCACTGATGACATGGCACTCTGCTATTGGACCTTGGTGGTTCCACCCTGGGTTTGGGGGCGGACCCAGGTTATAAAAGGGGCTGGAGACAACATGGAGGTGCGCAGTCTTCACATTTGCTCAGTCAGAGCACACCTCCATGTTAGAGCCTCATTGCGGCATAAGCCTATGTTGGGAAGCGGTAGGTAGGGTTAGGCGAACGGTGCCTGTTTCGCCAAGATTCGTGGCTCGGCACATCAGGGTCAGGCGCCGTGCTTCCCTCCTGCCATTCCAGTCTTGCTATAGCAGCCCAGTGGCGTTAACTGGGCTGCGGCTGCTGTGCTTCCTGTCCGATTGTGCCCCCTACGCACACGGACAACGCACCTGCTGCGCCACCTGTCCGATTGTGCCTCCTACGCACACTGACAACGCACCTGATGCGCCACCTGTCCGATTGTGCCCCCTACGCACACGGACAACGCACCTGCTGCGCCACCTGTCCGGTTGTGCCCCCTACGCGCACGGACAGCGTACCCCAGGACCCCTGTGGAGTTAACAGGGTGTTCCTTATCCTCCTCGGCTTCCCGGTCAACGCTACTGGTGTACCCATCTGGCCTGACGTGTCCTACACACACGTGGCCAGTCGAGAGGTGGCCAGAAACGCTAATCGGAGGACCGCTCGGCCTGACGTGTCCTACACACGTGGCCGACAGGGCGCTTTCATGGCGGTCTTCCGGTCAACGCTACCTGGTTACCACCCGGCCTGACGTGTTTCCTGCACACGTGGTTGGTGTAGCGCTAGGTGCACCAAAACGCTAATCGGTTGTCGTCCGGTCTGACGTGTCCCAACACACGTGACCGGTTCCCAGAGTTCCTGGGTTATCTCAGAGCCATCCAGCTCTATAGTCTCCGCCTAACCCACAGGGTGCCAGCAGCTCCATTACCATCTGGAGCACGGTGGGCCCCGACTGGCGATTGGGATATATACCCCTGGTCCTAATCTGCCAGTCCCCCCATAACACAGGTGATCAGATGCAACAATGCAGACAATGAGGAGGCAGTGGTGACTAAACAAACAACGGTTTATTAACTATATACAAACCTAGAAGTAGCAATTTAAATGTGCGATATCAGTATAGCACAAGTAACAGCAGTAAATCAGATTATTTCACAGCGGATTAATCAGCAGCTCAAGTATACGGTATGCAATCACAGTATTCTTTACACAGTATTACACAGTATTATTCTTACCACTAACAGTCACCGTCGGTGTTATCATACTCTGGATTCCTGTAGCAGGGAAATGCCAGTGTCACTTTATTTATTACTGTTGTCTACTATTTAACCAATCCTGTACAGTGTACAGGCCCTAGTGGGGTCGGAGAGACTAGGTCGCAAGTGCAAATTCGGCGATCTCTGCATACCCTCCACTGGCTAGCCACCTTCATGCTCTGAGGTACGGCCTATGTCCCCACTCAGTATTGTAACTCTGCACAGGAAGTAACTGCCTGTGGAAACAGTCCTCTGCTATAGCCAGGTCATCTCTCAGTGTTCTGTCCCCACTTAAAGGCGATTGAAGGCGCGTAGTTGTGAGAGGTTGTGAGAATCTTACCTTCGTTTTTCCTATAGGTGAGGCAGACAGGACCAGAGCGCTCCAGAGTTAAACATGCACATGCTGAGATGAAACAATGGTGGTTTATTTTCTCCAAAGGTTAAGGACATGCAGAAGTACAGCGGTCCAAGTACTTGGCATTGTAGTTCTCCTGTGATGCTTGTCTCTGAAGCTACTACGGTCAGAAGACTTTGTTTCTAGCAGCTCCAGTAAGGGATGTTGTTCTCACAAAGTCTGGTTTGGAATGAACATACCAGGATGTGATGCAAGAGGGTCATCAGACACTCCCATGGGCTGGACAAAAGAAACAGAGGAGCCGAAAGGTCTGACCAGTAGATGGCAGCAGAGACAAGCATAAAAAACATTAAATAACAGTTTTAACTAAGACAAATAGAAACAGCACACTCCCCGTCTGAAATTCACTTTGGGGATTTCACTATTGAGTCCATAATACAACCTGAAAGGAAAGGCATGTTAAATGCAAAAACAAGATCAATTGAGTCCAAACAAGGAGGATGGCTCAAAGTTCAGGTCCGGTAGTGTTCATCCCATAGGGACGCTCTATATGGGCAACAGCAGAACAAGTTCGTGGATTGGCCTTGCAAAGGTCTTTGTCTCACCTTTCCTGATGACCTTTAGCTCTACCGTCCTGGCTAGGCAGTATCCTAGTAATCAGTCCCATAGGCCAGTCAGTCCTTTCTGTGGTCTGGTCTATCATGAGGACTAGGTCTCCTTCTTTGAGGTTCGGCTTGGGATGTCGCCACTTCTTTCTTCCTTGAAGAATGGTGAGGTATTCCTTCCTCCATCGGTTCCAGAAGTAGTCAGCCAAGTATTGAACCCGTTTCCAGTGTTTTTGATAAGCGTTCGCGTGGGTGAACTCTCTGCTGGGCATTACCGCGTTGTCAATTTTTTGGGTAATAAGAATAGTAGGAGTCAATATGGTTGGTGTTTCTGGATCCATGGTCACCGGCAGAAGGGGTCTTGAATTGATAATGGCTGAGACTTCAGCTAAAAGAGTGACTAGAGTCTCATGTGTGAGTCTTGAGGAATTGACGTCCATTAGCATGGAGTTCAAGATGTTGCGTGAAATCCCGATCATCCTCTCCCAGGAGCCTCGCATGTGAGGACTGTGAGGGGGATTGAAGATCCAGGTGCAACTTTTCTCTGCCAGCTGATCTAGGATAGGGTTGGTGTCGATGTTCAGCAAAACACTAACATGGTGTTTGTTGGGAATGATGAGAGGATTTTGTTCTGCAACTCCAAGTTGAGCCTGATTTAAACTATATATAAGAATAAGGCTGCACATCAAACTTAGATAATGGTATAATGCCTCAAGCATATGGAAAAATATTGGAATATACAATGAAAAATGCTACTTGCTAATTTGAACATGTGAATAATGAATTGCATACCTGCTATGAATATTAGGAAAAAGGAGATATTTAGCAATTGCATTGATCAATGTAACTGAGCCCCAAAACCTCGTCAAGGTACATCTCTATATTGGGGTCCCTAGCTCTGTGACCCTAACTGTGTGTCATCTCATTGCAATTAAAAACTGCTATGGGTGGAGAGGGGTAACTAAGGACTTTCTTATATAGGAGATGGAAAAAACATGGCCGAAAGGGGCGGAGCTGTGTTCACATTCAGAAAAAAAACTACATATAACTGAATAGGATAACTGAAGTGAGCACTAATATATATATATGAGTGCAAGCCAAAAATACATACTATATATAAGAATAAGGCTGCACATCAAACTTAGATAATGGTATAATGCCTCAAGCATATGGAAAAATATTGGAATATACAATGAAAAATGCTACTTGCTAATTTGAACATGTGAATAATGAATTGCATACCTGCTATGAATATTAGGAAAAAGGAGATATTTAGCAATTGCATTGATCAATGTAACTGAGCCCCAAAACCTCGTCAAGGTACATCTCTATATTGGGGTCCCTAGCTCTGTGACCCTAACTGTGTGTCATCTCATTGCAATTAAAAACTGCTATGGGTGGAGAGGGGTAACTAAGGACTTTCTTATATAGGAGATGGAAAAAACATGGCCGAAAGGGGCGCAGCTGTGTTCACATTCAGAAAAAAAACTACATATAACTGAATAGGATAACTGAAGTGAGCACTAATATATATATATGAGTGCAAGCCAAAAATACATACTATATATAAGAATAAGGCTGCACATCAAACTTAGATAATGGTATAATGCCTCAAGCATATGGAAAAATATTGGAATATACAATGAAAAATGCTACTTGCTAATTTGAACATGTGAATAATGAATTGCATACCTGCTATGAATATTAGGAAAAAGGAGATATTTAGCAATTGCATTGATCAATGTAACTGAGCCCCAAAACCTCGTCAAGGTACATCTCTATATTGGGGTCCCTAGCTCTGTGACCCTAACTGTGTGTCATCTCATTGCAATTAAAAACTGCTATGGGTGGAGAGGGGTAACTAAGGACTTTCTTATATAGGAGATGGAAAAAACATGGCCGAAAGGGGCGGAGCTGTGTTCACATTCAGAAAAAAAACTACATATAACTGAATAGGATAACTGAAGTGAGCACTAATATATATATATGAGTGCAAGCCAAAAATACATACTATATATAAGAATAAGGCTGCACATCAAACTTAGATAATGGTATAATGCCTCAAGCATATGGAAAAATATTGGAATATACAATGAAAAATGCTACTTGCTAATTTGAACATGTGAATAATGAATTGCATACCTGCTATGAATATTAGGAAAAAGGAGATATTTAGCAATTGCATTGATCAATGTAACTGAGCCCCAAAACCTCGTCAAGGTACATCTCTATATTGGGGTCCCTAGCTCTGTGACCCTAACTGTGTGTCATCTCATTGCAATTAAAAACTGCTATGGGTGGAGAGGGGTAACTAAGGACTTTCTTATATAGGAGATGGAAAAAACATGGCCGAAAGGGGCGGAGCTGTGTTCACATTCAGAAAAAAAACTACATATAACTGAATAGGATAACTGAAGTGAGCACTAATATATATATATGAGTGCAAGCCAAAAATACATACTATATATAAGAATAAGGCTGCACATCAAACTTAGATAATGGTATAATGCCTCAAGCATATGGAAACAAATATTGGAATATACAATGAAAAATGCTACTTGCTAATTTGAACATGTGAATAATGAATTGCATACCTGCTATGAATATTAGGAAAAAGGAGATATTTAGCAATTGCATTGATCAATGTAACTGAGCCCCAAAACCTCGTCAAGGTACATCTCTATATTGGGGTCCCTAGCTCTGTGACCCTAACTGTGTGTCATCTCATTGCAATTAAAAACTGCTATGGGTGGAGAGGGGTAACTAAGGACTTTCTTATATAGGAGATGGAAAAAACATGGCCGAAAGGGGCGGAGCTGTGTTCACATTCAGAAAAAAAACTACATATAACTGAATAGGATAACTGAAGTGAGCACTAATATATATATATGAGTGCAAGCCAAAAATACATACTATATATAAGAATAAGGCTGCACATCAAACTTAGATAATGGTATAATGCCTCAAGCATATGGAAAAATATTGGAATATACAATGAAAAATGCTACTTGCTAATTTGAACATGTGAATAATGAATTGCATACCTGCTATGAATATTAGGAAAAAGGAGATATTTAGCAATTGCATTGATCAATGTAACTGAGCCCCAAAACCTCGTCAAGGTACATCTCTATATTGGGGTCCCTAGCTCTGTGACCCTAACTGTGTGTCATCTCATTGCAATTAAAAACTGCTATGGGTGGAGAGGGGTAACTAAGGACTTTCTTATATAGGAGATGGAAAAAACATGGCCGAAAGGGGCGGAGCTGTGTTCACATTCAGAAAAAAAACTACATATAACTGAATAGGATAACTGAAGTGAGCACTAATATATATATATGAGTGCAAGCCAAAAATACATACTATATATAAGAATAAGGCTGCACATCAAACTTAGATAATGGTATAATGCCTCAAGCATATGGAAAAATATTGGAATATACAATGAAAAATGCTACTTGCTAATTTGAACATGTGAATAATGAATTGCATACCTGCTATGAATATTAGGAAAAAGGAGATATTTAGCAATTGCATTGATCAATGTAACTGAGCCCCAAAACCTCGTCAAGGTACATCTCTATATTGGGGTCCCTAGCTCTGTGACCCTAACTGTGTGTCATCTCATTGCAATTAAAAACTGCTATGGGTGGAGAGGGGTAACTAAGGACTTTCTTATATAGGAGATGGAAAAAACATGGCCGAAAGGGGCGGAGCTGTGTTCACATTCAGAAAAAAAACTACATATAACTGAATAGGATAACTGAAGTGAGCACTAATATATATATATGAGTGCAAGCCAAAAATACATACTATATATAAGAATAAGGCTGCACATCAAACTTAGATAATGGTATAATGCCTCAAGCATATGGAAAAATATTGGAATATACAATGAAAAATGCTACTTGCTAATTTGAACATGTGAATAATGAATTGCATACCTGCTATGAATATTAGGAAAAAGGAGATATTTAGCAATTGCATTGATCAATGTAACTGAGCCCCAAAACCTCGTCAAGGTACATCTCTATATTGGGGTCCCTAGCTCTGTGACCCTAACTGTGTGTCATCTCATTGCAATTAAAAACTGCTATGGGTGGAGAGGGGTAACTAAGGACTTTCTTATATAGGAGATGGAAAAAACATGGCCGAAAGGGGCGGAGCTGTGTTCACATTCAGAAAAAAAGAAAGTCCTTAGTTACCCCTCTCCACCCATAGCAGTTTTTAATTGCAATGAGATGACACACAGTTAGGGTCACAGAGCTAGGGACCCCAATATAGAGATGTACCTTGACGAGGTTTTGGGGCTCAGTTACATTGATCAATGCAATTGCTAAATATCTCCTTTTTCCTAATATTCATAGCAGGTATGCAATTCATTATTCACATGTTCAAATTAGCAAGTAGCATTTTTCATTGTATATTCCAATATTTTTCCATATGCTTGAGGCATTATACCATTATCTAAGTTTGATGTGCAGCCTTATTCTTATATATAGTATGTATTTTTGGCTTGCACTCATATATATATATTAGTGCTCACTTCAGTTATCCTATTCAGTTATATGTAGTTTTTTTTCTGAATGTGAACACAGCTCCGCCCCTTTCGGCCATGTTTTTTCCATCTCCTATATAAGAAAGTCCTTAGTTACCCCTCTCCACCCATAGCAGTTTTTAATTGCAATGAGATGACACACAGTTAGGGTCACAGAGCTAGGGACCCCAATATAGAGATGTACCTTGACGAGGTTTTGGGGCTCAGTTACATTGATCAATGCAATTGCTAAATATCTCCTTTTTCCTAATATTCATAGCAGGTATGCAATTCATTATTCACATGTTCAAATTAGCAAGTAGCATTTTTCATTGTATATTCCAATATTTTTCCATATGCTTGAGGCATTATACCATTATCTAAGTTTGATGTGCAGCCTTATTCTTATATATAGTATGTATTTTTGGCTTGCACTCATATATATATATTAGTGCTCACTTCAGTTATCCTATTCAGTTATATGTAGTTTTTTTTCTGAATGTGAACACAGCTCCGCCCCTTTCGGCCATGTTTTTTCCATCTCCTATATAAGAAAGTCCTTAGTTACCCCTCTCCACCCATAGCAGTTTTTAATTGCAATGAGATGACACACAGTTAGGGTCACAGAGCTAGGGACCCCAATATAGAGATGTACCTTGACGAGGTTTTGGGGCTCAGTTACATTGATCAATGCAATTGCTAAATATCTCCTTTTTCCTAATATTCATAGCAGGTATGCAATTCATTATTCACATGTTCAAATTAGCAAGTAGCATTTTTCATTGTATATTCCAATATTTTTCCATATGCTTGAGGCATTATACCATTATCTAAGTTTGATGTGCAGCCTTATTCTTATATATAGTATGTATTTTTGGCTTGCACTCATATATATATATTAGTGCTCACTTCAGTTATCCTATTCAGTTATATGTAGTTTTTTTTCTGAATGTGAACACAGCTCCGCCCCTTTCGGCCATGTTTTTTCCATCTCCTATATAAGAAAGTCCTTAGTTACCCCTCTCCACCCATAGCAGTTTTTAATTGCAATGAGATGACACACAGTTAGGGTCACAGAGCTAGGGACCCCAATATAGAGATGTACCTTGACGAGGTTTTGGGGCTCAGTTACATTGATCAATGCAATTGCTAAATATCTCCTTTTTCCTAATATTCATAGCAGGTATGCAATTCATTATTCACATGTTCAAATTAGCAAGTAGCATTTTTCATTGTATATTCCAATATTTTTCCATATGCTTGAGGCATTATACCATTATCTAAGTTTGATGTGCAGCCTTATTCTTATATATAGTATGTATTTTTGGCTTGCACTCATATATATATATTAGTGCTCACTTCAGTTATCCTATTCAGTTATATGTAGTTTTTTTTCTGAATGTGAACACAGCTCCGCCCCTTTCGGCCATGTTTTTTCCATCTCCTATATAAGAAAGTCCTTAGTTACCCCTCTCCACCCATAGCAGTTTTTAATTGCAATGAGATGACACACAGTTAGGGTCACAGAGCTAGGGACCCCAATATAGAGATGTACCTTGACGAGGTTTTGGGGCTCAGTTACATTGATCAATGCAATTGCTAAATATCTCCTTTTTCCTAATATTCATAGCAGGTATGCAATTCATTATTCACATGTTCAAATTAGCAAGTAGCATTTTTCATTGTATATTCCAATATTTTTCCATATGCTTGAGGCATTATACCATTATCTAAGTTTGATGTGCAGCCTTATTCTTATATATAGTATGTATTTTTGGCTTGCACTCATATATATATATTAGTGCTCACTTCAGTTATCCTATTCAGAGCCTGATTTAAACGACCGCCAACTCTCAGTAAGCCAAAACTGTCGATGACTGGGTTTAAATTGGCGAGAGGGCTTCTTAATGGAATCTGCTGTTTGTTGTATAAACACTTCCCTTCAATGGCGAATTCACTCTGTTGGAGGTGGCGTATTACGAGGAACTCGCTATGGGAGATGTCCTCAGCAGAAAGGGGTTTGTGGCAGACATGCCAGCGATGACAGTCTTTGTTTTTAAGGTCCGTATGATAGCATCTGGCAATGTGCACTAACCTAGCGACAGTCCTGACGAGCCTCATCCAGCTGGAGAAACGTTCAAAACGTTGGCAACCGAGGTTGGAAGTTTTTTTCTGCACTGGTGGCCAGGGTATTGACTTCAACTCGGACATCTGGATCATTGTCTGGATCTAGGATGCTGAAGGCTTCCTGGACACCTTCTTCTGACTGTCTCAGCAGGAACTCTGGACCTGTAAGCCAAGAAGAGTTAGCAAAAGAACTTATAGACATAGGTCTAGTTGCGTAATCTGCAGGATTCAGTTCGGTTGGTACAGGTTCAGCTAGGTTGTTGCAGACTTCCTTGTCCATAAAGGCGACGCTGTGTTCTCTCATTTCAGGCTTGCTGTTCATGGAACGCTGAAGAGAGTTAAATCTGGTCTGAGCTTGAGCTTGGTTGTTTGGGAGTCTTACCCTGGTAGATCGGAAGGGTAATGGAGAGACCCAGTGGTTGGTTTTGTCTTTTGAAAATTCACAGTCCATTATTCCGATGAATTCTCTGTCCTCTACTGACAAGGCTACTATATCGTCGTCCTTGGTTGTGAGAAAGACTGATCTTCCCAAGTGGTCAATATGCAGAGAAGAAGCGATGTCAGGTAGCTGTATTGTGTCTGGAGACTTCTCTTTCACTACATAGTGATGAGGACATGGCTTTAAGCATGTTGTGCGCCCATCTCCATGCACATAAGTCTTGAAGGAGTCAATTCCTGATCGATCAACGCACACATTTCCTATGACTACCCATCCCAAGTCCAGTCTCTGGGCGTATGGTGCATAGTCAGGCCCATTACACTGCTGTCGCACCTTGTGTACCCTTAGATTGTCTCTGCCGAGCAGGAGTAGAATCTCTGCGTTATTGTCCAGAGGTGGGATAACACTAGCGAGGTGTCTTAGGTGTGGTTGATGAAATGCAGCTTCTGGGGTAGGAATTTAATTCCTGTGGCTGGGTATTTGGTCACATTCAACGAGCATTGGTAGAGGTATTTCAGTCTTCCCATTGATAGGAGACGCAATGAATCCCTGGGCTCTTCTGCCACTAGTCTCTATGCGACCCGAGCAGGTGTTCAAGGTGTAGGGTTCTGATGGTCCATTAATTCCGAAGGCTTCAATGAATTTGGTTCCTGCCAGGGACCGGTTGCTTTGGTCATCTATGATGGCATACACCTTCATTGCCTTTTCTGGATGTCCCCCGGGATAAACCTTGATGAGGCATATTCGGGCACAACATTTCTGCATTTGACCCTCTCCACATACCTCTGAGCATGAGCAGGAGATGGCTGTGGTGGTGTCAGTCTGATTCTTGGACTCCCCGCCATGACTTGGAGTGGGAGCGGTGGTGACTGCAGCTAGCTGGGTTGGGTGCATGGCTGAAACGTGTTTTTCGCTATGACACTCCTCACACTTGATGATGGATTTACAGTCCTTGGCCATGTGCTCAAGTGATGCACAGCATTCGAAACAGATCCTAAGCTCTGTGAGGACTTTTTTGCGCTCCTGTAGGGTTTTGGATCTAAACCCTCTGCACTTGTTCAGTGAATGCGTTTTTTTCTGGATGGGACATTCTTGATTGAAAGACTTATCTCGTGATGAGATGGTGTACTGTTTATCTGTGGGTGCTGCAGGTGATGGTAGCTCAGTCTTCCTGACACTCACAGTGTTCTTAATGTCTCTGCGTTTGTGTATGGCACCTTCATACCTTGATGATGATGTTGTTGCAGCTGCCGAAGTGTTGAACTCTAGGAAGTCGAGGCTAGGGTCATTCCTCATCTGGGCCTGCTCATCGATGAACTTGCAGAAGTGAATAAATGGGGGAAAGGTGACGTCTTGCACTCTTTTGTACCTTGAGACTGACGTTGCCCATTTCTCCTGCAGACTGTATGGCAGCTTCACCACGATTGGGTTCACTCCATGGGCTGTATCCAGGTAGCACAGCCCAGACAGATGAGGATCTCTTTTGGCGAGCTCCAGCTCCATGAGCAGATCACTTAGGTCTTGAAGCTTGTGGACTTCTTTAAGGTTGATCTTTGGGATGTCCTGCAGTCTCTTGAATAGGGCTTTCTCTATTGCTTCTGCGCTGCCAAAGGTGCGTTCCAGTCTTTGCCATGCAGCAGCGAGACCTGCTTTTGCTTGTCCCGCATAGACGGTTCTGAGGCTCTTGATACGGTTTGTAGAGCCTGGGCCCAACCACTTGATCAGGAGGTCAAGCTCCTGTTCTGCAGTTAAGTTGAGATTAGCGATGGCTGCCTTGAAAGTTGCTTTCCAGGCCCTGTAGCTCTCTGCACGATCATCAAATTTCGTGAGACTAGTGTTGATTAGCTCTCTGCTCACCATGAACCTGGCAAATTCAGACATGTCTGATTTCTCACCACTTGTTGCCACGACGACTCGTGATGCCCCTGGGGCGTATGGGCTGCCTGGCGTGAATGGATGAGATGTTCCCGGGTAGAATGACGTTGCTGCAGGGTTGAGCTGTGGTTTAGCCTCTGTAGATTCTGATGACCGCTGCTTGAGCTGTGGAAGTGGGTCAGGAAACACTTGGTTGCCATCTTGCCATGGTGACTGTGTTTGAGAGGGCACCTCTTGGTGACTGTTATTAATTTGCTCGGGTGCTTTAGGTGGTACTGGAGGTTTCAGTGTTGTCGGCTTGGACGGTACTGCAAACCGGGGTTGCTACAGGTAACTGATTCAGTATATAGTCTCTTGTGCGATCAACTGGATTGTCTGCTTCCAGTGGTGGCGAGTGAGCTGGATCAGGACCTTGGATCATTGCTTGCTCAAGTAGTCTCACTTTAGCTAGCGCAAATTCCTCTTCCATCTGTGACCGAAGAATCTTTATCCGAGCCTCCGCTTCTGCCCTTTTTGCTTCTGCTTTAGCAGCTTCTGCCTTTGCAAGGGCTTCTGCTTTAGCGGCTTCTGCTTTTGCAAGGGCTTCTGCTTTAGCGGCTTCTGCTTTTGCAAGAGCTTCTGCTTCTGCCCTTTTGGCTTTTTCCTCTACTTCTCTTTCTGAGAAAGGAACGTCTCACCTTGGATTCCTCTGCTCTTATGCGGGCCTCTAGTATCCTGTCGCTCAGGGCTGAGCTTCTTGAGGATGATGACCCGGATGACCGAGAGGAACATCTAGATGAGGTTGATCGGTGTGATCTAGTTTCTTGCTGGTGAGAGATACGGTGTTCTGCCTTGTCTATGGCATCTTGCACCTTGGCATCTCTTTCCTTGTCCACCTCTTCTGCCTTGCTTAGGTCTGAAAGAGCTTCATCAATTTTAGAGTCTTTTAGAAAGGTAATGTACCTTGTTGACAGTCTCTTGTATCTTTCATGAGCTGTATTCAGCCGTTCCAGAGCGGCTTGTAAGCATGCGGCATCGCCTGATGAGGATTCAAGTCTTGACATGTAATAGGTGACTCGTTCCCACTGTTCTTCCAGGTGTTCACATAGCTCATCTTTCATAGTGTGATAGTTTTCAGTGGCCTTTATCGTGGGTTTGGAAGAGCGCTTCGGTCGGACAACTTGGTCTGCTGGAAGCGCGGGATCTGCCACCTGGGCTTCATAGTGGACAGTATCGGATTGTATTTGCTCCGTTTCAGCAGTGGGGAGCTGTCCGAGGTCTTTTTCGGCCATTTTGATTTAAGGTGTACTGTCTCTTTAAGAAACTTGACTTTTGAATAGGGGTCCGAAAATCGTTGTGCAGCTCTGCAAGGACTCCCTGATGAGATTCCCAAGGTGTCTTTAGCAAAACTTGGGGTTCGCAATCCAGTAATATGCAGTAATGAGGTATAATGTACGGCAAGTCTATAGAAGGGGTATGGCAAGAGAGAAACAGCAGGTGCATAAACTGTCCCTTTACAATGCAAGCAGAGGTGATACAGGATGTGGCAGATGGGAGAGCTTCCCCTTAGGCTTGTCCAGGCATGCACTGTGCAGGCAGACTAGTGCACAAGGCTTGTTGCTAGGCAGATTACAAGTGAAGTTACAGGGTTCTTAGGGATCTGTAGCCGGGGTATTGAGCTGTTAAGCAGTCTTCTGACTGATTGGGCTCTCAAGGAAGTTTTGACTATGGGCTGTTAAGCAGTTTTCTGACTGATTTGGGCTGTTAAGCAGTCTTCTGACTGTTCTGTCCCCACTTAAAGGCGATTGAAGACGCGTAGTTGTGAGAGGTTGTGAGAATCTTACCTTCGTTTTTCCTATAGGTGAGGCAGACAGGACCAGAGCGCTCCAGAGTTAAACATGCACATGCTGAGATGAAACAATGGTGGTTTATTTTCTCCAAAGGTTAAGGACATGCAGAAGTACAGCGGTCCAAGTACTTGGCATTGTAGTTCTCCTGTGATACTTGTCTCTGAAGCTACTACGGTCAGAAGACTTTGTTTCTAGCAGCTCCAGTAAGGGATGTTGTTCTCACAAAGTCTGGTTTGGAATGAACATACCAGGATGTGATGCAAGAGGGTCATCAGACACTCCCATGGGCTGGACAAAAGAAACAGAGGAGCCGAAAGGTCTGACCAGTAGATGGCAGCAGAGACAAGCATGAAAAACATTAAATAACAGTTTTAACTAAGACAAATAGAAACAGCACACTCAGGCCTAGTTTGAATTAGGTCACAACCTTCTACTGGCGCTGATCATGGGTCTTCTACTGGTGCAGGTCACGGGCTTCTACTGGTGCAGGTCACAGCCTTCTACTGGTGCAGGGCATGGGCTTCTACTGGTGCAGGGCACAGGCTTCTACTGGTGCGGGTCAAGGGCTTCTACTGGTGCAGGGCACAAGCTTCTACTGGTGTGGGTCAAGGGCTTCTAGTGGCATGGGAAACAGTCTTCTACTAGCGTGGGTCACGGGCTTCTACTGGCACAGGTCACAGGCTTCTACTGGCACAGGTCACAGTCTTCTAAAGGTGAGGGTCACGGGCTTCTACTGGTGTGGGTCACAGACTTCTAGTGACGTAGGCCACAGGCTTCTACTGGCGTAGGTCACGGGTCCCTATTGGCGTGAGTTACAGGCTTCAACTGGCATGGGTTACTCTTACTTTCTGCTCAGGTCACAGATCTTCCTCCCTGAGGTATAGTACAGGTCTTCTCCAAGATCTGATCACCCTTAAACCCTTCACTACCACACAACCTTCCAGGAACGGGATACTAGCACCAATTCCTTTCCTCTTGGACCGGCCAGGCCTTTTCTTTTTAATAAGTGCAACACAACTGTCACCTGACCTGGTGTCTCTTCTTATCCCTTCCCACTAGGAAACTGACAATTCACTTTGTAGTTCTGGCTGTTCTTTTTTTTGTTTCCGCTTTTACACTTTCTGGCCACCAGATGGCGATGTTTACTCATTTAAATTTCAGAGATTGTCAATTCCCTTACATTTCTGAGAGATAGCTCCTTCAATCTTAGCCAGTCACCTCACATTTCCTCTCCTGAAATACTCTGTGCTGCCGGGAGATTCAGTTCCTAACACTATGTACCTCTCAACCTGTCTCTTCCTACAAGATCAGCGCACTCCCACACTGAAATACTCTGTGCTACTGAAGAACCGGCCAGGGGCTCTGCCAAGGCTGGGAGTTGTAGTAGTCGTGGTACCCCCGACCGGCTCACTTGAAGAAAAAGGGATGAGGTTTGCAGGAGTGGCAGAAGGACGCTAACCCCCAGAGATGCTGAGAAGTATACTTCTGAATTAGTATACAGTCCTGATAAAGAAGAGGCAAACTCCGGATTCTCATTCAACATCTTCGTTTTATTTAGTTGGTAGACATCTTCTTCCTCTGAAATAGGACTCTTCTTCTTTCCCAGACATATCCATTTTCTTGCTATTCTCACTATCCCGGCTGTCAGAGTTTTCCATCGGCCTCCTGGTATATTGGTCCTTTCCCTGCGAATACGCGTGTGTGTCGCCCTGGGCAAGCCAGGGGACACAGATAACAACACCACTACACCCCACACTCCAGGTAGGCACACCTGCTAACCAGAAATCCTTGTTGCCTCCCTCCAGGAGTCTGTGATGCACACCAGGGGGTGGGCCAGGCGGTTGGCTCCGCCCACCAAGGAGCTCACAACTCTGGAGGCAGGAAGTAACCAGGCAGAACTGTTAGGGACATGAAGGAGTGAACAGCAGAGTAGCCCAGGCAGGGGCTAGAGGAAACAACCAGAAGTGAAAGTGAAGGAAAGGAAAGTGGAAAAGGAGGAAAGCAAGAAGTGGTGACAGAGCAGAGAGAAGGAGAAGCCTGAGAGCCCAGCTGTGTGTAGGGCTAGAACAGCAAGGTCAGCGACGGCGGTGACTGTGCGGAGGGGGACCGTTTGGAAGTTCCTGGAAGGACCCCGTTGGCTGTGTGCCCGGTGGTCTGGAGCAGTGTTCCGAAGGACAGTCAGCACCAGGGCAGGGGCCTCTCGGACCCCGGCAAGGCTAGGAGTGGCCCAATTTGCCGAATCCGTCAGTGAAGGAGACGCAGATCCCCCAGCAACAAAGTCCCGATTGACGGCAACAGCCCGACCATTACCGGGGAGACACCGCCACCGCCAAGGCACCAGTTTCCCCAGGGCCAGCGCCTGCGGGTAAAGTGTAGAGCTCCTCCGGCCCAGATTGCAGTCGGGGAGCGGGTAACCGGAGGGAATCCACCGCTACCATCAGTCAAACAGGTGCAAGGAAGAGAGACGTCACCGTCACCTACCGGGAGTGCAGGTGCAACCGTCTGTGGGACCGTCCTACCAGCCGTTGGTTTACTGTACAAACTGTGTCCGTGTCTCAGGCTGAGTGAGTACCACAGTGCCGCAAGGCATAGCGCTGCCCCCGCGTCCCTGCGCCCTCCAGGCCCTACACTTCACATCTCTTCACCGGGCCCCGGGATCACCAACCCCTACCCACGGAGGGGCAACACAACACCTGGCTGCTCCCATCACCATCCCCGGGACCCTCACACTGAGCAGCGGTGGTGCCATCACCACAACCGTGGGTGGCGTCACGAACTATAATCCCAACAAACACCCCCCTTTTCACTCACGGGCGAGGAGTGTCGCTCGAGACACCCCGGGATCCGGCCCGCAGCTCGAGCCACCAGGAGCAACTGCCGGACCCGAGCAGAAGGGGTGAGCGCGGTGTGCTGACACCCTCCTCCCCGCCCGCGACACGTGCTCTGGCCATGCTGACCTCCCTCTTACCGGAGAACCTCAGCAACGTTCTTTCCTGACAGTCCTCAAGCAACAGGGAGACCTTCTCTGCTTCAGGATCTCACTACCCTCCACTCCGTGTTACTCTGCAGCCTCCTGCTTCCTTGTCTGCTGCACTACTCTGCTCCTTTCTTCTAACTAGTGCCCTCCCCTATCTCCTCTGAGCTCATCCCTTCCCCCGTGAACTCAACTATGGGGCCACTGTGCCCTCTAGTGGTGAACTATGGAACTCCACCCCCAACCCACCTTCCTACCAGAAAATGAAGTCACCAGGTCTCTGTTACTTTCACTGCATAGCTCATAGTCACCTCTCAAATACTAACATACTTCTCTGATATTCTCCTTCCACTATGTAACTCTCAGCTTGTCAACTCCCACAAGACCAGTGAACTCTTCACCTGAAATATTCTGTGCAGCTGGAATTCATGTTATTAAATTGCATTGTCCACTTTGGAAAAACACAGGAGAAACCATCACTTATGGGGGTCTTGCAGCAGAAAACAAAGAGAAACTCATCATTTATTGGAGTCTTGGAGGAGAAAAAGCAGTGGAACCCATTTAGTGGTCTTGGAGCAGAAAATGAAAAGTAACCCATCACTTATAGTGAAAATGCAGGGAACCCATCCCTTATGAGGGACTCGGAGCATAAAATGCAGGGGAACCCATCGTTTCTAGTGGTCTCGGAGGATATAACTCAGGGGAACCCATCACTTCTAGTCGTCTCGGAGCATAAAATGCAGGGGAACCCATCACTTATGGGTGTCTCGGAGCATAAAACGCAGGGGAACACATTACCTATGGGTGCCTCGGAGCATAAAACGCAAGTGAACCCATCACTTATGGGTGCCTCGGAGCATAAAATGCAGGGGAACACATTACTTATGGGTGTCTTAGAGCATAAAAGGCAGGTGAACCCATCACGTATGAGTATCTTGGAGCATAAAACACACGGGAATGCTTCACTTATAGTGGTCTTGGAGCAGAAAATGCAGGGGAGCCCATCCTTTATGGAGGTCTCGGAGCATAAAATTGAGGAGCACCCATCACCTATGGGGGCCTTGGAGCAAAAAACAAAGGGGAATCCATTACTTATAGGGGCCTTGTAGCATATAATGCAGGGGAACCCATCACTTATGGGGGCCTGGGAGCAGAACACTCAGCTATGGGCGTCTTGAAGCATAAAAAACAGGAGAACCCATCACTTATGGGGGTCTCAGAGCATAAAATACAGGGGACGCTATCACTTATGGGGGTCTCGGAGGAGAAAACGTATGGTTTGCAAAATTCCTCATACTAAAATAAAAAAATAAAGAAAATTATAATAAAATTGAAAATATATACACTGCGTGCAGACTTATTAGGCAAGTTGTATTCTAGTGAATTTTTTTATTATTGATCAACAACTATGTTCTCAATCAACCCTAAAGACTCATAAATATCAAATCATAATATTTTTGGAAGGTTTTTTTTTAGAGTTGGCTATCTTAGGAGGATATCTGTTTGTGCAGGTAACTATTACTGTGCAGAATTATTAGACAACTTAATAAAGACCAAATATATTCCCATCTCACTTGTTTATTTTCACCAGGTAAACCAATATAACTGCATAAAATTTAGAAATAAACATTTCTGACATGCAAAAACAAAACACAGAAAAGTTAGTGACCAATATAGCCACCTTTCTTTATGATGACACTCAACAGCCTACCATCCATAGATTCTGTCAGTTGCTTGATCTGTTTATAATCAACATTATGTGCAGCAGCCACCACAGCCTCCAGACACTGTTCCGAGAGGTGTACTGTTTTCCCTCCCTGTAGATCTTACATTTTAAGAGGGACCACAGGTTCTCTATGGGGTTCAGATCAGGTGAACAAGGGGGCCATGTTATTATTTTTCATCTTTTAGACCTTTACTGGCCAGCCACGCTGTGGAGTAGTTGGAAGAGTATGATGGAGCATTATTTTGCATGAAAATCATGTATTTCTTGAACAATTCCGACTTCTTCCTTTACCACTGCTTGAAGAACTTGTCTTCCAGAAACTGGCAGTAGGTCTGGGAGTTGAGCTTCACTCCATCCTCAAGCCGAAAAGGTCCCACAAGTTCATTCCTTGATGATACCAGCCTATACCAGTACCCCACCTCCACCTTGCTGGCGTCTGAGTCGGAGTGGAGCTCTCTGCCCTTTACTGATCACCCTCTGGCCCATCCATCTGGCCCATCAAGAGTCAGTCTCATTTCATCAGTCCATAAAACCTTTGAAAAATCAGTCTTAAGATATTTCTTGGCCCAGTCTTGACGTTTTATCTTATGTTTCTTGTTCAAAGGTGGTTGTTTTTCAGCCTTCCTTACCTTGACCATGTCCCTAAGTATGGCACACCTTGTGCTTTTTGATACTTCAGTAACGTTGCAGCTCTGAAATATGGCCAAACTGGTGGCAAATGGCATCTTGGCAGCTTCACGCTTGATTTTCCTCCAATTCATGGGCAGTTATTTTGCGCCTTTTTTGCTCAACACGCTTCTTGCGACCCTGTTGGCTATTTGCCATGAAACGCTTGATTGTTCGGTGATCATGCTTCAAAAGTTTGGCAATTTCAAGACTGCTGCATCCCTCTGCAAGACATCTCACAATTTTGGACTTTTCAGAGCCTGTCAAATCTCTCTTCTGACCCATTTTGCCAAAGGAAAGGAAGTTGCCTAATAATTAAGCACACCTTATATAGGGTGTTGATGTCATTACACCACACCCCTCCTCATTACAGAGATGCACATCACCTGATTTACCTAATTGGTAGTTGACTGTCAAGCCTATACAGCTTGGAGTAGGACAACATGTATAAAAATTATCATGTGATCAAAATACTCATTTGCCTAATAATTCTGCACACAGTGTATATAAGAAATAAAATTCTAAGTTAAAACGAGAAGATAATGAATCTCTTGAACGCTGTTCCATGTTTTCATCGGCTGCAGATCATGAGTCAGCCGTCTAATATCCCATAAGACCCCGATAACGCTCAGCCCCGGTCCCCCCTCCCCGGTACAAGAGATGTCCTTTACAGAGCGATTACAAGGGTCGGTTATGTAATGGAGCCGGCAGACATATTCCCCATCTCACACAATCGGAGTCTGCAGTTTGTCGCCCCCCTTTTCTTCCCTCGCCCGCCCCGTGCCAAAGAAAAACACATGTCAGTCAAATGACCTAGATTTGCAAGCAAAGAAACTCTTCGGGGTTCTCAGTGCCCAATTTCAGGGTAATTAGCAGACACGAGGCGCAGTGAGACAGGCACGCAGAGGGAGATGGCGGGAGGAGGGGGCGCATTGTGCTCCGTATCTCAGCTCTGTCTAGACAGAAACTGCTGAATTGTTTCCGAAAAAGCAATTGACAGTCCAGATTTCCTCCCAGGTATCTGCCGGATGGGGATTTGTCGGAGGCGCACAAAAGAAGCGGCGGTAACCCCTTCCTGGCCGGAGCTGGCGATGCGGCTCACCTGTGCCCTTATTTGGGATTAATGTGTCAGCTCTTTGCAAATTGCAGACGGCGAAATAATTACCAACGCGCTATGCGGCAAATGGCTTTGATGGGAGTCATTGAAAGAAGAAGACGCTGGGATAACGTAACTTCCCCAGTGCCGGGGGGCGACCAAAATAGACAGCAAGCGAAAAACCAAAATAGAGTTTAATGCGGAAGAAAGTGACGCGCTTCCAGAAGCCTCACCGCGACGAGCGCCATTTTGTTCACCTTGAATAACCTGTCGGCTTTATGGAGCCGAATTACAATCCGCAATGGTTTTCCTATCCAAGTGATGTGTAATTATAGAATCTATTGTTCCCTGTTATCAGTCATGGAGGCTGAATATAAAACAGGTGGATACGAGTTATTGCTCTCTGTTAGCAGCCATTTCAGATTGGGGAGAGGTTCTAACGGTAGTGCTCATCAAAAGAATCCCATGAAGAACAGACATCTGACATCCCTCATCTCAACTTTTCTGTGAAGACTTTGCCCCCATAACAGTGTCAGTCACCATGTCCCAATATCAGTGACAGCACAGTGTCCGCATAACAGTGACAGTCACCATGTCCCAATATCAGTGACAGCACAGTGTCCCCATAACAGTGACAGTCACCATGTCCCAATATCAGTGACAGCACAGTGCCCCTATATCAGTGACAGCACAGTGCCCCTATAACAGTGACAGCACAGTGTCCCCATAACAGTGACAGTCACCATGTCCCAATATCAGTGACAGCACAGTGCCCCCATAACAGTGACAGTCACCATGTCCCAATATCAGTGACAGCACAGTGCCCCCATAACAGTGACAGTCACCATGTCCCAATATCAGTGACAGCACAATACCCCATAACAGTGACAGTCACCATGTCCCAATATCAGTGACAGCACAATACCCCATAACAGTGACAGTCACCATGTCCCAATATCAGTGACAGCACAGTGTCCCCATAACAGTGACAGTCACCATGTTCCAATATCAGTGACAGCACAGTGCCCCCATAACAGTGACAGTCACCATGTCCCAATATCAGTGACAGCACAATACCCCATAACAGTGACAGTCACCATGTCCCAATATCAGTGACAGCACAGTGTCCCCATAACAGTGACAGTCACCATGTCCCAATATCAGTGACAGCACAGTGTCCCCATAACAGTGACAGTCACCATGTCCCAATATCAGTGACAGCACAGTGTCCCCATAACAGTGACAGTCACCATGTCCCAATATCAGTGACAGCACAGTGTCCCCATAACAGTGACAGTACAGTGCCCCCAAAACAGTGACACTCACCATGTCCCAATATCAGTGACAGCAAAGTGCCTCCATAACAGTGACAGCCAGAGTGTCCCCATAACAGTGACAGGACAGTGTCCCCATAACAGTGACAGGACAGTGCCCACATAACAGCGACAGTCACCATGTCCCAATATCAGGCACAGCACAGTGCCTCCATAACGATGAGAGCCACAAGGACAGTGTCATAGCGCCCCCATAATAATGAAATCCACAATGTTCCAATATCAGTGACACAACAGTGTCCTTATAACAGAGGCAGCAGTGTCTCACGTCTCCCGCTGCCTTCTGCAGTGTCTGTGCTCTGCTGCAATGGAATATCATACACTCTTATTACTTCCACTATGCAGTCACAAATTGCAGTGCATCATGGGATATCAGCTCTACCGCTTGGGATGACTGTCACCCAAAGTGCTGATAGATTCCTATTTACAGGCAGCAGACTTGTGAATACAGCTCTGGATGTGACTGGAGTATAAGACTTGAAGTAACTCAAGATCTGTATAAGATGGTTGAACAAGGCATCAGTAAACTTACTCAACATGATGAACACATTTAATTAAAGGGAATCTGTCACCAGGTTTTTGTTATGTAAAATGAGGACAGCATGCTGTAGGGGTTAAAACACTGAATTCAGTGATCTGATACTTATCAGGCTGTCTGCTGTTGTTTACTTACAATAAAGATTTTATGACCAGTAGAATATTCCTCCAAGGCTAGGTATCATGCACCTACTAGACTGACCACAGTGTACACAGAAAGCTGTGGTGTGGGCGGGGTTAACTTTCTGAGCTCTGCTACATCTAAAAACTCTGTGTCACAACTGTTGCACCCAGTAAACTAAGTGATACATCCCTGGAATCAGGGTCTCTGTCTCTACGTTATGCTGCTCTCAGATGGAGGAGCAAAAACCTGGTGACAGATTGCCTTTAAAGAGCTTTAGTGTTACTCACAGGGGCGGCAAGCAGTCCTGTGAATGCAGCTCTAGATGTTATTGGACCATATAACGGGCAGCTGACTTGTGACTGCAGCTCTGGAAGTGTCTAGAGCATTAAAGCAAACTAAACTCACAATTACTACCTAAACATTATACACAGATCGGCCACAACATTAAAACCCGATGAAGAACATTGATCATCTTGAGACGATGGCTCCTGGCAGGGGATGGGATGTATGAAGCAGCACATTACCAATTGGTTCATGAAGTTGTTGGAAGCAGGAAAAATGGGCAAAGGTAAGGATCTGAGCAACAAGGACCAAAGTGTGATTTCTAAATGACTGGGTCAGAGCATCTCCAAAACATCAGGTCTTTTGGGCTGTTCCCGGAAGTCAATGGTTGATATCTACCAAAAGTGGTCCAAGAAAGGACATATGGTGACAAAGTGATGGATTTCCAAGACTCATTACTGTGCAGTGGGAGCGACGTCTAGTGCTTCTGGTCTGATACTGACTCGCCCACCCCAGGGCTATGGGACACCCGGTGCCGGGCCGGACTAGTCCGGTGGTAGTCAGTGGTGGCTGGGCCCGGCTCCGTGGCCCTGGTGGGTGTCAGTTGAATATGTGGCGGATGACTTTAAGTTTGTATTCGTGACGCCACCTGTGGTCTGCGGCTATTAAGCCGCCGCTGCTGTGTGAGGCCACCGGGATGATGTTATAGCAGCAATGGTGGTACTGCTCCCCACAGGTGGAGCAATGCCCGGGGCACAGTTGGTGCTTGTGGAAGTCTATGGTGCTGTGTGACTAACACGGTGCAGGGCCGACAAGCAATGAAAGAAACAGGCACAAACAGTAGTCTCTTTACCTTCTCCTCTTTTACTCGGCAGAAACTTAGTCCAGGGAGACCGTCACAGATGGTAAAGATGATCCGGCCGGCCTGGAAGTGCCTGGGGTGATCTTTGGCCAGTTGAGTATGAGGCCTACTCCTTAATCTTTCTCTGCTGTTTTAGGACACTGCACTTTAGGTTTGCAATTGCCCTCTTGCTGCTGGGACTTGTTGTTCGTCCCCCTTTCTGTGTGGTAGACTGCGCAGGCCCTCTCTGGTGCTTCTCTGCTGGAGCCCACACCAGGCCCTTGGGATGCAGTTGTACCTTCAGATTGCTTCTGGGACAGGGGGCTTGCAGCTCTCCTGCCCTCCGGATTCAGCTACCAGGGATGGATTTTATGCCCTGGCAACTACAGACTCCGATGTCCGAGTCTCTGCTGTGCCTCTCTGCTCCCCTTGCTTCACTGGGCCAAGCTATCCAAGCTCTAGGCCCCAGTTTCGCAAGGCAGCACTACCCTGCGTCTGCACTCTTTCACTCCTGTCTCCAGACTAACCACTACTTCCTCCCTTCAGCCAGACTTAAGGAATCCTCCCTGAAGTTCCAGGTTCAGAGCTCCCTCTGCTGGCCGGAGGGAGAATTGTGTTGAGTGTTAACTTACTGGCCAATAGATCTCCCAATTACCTCCAGGCTCAGCATTAACCCTTTGGGAGGGCAATGCTGTTGTGGCGACCAGGTCCTGGGGCGCCACACTCCCCCTTAGTTAAATTCAGTACTCCCGGACTGTAGAAACAAACATGACATGTTAGAACATTTCATCCCATTATGGGAGGCGCAAATACTTTAACGTTACAAACTTAAACATTACTATAAGAGTCCAGTGTGGCTCCCTGCCGGGTGTCCATTACACTGCTCCATGGGGGACCCGCCGCGATCAAACCCCCAACGTAGGCTCTGGGCGTGCGTCAGAGCATTGATGACCCCACTCTATGCACGCCGGACGGGTTTTTCTTCAGGGGTGTCGAGCACACTGGTGCTAACTATGAACAATTTAGGTGTTGGCCACCCATAGTCCAGTGGCCCAATTGTCCATTTTCGCAATCAAAGAAAAGAAAAACATTTTGTACACAACCTTACAGACATTTTGCATAACTATGTACATTCTAATAAATACTCCGTCTTTTTCCCTTATACAGTTGACTCTCTATACCTTGGAGGGGGTTGTCCCCGAGTGCTGCGCTGGGACCTACGTAGCTCTGGTGTTTGCCCCTGACTACGTGGTGCGTCTTCTATCTCAGCACTACAGGTGGGCCTAACCCCAATAGGTAAGCGTGATGGTTGCCTTTGTGGGCTAAGAGTCGCCAAGGGTATGACAGGTTCACCACTGACAGGGGGTTGATCCTCCTGTTCCACTGCTGGCGTGTCATCTCGTGCTGGCGCGGACGGTTCTTTAGGTGGATCCGGAACCTTTTCTGTTTCTGGCTCGACCAACTGTGGAAACGTCAAAACTGGTACCACTATAGCATTGTTTATTCGGGTCCAAGTTTTGGGGAACTTTCCAAGGATGGTTTGAATCATCTCCCCTTCTTTCTCTTGACTTTGGGGACTTCCTTGTACTCCTTCCATTTCTCTTTGGATTCTGCACCGTTCAGGGCACGCTTTCAGGCGGTCTCGGGAAATTGCTTGATAGGTCTTGCCTTCATCCTTGCTTATGAGGCATACCTTACTATTGTCAAAGTTGGAGGGGATAATGGTGTAGGGCTCGTTTTCCCACTGATCATCCAATTTATGCGTCCTCCGCTTCTTCTTGAGGACTTGTTCTCCAGGTGCTAAGGGAGTTGCTGGGGCTGTTTGATTGTAATGCTGCTCTTGTCTCGTTCTTGCTTGAGACAGGCTCCTCTCTACGCACTCCTGGACCTTACGGTACCGCTGCTGCCGTTCTGTATCCCAATCCTCTATTTCTTGAACCGCCTCAGGCGACACAGTCCCCATCTCAAAGTCTACAGGCAACTTGCCAGGCCTGGCTCGCATCAGGTAAGCGGGGCTGCAGTTGGTCGAATTCACTGGGATATGGTTGTACAGGTCTACCAGATCTGGCAACTTTTCTGGCCATTGGTTCCTTTCCTCCAGCGGTAGGGTCTTCAGCATATCAATAACCACATGGTTCATTTTCTCGCACAGTCCATTGGTTTGGGGGTGGTACGGTGTGGTTCGGATTTTCTTACATCCGTACATGTTACAGAACTCTTGGAACACTTCAGCCTCGAATGCAGGACCCTGATCAGTCAGTACCCTTTCCGGATAGCCGTGAGGTCGACAAAAGGATGCCTGGAACGCTCTAGCTGCTGTCCTGGCTGTCTGGTCCTTCACAGGCACTACTACCAGGAAACGAGAGTAATGGTCCACAATGGTGAGGGCGTACACATAGCCTGACCGGCTTGGTGTTAGCTTCACGTGGTCCAGGGCCACCAACTCCAGGGGCTGCTTCGTGACAATTGGCTGTAGGGGAGACCTTTGGCTGGCATCATCCTTCTGCCTCAGGTTACACGGGCCACAGTCTCGGCACCACTTCTCGATCATCTTTCTCATGTGCACCCAATAGAACCGATCACGGAGTAGGGCCTCCAACTTCTTCCACCCGAAGTGTCCTGCGTTATCATGATACGCTGCTAGGACCATTGGAGCATCCCTCTGCGGAACCACTATCTGCCAGACAAGTTCATTTGTTCGCCAGTTGACATATCTCTTGCAGAGCTTGCCTTGGTAGGTGAACAGTCGTCCCCTCTCCTTCCACAGCTGCTGGGCTTCCTCTGGAGCATCTGGGCCAAGATGGGTCTCAGCTTGCGCTAGCTTCTCTTTGACCAATCGCACGGCCGGGTCACCATTCTGTGTTTCTTCCCAATTATGGTGGAGTAATGGGTTGACCGAGACCTCGTGCTGGCTTGAGCGCTTCACTCCCACAGCATGCTCACACTGGGAAACACCTTGGTGACGGAAAGCCGGTAACTCTATCTCTTCGAGTTCATCCAGGTCTTCTCCAGACTCGGGTAAGTGAGGCATTCTGGACAGCGCATCAGCATTGTTATTCTTCTTGCCAGCCCGATACTTGATGGTAAAGTCAAAGTTAGACAGCCGGGCCATCCATCGCTGTTCCATCGCACCTAACTTGGCTGTTGCCAGGTGTGTCAACGGATTGTTGTCCGTGAAGATGGTGAACTTGGCCGATGCCAGATAGTGCTTGAAGCGTTCAGTCACTGCCCAAACAATAGCGAGGAACTCCAGCTTGAAGGAACTGTAGTTTTCTGGATTCCTTTCTGTGGGCCGAAGCTTCCTACTGGCGTACGCTATCACCCTCTCTCTGCCTCCCTGTACCTGGGACAGAACTGCTCCCAGTCCCACGTTGCTGGCGTCTGTATACAGTACAAACGGTTGGCTGTAGTCAGGGTAGGCCAGAATTTCTTCTCCCGTGAGAGCCCCTTTCAGCCGGACAAAGGATGTTTCCAGTTGGCTGCTCCATTCAAATGGAGGGCTCTGCTTCTTAGCCTGCTTTGGCTGGCCCACCAGGAGATCTTGAAGGGGCGCTGCTATCTTGGTGAAACCATCAATGAACCTTCGGTAGTAGCCCACCAGTCCAAGGAACTGCCGCACCTCCTTCACTGTGGTGGGTCTTGGCCAGTCCTTGATTACAGTGACTTTCTCCGGATCAGGTGCCACACCTTCTGCGCTGACCACATGACCCAGGTACTGTACCTTTGGCTTCAAGAGGTGACATTTGGACGGCTTGATCTTCAGGCCATATTTCGACAAGGACTCAAACACTTCTGCTAAGTGCTTCAGGTGGTCCTCATAAGTCTTGGAGTAGACTATGACGTCATCCAGGTACAACAGCACGGTTTCAAAGTTGTGGTGGCCCAAGCAGCACTCCATCAACCTTTGGAATGTCCCTGGGGCGTTGCAGAGCCCGAATGGCATACAATTGAACTCACAGAGGCCCATTGGTGTCGTGAATGCAGTCTTCTCCTTGTCCGCCTCTGCCACGGGAACCTGCCAATACCCACTGGTGAGATCCAAGGTGGAGAAATAGTTAGCTGACTTTAAGGCTGTTAGTGACTCCTCTATTCTGGGCAGTGGATAAGCATCTTTATGTGTAATGCGGTTAATTTGCCTGTAATCTACACACATTCTCATCGTACCATCTTTTTTCTTTACGAGCACTAGTGGAGCTGCCCAGGGGCTACAACTATCTCTGATAACCCCAGCCTCCTTCATTTCCCGTAACATTTCCTTGGCACACTGATACTGTGCGGGGGGTAGAGGGCGGTATCTCTCTTTAATGGGATGATGATCACCCGTGGGGATTTGATGTTTAACCCCTTTCACCTGCCCAAAATCTAGGGGGTGTTTGCTGAAGACCCGCTCGTACTCCTGTACCACCCGGTAAACCCCATGCTTTTGGTGCGAGGGGGTGGAGTCGGTGCCTACATGTAATTTTTGGCACCAGTCTTCCGGCTGCCCCTTGGAGCCATTGTCTTCCGCCTGGTCGGACGGGATCAAGGGTTCCACTGCTTTAATGGTATTGTTGCTGACAGTGTACAGTTTTGCTACAGTGGCGTACCGAGGCAATTTGGCCTCCTCCTCCCCACAATTCAAGACACGGACGGGCACTCTCCCCTTGCGGACGTCCGCTACCCCTCTGGCTATCAGGACTCCAGGCCTACTGTCTGAATACACCGGTTCTACCAAGGCATGGTAATCCTGACCCTTGAGGCCTATTGCTGCCCGACACCATATCAACATTTCACTTCTTGGGGGTATTACAATGGGGAGGGGGTCACTTACCCTCACACTGCCAATTTCTCCTCCGGCCAGCTCTACCTGCTGCCTCCTCATCAGGGCTCTGATCTCCCTCTGTAGGACACGCTGCTGCCCGGAGCTGGCAGTTTCAGACGCCTGTTGCAACAAAATTATCACTTCGGCAATACAATTTTCTATCACATTTGTACCAATGGTTAGCAGTGGGTCAGATTCTTTGCGATCAATATCTACAATTATCATCCCCTGACATGGCAATTCCACCCGCCCCACTTTAATGGTTACTTCTTTGTACCCAATTTGAGGTAAGGGCTGACCATTACTGGCCACAATTGTTAAATCATCATCTGGGCCATGGTCAATGTCTGAATCAGCCCAATATCTTTTGTACAGTTTGTGGGGGATGGTTGTTACCTGGGACCCCGTATCCAGGAGGGCATTCAAAGGGATCCCATCCAGCACAATGGGAAGGACCGGTCGTCCTCCCACATACTTGCTGCGGCTGGGGTTTGAGCCGGGCTTCCTTACACCTGGGGGTTGGCTCCTGGCCCCAGGCTCAGCCCATTTAAAGGACAGCGTCGTGCAATGTGGCCCGCCTGGTTGCAGTGGCGGCAGATCGGTTGTCCTGTTGAATCATACCGGTCTGTGTCTCTGCCTCGGGTCGGCGGAATCCTCCTCTGTCGCATCCATGGGACGTCCTCTGGGCTGGAGGCCAACTCGATTTTTGCAGGCGAGGGGGTCATTTGTAGAGACTGCACGGTCTTGGCAAGGGCAGCCACAGTCTTGGTCAGCTCCTGGAACTGCTGTCTGAGCTCTGCAGTGGGATCCTTATCCAGGGACTGCGCCTCAGCCCCTGCAGTGGCTCGGGTTGCAGGCACCACCCCGGGGTACGTGATAGCAAGAGGCCGGAGGGGTACTGGGTCATTCGGTGTAGATTCTCTCAGTACCCTGATGGCCTGGTCCTTAAACTTGGCAAAGTCCAGAGCAGGGTTCTGCAGGACCAGGATACGCAGCTGGGTCCTGTGGGCATCTGACAGGAGCCCCTCTATGAACTGCTCCGTTAGGAGTTTGTCTTCTTCACGTACACTCTCTGGATCCACCTGTTTAACTGCTTTCAGGGCCTCCTGCAAGTTTAAGGCATAGTCCCTTATGCTGTCTGTGGCCCGCTGCTTGCACCCAAAGAATCTCATCTTTATCTCTGCTGCGGTGCGGGTGTCAAACGTACTCTTTAGCTTGGCCAGTATCTGTGCTGCTGTCCCTTTATCTGTATCAGGCCAGGACTTCGCTTCACGCTGGGCTGCGCCGGCTAGCTGTCCCATTACTATGCCCACCTTCTGGCTCTCAGTCAGCGGATACACCCGGAATAAGCTGTGCAGGCTTTCTCTGAAGTCACTCAAGGTATGGGACTCCCCGGAGTACTGCGGCAGCCATTCTGCTCCCGGTATGTACGGCATGGTGATCGGCATTACCGGCGCTACAGTGGGGGCCGGGGCGACGGCGACTGGGACTGCTTCGGCCGGTGCTGCGGCGCCTTGGGCGATGGCAGCCACCTGCTCTCCCTCTGAGTCGGACATCTTCCTCCCCCTTAGTGAACCTTACCAGGCTCCGTTCACTTTTCAAATTTCCTTCTGGGTCGCGCGGGGTTAACAGCGCTCTGCTCTGATGGCGCGCTCCCTTCGCGCTCTTTTTCAGGCACGCCCCCCTTCTTCCTGCGCTCGGCGAGGCTAATGGCGGCGGCGGTTTACAGACAGTACACAGTCTTTTAAGCACAATTCCTGCAGGCGCACAGTACCCGGTGTGACCGGGCACGAAATCCTGTTCGTGACGCCAAAAGTTGACTCGCCCACCCCAGGGCTATGGGACACCCGGTGCCGGGCCGGACTAGTCCGGTGGTAGTCAGTGGTGGCTGGGCCCGGCTCCGTGGCCCTGGTGGGTGTCAGTTGAATATGTGGCGGATGACTTTAAGTTTGTATTCGTGACGCCACCTGTGGTCTGCGGCTATTAAGCCGCCGCTGCTGTGTGAGGCCACCGGGATGATGTTATAGCAGCAATGGTGGTACTGCTCCCCACAGGTGGAGCAATGCCCGGGGCACAGTTGGTGCTTGTGGAAGTCTATGGTGCTGTGTGACTAACACGGTGCAGGGCCGACAAGCAATGAAAGAAACAGGCACAAACAGTAGTCTCTTTACCTTCTCCTCTTTTACTCGGCAGAAACTTAGTCCAGGGAGACCGTCACAGATGGTAAAGATGATCCGGCCGGCCTGGAAGTGCCTGGGGTGATCTTTGGCCAGTTGAGTATGAGGCCTACTCCTTAATCTTTCTCTGCTGTTTTAGGACACTGCACTTTAGGTTTGCAATTGCCCTCTTGCTGCTGGGACTTGTTGTTCGTCCCCCTTTCTGTGTGGTAGACTGCGCAGGCCCTCTCTGGTGCTTCTCTGCTGGAGCCCACACCAGGCCCTTGGGATGCAGTTGTACCTTCAGATTGCTTCTGGGACAGGGGGCTTGCAGCTCTCCTGCCCTCCGGATTCAGCTACCAGGGATGGATTTTATGCCCTGGCAACTACAGACTCCGATGTCCGAGTCTCTGCTGTGCCTCTCTGCTCCCCTTGCTTCACTGGGCCAAGCTATCCAAGGTCTAGGCCCCAGTTTCACAAGGCAGCACTACCCTGCGTCTGCACTCTTTCACTCCTGTCTCCAGACTAACCACTACTTCCTCCCTTCAGCCAGACTTAAGGAATCCTCCCTGAAGCTCCAGGTTCAGAGCTCCCTCTGCTGGCCGGAGGGAGAATTGTGTTGAGTGTTAACTTACTGGCCAATAGATCTCCCAATTACCTCCAGGCTCAGCATTAACCCTTTGGGAGGGCAATGCTGTTGTGGCGACCAGGTCCTGGGGCGCCACACTACCACCCAAGAGCCACTCATATTGATGTTGGGTGTGTCTCTGCATCACTTATGTGGGACAGTGGCAGAGTGATCATATGTCAATGATCTTCTAAGAAACCTTGGCTAAAGGGATCATGTGGATGTGCCATGTACCATCTCCCCTAACAGTGTATATACAAAGTACCCCCTAAAGTGCCCTTTTTCGGCAGAATAACACCCCTGCCACACTACTAAAAGCGGTCAGTAATGGTCCAAAAAACATAAGAAAACAGAGTCAGAGCATCTCCAAAATATCAGATCTTGTTGGTTGTTCCTGGTAGTCGGTGGTTGGTATCTACCAAAAGTGGTTCAAGAAATGACATATGGTGACAAGTTGCTGGATGCCCAAGACTCATTAATGTGCAGTGGGAGCGACGTCTAGTGCATCTGGTCTGATATCCTCAAGAGCCTCTCATGTTGATGTTGGGTGCATGTCTGCGTCACGTATACGGGGCAGTGGCAGAGTGATCCTCTGGCAATGTTCTTCTAAGATACCTTGGGTCCTGGCATCATGTGGATTTGTCATGTACCACCTACACCTAACAGTGTACATACAAAGTACCCACTCATGGCTGCGGTATTGCTTAACAGAAGTGCCCTCTTTCGGCAGGATAACGCCCCTGCCACACTACTAAAAGTGGTCAGGAATGGTCCGAGGAACATAAGAAAGAGGAGAAGATGATTTGTTTCCAGATTCTCCAGATCTCAATCTGAACCTCACAGCTTACAAGATGTAGGGGATCTGCTCCAAACATCTTGGTGCCAAATGACCCAGGAGTCGCCTCCAGAGTCTATGTCTCAGAGGGTCAGATATGTTTTGGTGTGCCTACACAGTTATACCATGACTGATGAAGAGACCTGAGTAGTCTCGAAAGCTTGCTATTATTACCATCTTTTCAGTTAGCCATTAAAAGGTATCAACCAATGAGGACTTTCTGTTCTTTTAAACAAAATTTTTTTACACAATATTAGGCAGGTAGTTTTAACATTTTGGCTGATTAATGTGTGATTATGCAAAAGAAGAAGATGACTTGAGGTATTTCTGTGTCCGGACGGCAGCATTATGAATACAGCTCTGGAAGTGACAGGATAGCTAAAGCAAAGTATGAACAGAATGACTCAACTTTATTTGTAGCTGTAGCCCCAGGTGACGAGTCCTCCTTCAGCTCAGACGCTTGTCCCCGTGTGTATAGCTGGAGATTGCATTGAGCAGCCACCTCCGATCCATCCCATTACACATAATGACACTGCACAGACAATATGAATGTATTGATTAAACATTTTTACTTTCTGCATCTTATCAGCCGGGAAGGAGAGCGCTCCGAGCCGCTGGGTCGGGTATTAGCTCAGACGGATAAAATCTTTAGCGGTGACAGAGCCGCTTGGCGCTCTTCTCTGGAGATCTGACCTTTCAGTAGAAAATGTTTAGAAGCCAACGCGACTATTGAAAACTGTTCTTTCAGCAGACGCCCCCCTGTGCTAATAATTACCAGGCGCACGGGCGGCAGGATAAATAACAAGACGGCGCGCCATTATTTATTCCTATATAAAAGCCACGACTCTTCATTAACCCTATAGGTGCAAGGTGAGGAGGATTGCAGACAACAAGTGTGGGGTCAACAGGTACAAGACCAATGTATTATCTTATCCCCTAACTGAAAGTCATATTGCGGGAAGCGCTGGCCTCAGGTGGCTACAAGAGGGGGCTCTTACTTTTGGAGTAGTGTCTGGCTTAGCTTGTATGAGATGGCTTTCTTCCTTGAGGAGGAGACATAATTTGCCTCAATGGCCAAAAGAGAAACCACTCTAGTGGTCAAAACACAATACAGAGACCGTACCAGGGGCCAATGCCGAGACTGTGCCAGGGGGCAATGCCGAGATTGTGCCAAGGGGCCAGTGCAGAGACTTTGCCAGGGGCCAATGCCGAGATTGTGCCAAGGGCCAATGCAGAGACTGTGTCAGGGGCCAATGCAGAGACTGTGCCAGAGGCCAATGCAGAGACTGTGCCAGAGGCCAATGCCGAGACTGCCAGGGGCCAATTCCGAGACTGTGCTGGGGCCAGTGCAGAGACGTTGCCAGGGGCCAATGCCGAGATTGTGCCAAGGGCCAATGCAGGGACTGTGTCAGGGGCCAATGCAGAGACTGTGCCAGGGGCCAATGCTGAGACTGTGCCAGGGGCTAATGCCGATACTGTGTCAAGGGCCAATGTCGAGACTGTGTCAGGGGCCAATGTAGAGACTGTGCCGGGGCCAGTGCAGAGACTGTGTCAGGTGCCAATGCCGAGACTGTTCAGGGTCCAATGCCGAGACTGTTCCAGGGGCCAATGCAGAGACTGTGCCAGTGGCCAATGCAGAGACTGTGCCAGGGGCCAATATAGAATACAAATGTGTCGACCTGGACAAGCCAGGGGCCACAGAGCACAACACCTACACACCCCACACTCCCTGCAGGCACATCAAGGTCAGACACAAAACCCTTGTTGCCTTCCCCAGGGGCTGATGTCCACACCAGGGGGTGGAGCCAGGCGGTTGGTCTCCACCCACCAAGGAGTTCACAGTCATGGAGGCAGGAAAAGGAAGTTCAGTTAAGCTAGGGAAGTGAAGGAGAGAGGAGTTCAGTTTAGACAGTGAAAGTGGAAGGAGGAAAAGTGAGCAGTAGTGAAGTGGCAAGAGAGCAGACTGAAGTGAGTCCGGGTGTGTGGCCCGGACAGAGCAGCAAGGTTGGCAGACGGTGGTGACCGTCTGCAGGAGTGGCCTATCGGAGTTTGCCGTAAGGACTGTGGACGGGCGGTGGCCCGGCGGTACCGGACCGGTACACAAGGAGACGCCAGCACCATTGGCAGGGGCTTTTCGGACCCCGGCAAGGCTAGGAGTCGCCGTGAAGTTGCCGAATCCGTTAGTGAAGGGGACCTCCGGGTTTCCAAACAGTCAAGTCCCGACAGAAGGCAACCGTCCAACCGTGAAGGGGAGACACCGCCACCGCCAAGGGCAACCGTTTCCCAGGGCCAGCGCCTGCAGGCAAAAAGGGGCTCCTCCGGCCCACATCCAGGTCGGGGAGCGGGTTGATCGGAATCAACATAGAACATAGGTGCAGGGAGAGACAGTCATCACTAACCTGTAGGGAACAATAACACCGCAGCCGTCCGAGGGACCCGTCCATCCAGCCGCTTGTTTTACCGTGAACTGTGTCATCATCATTGGGCTGAGTGAGTACCTCCGTGCCGTGCGGCACAGCGCTGCCCCTGCGACCCTGCACCTCACCAGGCCCCGCAACCCGCCTGCCATCCACTCCTACCCCATCACCGGGCCCCGGGACAACCAACCCCCTACCCACGGAGGGGAGAAATAACAACAAAGCTGCTCCCTGTCACCGCTCCCGGGATCCCCGTCCAGAGCAGCGGTGGTGTCCACACAATTACCACAACCGTGGGTGGCGTCACGGACAATATCCCCAACACCAAACCACCCCTTTTCACTCACGGACGAGGAGCGCCGCTCGAGTTCCCGGGATCCGGCCCATCGCTCGAGCCACCGAGCAGCAGCAGCCGCAGAGCAGCGGCAGCCGGATCCGAGCAGTGGGAGAGCGTAGCGTCCCCTCCTCTGCCCGCGACACAAAGACTGTGCCAATGGGCCAATATAGAATAAAGAGACTGTGCCAGGGGCCAATGTACATTGCAGATGTGCCGCCCCGTGCCAGCAGTCGCCGCTGCTCAGATCCGGACCTTCAGGGGTGGTGGCTCGAGGGTCTCTGGACCCGGGAGTCTTGCGGACACGCCGAATAAAATGGGGGACGTAGATGTACGGACTGGGCCGTATTGAGTTCGTGACGCCACCCACGGTGTGTGGTGAGATGGGACACCACCGCTGCTGTTATGGGGCCCTTAGGGGAGATGTTGTGCAGCAAGATATTAACCCCTTCGTGGGCAGGGATGGTGGCCCCGGGACCCGTTGGCTCTGGTGCAGGGGGAATGACGACCGCAGAGGGTGCTGGTGTACTCACAGTTAGGAAAACACACAAGTCTCTGGTAAACCAAGGTGGTGGTGGCCGGTGCCGCGGCCGGCTACGTTCGGGATCCCCCACCCGGCTGGTGGTCTCTATCCTTTTCCTGCGCCGTTTTTAAGTAGAAAAGACTTCCTTGTATGAAACGTAGGAGTCTGCTCCTGTCTGGATGTGGCCTAAGGAGCCGTGCCCACAGACGCTGGCCCGTGGGATCTATGGGCCTTGGCAGTGACCTCTTATCCCTAATCGGTGGGCTGTTGTCTTCTATGAGGGACTTTGAGTGGGACAGCACCTCCTATTCCTGGCCTCAATCGGTTAATTAACCAGTTCCAGTAGGTTCTGGTTCCTGGCTTCAGGGTCCGAGTACCCCCCTTTGTGCTACGGTTTCCGGGTCGGTTCCCCGTGTCGGTACCGGCGGGCTCCAACCCTGGCCCGGTCCATATCGGTTCCACCGAACCGTCTTCCCATCTCCTGTCGACGGAGACCACCGTCTGCCTCCTAGCCAGTGGCACCAGGGCTCCTACTCTGGTACCTGTCAGTTTGCTTCAGGCCTGACACACAGGCCTGACCTTCACTACTGAACTCAGACTGAACTAACTTCTTTTCCCGCCCCGGGCAGTCTAAACCCCTGGGTGGGCGTGCAGCAACCCCCTGGCCACGCCCACTGGTGTGTCTAACTGTCCCTAAGGGGGTTGACTAGGGTTTAATGTTTGGCTGTGTGTTTCCTCATGAGGAAAAGGTGTAATGCGGGGGCCTAACTGTGACTACCTGGTTTTGCCAGGGCGTCACACAGAAACTTTGCCAGGGGCCAATGTACATTGCAGAGACTTTGCCAGGGGCCAATGTATATTGTAGAGACTGTGCCAGGGGCCAATATACAATGAGGAGACCTTTGAGGGACTAATGTACAATGCAGGGTCTGTGGAGACCTATATATAATGTAGAGGAAACTCTCATCTCTCGTCATGGTCTAGCTGGAAATTTTCAGTCACGGTGGCAAGTGTACAGCACAATTAACCTATACATAATGGGGAGACATCTCTGTAGAACAATATACATTGTTGCAATCATTGTATGATGTGAAGACCTTTTTATGGACAAATATTCAATGCAGAGATGTTTTAATACATAAATATTTATAGAATAACTAATATGAAAAACAGAGTTCATAGTATGGATCAATATATGAGCAGAGATCAGCAACATATCCAGAGGGTGCAGGCTGGCCATTTGCCCCGGGCGCACCCAGCAGGCCACCTTATGCACCCCAGTGGCTGCACTTTGCCGCACCCCGTAGTGGAAGTTGGCTGTTCCCTGAGCCAGATGTCAAGCTAAGGCTATGTGACAACGTAGCGTATTTTCATGCAGTTATGCTGCGATCTGCACTGCAGCATAACTGCATGCATCCTGCGTCCCCAGCACAATCTAGGAAGATTGTGCATAATCCATGGCCACATGGCGTATTAGAACGCAGCGCTTCGGTTGCTGCCGAAGCGCTGCGTTCTAAGAAGTGACATATCACTTCTTTCCTGCTCTCTGCATGCAGCCCCTGCTCTGTCTATGGGAGGGGCTGCATCCAGAGCGCATGAAATCGGCTTTTTATTACGCAGTGTTTCTGTGGTGCCCCAGGACCTGGTCGCCACAACAGCATTGCCCTTCCAAAGGGTTAATGCTGAGCCTGGAGGTAATTGGGAGATCTATTGGCCAGTAAGTGTAACACCCAACGCAGTTCTCCCTCCGGCCAGCAGGGGGAGCTCTGAACCTGGAACATCAGGGAGCATTCCTTAAGTCTGGCTGGAGGGAGGAAGTAGTGGTTAGTCTGTAGACAGGAGTGAAAGAGGACAGACGGAGAGTAGTGCTGCCTTGTAGAACTGGGGCCTAGAGCTGGAATAGCTTGGCCCAGTGAAGCAAGAGGTGCAGAGAGGCACAGAAGAGACTCAGACATCGGAGTCTGTGGTTGCCAGGGCATAAAATCCATCCCTGGTAGCTGAATCCGGAGGGCAGGAGAGCTGCAAGCCCCCTGGCCCAGAAGTAATCTGAAGGTACAGCTGCATTCCAAGGGCCCGGTGTGGACTCCAGCAGAGAAGCACCAGAGAGGGCCTGCGCAGTCTACCACACAGAAAAGGGGACGAACCACCAGTCCCAGCAGCAAGAGGGCAATTGCGAACCCAAAGTGCAGTGTCCTAAAACAGCAAAGAAAGATTAGGGAGTAGGCCTCATACTCAACTGGCCAAAGATCACCCCAGGCACTTCCAGGCCGGCCGGACCATCTTTACCATCTGTGACGGTCTCCCTGGACTAAACTGCTGCCGAGTAAAAGAGGAGAAGGTAAAGAGACTACCGTTTGTGCCTGTTTCTTTCATTGCTTGTCGGCCCTGCACCGTGTTAGTCACACAACACCATAGACTTCCACAAGCACCAACTGTGTCCCGGGGCACCGCTCCACCTGTGGGGAGCAGTATCACCATTGCTGCCACTTCATCACCCCGGAGGCCCTACACAGCTTTATAGCCGCATACCACAGGTGGCGTCACGAACACAAACTTAAAGTCGTCAGCCACATATTCTACTGACACCCACCAGGGCCACGGAGCCAGGCCCAGCCACCACTGACTACCACCGGACTAGTCCGGCCCGGCACCGGGTGTCCCATAGCCCTGGGGTGGGCGAGTCAACTTTTGGCGTCACGAACAGGATTTCGTGCCCGGTCACACCGGGTACTGTGCGCCTGCAGGAATTGTGCTTAAAAGACTGTGTACTGTCTGCAAACCGCCGCCGCCATTAGCCTCGCCGAGCGCAGGAAGAAGGGGGGCGTGCCTGACAAAGAGCGCGAAGGGAGCGCGCCCTCAGAGCAGAGCGCTGTTAACCCCGCGCGACCCGGAAGGAAATTTGAAAAGTGAACGGAGCCTGGTAAGGTTCACTAAGGAGGAGGAAGATGTCCGACTCAGAGGGAGAGCAGGTGGCTGCCATAGCCCGAGACGCCGCAGCACCAGCCGAAGCAATCCCAGTCGCCGTCGCCCCAGCCCCCGCTGCAGCGCCGGTAATGCCGATCACAATGCCGTACATCCCGGGAGCAGAATGGCTACCGCAGTACTTCGGGGAGTCCCATACCTTGAGCGACTTCAGAGAAAGCCTGCACAGCTTGTTCCGGGTGTATCCTCTGACTGAGAGCCAGAAGGTGGGCATATTAATGGGACAGCTAGCCGGCGCAGCCCAGCGTGAAGTGAAGTCCTGGCCTGATACAGATAAAGGGACAGTAACCCAGATATTGGCCAAGCTAAAGAGTACTTTTGACACCCGCACCGCAGCAGAGATAAAGATGAGATTCTTTGGGTGCAAGCAACGGGCCACAGACAGCATAAGGGACTATGCCTTAAACTTGCAGGAGGCCCTGAAAGCAGTTAAACAGGTGGACCCAGAGAGTGTACATGAAGAACACAAACTCCTAACTGAGCAGTTCATAGAAGGGCTCCTGTCAGATGCCCACAGGACACAGCTGCGTATCATGGTCCTGCAGAACCCTGCTCTGGACTTTGCAAAGTTTAAGGACCAGGCCATCCGGGTACTGAGAGAATCTACACCGAATGACCCAGTATCCCTCCGGCCTCTTGCTATCACGTACCCCGGGGTGGTGCCTGCAACACGAGCCGCTGCAGGGGCTGAGGCGCAGTCCCTGGATAAGGACCCCACTGCAGAGCTCAGACAGCAGGTCCAGGAGCTGACCAAGACTGTAGCTGCCCTGGCCAAGACCGTGCAGTCTCTACAAGTGACCCCATCGCCTGCAAGACTCGAGTTGGCCTCCAGCCCAGATGACGTCCCCTGGATGCGACAGAGGAGGATTCCGCCGACCCGAGGCAGAGACACAGGCCGGTATGATTCAACGGGACAACCGATCTGCCGCCGCTGAAGCCAGGCGGGCCACATTGCATGACGCTGTCCTTTAAATGGGCCGAGCCTGGGGCCAGGAGCCAACCCCCAGGTGTGAGGAAGCCCGGCTCAACCCCCAAGCGCAGCAAGTATGTGGGAGGACGCCCGGTCCTTCCTATTGTGCTGGACGGGATCCCTTTGAATGCCCTCCTGGATACGGGGTCCCAGGTAACAACCATCCCCTACAAACTGTACAAAAGATATTGGGCTGACTCAGACATTGACCATGGCCCAGATGGTGATTTAACAATTGTGGCCAGTAATGGTCAGCCCTTACCCCAAATTGGGTACAAAGAAGTAACCATTAAAGTGGGGCGGGTAGAATTGCCATGTCAGGGGATGATAATTGTAGATATAGATCGCAAAGAATCTGAACCACTGCTAACCATTGGTACAAATGTGATAGAAAATTGTATTGCCGAAGTGATAATTTTGTTGCAACAGGCGTCTGAAACCGCCAGCTCCGGGCAGCAGCGTGCCCTACAGAGGGAGATCAGAGCCCTGATGAGGAGGCAGCAGGTAGAGCTGGCCGGAGGAGAAATTGGCAGTGTGAGGGTAAGTGACCCCCTCCCCATTGCAATACCCCCAAGAAGTGAAATGTTGATATGGTGTCGGGCAGCAATAGGCCTCAAGGGTCAGGATTACCATGCCTTGGTAGAACCGGTGTATTCAGACAGTAGGCCGGGAGTCCTGGTAGCCAGAGGGGTAGCAGACGTCCGCAAGGGGAGAGTGCCCGTCCGTGTCCTGAATTGTGGGGAGGAGGAGGCCAAATTGCCCCGGTACGCCACTGTAGCAAAACTGTACACTGTCAGCAACAATACCATCGAAGCAGTGGAACCCTTGATCCCGTCCGACCAGGCGGAAGACAATGGCTCCAAGGGGCAGCTGGAAGACTGGTGCCAAAAATTACATGTGGGCACCGACTCCACCCCCTCACACCAAAAGCATGGGGTTTACCGGGTGGTACAGGAGTACGAGCGGGTCTTCAGCAAACACCCCCTAGATTTTGGGCAGGTGAAAGGGGTTAAACATCAAATCCCCACGGGTGATCATCATCCCATTAACGAGAGATACCGCCCTGTGCCCCCCGCACAGTATCAGCGTGCCAAAGAAATGTTGCGGGAAATGAAGGAGGCTGGGGTTATCAGAGATAGTTGTAGCCCCTGGGCAGCTCCCCTAGTGCTCGTAAAGAAAAAAGATGGTACACTGAGAATGTGCGTAGATTACAGGCAAATTAACCGCATTACACATAAAGATGCTTATCCACTGCCCAGAATAGAGGAGTCACTAACAGCCTTAAAGTCATCTAACTATTTCTCCACCTTGGATCTCACCAGTGGGTATTGGCAGGTTCCCGTGGCAGAGGCGGACAAGGAGAAGACTGCATTCACGACACCAATGGGCCTCTGTGAGTTCAACTGTATGCCATTCGGGCTCTGCAACGCTCCAGGGACATTCCAAAGGCTGATGGAGTGCTGCTTGGGCCACCACAACTTTGAAACCGTGCTGTTGTACCTGGATGACGTCATAGTCTACTCCAAAACTTATGAAGACCACCTGAGGCACTTAGCAGAGGTGTTTGAGTCCTTGTCGAAATATGGCCTGAAGATAAAGCCGTCCAAATGTCACCTCTTGAAGCCAAAGGTACAGTACCTGGGTCATGTGGTCAGCGCGGAAGGTGTGGCACCTGATCCAGAGAAAGTCACCGTAATCAAGGACTGGCCAAGACCCACTACGGTAAAGGAGGTGCGGCAGTTCCTTGGGCTGGTGGGCTACTACCGAAGGTTCATTGATGGTTTCACCAAGATAGCAGCGCCCCTTCAAGATCTCCTGGTCGGCCAGCCAAAGCAGGCTAAGAAGCAGAGCCCTCCATTTGAATGGAGCAGCCAACTAGAAACATCCTTTGTTCGGCTGAAAGGGGCTCTCACGGGAGAAGAGATTCTGGCCTACCCTGACTACAGCCAGCCGTTTGTACTGTATACAGACGCCAGCAACGTGGGACTGGGAGCAGTTCTGTCCCAGGTGCAGGGAGGTAGAGAGAGGGTGATAGCGTACGCCAGTAGGAAGCTGCGGCCCACAGAAAGGAATCCAGAAAACTACAGTTCCTTCAAGCTGGAGTTCCTCGCTATTGTTTGGGCAGTGACTGAACGCTTCAAGCACTATCTGGCATCGGCTAAGTTCACCATCTTCACGGACAACAATCCGTTGACACACCTGGCAACAGCCAAGTTAGGTGCGTTGGAACAGCGATGGATGGCCCGGCTGTCTAACTTTGACTTTACCATCAAGTATCGGGCTGGCAAGAAGAATAGCAATGCTGATGCGCTGTCCAGAATGCCTCACTTACCCGAGTCTGGAGAAGACCTGGATGAACTCGAAGAGATAGAGTTACCGGCTTTCCATCACCAAGGTGTGTCCCAGTGTGAGCATGCTGCAGGAGTGAAGCGCTCGAGCCAGCACGAAGTCTCGGTCAACCCATTACTCCACCATAATTGGGAAGAGACGCAGAACGGTGACCCGGCCGTGCGATTGGTCAAAGAAAAGCTAGCACAAGCTGAGACTCATCTTGGCCCAGATGCTCCAGAAGAAGCCCAGCAGTTGTGGAAGGAGAGGGGACGGCTGTTCACCTATCAAGGCAAGCTCTGTAAGAGATTTGTCAACTGGCGAACGAATGAACTCGTCTGGCAGATAGTGGTTCCGCAGAGGGATGCTCCAATGGTCCTAGCAGCTTATCATGATAATGCAGGACACTTCGGGTGGAAGAAGTTGGAGACCCTACTCCGTGATCGGTTCTACTGGGTGCACATGAGAAAGACAGTCGAGAAGTGGTGCCGAGACTGTGGTCCGTGTAACCTGAGGCGGAAAGATGATGCTAGCCAGAGGTCTCCCCTACAGCCAATTGTCACGAAGCAGCCCCTGGAGTTGGTGGCTCTGGACCACGTGAAGTTAACACCAAGCCGGTCAGGTTATGTGTACGCCCTCACCATTGTGGACCATTACTCTCGTTTCCTGGTAGTAGTGCCCGTGAAGGACCAGACAGCCAGAACAGCAGCGAGAGCATTTCAGGCCTACTTTTGTCGACCTCACGGTTACCCTGAAAGGGTACTGACTGATCAGGGTCCTGCATTCGAGGCAGAAGTGTTCCAAGAGTTCTGTAACCTGTACGGTTGTAAGAAAATCAGAACCACACCGTACCACCCCCAAACCAATGGATTGTGCGAGAAGATGAACCATGTGGTTATTGACATGCTCAAGACTCTACCTTTGGAAGAAACAAACCAATGGCCAGAAAAGTTACCAGATCTGGTAGACTTGTACAACCATATCCCGGTAAATTCGACCAACTGTAGCCCTGCTTACCTGATGCGAGCCAGACCTGGCAAGTTACCTGTAGACTTTGAGATGGGGACTGTGTCACCTGAGGCGGTTCAGGAAATGGAAGATTGGGATACAGAGCGGCAGCAGCGGTACCGTAAGGTCCAGGAATGCGTAGAGAGGGCCCTGTCTCAAGCAAGAACGAGACAAGAGCAGCATTACAATCAAACAGCCCCAGCAACTCCCTTAGCACCTGGAGAACAAGTCCTCAAGAAGAAGCGGAGGACGCATAAATTGGATGATCAGTGGGAAAACGAGCCCTACACCATTATCCCCTCCAACTTTGACAACAGTAAGGTATGCCTCATAAGCAAGGATGAAGGCAAGACCTATCAAGCAGTCTCTCGAGACCGCCTGAAAGCGTGCCCTGAACGGTGCAGAATCCAAAGAGAAATGGAAGAAGTACAAGGAAGTCCCCAAAGTCAAGAGAAAGAGGGGGAGATGATCCAAACAATCCTTGGAAAATTCCCCAAAACTTGGCCCCGAATAAACAATGCCATAGTGGTACCAGTTTTGACGTTTCCGCAGTTGGTCGAGCCAGAAGCAGAAGAGGTTCCGGATCCACCTAAAGAACCGTCCGCTCCAACACGAGATGACACGCCAGCAGTGGAACAGAAGGATCAACCCCCTGTCAGTGGTGAACCTGTCATACCCTTGGCGACTCTTAGACCACATAGGCAATCATCACGCTTACCTATTGGGGTTAGGCCTACCTGTAGTGCTGAGGTAGAAGACACACCAAGTAGTCAGGGGCAAACACCAGAGCTACGCAGGTCTCAACGCAGCACTCGGGGGCAACCCCCTCCAAGGTATAGAGAGTCAACTGTATAAGGGAAAAAAAAAAGAAAGAGTACTTATTAGAATGTAAATAGTTATGCGAAATGTCTGTAATGTTGTGTACAAAATGTTTTTCTTTTTCTTTGATTGCGAAAATGGACAATTGGGCCACTGGACTATGGGTGGTCAACACCTAAATTGTTCATAGTTAGCACCAGTGTGCTCAACACCCCTGAAGAAAAACCCGTCCGGCGTGCATAGAGTGAGGTCATCATTGCTCTGACGCACGCCCAGAGCCTACGTTGGGGGTTTGATCGCGGCGGGTCCCCCATGGAGCAGTGTAATGGACACCCAGCAGGGAGCCACACTGGACTCTTATAGTAATGTTTAAGTTTGTAACGTTCAAGTAATGCGCCTCCCATAATGGGATGAAATGTTCTAACATGTCATGTTTGTTTCTACAGTCCGGGAGTACTGAATTTAACTAAGGGGGAGTGTGGTGCCCCAGGACCTGGTCGCCACAACAGCATTGCCCTTCCAAAGGGTTAATGCTGAGCCTGGAGGTAATTGGGAGATCTATTGGCCAGTAAGTGTAACACCCAACGCAGTTCTCCCTCCGGCCAGCAGGGGGAGCTCTGAACCTGGAACATCAGGGAGCATTCCTTAAGTCTGGCTGGAGGGAGGAAGTAGTGGTTAGTCTGTAGACAGGAGTGAAAGAGGACAGATGGAGAGTAGTGCTGCCTTGTAGAACTTGGGCCTAGAGCTGGAATAGCTTGGCCCAGTGAAGCAAGAGGTGCAGAGAGGCACAGAAGAGACTCAGACATCGGAGTCTGTGGTTGCCAGGGCATAAAATCCATCCCTGGTAGCTGAATCCGGAGGGCAGGAGAGCTGCAAGCCCCCTGGCCCAGAAGTAATCTGAAGGTACAGCTGCATTCCAAGGGCCCGGTGTGGACTCCAGCAGAGAAGCACCAGAGAGGGCCTGCGCAGTCTACCACACAGAAAAGGGGACGAACCACCAGTCCCAGCAGCAAGAGGGCAATTGCGAACCCAAAGTGCAGTGTCCTAAAACAGCAAAGAAAGATTAGGGAGTAGGCCTCATACTCAACTGGCCAAAGATCACCCCAGGCACTTCCAGGCCGGCCGGACCATCTTTACCATCTGTGACGGTCTCCCTGGACTAAACTGCTGCCGAGTAAAAGAGGAGAAGGTAAAGAGACTACCGTTTGTGCCTGTTTCTTTCATTGCTTGTCGCCCCTGCACCGTGTTAGTCACACAACACCATAGACTTCCACAAGCACCAACTGTGTCCCGGGGCACCGCTCCACCTGTGGGGAGCAGTATCACCATTGCTGCCACTTCATCACCCCGGAGGCCCTACACAGCAGCGGCGGCTTAATAGCCGCATACCACAGGTGGCGTCACGAACACAAACTTAAAGTCGTCAGCCACATATTCTACTGACACCCACCAGGGCCACGGAGCCGGGCCCAGCCACCACTGACTACCACCGGACTAGTCCGGCCCGGCACCGGGTGTCCCATAGCCCTGGGGTGGGCGAGTCATTTCTGCAGCAATTTGAAGCGCACGTGTGCTGCTCAAATCGCTGCAGAAATTTCTGCAGGGACAGAACGCAACGTGGGCACATAGCCTAAGGCTATGTGCGCACGTTGCGTATAGTCACTGCAGAAATTTCTGCAGCGATCTGAAGAGCACATGTGCGCTTTAGATCGCTGCAGAAATGTCCGTAGTGAGCGCCGATTCCATGCGCTCTGCCTGCAGCTCCTGCCATAGACAGAGCAGGAGCTGCCGGCAAAGCGCAGGAAAGAAGTGACATGTCACTTCTTTTTACGCAGCGCTTCGGCAGTAGCCGAAGCGCTGCGCTCTTAAACGCCACGTGCGCACGGCCCCTGCACAATCTCCATAGACTGTGCAGGGGACGCAGGACGCATGCAGTTACGCTGCGCTACAAAGCGCAGCGTAACTGCATGTATTTACGCAACGTGCGCACATAGCCTAACAGTCAATGCAGAGACTGTGCCAGGGGCCAATGCCAAGACTGTGCAAGGGGCCAATGCAGAGACTGTGCAAGGGGCCAATGCCGAGACTGTCCCAGGGGCCAATGTATAATGCAGATACTGTGCCAGGAGACAATACAGAGACTGTGCCAGGGGCCAATGCAGAGACTGTGCCAGGGGCCAATATACAATGCAAATAATGTGCCAGGAGCCAATGCCGAGACTGTGCAAGGGGCCAATGCTGTGACTGTGCAAGGGGCCAATGCAGAGACTGTGCAAGGGGCCAATGCCGAGACTGTGCCAGGGGCCAATGCCAAGACTGTGCCAGGGGCCAATGTATAATGCAGATACTGTGCCAGGAGACAATACAGAGACTGTGCCAGGGGCCAATGCAGAGACTATGCCAGGGGCCAATGCAGAGACTGTGCCAGTGGCCAATATACAATGCAAATAATGTGCCAGGAGCCAATGCAGACACTGTGTCAGGAGCCATTGTAGAATGCAGAGACTGTACCAGGGGCCAATGCAGGATGCAGAGACTGTACCAGGGGCCAACCCAGAATGCAGAGACCGTACCAGGGGCCAATAAATAGACTGTGCAAGGGGCCAATGTCCAATACAGAGACTGTGCCATATGCCAATGCACAATGCAGAGACTGTGCCAGGGGCCAATGTACAATGCAGAAACTGTGCCATGGGCCAATGTACAATGCAGAGACTGTGCCAGCGGCCATTGTGGAAGTTGGCTGTTCCCTGAGCCAGATGTCAAGCTGACAGCCAGCTCAGAGAGGGTGCAGTCACAGTGTGCTGCCTCCCAGTGATCAATTGTCCTTGCATCTTTAAGGCACAAGTACAATTGAAGACCTGACCACTGGCACTTCCAGGTCAGGGGGAAGTCAGCAGCATAATCAGGTCAGCTGATCACACTGCTGCCGTCACGTGCCAGCACTGCAGAGGCACACACAGCGTAGGTGGTACGTGCTCCAGTTGAGCTGAAGACACCAAAGATTTATTGAACTTGGAGAGGTGGGGGATATTTTAAGAACATATTTTAGGGAGTAAAAGAGAGGATGAGTGCTGACACATAATGAGGGATAAGGGGAAGATGGGTGCTGATACACGATAGGGGGGGATTTGAGGGCACAGTTTGGAAAGTGAGTGAAGGGATGGGTGCAGACAGTATGAAGAGCAAGGGGGATGGGTGCAGACAGTATGGGGAGCAAGGGGGTGTATGAGAACACAGTATGGGGAGGGGAAATGTATGTAGAAACAGTATGGGGAGAGAAGGGGAGAAATTTTAGGACACAGTATTAGGAGCTGGGGATGTATGATGAAACAGTTTGTGAGGGGAGGATGGGTGTGGACGCAGTATCGGGAGCATGTATGAGGAAACAGTATGAGAGGAACGATGTATGCATACATAGCATTTGGAGTGAAAGGGATGGGATGGGTGCTGCCACAGTATGGAGAGAGAGGGGGCAAAAAGAAATTTGAGGACTCCTAGTAAGGGGTGGGATTCAAATTTGTAACAACAGGTTCTCTGTAAACCCCGCCCATTTGAAAACCACACCCATTCTGTAACCACACCTATTTTGTTAGCCACACCCATTTTCATGCACTTTCCTCAACCAAAAAATCCAAGTAATTTAAAGTATAATCTCTTTCCCCTTCTTCCCCTCGTCTACCTTCACTCTCCTGTCCAGCACCAGTTGTTCCAGTCACTGTCAGTCAAATTGTATTAAACGTTTTTTTCTACAATTTTTAAAAATTATTACTAAAGGAGCCCTGCTAACATTGGAACGGACGACCTTCCCCATACAGATCCCATCCCATATGGTCTCTTTCTCCCTACAGATCCCATCCCATGTGGTCTCTCCGTCCCTGCAGATCCCATCCCATGTGGTCTCTCCCCCCCCTGCAGATACCATCCCATTATGGCTTCTTTCCCCCTAGAGATCCCATCCCATGTGGTCTCTTTCCCCTGCATATCCCATCCCATTATGGCCTCTTTTCTCCTGCATATCCCATCCCATTTTGGCCTCTTTTCCCCTGCAGAACCCATCCCATTATGGCCTCTTTCCCCTGCAGATCCCATCCCATTATGACCTCTTTTCCCTGCAGGTCCCATCACATCATGGCCTCTTTTCCCTGCAGATCCCATCCCATTATGGCCTCTTTCCCCTGCAGATCCCATCCCATTATGACCTCTTTCCCTCTGCAGATCCCATCCCATTATGGCCTCTTTCCCCCTGCAGATCCCATCCCATTATGGCCTCTTTCCCCTGCAGATCCCATCCCATTATGGCCTCTTTCCCCTGCAGATCCCATCCCATTATGGCCTCTTTCCCCTGCAGATCCCATCCCATTATGGCCTCTTTCCCCTGCAGATCCTGTCCCATTATGGCCTCTTTCCGCAGCAGATCTCATCCCATGTTCTCCTTTTCCCCTGCAGATCCTGTCCCATATGGCTCCTTTTCCCATATAGCTCACATCTTATGCAGCCTCCTCTCCCCATATAGCTCCCATCTTATGCAGCCTCCTCTCCACATATAGCTCCAATCTTATGTTGTCTCCTATCCCCATATAGCTGCCATCTTAATGTGGCCTCCTTTTCTCATATAGCTCCCATCTTTATGTGGCTCCTCTCCCCATATAGCTGCCATCTTATGCGGCCCCTCTCCCTGCATCTCCGGCTCACTGAGCGCTTACCTGCTCCAAGCACCGGCGGCCTCTCCTGTGTCTTCCTCCGCGGCACTCTGCACACTGACGTTGACAGACGGCAGGAGGAGGAGCTCCTTCCTCACACTGCCGTGACCTCTCTACAGCGTCAGGGCGTCGCTGCACTCTGGGTCAGGGAGCAGACAGGCTTCACTGAACCCGGAAGTGCGGCACGGAGGTACGGGAATTCATTTGTGCTAGTGTCTTAAAGACACTAACACAAATGAATACAGGGAACCGGATCGCCGGAGCTGTTTCTTGACGGTTCAGGGAACCGGCTGCTATTTTAACAACCGGTTCTCCCGAACCGGACAGAACCCGCTGAATCCCACCCCTGTTCCTAGTATCTTCTTACCATTCTTAAGGACATGAGCAAAAGGTTAACTATGTTTTGGACTTTTGACTTTCAGTCTCCATATCTCACCCTCCACTACAGCTTTGACTGTGAGACTACCTTCATGTTATAGACAATCATCTTGGCTTTTTCATACATAATCTTGACTTGCAACTATTTAACATATGACTAATTATACAAATTATTGTTATGTCACTGCAGTGTTACTGTTTTGCTTCTAAAAGTCTAAATTTAAATTTTATTATTTTGTTAGTATTTTGTAAATCCACCTTTGACTTTCAACACTGCCTGAATCCTTTTGTGCATGCACTCAAACAGATTCAAGCATGCCTCACCAAAATCTGATCCCAGGTTTTTTCAACACGTTTCCAGTTTTGGTGCATACTGGTCGACTCATTTGGGTATGTATACAGCTTTTTCTTCAACTCTACCCATGAAAAAATCTACCCATGAAAAAATTATGTTGAGGATTAATGTTGACTTTATTTCAGCTGGACACATTTTTGGGATCAAAGTCCCCTTCCTCAGGACCAAAGAAATACAACATATGTCATGGAGTACAACTGACAAACATATAACCCTTCAGACAGATAAAGGAACGCTCACTGAAGATACAAAAAGGTTTGGGGGCAACATGTGTTCCAATGACGCAGCATTGTGAATTTTGTACAAATTAACATTCTTATTCAACACAAGAATCAATGATATATTAACAAACATTATAAACAAAGTTGATTTAAAAATAAAAAAAATAGTGATATATATATATATATATATATATATATATATATATATATATATATATATATATATATATATATATATAAAATAGAAAAAAACAATGAAACAGGGGCTCCCTTGCTGGCTTCCCACGCTGGTACTAACCTGGCTTCAAACCGTACTGGCAGCACCTTTACAATGTGAACAGGTGCGTATCTGGATGGTGTGTAAATATAAGACAAAAAGACCAGTCGCAGCAGTGCTGGCACAGTCTGTTCTCCCGCGGCTTGTATGTCTGTCGGTGCCGCCCTGTTTCCACCTCTAGGCTGTGGGCACTCAGTCTGTACAAGCTCAGGGTCTGCCTGTCTTTGGAGTGGCGTAACCTTTCCAGATATGGGGCCAGAGTGTAGTCCCTCTGCAGTGACCGGTAGATGGTGAGTTTCTGAGAGTTCTCTAATTCACTCTTCCAGTCATCTATGTATTGCATCTTGCGGCTCTCTGAGATCTCTTTTATTTGGGCTTTGGTCAGGGTATGTTGATGACTTTGGCTGGACTGGCTGCCGAGGTTCCTGGCTTGCTCTGGCCTCTGGCTCAGCAGGGCTTTATGATGGTAGGAGCTGGGGTTGCTGTTCTGTATGTGCGCCTGGTGCGATAGCGCCCTCTTGTGTATACTGAGCCATAAGGGGAATCGGCCCAGCTCTGCCCGACATGCTATGTTTGAGGTGCTGCGATGGACTTGGAGGAGATATTTACAGAACTCCAGATGGAAGACTTCGGTTGGGCTGGAATCCCACTTTGTGTGGTCTGGGTAGGTCACTGGGCCCCATACCTCGCTGCCATACAGCAGTATAGGAGTGATTACGCTGTCAAATATCTTAAGCCAGACTCTCACAGGTGGTTTGAGGTGGTACAGTTGTCTTCTGATGGCGTAGAAGGTTCTGCACGCTTTTCCTTTCAGGGCTTCTGCTGCTTGCTTGAGGCTCCCGTTATTGCTTAGCTCCAGACCGAGGTAGGTATAGCTGCTGGTTTACTCCAGCGTGGAGACATTTAATGTGAAGAAGGGAGTGTTTATTTTATTCTGGTTCCTCTTCTGAAACACCATGACTTTGGTCTTCTTTTGATTGATGGGAAGCGCCCATGTGGTGCTGAATGTTTCCAGTACTGCCAGGCTATCTTGGAGGCCTCTTTCAGTTGGGGAGAGTAGCAGGAGGTCATCTGCGTACAGCAGGATCTTCACCTCTCGGTCATGCAGACTGAGACCTGGAGTGGGGGAAGGACTCTAGAGGTGCTGCTAGTCCATTTATATAGATGTTGAATAGGGTTGGACTCAGGCTGCAGCCCTGTCTGACCCCACAGCCCTGTCGGAAGAAGGCCGTACTCTTCCCGTTCACCTTCACGCTGCACCGGTTCTCAGTGTATGAGCTTTTGATCACGTCGTATGTTCTGCCACCTATTCCGCTCTCCAGAAGTTTCAGGAACATGCCTGGATGCCACACTGAGTCAAATGCCTTTTTGAAGTCCACGAATCATGCAAATATTTTCCCCTGTTTTTTGCCGTGGACGTGGGTCTTGATGAGGCTTTGCAGGGTGTAAATGTGGTCCGTGGTGCGGTGGTTTGGCATGAACCCAGTTTGGCTTCTGCTGAGGATGTCACCCTGGGTGAGGAAGGCGATAATCCTTTTATTAATGATGCTGATCTCTCTCTCTCTTCTCTCTCTCTCTCTCTCTTCTCTCTCTTCTCTCTCTCTCTCTTCTCTCACTCTTCTCTCTCTTCTCCTCTTCTCTCTCTTCTCTCTCTTCTCTCTCTTCTCCTCTTTTCTCTCCTCTTTGCTCTCCCCCTCTCTTTTCTCTCCCCCTCTCTTTTCTCTCCCCCTCTCTTTTCTCTCCTCCTCTCTTTTCTCTCTCTCTCAGATCTGACGATGATCAGCTGATGCGGTCACCTGACGGCATCAGCTGACACTAAAAGTCGAGCGGTGAGGCCGGCTTTTTACCGCCCGGCCAGCTAAATTATCAGCTGCTGCTGTCGCACAGGAGTCTGCACAGAAGTGTGTATTTTTTTTTTGTTTGTTTTGCACTGATGCATCAGCTGATTGTATAAAAGCCGTTTATACAATCAGCTGCTGTGTCATGTGATTCAGGCCCTTGAACCTGACACATCATCTGATCGCTTTGCCTTCCAGCAAACCGATCAGATGACATTGGATCCGGATTGGATGGCGCGGGACCCTTGACCCAGGATTACTGCGGAGGGGGGTTCTTTATTTCAATAAAGATGGAGTCACTAATTGTGTTGTGTTTTATTTCTAATAAAAATATTTTTCTGTGTGTTGTGTTTTTTTTTATCTGTACTAGAAATTCATCGTGGCCATGTCTAATATTGGCGTGACACCATGAATTTCGGACTTAGGGCCAGTTGATAATATACAGCTAGCCCTAACCCCATTATTACCCAGTGAGCCACCCGTCACCAGGGCAGCTGGAAGAGTTGTATACAGCGCCAGAAGATGGCGCTTCTATGAAAGCACCATTTTCTAGGGCGGCTGCGGACTGTAATTCGCAGCAGGGGTTCCCAGAAAGCTTGCAATTCCAATCCCAAGCTGCCTAGTTGTACCTGGATGGACACAAAAATTGGGCGAAGCCCACGTCATTTTTTTTTTTTTAATTATTTCATGAAATTCATGAAATAATTAAAAAAAAGGGCTTCCCTATATTTTTGGTTCCCAGCCAGGTACAAATAGGCAGCTGGGGGTTGGGGGCAGCCCGTAGCTGCCTGCTGTACCTGGCTAGCATACAAAAACATGGCGAAGCCCCCGAAATTTTTTGGGGGGGCAAAAAAACTCCTGCATACAGTCCTGGATGGAGTATGCTGAGCTTTTTAGTTCTGCAGCTGCTGTCTTTCTGTATGGAGGAGAGCAGACAGCAGCTGCAAAACTAAAGGCTCAGCATGCTCAATTCACTAGTGTATGCAGGAGAGCAGACAGCAGCTGCAGAAGTACAAGGCTCAGCATGCTCATTCACTAGTGTATGCAGGAGAGCAGACAGCAGCTGCAGAACTACAAGGCTCAGCATACTCTATCCAGGACTGTATGCAGGAGTTTTTTGCCCCCCAAAAAAATGACGTGGGCCTCGCCATATTTTTGTATGGTAGCCAGGTACAGCAGGCAGGTACGGCTGCCCCCAACCCCCAGCTGCCTATTTGTACCCGGCTGGGAACTAAAAAAATAGGGAAGCCCTTTTTTTTAATTATTAAAATTATTATGAATGAGTGGTCACATGACGACTACTTAATGTGAGGTCTGCTCAAGACCACAGACTCAGGATGGCTGTCATGGACAGACTAGAGGTAAGCTGTCCACTCAGCAGAATCCCGAGAACCCCGAAAACCTTTAACCCCTGTACAGGATCTGGAATGACAATGAGGTCCAGGAGATCGCTGCCTATGGAAGGCCGCAATCCCGAGAAAAGTAGTTGTCAGGCAGGGTCAAAACCAGGAGGTACAAAAAAGGGACAAAATCAGCCAGCAAGAATGTAGTCAGGAAATCAGGCTAAGGTCAAACCGTAAATGGCAGCGAAATATACAAAACACGGCAGGCAGGAGAGTCGTGAGTGAACAGGCAGAGGTCAAAACACAGAGATTAATAATACAGAGCAGGGTGTGAACCAGAGGCACAGCAGTATACTGCAAGACTATAGCTGGCTGCGATCAGCAAACAGGAGGAGAAATAAGAGTGTGGTGCCTTCCATTGGACACCACAGTCAGGTCCCAGCGAAACCCGGCTTAGTGGATGGGCGGAGCCTGCACCCACCAGAGCCACTTGTACTGACTCCTCCCATATCACGAGACCCGCCCATGGTGGGAATACAGTGGTGTCCCAATGATGAAAGTACAGGCCACTATAGGGATCTGTGGACTTCAATGTATACAGAACTATGTATGTGTGTGGGGGGAGGGGTCCACACTATCCTATAAGGGGAGTATTTGTGGGGTGAAGATATCTGGATTTTATATGCAGTGATACACAGGGGCCCACTGCTCTTTACAGTGACTACTTTCTTGTTTTCACTCTTGACTTAGAACAGATCATTTTCACCTTCAGGCCCAGGAGCCTTGTTGTAAGACGCCACAATTTAATTTCTTTCCGTCCTAATACTTGTCTGACAGCTCGAAAACAATCAGGATCCTCATAACAAGCAGCCGGGAGGTGAGAGACGGTGAGAGAATCTCAGGGAACCTTCCAGACTCCTCCCGAGCGCCCGATCCAGACAAGACCAACACCCAAGACACAATTGAGATTCCTCAGATTTTTAAACCTGTTTTTCCTTCTTCTTTCTTGCCAAATCTAAGACACAGCATCTCCCCGAGAACACTTACATAACAGCTCTGAAGGAGACTGCATACGAAATACACAGTGCTCAGGGCAAAGCGGCTGAAAAATCAGCCAAATCCATTTCTACAAAGATATAATGAGCCCCACTGGAGGCAACGTCTATTATCTACAGTGAAAGGCACAGGAAACGCTTGATGCCAGGACCCAACTGTACGCGATTAACGCTACGTGGCACTCAATGGGGCAAACAGTGATGGTAAAAGAAATATATCATTAGGCCAATATTATAGTAGTTATATTCTTGTATATAGGAGCAGTATGATAGTAGTTATATTCCTGTACATAGGGGGAGCATTATAGTAGTTATATGTTTGTATATAGGAGCAGTATTATAGTAGTTATATTCCTGTACATAGGGGGAGCATTATAGTAGTTATATTCTTGTACATAGGGGAAGCATTATAGTAGTTATATTCCTGTACATAGGGGGAGCATTATAGTAGTTATATGTTTGTATATAGGAGCAGTATTATAGTAGTTATATTCCTGTACATAGGGGGAGCATTATAGTAGTTATATTCTTGTACATAGGGGGAGCATTATAGCAGTTATATTCTTGTACATAGGTGGAGCATTATGGTAGTTATATTCTTGTACATAAGAGGCAGTATTATAGTAGTTATATTCTTGTACATAGGGGGCAGTATTATAGTAGTTATATTCTTGTACATAGGGGCAGTATTATAGTAGTTATATTCTTGTACATAGGGGGCAGTATTATAGTAGTTATATTCTTGTACATAGGAACAGTATTATAGTAGTTATATTCTTGTACATAGGAGGCAGTATTATAGTAGTTATATTCTTGTACATAGGGGGCAGTATTATAGTAGTTATATTCTTGTACATAGGGGGCAGTGTTATAGTAGTTATATTCTTGTACATAAGAGGCAGTATTATAGTAGTTATATTCTTGTGCATAGGGGGCAGTGTTATAGTAGTTATATTCTTGACCACATTTATTTAATCGTATGAATGTATATCTTACCATCATATAAAAATAAACACCAGACAATAGACAGTGATTGAAAAATATCAACAGGATAAAAATCAAATTTGAATATCAAGATTTTCTATATATGCAATAGCGTTATCATTTACGATATAGAAATCCTTCTTGTCACCATGGTAGGATCTCAGGGGGCACTCCTCAACAATGTGCTGGATAGTTTGATGATCTGCTCCACAGTCACAGGTCGGAGAGTCTTCTTGACCACAGGAACAGTATTATAGTAGTTATATTCTTGTACATAGGGACAGTATTATAGTAGTTATATTCTTGTACATAGGGGGCAGTATTATAGTAGTTATATTCTTGTACATAGGGGGCAGTATTATAGTAGTTATAGTTTTGTACATAGGGGGCAGTATTATAGTAGTTATATTCTTGTACATAGGAACAGTATTATAGTAGTTATATTCTTGTACATAGGGGGCAGTATTATATTAGTTATATTCTTGTACATAGGGGGCAGTATTATATTAGTTATATTCTTGCACATAGGGGGCAGTATTATAGTAGTTATCTTTTTGTACATAGGGTCATTACTATACTAGTTATATTCTTGTATATAGGGAGCAGTATTATAGTAATTATATCCTTGTACATAGGAGGCAGTATTATAGTAGTTATATTCTTGTACATAAGGTGCAGTATTATACTAGCTATATTCTTGTAAATTGGATGCAGTATTAAAGTGTTTTTTTCTTGTACATAGGCAGCAGTATTATAGTATTCACATTTTTGTAAGGTAGTATACTAATTCTATTCTTGTACGTAAGAGGCAGTAATATATTAGTTATATGCCTGTATTAGTATTAGTATTATATATTAGTATTATATTATATTAGTATATAATATATAGTATTATATATTAGTATTAGTTATATGCCTGTATGATTATGGCAGTCATATATTTAGCATATTTTTGAAAATTGGGTGCAGTATTTCAGAAGTTTGAAGCTGATGCAGTTTTTTCTCCTTTTCTATGACATATACACTGTATATAGTGTAATACTCAGACGATGATGAGCTCAAGTAGTTCAAAAGGAATAAGAAATCGGTGCTACATCTTCAGGTTTTTGGAGAGGAAATGAGAATAAACATTTAGGATATTATTTTGTCTTTCTAATAATCAACACTTTTAGAATCAGATATTTGCTACAATATTTTATGTCAAGGTCATAGTGTTGGAACGTTTGAGTAAAATATTTTGAGAATAAGGGATTATTTTCTTTCTATAAGGCTATTAGAGGCCTCTGTGTGTCCTCCATTCTGTACCCTCGGAGGACACTTGGCCGGTGACAGAAAGCCAGGTCTGGTCACTAGGAGAGAGGAGACAGGAGAAGATTAGCAGCAGAGGACAGGCTCTAGATACAATGTATCAGTGTCTGATCTATCTTGTGTTGCATAATCCCTTTCCTACCTGCTCCAAGACCTGATATGATCTGTGTCCTATTTACCTCCAGGACTGAGCAGCTTCCACAGCTCCCTGGCTCTCTCTACAGGCAGGTCTTGGTATTACAGTGTTTCCTGTCTGTGACACCACAAGTTGTGATCATTTTGTATTATTAGTGACCAATCACTTAAAGGGGTTGTACAGGCAGAATACAACTTTGCCCAGGGGACCGGATGTGGAAAAAATAAACTCAGTCATACTCCTCTAGCACCTGACTGGATCCAGGGCAGGCTGCTCTGTGATCTGCACAGAGACAGGAAGTGGTGATTTCACCGCTCCACCAACTGCCGGACCGCTGCGGTCTGTGATTGGCTGCAGTGTTCAAGTGATTTTAGTGGGTGTTTAATGATGATGTCCTGCTCAAACTCATTATTCTGCTTGTGCAGTCACGGTGTACATACGTTACATTACTTATCCTGTAGTGATCCTGAGTTACACCCTGTATTATACTCCAGAGCTTCACTCATTATTCTGCTCTTAGAGTCACTGTGTACTGTACATACATTACATTACTTATTCTGTACTAATCCTGAGTTACATCTTATATTATACTCCAGAGCTTCACTCATTATTCTGCTCTTAGAGTCACTGTGTACTGTACATACATTACATTACTTATCCTGTACTAATCCTGAGTTACATGTTATATTATACTCCAGAGCTGCACTCACTATTCTGCTGGTGGAGTCACTGTGTACATAGATTATATTACTTATTCTGTACTGATCCTGAGTTACATCCAGTGTCATACTCCAGAGCTGCGCTCACTACTCTGCTGATAGTCACTGTGTACATACATTACATTACTTATCCTGTACTGATATTTAGTTACATCCTGTATTATTATCCAGAGCTGCACTCACTATTCTGCTGATCGAGTCACTGTTTACATACATTACACGACTTATCCTGTACTGATCCTGAGTTACATCCTGTATTATTATCCAGAGCTGCACTCACTATTCTGCTGATGGAGTCACTGTGTACATACATTACATTACTTTCCTGTACTGATCCTGACTCTCAGTTGTGTCATACTCCAGAGCTGCACTCCCTATTCTGCTTTTGGTGTTACTGTGTATATACATTACATTACTTATCCTGTACTGATCCTGAGTTACATCCAGTATTATACTCCAGAGCTGTACTCACTATTCTGCTGATGAAGTCACTGTGTACATACATTACATTACTTATCCTGTACTGATCCTGAATTATATCCTGTATCATAACCCAGAGCTGTACTCACTATTCTGCAAGTTTAAAAACTGAAATTTCCCATCAATTCCTGCTTGTTCAGTGACTGCACAGAACTTGCTCTAGTGTTTTGTATTATGGGAAATGTGGACTTTAAACACTGTATATAATCATATAGAGAGGATTGTAATTTCTCCCTGCATTATGGGAACTCTCAGTCATGTTAAACATTTTTTTTATCCCTGCATTATGGGAACGCAGCACTCAGGGGCCTGTCTGCTCATAAACCTGCTGATGGTTCCCAATAAGAGGTTCTGTTGTATAACACAGGCTGACATCTACAGACTGCAGCGATGAAAACATAAAACAAGATAGCAGTGTTCTATATTCTGTAGATAAACGCTATACACCATGTATCCTATATCGTACATGTAACAAAGCCGCCTGTGTTCTGGATTACTCTACGCTGACAGCTGTCATTTCCTCTTCAGCTATTATTTGGAGGATGACTAAACTGTGATGAGTGATTGGCAAGTCATAGTTACAAGTTTTCTTTGTTTTATTAGTCAAACGGGATGATTTGGTTCAGGTATGAAAAAATCAAATCATCCATGTATAGGGCTAGTGCGGTGCGAGGGATGAATTGATAATAATAGTAGACGGATGTGAGTGGCATTTTGAAGGCATCAATCAAATCCAAACCAGCCCCTATAATGTCTTAATTCCATCATTCCCACTATGTGTATCAGGTGAAGCCTTGAAGTTCATCTCTTTACCTCTCTGCTATCTTCCAGTTTTTACACCTTCCTTTTCTAACCTTTCTGCTTGTGGAGCTGCAAGTTCAGAGCTCAGTGGACATTACCATAAAGCTGCTCCATGTATCCTCTTTAGTGCTGTAGCCATTCTTATTGTAGTTAAAGGCATATGGATTGTTCAAAAGGCCTATTTGAGCCGTTACAGTAACTTTTCAGAATAAGCTGGCCTGTGTGTGCACATAAGGGATACCTCTAATCTGGCCATCATATGACTTGTATCCTGCATTTTCCATCAGTTTCCCCCTCTGTGGATATTATAAAGCAGTACTGAGCTTTGTAGCTGTGAATCCAGCATTGATAGTGTAACCATATTTTCAAGTAACTTTTTCAGAATCCGCTGTTTTGTGTGTGTGCATGAGGAATAACGCTATTTCTGTGTCATGATCCAGGAACGGTATTCTTCGCTCCAGTTTCCTAGATCCGACCTGGTCATGTAAGGGGTTAACTCCTATCAGCCTCAGTCTGGTTTCAGGAGACACTATATCTGGTCGCTGCACTTGCATTCCTGTGCTGGTTATAGTTTTGCTCTGCAGCCTGTGACTGGCTCTGGTGAGATTCCTGTTTGATCTGACTCCTTGTTACCGTGCCCTGTCCTGTACCCTCCCCTGTTCGTCCATCTTTCCCAGTCCCTGATTTCCCACTCCTGTCAGTTGTTTACCCATCCTGGTTCATCCTCCTTTCCATGTTTGTGCTTCCTCACCCGCGGGTCTTGTCTTCTGTTCTCTATGCCCTTTGTGTTTCCCTCTGCATACCTGATCTCCCGGTTTTCGACTTTGGTTCTGTTTTCTCACCTAATTTTGATCCTCCCTTTGCAGTGACTTGACTTTCCTGGCTAGACCCTGACTGCTTGACTACTCTATTGCCCCCTGGTAGTTCACCGGTGAACTGTCTGCTGAAGTTACTCTGCTGAACTTCAGCCTTCTTCTCTTACAGTGTAACTTTGACTCTCCTACACTACTCTGCTGCCACCTAGTGGGGAATACACTGTACTACGTCTTACCTGCCCTTTGTACAGCATGCCATTCTGACCATTATATGTCTTGTACCCTGCATATTCCCTTCTGCAGGCTTTGTCGTAATTTGCAATTGACGCTGAGCTGGTGGGTGGAGACTAGCTGGTATGATGTCTCAGATATTCAGCACAGCACACAGATGTATTCCTGATCTTTGTTCCTGAGCTGACACTCCGACAGAAGCAGCAGTGACATGTGGAAAATTGTATAGACGTACCAAGCAGTGTAGATGTGATTCCAGCTCTAAGGAAAGGAAACAAAAATCTTGTTGCTCAGCATGATCTTTCTATGTCTCCCTCTGTTTGTTATTTCCCACTGTTCCTCACTCCATCCCCACTCCCCATTCTCCATATAACAAGAGGTGTAACATGACACATCACTACAGTGACAGTTCTTTTTGTTTTTGAGCAAGATGGAGCTGAACTTTTTTTTCAGAGTGTGTGATGAATTCAGGAGGTGGTGGGAGGGGATGAGGTGGCTGATAAGTGGAGAAAAAAATTACAGTGTGAAGTGATCATTAGTTCTTATGTGGTTAAGTGCAGAGAGCTGTAAGCTTTTCACTTTTCTTTCAACTGAGCTACAATAACACTTATTGTTTGAATGGCAAGCCGGCTTATTCATTGGTACCAGTTTGTGTTACAAGTGAAATTTTGCTCACTTTTTGGCAGACAGAATGAACAAAAAAACAGCAATTTTTAATTTCATTTTTAACACCATTAAACATTCAGTATAATTGACACATAAAAGGGAATCTGTCAGAACAATGCACATTCTTCTGCAGGAAGACGGCTTTCAAGCTGCGTAGTCATGCCAGTGAGCTGTCAGTCAAACAGATAAAGGTGAGGGACAGGTGAAGGTTAGAGTCAGAGAGGTACAAGCTTGGAAAGTACTCTATTCACACCCAGAGCATTCAAGCCAAAATTCGCATAAGAATGAAAACTGTGACGATTCCGCGACTGGCCAGTTTTCTTAATTAGGCCAGATGTATGGTGTCTTTGTTTGATAAATCAAGAGAAGTTAGCCATTGTTTCATGTCAGACTGACCGGAGCCCTATTGTCTGTAAATGTTGATTGCCTCAGCCCTTCTGACTACAAAATTCAGAGGAAAATTATGCTGTCGGATTGAACTAGTGACCAGTGAGAAAACAGCCATCTCTCTCCCATCGTGTAAGACCCAATACCCTGAAATGAGAACTGAACAATATAAAAATGGCCTCCTCCTGTCAGTCATTTAATTAATTCTGCAAAACTTCAGCCTGGGTTCCAACTCAAGGATCAGAGAACTGCTTCACTTTGTTCATTCTACAGGACTTCAAACTAGGATCCACGCTTCCAGTTCAAAGATCACAGAACTGCTTCACAACTCAACGCTGAGCCCACAAATTCCAGGTTGGGATATTTCAGTCGCCTGGCTATATATCTTGCTGTGCTCGGTCAGCTTCCTAAGCTTGCCACTATCTCCTTTCAGTGTGTGCCCACTAAAAGCGGCGTGCTGCAGGCTGGGATAGTTGGCCCTGGAAGCCCCAAAGTCATGAAGATTCTAAAACTTGACGAGCCAAGGTGAGACATCAAGAAGGGTGAGATGGGTGTCGCTTGTATCATCTTGTGTTCTTGCTGGGAATGTTCGATATGTTTTTGGCTGTTGGTGAACCAATAAAGTCTTACCAGTGTGTGGTTCCCTCACCTTGTGTTGTCTCAGTAGCATTTTACCCATGGGGAAGGAGTACGAGTGTTTAATGGAATGAGCCCTGCTCTAAGCGGTCTTTCTGAAGACAACCAGGCCAGCGGACAAGAGCACCCAATGATCATCATGTCTCCACAACTAAGGGTATGTGCGCACGTTGTGTAAATACATGCAGTTACGCTGCGCTTTGTAGTGCAGCGTAACTGCATGCGTCCTGCGTCCCCTGCACAGTCTATGGAGATTGTGCAGGGGCCGTGCGCACGTGGCGTTTAAGAGCGCAGCGCTTCGACTACTGCCGAAGCGCTGCGTAAAAAGAAGTGACATGTCACTTCTTTCCTGCGCTTTGCCAGCAGCTCCTGCTCTGTCTATGGCAGGAGCTGCAGGCAGAGCGCATGGAATCGGCGCTCACTACGGACATTTCTGCAACGATCTAAAGCGCACATGTGCTCTTCAGATCGCTGCAGAAATTTCTGCAGTGACTGTACGCAACGTGCGCACATAGCCTAAGAACCATTTTTCTGTCAAGGAGCAACAAGTTGCACAAGTAAGGCTTCATTCCCACTTGCGATTAACACAGATGAGTGCAATCCAATAAAACATTGGATTGCGCTTGCACCAGTGTTCAACAATGAGGCAGTGCCCATCTGCTAGTTTTTTCTCATGCTATATCGGCAAGAGAAAAAAAACCGCTCCATCCTGCATTTGGCAGCAAGTCTCACATCACGCACACCCATACAAGTCTATGGGTGCGTGTGAAACATTGGACGACTGCACTCGCATGTCATCCTAGCGCAATGGAGGAAATGGAGAGATTACTCTGTCCCTCTTCTCTGCATCGCAGCCTGAGCCAAGTCTCATTAGCATATGGCATCCTAGGCTCTCGCATCAGATGCTATACATTAGTGGAACTGAGGCCTAAGGTGGATGGGATTATATTTTAGAGAGCAACTTGACCATATACACAGGCTTGAGGAGGATTATTCTGACAAATTCCTTTTAGCTTTATTCTGCAGTTCAACATGATTACTAAGAAACCCAATTTCTATATTTTCTTTTTTCTTTTACTACTTATGCAAATATTTTTTTCTGTTATTATATTCCAAGACCCGTAATGTTTTAGGTTTTTGTGTAACCCTCCCCTTAAGATTCATCAGGTGAGAGGGGGTCTCAGGAGCTGAGATACAGCAGATACTAGCTATATTATATGGGTAGCATCTGTGTATAACAGCTGCGACTGACACCGAGTTCTGGCCGTGGCTATTAACCTTTTAAATGCTGCTGTCAATCTCTGACAGCGGCATTTGAATAGAACATATGCCAATGTGGGGAACCTATGGGTTACTGCGGCAGCCTGTGAAGCTCAGCTGTAGAAGACCAGAATTTTCACTATATCCTGCAAAACCGTGATATTGCAATTTATAGTACAAGCGGAAAGCATTGCGGGATGAAGTCACCTAAGGGGACTAAAATGTTTACTGTATATATATACTGCATATCTCAATATATATATATATGTTTCACGCAAGATTTCTTCACAAATGGCACTCGTACTTCTGACACTGATTACGTTTGATTCTTTTCCTCGGACCACGTGGTCAGCGCAAAATTGGGTAGCCATATCAAACATTTATTCAGGCATTAGATCAAACTCAGCAATGTAAGTCTATGGGTCCATGAAAAAAATTGGACCGCACTCAGATGCCATCCGTTTTACAGACTAATAGGAGAAGGTGGAGAAACGTTTCTGAATGACACCTGGCCAAAATTCGGTGGGTATCGCTGGTACATAGCAGCACAATACAAGTGAATGGGGTAGGGTACTGTGACCTCGACAAACAAGTCACAAAAATCCACCACCATTGGACTTTTTCTATTTTCTTGTCGTATTATCCTCAGGGGCACAATGTGACCTCATTCCTTTGTATTGTGCTGCTATGTAGCAGGGTTACCTAGTGAACTTTAGTACCTCAGAAAAAGTCGCTATGTAGCCCCAGCCTCTGGCAGAATGTAATAGTCTTTGGTATATGGCAGGCATACAAGCCATTGCTAGGCCTCCAGTTGCCATAGCAATCCATCAGCATTTGTTGGGAAGGGACAATAGTGTGACAGAAGGAGTGCTCTATCTCTACCTGTAAAACTCCTTGAATGCCACGCTCACTATTAGCCTCAGCAGCTGAAGAGTTAACCTGCTGGGATCGGAGCACAACTGCAGTATATAATACAGCTAGCTTCCACTCATAATGGCACAGCACATACCACCCTTGTATATATGTATGTCCATATACCGTATTTTTCAGATTGTGAGATGCACTTCTCTCAAACATTTGGGAGGAAAATGAGGGGTGTGTCTTATAATGCAAATGAAGCTTACTGGAAGGTGGAGAAAAGGCGCTGTACTGGCTGCGGTGTAGGCTGTGTGAAGCAGGGTCGTGCAGCGGGTGAGATGCTTTGTCGACGATGCGGGGCTGTGCTGGTTGCGGTGGCGGCTGTGTGGAGCAGGGCGGTGGAGCGGGTGAGATGCTCTGTCAGCAGTGCAGGGTTCAAATAATGGCGCCTGCGCGAATAGAGCTCTCAGCTCAAGATCTCGTCTGTGCACGTGCCGCCTCCGGCCCATTGATCTCCCAGCAGCGGCCTTAAGGAAAATGGTGCCTGGAGGTGGCACGTGCGCAAATGAGATCTCGGCTTGTCAGTGAGATGAGAGCTCAATCTGCGCACGCTCCGAATTCGGGCGCCATATCTTTGAAGCCTGCACCGCCAACAGAGCATCTGTGACACCCGCCGCACTGCCCTGCTCCACACAGCCACCACGGCACCCGCAGCCAGCACAGCCCACACCGCAGCCAGCACAGCCCCAGCCGTAGCGCCTACAGCATCGCCCTACTCCAGGACCGCCCCTGCCTCCTGTGACCCCACTCCACCACCGCTGCAGCCCCCCCTCCGGTAAGACACCACCGGAGTATAAGACGGACCCCCTTTTTTTTCACTTTTTTTATCTCCAAATTTGGGGTGCGTCTTATAATCTTGTGCGCCTTATAAAATGAAAAATACGGTATGTCCTTTTGCAGCAATGAACTAAGGGAACAATGAGGTACTCTGGTGGACACAGATTGAAAAGGGCCCCCGTGTAAGAACAGTAATTGGGCTCTTTGCAGTCCTATAGCATATGAAAATGCACAATTATACCTACTTTAGAGGTGGAAATCGGCCCCCCAACCACAGTGCTCAGGAGCTGTATACACAAAACGGTAGAAGGATGGTAGAAGATTTATAATAGTTGAGGAAATAGTTTGGTAATACATTACCTTGCGGGACACCATTTTACATACAAGTTATATTGCAGACTTTTTTTATTTACTTACTGTGATTAATATATGTTAGAAAAAAAGTGGGTTTTTTTTGTTTATGTTTTATCCCCCTAAAGCCAAAGCCGCTAAAGAAAATTGGCTTATAGGTTTGATTCCAGATTATCTACTTCCAGGAGAGAATAAGTCTAAATCAAGTATTAAATCAAGACTAGAAGAGCAGGGCTCCTCCGCCTGTTAATTGGCAGCAATCGACGCACTTTACCGCTTGAAATGACTTTACAATTAACGCCTAATCTCCTATGAAAAACGGACTCAAGTTGTTAAATGGCTATGGCCGCATTTAAAGGGATGGTGATAGAAAGGTGGTCAATAGCACTAAAACCACAACATTTCATCCAGCAAATTAGAGGTAATAAATATGTCTTCTAGCTGGGATGTAGAGACACAGAACCACGCTCCCTGGACAATGGAGAATTACAGGCATGGACCGGGGCAAACTCCATTTAATAAAGTGATCCTCAATCATTTATAATAGGAAGAAAGATTTGGTTGCAATATTAGTAAAATATCTGCTGCTATCTGCTCTAGTCACATCAAGAGCTGCATTTATTATTCTGCTGATTTCTCTGCTGTGCTGTATTATGAGAAATGTCCTGTTTATATACACTGAATAGTCGCCTGATGTGAAAAAAAGCACAAAACAACCCTAAGGCAGAATGCATCAATCAAAATATATGCTCAAACAAGAAAAGTAAAGCAAAGTACTTTAAAAATTGTTAAACATTACATATTACAAGGAAATACATAGAAATCATACAGCATCACCCCCACAAATGTACTGCACGGTCATAAATGTCCACCATGATGAGGAGCTTTGGTTTTCTGAACTTGATACATGATACAATTCTGACTACTGGAAGACACCACTAGGGAGAGCTCACTACATACAGAGGTATACAGCTAGTATTTAGTATCCAGACAGTAATCCCCCTAATACATCAAAACAGTGGTGGACTTATCATTGGTGCAGCCTGTGCAGTCGCACAGGGGCCCAAGAGGTTGGGGGCCCATTTCTACCTCCAAAGCAGGTTGAATTGTGCATTTTGATGAGTTTTTAGGCTGCAAAGTGCCCATATACAGTTCTTTCACAGGGGCCTTTTTCTGTTTGTGTCCACCAGTGTATCAAAAGATATGCTTAAATAAAAAAAGTCAAGAAAAGTACATTAAAAATGTTGAATATTACATATTACAAGGAAATACATAGAAATCATACAGCATCACCCCCACAAATGTACTGCACAGTCATAAATGTCCACCATTCTGAGGACCTTTGGTTTTCTGAACTTGATACATAATACAATTCTGAATTCTGGAAGACACCACTAGGGGGAGCTCACTACACACAGAGGTATACAGCAAGTATTTAGTATCTAGACACTGCTCCCCCTAATACATAAAAACAGAAGTGGACATATCATTGATGCAGTCTGTCCAGTCGCACAGGGGCCCAAGAGGTTGGGGGCCCATTTCTACCTCCAAGCAGGTGAAATTGTGCTTTTTGACGAGCTTTTAGGCTGCAAAAGGCCTATATACTGTTCCCGCACTGTGGCCCTTTTCTGTCTGTGTCTGACAGTGCATCAAAAGATATGTTCAAACAAGAAAAATACATTAAAAATGTTGAACATTACATATTACAAGGAAATACATAGAAATCATAATCTCACTCCCAAAAATGTACCACACTGTCATAAAGGTCCACCATTCCGCAGAGCTTTGGTTTTTTGAACTTGATATATGATGCAATTTTGACTTCTGGAAGACACCACTAGGGGGAGCTCACTACACACAGAGGTATACAACTATTATTTAGTATCTAGACACTGCTCCCCCTAGTGGTGGCTGATGCTATCTACTATGACATTGACTGGCAAGCATGGGAAGCAATTCAGTGGACCCCATTAAAGTTGTATGCCTGTGGGCAGAACATGAATCCCTAAACATTACACCCCAGGACATATCAGTGAAAGTGATTCTGTTCTCTGCAAACTGTAGCTGTCTATACTAAAAATCTAGTCTATAAGGGAAGCCATGGATTGTAGAATCACAGTATTTGGAGAGTTAATCAGCCGGACCGTTCACCTACTTTGCTTGAATGACCAGACACCTTGGTGACTAATAAGGCTCGGTGCCGGATAAGCCAATTCCCAGCCTTATCCCAGATGTTTCCAGCATTAATCACAGAGTATCCGACTCTTCGAGGTCCTGACGCTTGGCTGCTACCAAGCACCTGGGCACCATATCCTGTCATTAATATCTGCAAGACGACTAATTAGCTAAATGTATCATTCTTTTCCCTGCAGTTACATTGTATTCTAGGACATCCTAAATGGCTGCAAAAAGCATGATGTATACTGTTACAGAGAGGAGCAAATACTCTATATCACCAACACTCCTTGACCTGACAGTAAATTTGGCTTAGGCTAGGTTCACATTTCCGTTGTTTATGATCAGTCACAATCCGGCGCTTTGATAAACAACGCAATCCGTTTGGCGGATTCCGTTGTTTCCCATACACTTATATGAGCGGCGGAATGTGACTGATGCACTTGCGTTGCATCTGCCGCCCGACTGATCAGTTGTGGAACGACTGACCGTTGGGCGGCAGGAACGCAGCATGTAACTTTTTTGAGCGGCGGAAATCCTTTTGATTTCGCTGCGCATGCTCTCTCTCAGTGGCCAAATGATAAGCTGATCATCCGGCGGCCGGCTTCTGTGAGCGATCACCTGATCTCCCGGCCGCCGGCTTTTGAGAGCGATCAGCTGATCTCCCGGCCGCCGGCTTTTGAGAGCGATCAGCTGCTTTCCCAGCGGTTGGCTAATGAGAGCGATCAGCTGATCATTCTGTCTCTCGTTTTACAACGGAATCCGCTTTCTCGTGACAATGAACTCCAATTCTTGTCACCCGTTGTACAACGCATCAGTCACAAGCGTCAAGCAATGCATGTGACTGATGCAAAACAATGGAAATGTGAACCTAGTCTTATATAGAATCTACCACTGAAACATGGACACGTGGGACATCTGTTTTTCTGGTGAAGGACAGATAATTTGCATACATATTTTCCCGGTTATGGTACACACTTATTAATCTGAGTTTGGGGTACCAGCCCTTTAATTTATTAGCAGCCATTAATAACAGTCTCGCTAGTTGATAAAATACCAGGCGATCGTGGCTGCGCATGACCCGCGTTACACCAGTTGTATCTTGTCTCCTGAAGCCTCAGCTAAAGAGACGAGCCCCCCAAGCCCAGGGCATCTCCCACCCGCTTTACAAGACACTGCCAAGAAAAATACATTGCTTTCTTCATTTCTTCTTGTCAGTGATTCCCCCCTTCTGCCCAACTGGACTAAATCTGCCTGTGTCTATTCAATTAAGTGAAGAATTACCTTGTGACACGGACCCGACAGACTCACAATGAGCCTCGTCCCACTGCGTACCAACCCTAATTACTAACGACAGTTCTGAGAGACAATTTAGACATTAGATTAATAGGGCCCCTCCAAAGCTGGGGGCCGCACAGAAAACTGGGACAGCGTCTGTAATAGATGTGAAAGGGAGGTCATCTCAGCGCTACCTGCAAATTATTAGCAAAGCGCTCATAGATGAGACTATGAATTCCTGATATACAAGAAAACTTCCCACAACTTCCACCAGCTCCAAACTTCCAGACTCTCAGTCCACTCCAGCAATCTGTAAAAACACTTTCCTAGTTCAAAATATATCAATATCTAAAATATTACATTACCCGCCATGAACAAGAATATAACTACTATAATACTGCCCCTATGTACAAGAATATAACTACCATAATGCTCCCCCTATGTACAAGAATATAACTACCGTGCTATAATGCTCCCCCTATGTACAAGAATATAACTACTATAATACTGCCCACATGTACAATATAACTACTATAATGCTGCACCTATGTACAACAATATAACTACTATAATACTGACCCTATGTACAAGAATCTAACTACTATAATACTGCTGCCTCCTATGTACAAGTATATAACTACTATAATACTGTCCCCTATGTACAAGAATATAACTACTATAATACTGACCCTATGTACAAAAATCTAACTACTATAATACTGCCTCCTATGTACAAGTATATAACTACTATAATACTGTCCCCTATGTACAAGAATATAACTACTATAATACTGCCTTCTATGTACAAGAATATAACTACTATAATACTGCCCTCTATGTACAAGAATATAACTACTATAATACTGCCCTCTATGTACAAGAATATAACTACTATGATACTGCCCTCTATGTACAAAAATATAACTACTATAATACTGCCCCCTATGTACAAGAATATAATTACTATAATACTGCTCTCTATGTACAAGAATATAGCTACTATAATACTGCCTCCTATGTACAAGAATATAACTACTATAATACTGTCCCCTATGTACAAGACTATAACTACTATAATACTGCCTTCTATGTACAAGACTATAACTACTATAATACTGCCCTCTATGTACAAGAATATATCTACTATAATACTGCCCTCTATGTACAAGAATATAACTACTATAATACTGCCCTCTATGTACAAAAATATAACTACTATAAAACTGCCCCCTATGTACAAGAATATAATTACTATAATACTGCCCCCTATGTACAAGAATATAACTACTATGATACTGCCCTCTATGTACAAGAATATAACTACTATAATACTGCCCTCTATGTACAAGAATATAACTACTATAATACTGCCCTCTATGTACAAGAATATAACTACTATAATACCGCCCCCTACGTACAAGAATATAAGTACTCTAATACTGCCCCCTATGTACAAAAATATAACTACTATAATACTGCTCTCTATGTACAAGAATATAACTACCATAATACGGCCCCTATATACAAGAATGTAACTACTATAATACTGCCTCTATGTACAAGAATATAATTACTATAATACTACCCCTATATACAAGAATATGTCAGGGCCAGGTGGACGGGCAGACCCAGGAGGTGGATCCACTGGGCCGAACTCCTAGATGGTGGTAAGGGGTCCGGTAGCTGGAGCACTATAGGCAGCAGAACAGTCCGTGCACAGGAGTATAACGGAGAAGTCCCTGGGACTACGGAGTCACTGGTGGTAGTCCGGGTGACGCAGCTCAGGTTCGGAAGCCGAGAAGATGTCAGGCGGGGTCCGGAACCTTTGGAGCGAGATGACAGGTCACCGCAGGGATCCGAGATGGTACGGACTGTCAGGATGGCAGATGGACTGCGTTCGGGGTTCGGGATTCGGTCTGGACCGGATGGCAAGGCAGGCACGGCTCTACAAGAGAGATAGGTGAGTATATCATATAGACACCAGGAGACCTGACTCCTAGCTTGGGAAACACGAAGATCAGGCCCCGCCCCCTTGGACATAAACCCCCTTTATACCCTGTACCTGTTTAGCATCATTTCCTGTTAATGGACGCTGGCCCTTTAAGAAAGGGTCAATGACCGCGCGCGCGCCCTAATGCGCATGCGCGCTGCCCGAGTGCCAGAAGCCAGAGCAGGAAGCTGCGAGGAGGAAGCAGCAGGGCCAGGATGGGGCTGAGAAGCCGACGGACGCCGGGTGCGGGGACCAGGACGCTGGGGACGCGCTGGCAAGGGGTGCTGGAGAGCGGGGAGCGTGACAGGTGAGCCGGGGGGCAGCACAGGGGACCCGGGGAGCGTGACAGTACCCCCCCCCACGCCCCCCTCCCCGCAACCGGGACAGGAAGGCACGGATCAGCGGAGTACCCACATTCTCCCGGGGCTCCCAGGATCTATCCTCAGGACCATACCCTGCCCAGTCCACCAGGAAGAACTGTCGACCCCGTACGGTCTTCATGGCCACGATATCCCTTACCGCATAAATGTCGTCATCGGCAATAGGTGGAGGAGCCGAACTGGCAGCAGCGGAGAAGGGACCCAGGACAACCGGCTTGAGCAGGGAGACGTGGAATGAGTTGGGTATCCTCATCGTGGCCGGGAGCTGTAGCTTGTAGGAGACCTCATTGATCTTGTTGAGGACTTTAAACGGCCCGATGTAGCGAGGACCCAGCTTGTAGGATGGTATCTTCAATCGGACGTACTTGGATGCAAGCCAGACTAGATCACCAGGAGAGAAACACGGAGGGTCCAGACGTCTCTTGTCTGCGTGTCTTTTCATCCGCAGGGAAGCACGCCCAAGGGACGCCTTGACAGAGTCCCAAATGGTTGCAAAGTCACGGGCTACAGTATCAGCAGCAGGGACATCCGAAGAAGGGGATACAGGCAATGGGACGGAGGGCTGAAGTCCGTAAACGACATGGAAGGGAGAGCTGGAGGACGACTCACTGATGTGGTGGTTATGGGAGAATTCAGCCCAAGGAAGAAGCGTGGACCAGTCGTCGTGATGGGCGTTGACATAGTGACGTAAGAAAGAGGTCAATATTTGGTTGACCCTCTCCACTTGGCCATTAGACTGAGGATGGTATGCAGATGAAAAGTCCAGAGTTACTCCCAGATGGTTGCAGAGAGCCCTCCAGAAGCGGGAGGTGAACTGAGTTCCTCTATCGGATACGATGTGAGATGGAAAGCCATGCAAGCGGAAGATGTGATGTATGTAGGCGTCCGCGAGTTCCTGAGCAGAGGGCAATCCAGCCATAGGGACGAAATGGGCCATTTTAGAGAATCGATCCACCACGACCCATATGACTGTGTGTCCGGAGGACAATGGCAAGTCTGTAATAAAGTCCATCGCTGTGTGTTGCCACGGAACTGAAGGTATCGGCAGAGGCAGAAGACGGCCATATGGCAGGTGTTTGGGCGTCTTGTTCCTGGCACAAGAGGAGCAGGCAGAGACAAAAGCAGCGACGTCCGTGCGAAGGGATGGCCACCAGTAATGGCGTACAATCGCACCCCATGTTCTCTTCTGACCAGCATGACCGGCTGTTTTCGAGGCATGACCCCAGTGTAACACTTTTTGCCTGTCTGTCTCAGAGACATAGGTCTTCCCGGGCGGTATCTGGGCCAGGGTGACAGGGGCCACCGGAATGATTTTGCTAGGACAGATGATGGGTTGGGTAGTCTCCTCCTCCTGCTCTATGGGCATGAAAGACCTGGACAAGGCATCAGCGCGTACATTCTTGTCCGCGGGTCGGAAATGGAGCTGGAAATCAAACCTGGCAAAGAATAAGGACCACCTGGCTTGCCGTGGGTTCAGTCGCTGAGCAGACCGCAGGTATTCCAGGTTCTTGTGGTCCGTGTAAATGATAACGGGGTACACTGCTCCTTCCAGAAGGTAGCGCCATTCCTCCAGAGCCAGTTTGACTGCCAAGAGCTCTCGGTCACCGATGGTGTAGTTGCGTTCAGGCGCTGAGAAGCTCTTGGAGAAGAATCCGCAACTCACCACCTCCTTCCATAGGAGGATTTCTGCATGAGCACTGCTCCGGCTCCTGAGGAGGAGGCATCCACCTCCAAGGTGAACTGGCGGTTTAACTCCGGACGGTGAAGTACAGGAGAGGAGGCAAATGCCCGCTTCAGCGAGCCAAACGCGGCGTCGGCCGCAGGTGACCAGTCCTTTGGATTAGCCTCTTTCTTGGTCAAAGCGGAGAGAGGAGCAGTCAGAGCCGAGAAGTGAGGGATGAACTGGCGGTAGTAGTTGGCGAATCCCAGGAAACGTTGGATTGCCTTCAGTCCAGAAGGAGGAGGCCAGTTGAGAATGGAGGAGACCTTCTTTGGATCCATCTGCAGTCCGGTATCAGAGATGATGTACCCCAGGAAGGGGAGAGAAGACTGCTCAAAGACACACTTCTCATACTTCGCGTACAGACGATTCTCTCTCAGTCTTTGTAGAACCAGCTGCACGTTCTCTCTGTGGGTCTGGAGGTCCGGAGAGAAGACAAGGATGTCATCCAGATATACTACCACACAGACGTAAAGAAGGTCCCGGAAGACGTCGTTCACCAGTTCTTGAAAGACGGCTGGGGTGGGGCGTTACACAGGCCGAAGGGCATCACGCAGTATTCATAGTGCCCATCGCGAGTGTTGAACGCGGTCTTCCATTCGTCCCCAGAGCGGATGCGGACCAGATTGTAAGCACCCCGAAGATCCAGCTTGGTGAACACACGAGCTCCTCTAAGCCGGTCAAACAATTCAGGGATGAGCGGCAGAGGGTACTTGTTTTTTACGGTGATTTGATTCAAACCCCGGTAGTCTATGCATGGGCGTAAGTCGCCCTCTTTCTTCTTGACAAAGAAGAAACCTGCTCCAGCAGGAGAGGAGGATCTCCGGATGAATCCCCTTGCCAGGCTCTCTGTGATGTAAGTAGACATGGCCCTTGTTTCGGCTGGAGACAATGGATATATCCGTCCTCGAGGTGGTGTAGTTCCAGGGAGCAGGTCGATGGCACAATCGTAGGGACGATGTGGCGGAAGTACCTCGGATTCCTTTTTATCAAAGACGTCTGCAAAGGACCAATAGGCCGAGGGCAGCCCCGGTAGGTTCTCTGGAACCGGAGGTCGTCGGATGGGTTGTATGGTCTTCAGGCACTTCTCATGGCACGAAGAGCCCCATCGGGTGATTTCGCCAGTGCCCCAGCTGACTGATGGTTCGTGTGTCCGCAACCAGGGAAGTCCCAGCAGGATTTGATGGGACATGTGTGGGAGGACGTAGAGAGCGATGTTCTCGGTGTGCAGGGCACCGATACGCAGTTCCACCGGCTTGGTGATCCAGGAGATGGTGTCAGAGAGGGGTCTCCCATCCACAGAGGCAATCACGAGGGGCTTGTCAAGTGGAGTAACAGGCACCTGGTACTTGTCCACCGTGGCCTGCTGGATGAAATTGCCTGCTGCCCCGGAATCGAGGTATGCCTCAGCCGTGAACCGCGTCTCTCCCGTTGTCACTTGCACAGTCCATGTAACCGGGTCTGAGAGAGTCCCAGCACCTAGGGTGGCCTCTCCTACCAACCCTAGGCTTTGGAGTTTCCCGGCCTCTCGGGACAGGAGCGTAGCAGGTGTGTGTCCTCTCCGCAGTAAAAGCAGAGGCCCTTGGCGAGCCGCTCAGCTCTACGTTGTTCAGACTGCCGCACTCTGTCAATCTGCATGGGCTCGTGGACGGGGACCCCAGCTGTTGATGACTGAAGTACGGAGGACTTCTGCGGAGGAGAGGAATGCCGTACCGGACGTCTCTCACGGGACACTTCCTTGGATCGCTCCTGAAAGCGGATGTCCACTCGAGTCGCTAGGGTAATCAGGGCATCCAGGGTGGTCGGTACGTCACGACCCGCCAGCTCATCTTTAATTCGCCCCGAGAGTCCTTCCCAGAAGGCGGCGGTTAAGGCCTCGTTGTTCCACCCGAGTTCCGAAGCCAAGGTGCGAAACCGGATTGCGTATTGGCCCACCGTCAGAGTCCCCTGACGCAACCGGAGAAGAGACGAAGCAGACGCGGAGGCGCGTCCGGGCTCATCAAAGGTGCCACGGAATGCCTGCAGGAAGTCCTGGATGTTCGTGGTCACAGGATCCCCCTTCTCCCACAAGGGGTTCATCCACGCCAGTGCCTCACCCTCTAGATGGGACATGATGAAGGCGACCTTGGCTTGATCAGAGGCAAACAAATGCGGCAGCTGCGTGAAATGGAGGGAGCATTGGTTTATGAATCCCCTGCAGGTCTTGGGGTCTCCGGCGTACCGGGGTGGTGAGGCCAAACGAAGTCCGGAAGTATCTGACGAAGTCGCCACGGGAGCTGGAACCATGGCTTGACTAGTGGAGGCCCGGGATGCTGAAATCGTGACTGCCGCTTGTAGCGTGTTCAGGCGGGCGTCCACAGAAGACATAAATTGCAGCATGCGGGTCTGAGTCTCTCGCTGGCGTTGGAGTTCCTCCTGTACGGCTGCTAGTGCTGCAGCGGGATCCATGGCCTGATCTTACTGTCAGGGCCAGGTGGACGGGCAGACCCAGGAGGTGGATCCACTGGGCCGAACTCCTAGATGGTGGTAAGGGGTCCGGTAGCTGGAGCACTATAGGCAGCAGAACAGTCCGTGCACAGGAGTATAACGGAGAAGTCCCTGGGACTACGGAGTCACTGGTGGTAGTCCGGGTGACGCAGCTCAGGTTCGGAAGCCGAGAAGATGTCAGGCGGGGTCCGGAACCTTTGGAGCGAGATGACAGGTCACCGCAGGGATCCGAGATGGTACGGACTGTCAGGATGGCAGATGGACTGCGTTCGGGGTTCGGGATTCGGTCTGGACCGGATGGCAAGGCAGGCACGGCTCTACAAGAGAGATAGGTGAGTATATCATATAGACACCAGGAGACCTGACTCCTAGCTTGGGAAACACGAAGATCAGGCCCCGCCCCCTTGGACATAAACCCCCTTTATACCCTGTACCTGTTTAGCATCATTTCCTGTTAATGGACGCTGGCCCTTTAAGAAAGGGTCAATGACCGCGCGCGCGCCCTAATGCGCATGCGCGCTGCCCGAGTGCCAGAAGCCAGAGCAGGAAGCTGCGAGGAGGAAGCAGCAGGGCCAGGATGGGGCTGAGAAGCCGACGGACGCCGGGTGCGGGGACCAGGACGCTGGGGACGCGCTGGCAAGGGGTGCTGGAGAGCGGGGAGCGTGACAGGTGAGCCGGGGGGCAGCACAGGGGACCCGGGGAGCGTGACAGAATATAACTACTATAATACTGCCCTCTATGTACAAGAATATAACTACTATGATACTGCCCTCTATGTACAAAAATATAACTACTATAATACTGCCCCCTATGTACAAGAATATAATTACTATAATACTGCCCTCTATGTACAGGAATATAGCTACTATAATACTGCCTCCTATGTACAAGAATATAACTACTATAATACTGTCCCCTATGTACAAGAATATAACTACTATAATACTGCCTTCTATGTACAAGAATATAACTACTATAATACTGCCCTCTATGTACAAGAATATAACTACTATAATACTGCCCTCTATGTACATGAATATAACTACTATAATACTGCCCTCTATGTACAAGAATATAACTACTATAATACTGCCCTCTATGTACAAAAATATAGCTACTATAATACTGCCCCCTATGTACAAGAATATAATTACTATAATACTGCCCCCTATGTACAAGAATATAACTACTATAATACTGCCCTCTATGTACAAGAATATAACTACTATAATACTGCCCCCTATGTACAAGAATATAATTACTATGATACTGCCCCCTATGTACAAGAATATAACTACTATAATACTGTCCTCTATGTACAAGAATATAACTACTATAATACCGCCCCCTACGTACAAGAATATAGGTACTCTAATACTGCCCCCATGTACAAAAATATAACTACTATAATACTGCTCCCATGTACAAGAATATAACTACTATAAAATTGCCCTTCATATACAAGAATATAACTACTATAATACTGCCCTCTATGTACAAGAATATAACTACCATAATACGGCCCCTATATACAAGAATGTAACTACTATAATACTGCCTCTATGTACAAGAATATAACTACTATAATACTACCCCTATGTACAAGAATATAACTACTATAATACTGCCCCCATGTACAAGAATATAACTACTTTAATACTTTTCCTATGCACAAGAATATAACTACTATAATACTGCCCCCATGTACAAGAATATAACTACTATAATACTGCCCCCATGTACAAGAATATAACTACTATAATACTGCCCCCATGTACAAGAATATAACTACTATAATACTGTGCCTATGTACAAGAATACTACTTTAATACTTTTCATATGTACAAGAATATAACTACTATAATACTGCCCTCTATGTACAAGAATATAACTACTATAATACTGCCCTCTATGTACAAAAATATAACTACTATAATACTGACCCTATGTACAAGAATATAACTACTATAATACCGCCCCTACGTACAAGAATATAAGTACTCTAATACTGCCCCCTATGTACAAAAATATAACTACTATAATACTGCTCCCATGTACAAGAATATAAGTACTATAAAATTGCCCTTCATATACAAGAATATAACTACTATAATACTGCCCTCTATGTACAAGAATATAACTACCATAATACGGCCCCTATATACAAGAATGTAACTACTACTGCCTCTATGTACAAGAATATAACTACTATAATACTACCCCTATGTACAAGAATATAACTACTTTAATACTTTTCCTATGCACAAGAATATAACTACTATAATACTGCCCCCATGTACAAGAATATAACTACTATAATACTGCCCCCATGTACAAGAATATAACTACTATAATACTGCCTCCTATGTACAAGAATATAACTACTATGTTTTATTCAGCAGTGATGTAAGCGTTTCACTGTTGCAAAATCTAATTTCAGTTATTGCATTATGTAAGACACTTTAAAGATTCCTTGTATTACAGGCAATGCAATAATGTGATGATGTTCTTGTGTTACATAGTTACATATTCATCTGTATCTTCTGATAGGTTTTATTTATCTAGCAGGGTTATATGCGAATATGGCATAATTTAATCGAGCCTATCCTCGTCACCTCTCTTCTGTCATAGCTGTAGGGGTGCAGTGGCAGCAGTAGCAACCTAATGTTGATACCTTCAGAGGAGTAAAAGTTCTTGCAGTACTATAAATAAGGCATTCATTTTGGTAGGAGAGGAAAATTACAGCAAAGGCCCTCTGTGCAGGACACGTCTTCTGGACTTCCCCTCCATTATTCCCCAACTGCCTATACACATCACAAACGCACCTATGTGCACAGTATGCACCTACAAATGCATATTCACATTTGGCACACACAGGGGTGAGCTGGCCCGGGGGCAGGAGGGCAAGTGCCCCCCAGGGCGCTCTCCCAGCTGCTGTACAGGGCCGGCCGCCTGCTGCATAATCTCATTATAACGTACATGGCCGCACAAGTAAACAACGCGCGGCTGTGCCTCCGCACACACATATATATACGTTACACATGTATAAAATATTCACATGCTTATACATTATACAGTCATGGCCAAAAGTTTTGAGAATGCTACAAATATTAATTTTTACAAAGTCTACTGCTTAAGTTTTTCTAATGGCAATTTGCATATACTCCAGAATGTCATAAAGAGTGATCAGCTTAACAGCAATTACTTGCAAAGTCAATATTGGCTAAGAAAATGAATTTTAACCCCCAAAACACATTTCAACATCATTGCATTCCTGCCTTAAAAGGAGCAGCTAACATTGTTTTAGTGATTGTTCCATTAACACAGGTGTGGGTGTTGATGAGGACAGGGCTGGCGATCAATCAGTCATGATTAAGTAAGAATGACACCACTGGACACTTTAAAAGCAGGCTGGTGCTTGGTATCATTGTTTCTCTTCAGTTAACCATGGTTATCTCTAAAGAAACACGTGCAGCCATCATTGCTCTGCACAAAAATGGCCTAACAGGGAAGAGTATCGCAGCTACAAAGATTGCACCTCAGTCAACAATCTATCGCATCATCAAGAACTTCAAGGAGAGAGCTTCCATTGTTGCCAAAAAGGCTCCAGGGCGCCCAAGAAGGACCAGCAAACGCCAGGACCGTATCTTAAAACTGTTTCAGCTGCGGGATCGGACTACCAGCAGTGCCAAGCTAGCTCAGCAATGGCAGCAGGCTGGTGTGAGTGCTTCTGCACGCACTGTGAGGCGGAGACTGCTTGAGCAAGGCCTGGTTTCAAGGAGGACAGCAAAGAAGCCACTTCTCTCCAGAAAAAACATCAGGGACCGACTGATATTCTGCAAAAGGTACAGGGAGTGGACTGCTGAGGACTGGGGTAAAGTCATTTTCTCAGATGAATCCCCTTTTCGATTGTTTGGGACATCTGGAAATCAGCTTATTAGGAGAAGAAGAGGTCAGCGCTACCACCAGTCTTGTCTCATGCCAACTGTTAAGCATCCTGAAACGATTCATGTTTGGGGTTGCTTCTTAGCCAAGGGAATCGGCTCACTCACAGTCTTGCCTAAAAACACAGCCATGAATAAAGAATGGTACCAGAATGTCCTCCAAGAGCAACTTCTCCCAACTGTCCAAGAGCAGTTTGGCGCCCAACAATGCCTTTTCCAGCATGATGGAGCACCTTGCCATAAAGCAAAGGTGATCACTAAATGGCTCATGGAACAAAACATAGAGATTTTGGGTCCATGGCCTGGAAACTCCCCAGATCTTAATCCCATTGAGAACTTGTGGGCAATCATCAAGAGACGGGTGGACAAACAAAAACCAACAAATTCTGGCAAAATGCAAGCATTGCTTATGCAAGAATGGACAGCCATCAGTCAGGATTTGGTCCAGAAGTTGATTGAGAGCATGCCAGGGAGAATTGCAGAGGTCCTGAAGAAGAAGGGTCAACACTGCAAATATTGACTTGCTGCATTAACTCATTCTAAGGCTATGTGCGCACTAGGCTGTTTTACTCGCGGATTTACCTTTAGATTTGCTGCGGAAATTTCTTGAGAAATGTCTGCAATCTTTGTGCAGACATTTCCCAGCAAATCCTATGAGAAAAAAAAATAGCTGTGCGGATTTTTCTCAAGAAATTTCCTTGAGAACATTTTCTTGAGAAAATTTCTTGAGAAAATGAGCATGTCAATTCTTTTCCGCAGGTACCTGCGGATTTCTGCAGTACAGCCTGCAAAATCCGCAGGGAACAACCTGCGGGAAAATCGCGGCAAATTTGCGGCTAATCCCCGGCAAATCCGCATGCGGATTTACCGCGGATTTGGAGCGGATTTTTTCCGGAGGTCCGGAAATCTTCCACTCCCAGAAGTTTCTCAAGAAATTTTCTTGAGTAACTTCACATTTCTAGTGCGCACAAAGCATAGCTGTCAATATAAACTTTTGGTCTCATAATATGATTGCAATTATATTTCTGTATGTGATGTAAACATCAGACAAACACAATTAAAAACCAGAGGGCAACAGATCATGTGAAAATATAATTTTGGTGTCATTCTCAAAACTTTTGGCCATGACTGTACACATATTTGCACATTATACAAACATATCCATACGTGACACAGGGTTGTACATAGAATGTACATATATACATAAGCAGATATAAAATACATACCATACATACACCTGTATATTGTCATTATGCACAGATATACACATTACACATTCATGTACACAAGATATTTTTTTTCCTGCTATTCCCATTTGTACCTGCACCAGCCATATTTTTCTATATTTATGGAACATCTGCATGTAAGGTTTCATTTTTTGTGTGATGAACTGTAATTTTTTATTGCGCAGGCTATTACGATGACAAGGCTGTGCTATTTTAAAAACTGCATTAGAAAAAAATGTAATTATTACAATTGTTTTTGAGTTATTATTTTTTAGTATGTTTCTGGGGGGAAAAAACACTGAGTTTCCCTACATTTTTAACCCATAATTTACTGGTACATAGAGATACATATAGTGTACATGTGCCCTGTGCCTGTAAAGAAGAAGAATACTATTTACTATTTAGATTTTATGCAGAGAAAATTCTCTCATATACAACAGTAGTCTGTGGCACACTTCTAGAGTATATATCTTTCATAGCAGAGGTTGTGAGCTTGAGACAAAAACAAGTTCTAAAGGCCCTGTCACACACAGAGATAAATCTTTGGCAGATCTGTGGTTGCAGTGAAATCATGAACATATTGTTCCATTTGTACACAGCCACAAACCTGGCACTGATTGTCCACAATTTCACTGCAACCACAGATCTACCACAGATCTACCACAGATCTACCACAGATCTACCACAGATCTACCACAGATCTACCACAGATCTACCACAGATCTACCACAGATCTACCACAGATCTATCTGTGTGTGTGACAGGGCCTTTAGAGGAAGCTGTGAATTAATTTACTATATAAAGGTATTCACTCAGCACAGTCAGATGACAAGGTGCCCTTCCCCCAGTGTCCTGTATCTACTCTATGAGGAGAAGCAGGATACTAAAGGAGTCAGCAGGGCCTCTGGGCAGTTGCAGATGCGGTATATCCACCCCTAAACTTGGCAGCGTCCCCACACATTTTGGCCCAGGAGTTACTACTTAAAAGTAATAGCAAAAAAATATTCGGTTTCTCCAAAAACATCAAGACAATCTCTTAAAAGCTACAATGAGAGTCAATGACCCCACCACAATGACCATATGAAACTGCTCTTTATGGACAAAGGGCTATTATTAAATAGCGGAAAGGAAAAAAATTCCCTCTCAGTGGGTGGGAGAGAGAAGCGAATATGCAGGCCAGAAACGTCTCTTTATTGCTCAGTTTTAATATTTACATGAGTTTTGGGTCATGAACTTTCCTCTACTTCAAAACGTTGGAGATCAGAACAAAGACGACTTTAGAAAATCTGGGCCTCGGCAGCAATCCAGCGCGTATCTCCAGGACGGACTCAGCCTCTTGTTCTGATTTATGTTCTCCTTTGTCTCTCGTTCAAACTTCTTTTTGTGCCAGAATTTTGCTAAATGGGTTATTCTACCCGATGTAGAAAACATGTCAAGGAGATGGAAAGTTATCTTAAAGACATCGCTCAACCACTTGGCCAGAGCTAGAGACTTCATCTGAGGGGCGAGATGTGACCGTCACATGATTTGAGTCATGAAACTGTCCCTCTCTTCTTACAGACAACCCTCTGATACATGAAACTCTCTGTCTCTATTCACTAATATTGGGGTGGGACTGTCATGCATCTGTCACCCACAAGAAGAAATTAATGGCAACATGAATATTGTCTGCCGTTAACCACAATAGGAAATTTACTCTATAATAAGTGGAAACTGGTAGGCCAGAAGTAAATTTATCATATGATTCTGGTTCACCAATTGTAGAATCAAAAAAAGCCTAAAACGTGTTAGCATTTATCTTCCTTTACTAGATTTTACCATGGGAAGCAGAATGAAGTGGCTCCCCAATTCTACACACTGGTTTCAAAGAGCCCAAAATGCATTAGCATTTATCTTCTTTTAGTAGATTTTACCATGGGAAGCAGAATGAAGTGGCTCCTCTATTCTACACACTGGTTTCAAAGAGCCCAAAACGCGTTAGCATTTCTTCTTTTACTAGATTTTACCATGGGAAGCAGAATGAAGTGGCTCCTCAATTCTACACCACTGGTTTCAAAGAGCCTAAAACGCATTAGCATTTATGTTCTTTTACTAGATTTTACCATGGAACGCAGAATGAAGTAGCTCCTCAATTCTACACCACTGGTTTCAAAGAGCCTAAAACGCGTTAGCATTTATCTTCTTTTACCAGATTTTACCATGGGAAGCAGAATGAAGTGGCTCCTCAATTCTACACCACTGGTTTCAAAGAGCCTAAAACGCGTTAGCATTTATCTTCTTTTACCAGATTTTACCATGGAAAGCAGAATGAAGTGGCTCCTCAAAGCAGAATGAAGTGGCTCCTCAATTCTACTTCACTGGTTTCAAAGAGCCTAAAATGCGTTAGCATTTCTTCGTTTACTGGATTTTACCATGGGAAGCAGAATGAAGTGGCTCCTCATTTCTACACCACTGGTTTCAAAGAGCCTAAAACGTGTTAGCATATATCTTCTTTTACTAGATTTTACCATGGAACGCAGAATGAAGTGGTTCCTTATTCGACTCCACTTGTTTCAAACAGCCTAAAACGCGTTACAATTTATCTTCTTTTACTGGATTTTACCATGGGAAGCAGAATGAAGTGGCTCCTCAATTCTACGCCACTGGTTTCAAATAAGCCTAAACTGCGTTAGCATTCTTCTTTTACTAGATTTTACGATGGGTTCTGTGCCTGCACTTGTTATTATAGCCTTCCTCATACACTGCACAGTTCTCCTCTTTCACAATCTCTGCCGGTGGATGAGCATGGAACCAGACCTGTCCGTCAGCCTTGTCTAATTGAAAAGCTCTGCACACGGGAACCCTGTTTTTCAATTGGAGGAAGCTGATGTCACAGGTCTGGTCACATGCTTGTGCATCAGCTGTCATAGTGAGAGCAGAAGAGCTGCACAGTTGGTGAGGAAGCCTACACCAATAGACAGGTGCCTTCACAAAGGCAGAAATACTGTAATAATTACATATTATCATTATTAATAATAATTTCTCCAAAATCATGTCTTTAGTACATTTGTTAAAATATAGTGAACAATATTTTTAACATCTGAGTTGGGATTTTATAGACTGCATAATACACATTTAAGGCCTCTGCCTTAAATACACTCATTGTTTTATGATTGATAATAAAGATCATGATTCTGTGCTAATGTCCAAAGTAGAGAAAATATTTAGTAATTTCTTAGATCAGGATTCACCTTCACAACAAGTACTTGACTGTTGAAGATACTTTTCAGCTCTGCCAGCGACCCCCGGAGGAGAAAGCGCTTCTTCAAAGAATTCAAAAGTGGCAGGAAAAAGGGTTGGGATTTCTTTGGAAGCCCTTCGTTCTCGGCTCCCTTGTGGCAAATTTCCTAGCAAAAAGAGTTCACACTGTCTCATTTTACAAAAGCTTAGCCCGATCAAGACCACAAAATAACAACAGGTTTAACAGCCTAAAGAAGCAAAAAGCCGTGCTGTCTACAATATCCACTCTGACTGCCATCTCATATACTGCCCGCTATATACACCAATAGAATTTATATATTGCTGTCTCCTATAAAGAAGGAAATCTATACTAAATGTACAAGAATATAACTACTATAATACTGCCCCTATGTACAAATATAGAATTACTATAATACTGTCCTATATCTGCAAGAACAGAACTACTAAAATACTGATATATATGTACAGTATAAGAATAGTACTACTATAATACTGCTCCTATTTACAAGAATATAGCTGCTATACTACTGGCCCTATGTAAAAGAATATAACTACTATAATATTGCTCCTATTTACAAGAATATAACTACTATAATACTTCCTTCTATGCAGAACAATAACTACATTAATACTGCCCGATAAGTACAAGATTAACTACATGAATACTGCCCTCTATGTACAAGAATATAACTACTATAATACTGTTCTATGTACAATAATATAAAAACTATAATACTTCCCCTATGTACAGGAATATAACTACTATAATACTACCCCTATGTACAAGAAAAAAAAAACTATAATACTGCCCCTATGTACAATAATATAACTAGTATAATACTGCTCTCTATGTACAAGAATATAACTAGTATAATACTGCTCTCTATGTGCAAAAATATAACTACTATAATACTGCCCTCTATGTACAGGAACATAACTACTATAATACTGCCTCCTATGTAAAAGAATATCTACTATAATACTGCGTCCTATATAAAAGAAAATAATTACAATAATACTGCACCCTATGTACAAGAATATAACTACTATAATATTGTTCTCTATGTACAAGAATATACCTACTATAATACTGCCCTCTATGTACAGGAACATAACTACTATAATACTGCCTCCTATGTACAAGAATATAACTACTATAATACTGCCTCCTATGTACAAGAATATAACTACTATAATACTCCCTTCTATGTACAGGAACATAACTACTATAATACTGCCTCCTATGTACAAGAATATCTACTATAATACTGCACCTCTCACTCTCTCCCTGGAAAAAGACTGCACGTCGAAACGCGCGTAGGAGCTTTCCGGACAGGGCACTTGCTTTCTCAGGTAATAATGTTTTGTTTGGATTAGATCGACATCTTAAGCCATGCATTGTTTTTTATCCATATGGGGTGTTTGAATTCATTAGTGCCACTTGGTGTTTAATACAACGGGGCTATACTTCACTTCCTCTAGCATATGTTTCACATTGCTTAAGACATGCCCCTATCTATATCCTACCCCGTTTGGTTGGAATGTGCATGGCTTCAAGTTCAATGGATACTCTAATTATGACTGTGCATGTTATACCTCATTTGCCTGTCTACAGCAATTGTCCTTTGTCTCCAATTCCCTGCTGATGCCATGCCACTATACATGATTTGTTGTTTACAATATTTTGTTAATAAAATTTTGAAACCTCGTATGTCAGTTTTGCGCAAATTTTTTATATGATGTTCTAATGATTAGCGCTGACACAAGGTCAAGTACTATGGTTAGGTTTAATTACCTTTGTTGACCTGTCTCTCCTAGCAAATATTTGATTTTATAATACTGCACCCTATATACAGTGCCTACAAGTAGTCTTCAACCCCCTGCAGATTTAGCAGGTTTGATAAGATGCAAATAAGTTAGAGCCTGCAAACTTCAAACAAGAGCAGGATTTATTAACAGATGCATAAATCTTACAAACCAACAAGTTATGTTGCTCAGTTATATTTTAATACATTTTCAACATAAAAGTGTGGGTCAATTGTTATTCAACCCCTAGGTTTAATATTTTGTGGAATAACCCTTGTTTGCAATTACAGCTAATAATCGTCTTTTATAAGACCTGATCAGGCCGGCACAGGTCTCTGGAGTTATCTTAGCCCACTCCTCCATGCAGATATTCTCCAAGTTATCTAGGTTCTTTGGGTGTCTCATGTGGACTTTAATCTTGAGCTCCTTCCACAAGTTTTCAATTGGGTTAAGGTCAGGAGACTGACTAGGCCACTGCAACACCTTGATTTTTTTCCCTCTTGAACCAGGCCTTGGTTTTCTTGGCTATGTGCTTTGGGTCGTTGTCTTGTTGGAAGATGAAATGACGACCCATCTTAAGATCCTTGATGGAGGAGCGGAGGTTCTTGGCCAAAATCTCCAGGTAGGCCGTGCTATCCATCTTCACATGGATGCGGACTAGATGGCCAGGCCCCTTGGCTGAGAAACAGCCCCACAGCATGATGCTGCCACCACCATGCTTGACTGTAGGGATGGTATTCTTGGGGTCGTATGCAGTGCCATCCAGTCTCCAAACGTCACGTGTGTGATTGGCACCAAAGATCTCGATCTTGGTATCATCAGACCAGAGAACCTTGAACCAGTCTGTCTCAGAGTCCTCCAAGTGATCATGAGCAAACTGTAGACGAGCCTTGACATGACGCTTTGAAAGTAAAGGTACCTTACGGGCTCGTCTGGAACGGAGACCATTGCGGTGGAGTACGTTACTTATGGTATTGACTGAAACCAATGTCCCCACTGCCATGAGATCTTCCCGGAGCTCCTTCCTTGTTGTCCTTGGGTTAGCCTTGACTCTTCGGACAAGCCTGGCCCCGGCACGGGAGGAAACTTTCAAAGGCTGTCCAGGCCGTGGAAGGCTAACAGTAGTTCCATAAGCCTTCCACTTCCGGATGATGCTCCCAACAGTGGAGACAGGTAGGCCCAACTCCTTGGAAAGGGTTTTGTACCCCTTGCCAGCCTTGTGACCCTCCACGATCTTGTATCTGATGGCCTTGGAATGCTCCTTTGTCTTTCCCATGTTGACCATGTATGAGTGCTGTTCACAAGTTTGGGGAGGGTCTTAATTAGTCAGAAAAGGCTGGAAAAAGAGATAATTAATCCAAACATGTGAAGCTCATTGTTCTTTGTGCCTGAAATACTTCTTAATACTTTAGGGGAACCAAACAGAATTCTGGTGGTTTGAGGGGTTGAATAATAAATGACCCTCTGAATAAACTTTTCTCAATTTAAAAAAAAAATAAAAAAGAAATAACATTCTTTTTTGCTGCAGTGCATTTCACACTTCCAGGCTGATCTACAGTCCAAATGTCACAATGCCAAGTTAATTCCGAATGTGTAAACCTGCTAAATCTGCAGGGGGTTGAAGACTACTTGTAGGCACTGTACAAGAATTTAACTACTATAATACTGCCTCCTATGTACAAGAATATCTACTATAATACTGCTCCCTATGTACAAGAATATAACTACTATAACACTGCCACCTATGTACAATATTCTCTACTATACTACTGTTCCCTATATACAAGAATTTAACTATTATAATACTGCCACCATTCTACAAGAATATAACTACTATAATACTGCACCCTATGTACAAGAATATACATAGTATAATACTACTCCCTATGTACAATAATATAACTACTATAATACAGCCCTTATGTACAATAATATAACTACTATAATACTGCCCCTATGTACAAGAATATACAGTGGGTACTGAAAGTATTCAGACCATGTTAAATTTTTCACTCTTTGTTTCATTGCAGACATTTGGTAAATTCAAAAAAGTTCATTTTTTTTCTCATTAATGCACTCTATGCACCCCATTTTGACAGAAAAAAATAGAAATGTAGAAATTTTTGCAAATTTATTAAACAAGAAAAAACAAATCTCACATGGTCATAAGTATTCAGACCTTTTGCTCAGACACTCATATTTAAGTCACATGCTGTCCATATCCTTGTGATCCTCCTTGAGATGGTTCTACTCCTTCAGTGGAGTCCAGCTGTGTTTAATTAATCTGATGGGACTTGATTGACTTGATAGGACTTGATAGGCAGGTGCACACCTGCCTATATAAGACATCACAGCTCACAGTGCATGTCAGACCAAATGAGAATCATGAGGTCAAAGGAACTGCCCAAGGACCTCAGAGACAGAATTGTGGAAAGGCACAGATCTGCCAAGGTCACAAAATAATGTATGCAGTACTCAAGGTTCCTAAGAGTACAGTGGCCTCCATGATCCTTAAATGAAACAAGTTTGGGACCACCAGAACTCTTCCTAGACCTGGCCATTTAGCCAAACTGAGCAATCGTGGGAGAAGAGCCTTGGTGAGAGAGGTAAAGAAGAACCCCAAGATCACTGTGGCTGAGCTCCAGAGATGCAGTAGGGAGATGGGAGAAAACTCCACAAAGTCAATTATCACTGCAGCCCTCCACCAGCTGAGCCTTTATGGCAGAGTGGCCCGACAGAAGCCTCTCCTTAGTGCAATTCATATGAAAGCCCACATAGAGTTTGCAAAAAAAACATGAAGGACTCCCAGACTATGAAAAATAAGATTCTCTGGCCTGATGAGATGAAGATAGAACTTTTTGGTGATAATTCTAAGCAGTATGTATGGAGAAAACCAGGCAGTGCTCATCACCTGCCCAATACTATACCAACAGTGAAACATGGTAGTGGCAGCATCATGCTATGGGGGTGTTTTTCAGCTGCAGGGACAGGACGACTGGTTGCAATTGAAGGAAACATGAATGTGGCCAAGTACAGAGATATCCTGGAAGAAAAACTCTTCCAGAGTGTTCTGGACCTCAGACTTGGCTGAAGGGTCACCTTCCAACAAGACAATGACCCTAAGCACACAGCTAAAATAACAAAGGAGTGGCTTCAGAACAACTCTGTGACCATTCTTCACTGGCCCAGCCAGAGCCCTGACCTAAACCCAATTCAGCATCTCTGGAGAGGCTGTCCACCAATGTTCACCATCCAACCTGACGGAACTGGAGAGGATCTGCAAGGAAGAATGGCAGAGGATCCCCAAATCCAGGTGTGAAAAACGTGTTGCATCATTCCCAAGAAGACTCATGGCTGTACTAGCTCAAGGGTGCTTCTACCCAATACTGAGCAGAGGGTCTGAATACTTATGTCCATGTGATATTTCAGGTTTTTCTTGTTTAATAAATTTGCAAAAACTTCTACATTTCTGTTTTTTTCTAACAAGATGGGGTGCAGAGTGTACATTAATGAGAAAAAAATGAACTTTTTTGTATTTACCAAATGGCTGCAACAAACAAAAAGTGAAAAATTTAAAGGGGTCTGGATACTTTCCGTACTCACTGTAATTACTATAATACTGCTCCCTATGTACAAGAATATAACTACTATAATACTGCTCCCTATGTACAAGAATATAACTACAATAATACTGCCCCTATGTACAAGAATATAACTACTACAATACTGCCCTTATGTACAAGAATATAACTACTATAATACTGCCCCTATGTACAAGAATATAACTATTATAATACTGTCCCTATGTACAAAAATATAACTACTACAATACTGCCCTTATGTACAAGAATATAACTACTATAATACTGCCCCTATGTACAAGAATATAACTATTATAATAATGCTCCTATGTACAAGAATATAACTACTATAATACTGCTCCATGTGTATAAGAATATAAGTACTATAATACTGCCCCTATGTACAAAAATATAACTACTACAATACTGCCCCTATGTACAAGAATATAACTACTATAATACTGCCCCCTATGTACGAGAATATAACTACTATAATACTGCTCCCTATGTACGAGAATATAACTACTATAATACTGCTCCCTATGTACAAGAATATAACTACTATAATACTGCTCCCTATGTACAAGAATATAACTACTATAATACTGCCCCTATGTACAAAAATATAACTACTACAATACTGCCCTTATGTACAAGAATATAACTACTACAATACTGCCCTTATGTACAAGAATATAACTACTATAATACTGCCCCTATGTACAAGAATATAACTATTATAATACTGTCCCTATGTACAAGAATATAACTATTATAATACTGTCCCTATGTACAAAAATATAACTACTACAATACTGCCCTTATGTACAAGAATATAACTATTATAATAATGCTCCTATGTACAAGAATATAACTACTATAATACTGCTCCATGTGTATAAGAATATAACTACTATAATACTGCCCCCTATGTACAAGAATATAACTACTATAATACTGCCCCTATGTACAATAATATAACTACTATAATACTGCTACTATGTACAAGAATTTAACTACTATAATACTGCTACTATGTACAAGAATATAACTGTTGCTCCTTATATACCGGCTATGTAAAAAAAAAGGTATGCTGCGATTGTTCCAGTCTGGTGTCCCAACACCTGGACTCTAGAAGTCGCCGTCACTGGTTTATTTGTGACAATGTGCTTTGGCGCAGCTTTGTGAGAAATTGTTGGAGGGTCTGGGCGATTTGCGGTCGCTGTCAGTCGTCTCCTGACACTTAATCCTTTGTGACACTATCACTCAGAAGTGACAGCTCGCATTACACGGATACCCACTGACACGTCTATCTCTGTTGCGCAGTGTTCCAGCCGTTCGCAGTTTGGCCAGCCCCCCAGTATTTACTCACGAGAAGAGGACCATTTTCCCGCTGCTGGAATGAGACATGGAGTTATAAGTCACAGTGATGAGGAGACAGACAATCCTATAGACCACCACGACAAAATCCCAGTCTCCTGTAATCTAAAGCTTATGTAGTTGTCAGAGGCGATGAAGCAAACTAAAATGTATTTCGCAAAAGAATACGATATTTTAAAGTGCGCGTTCTCGAAAAACCTAAAACTTTCCATTATGACAGAGGTTAAATGGATCAGATATGGGACAATTGTCATTAATATGTAGAGGGTCCTCTCTCCTCCTATACCAGTCTGTTTGTACTGTTAATGATTGTTGTACGTATACCCTCTTTCACTTGTAAAGCGCCATGGAATAAATGGCGCTATAATAATAAATAATAATAATAATATGGCTGCGGGTGGAGAAAACTGTTTGTGAATCCGCAAATCGTAAAAATGAGAACAATGCAGTAAACTGATTGCGGTGACACGACTATGGCATGATATGAGCCAGCAGTACCCAAATCTTAAAACCGCTGGGTGACTGCCCAGGGAGGGGGCTAAGTGATGTTATGTTGTTAAAAAATGCTCAAAAACATTAAAAGAAAAAAAAAAGGGAAAAACATTTGAAAAAAAAAAACCTGTGACTGTTTAGAAACATCTGCTGCCTGGAGACGGGAAGGTTTTGCGCTGCCGTCAGCCGCCTGTTTGATCCTTATTTGTATGTAGACATGAGTCCTTTGAGTGTTCATCTCTTTAATAAAAATATAATCTTTTTTGTGCCGGCTCAGTACATCGTCTCTGCGACTGTGCAGCGGATAAGTGGCAGCAAGAAGCGAGGAAATCTGGAAAACAAAACACAGCGGAGGTCGGGGAACAAGCATCACATACATGGCACCCAAAAACCGCCCCATATTAGTCTACTGCACATTCTCTTATCATGTTTCAGATGCTAACAATGATACCCAGCATACTGCACATATTACAACAAAAGAAGAGATACTGTGCTGCGTCCAAAAATACAGAAATAGAGAAGTGAAGCTGTGCAAAATAATAAAAGAAATGGTACTGTGCAGTATCTATATATAAAAAATAAGAGAAATGGTACAATTGTCTATAAATACAGGAAAAAAGAAGTGGTACTGTGCAGTGAGATACAAAAATAATAAAAGAAATGGTACTGTGCAGTATCTACAGGTGCATAAGGTAGAATATCTTCAAAAACATAATTTATTTCAGTAATTCAATACAAAAAGGGAAACACATTATATAGAGTCATTACACACAGAAGGATCTATTCCTATATAATATATAGAGTCATTACATACAGAGGCATCTATTCCTATATATTATATAGAGTCATTACACACAGAAAGATCTATTCCTATATATTATATAGAGTCATTACACACAGAAGGATCTATTCCTATATAATATATAGAGTCATTACATACAGAGGGATCTATTCCTATATATTATATAGAGCCATTACACACAGAAGGATCTATTCCTATATATTATATAGTCATTACACACAGAAGGATCTATTCCTATATATTATATAGAGTCATTACACACAGAAGGATCTATTCCTATATATTATATAGAGTCATTACACACAGAGTGATCTATTCCTATATATTATATAGAGTCATTACACACAGAGGGATCTATTCCTATATATTATATAGAGTCATTACACACGGAGGGATCTATTCCTATATATTATATAGAGTCATTACACACAGAAGGATCTATTCCTATATATTATATAGCGTCATTACACACAGAGGGATCTATTCCTATATATTATATAGAGTCATTACACACAGAGGGATCTATTCCTATATATTACATAGAGTCATTACACACAGAGTGATCTATTCCTATATATTATGTAGAGTCATTACACACAGAGTGATCTATTCCTATATATTATATAGAGTCATTACACACAGAGGGATCTATTCCTATATATTATATAGAGTCATTACACACGGAGGGATCTATTCCTATATATTATATAGAGTCATTACACACAGAGTGATCTATTCCTATATATTATGTAGAGTCATTACACATAGAGTGATCTATTCCTATATATTATATAGAGTCATTACACACAGAGGGATCTATTCCTATATATTATATAGAGTCATTACACACGGAGTGATCTATTCCTATATATTATATAGAGTCATTACACACAGAAGGATCTATTCCTATATATTATATAGCGTCATTACACACAGAGGGATCTATTCCTATATATTATATAGAGTCATTACACACAGAGGGATCTATTCCTATATATTACATAGAGTCATTACACACAGAGGGATCTATTCTTATATATCGTATAGAGTCTTAGGCGGGCTTTACACGCTGAGACATCGTTAGCAATTGCTAGCGATGTCGAGCATGATAGCACCCGCCCCCGTCGTACATGCGATATCTGATGCTTGCTGCCATAGCGAACATTATCGCTACGGCAGCTTCACACGCACATACCTGGTCGGCGACGTCGCTGTGACCGCCGAACAATATCTCCTTCAAGGGGGAGGTGCGTTCCGCGTCACAGCGACGTCACCGCGACGTCACTAAGCGGCCAGCCAATAGAAGCGGAGGGGCGGAGATGAGCAGGACATAACATCCCGCCCACCTCCTTCCTTTCGCATTGCCGGTGGACGCAGGTAAGGAGATGTTTGTCGTTCCTGCGGTTTCACAGACAGCGATGTGTGGAGCTGCAGGAACGACAAACAACATCGTATCTGCAGCAGTAACGACATTATGGAAATGAACGACGTGACACAGATCAGCGATTTTTTACGCTTTTGCGCTCGTTCATCGTCGCACCTAGGATTTACACATTGTGATGTCGCTACCGGCGCTGGATGTGCGTCACTAACGACGTGACCCCGACGATATATCGGTAGCGCTGTCGCAACGTGTAAAGCCCGCCTTACACACAGAGGGATCTATTCCTATATATTATAGAGTCATTACATACAGAGTGATCTGTTCCTATCTAATATATAAAGGTGAGTGTATGTATGTATGTGTGTATGTATGTGTATATGTCCGCTAAAGGAATCCGCACCGTTGCATTTACAATCACAAAATTTTGCACAGACATCTCATGTGACTCAGGGAACGTCATAGACTATGTTTTGACAGGAAAATGTAACCCCGCGCTTTACAGTTACTCTCCAAAAAACATACCTGCATTAAAATAAATGGAGCTGCTAGCTATTCGGTTATGAATAGGAGCTGTGATTGGTTGCTATAGGAACAAAGGACATTCATAGTATAAGAAGCTTATGTGTGAGGTAATATGATGTCAGTGGGGAAACAGATAGAGACAGAAAGAGACAGACAGAGACAGACAGCCCTGGAAAGAGACTGATAGAGAGAGACAGACAGTCAAAGAGATAGACAGTGGCAGACAGACACAGAAAGACAGAGACAGACAGGGAAAGAGACAGGCAGACAGGGAAAGAGACAGAGAGACAGACAGGGAAAGAGATAGAGAGACAGGGAAAGAGACAGACAAGTAAAGAGACGGAGAAAGAGACAGAGACAGACGCTAAAAAAGAGAGACGGTGAAAGAGACAGATGGGGAAAAAGACAGACAGGGAAAAAGACAGACGGGGAAAGAGACAGAGACAAGGAAAGAGACAGAGACAAGGAAAAAGACAGAGACAGACGTGGAAAGAAACAGACGGGGAAAGAGACGGGAAAGAGACAGAGACAAGAAAAGAGACAGAGACAAGGAAAAAGACAGAGACAAGGAAAAAGAAATAGACAGACGCGGAAAGAGACAGACGGGGAAAGAGACAGGTGGGGAAGAGACAGAGACAAGGAAAGAGACAGAGACAGGGGGGGAATGAGACAAACGGGGAAAGAGACAGACCTGAAATGAAACAGACGGGGAAAGAGACAGACGGGGAAATAGACAGTCAAGAAAATAGACAGATGGGGAACGAAACAGACAGGGAAAGAGAGAGACGGGGAACGAGACAGACAGGGAAAGAGACAAATGGGGAAAGAGACAGACCTGGAATGAGACAGAGTTGGAAAGAGACAGACGGGGAAAGAGACTGACAGATAGATAGAGACAGACAGACAGAGACTAGGAGAGAGACAGAAAGACAGTTACTATCCCGGGCAACACCCGGGTACTACAGCTAGTATATTATATGGCGTCAATACACACAGAGGGATCTATTCCTATATATTATATAGAGTAATTATATATAGAGGGATCTATTCCTATGTAGTATATAGAGTCATCACACACAGAGGGATCATTCCTATATATTATATAGTCATTACACACAGAGGGATCTATTCCTATATATTATATAGAGTAATTACATACAGAGGGATCTATTCCTATGTAGTATATAGAGTCATCACACACAGAGGGATCATTCCTATATATTATATAGTCATTACACACAGAAGGATCTATTCCTATATATTATATAGAGTCATTACACACAGAGGGATCTATTGCTATAAATTAATAGTCATTACACACAGAGGGAAATATTCCTATCTAATATATAAATCTGAATGTGTGTATGTCTGTGTGTGTGTGTGTGTGTGTGTGTGTGTGTGTGTGTGTGTGTGTGTGTGCGTGTGTGTGTGTATGTATGTCCAGGATTGGCATCTGCACCTTCGCAGCTACAGCCACAAAATTTTGCACACACACACTTCTGGACTCCGAGAGCGTCATAGGCTATGTTTTGAGGGGAAATGTTAACCCCGCGCTTTACAGTTATTCACCAAAAAACCTGCCCCCATTAAAGCGAATGGAGCTGGGAGCCACAGTGCAGCCAGAACTTCAGAAGAATGCGCAGCCACGCCCTTAAATGGAATGTTGGCATGTCACAATGCAGCCAGGGAAAGAGAGAGACACAGACAGGGAAAGAAGCAGACAGACAGAGTAAGAAACAGACATAGACAGGGTAAGAGACAGACACAAAGAGACAGACACAGACAAAGAGACAGACTGACAGGGAAAGAGACAGACAGGGAAAGAGAGGGAAAGAGAGAGACAGGTTAAGAGACAGACAAAGAGACAGAGATAGACACAGGGAAACAGACAGGGAAAGAGAGGGAAAGAGACAGACAGGGTAAGAAACAGACAAAGACAGGTAAAGAGACAGACACAGGGAAAGAGACAGACAGGGAAAGAGAGTGAAAGAGACAGACAGGGAAAGAGAGGGAAAGAGACAGACAGGGAAAGAGAGGGAAAGAGACAGACAGGGAAAGAGACAGACAGGGAAAGAGAAGACAGGGAAAGTGACAGAGATAGACAGACAGGGAAAGAGATAGATAGACAGACAGGGAAAGAGACTGAGACAGATGAAGAAAGAGACAGTCAGAGACAGACAGGGAAAGAGACAGACAAAGAGATAGAGAGACAGAGAGATATATACAGAGGGGGAGACAGACATTGGAATTACATTTATATCTATTTGTTTTGTGGTTTTTGTGTGCAGAATACATTTTTGTTAATACATTCTATTTTGTTAACAGCAGTTATTAACCCGGGCAAAGCCAGGTAGTACAGCTAGTATTATATAAGACCAACTGAAAAAATAATTTTAATCTCAGAAATGTTGGTGCCTACTGAAAAGCCTCTACAGTAAATGCACTCAATACTTGGTCGGGGCTCCTTTTGCATGAATTACTCCATCAATGCGGCGTGGCATGGAGGCGATCAGCCTGTGGCACTGCCGAGGTGCTATGGAAGCCAAGGTTGGTTTCATAGCAGCCTTCAGCTCGTCTGTATTGTTGGGTCTGGTGTCTCATCTTCCTCTTCACAATACTCCATAGATTCTCTATGGGGTTTAGCTCTGGCGAGTTTGCTGGCCAATCAAGCACAGTGATACTGTGGTTATTACACCTGTTATTAGTATTTTTGGCAGTGTGGACAGGTGCCACATCCTGCTGGAAAATGAAATTTTCATCTCCAAAAAGCTTGTCGGCAGAGGGAAGCATGAAGTGCTCTAAAATTTCCTGGTAGACGTATGCACTAACTTTGCTCTTGATAAAACACAATGGACCTACACCAGCAGATGACATGGCTCCCTAAACCATCACCAAACCATCACTGATTGTGGAAACTTCACACTGGACCTCAAGCAGCTTGGATTGTGGCCTCTCCACTCTTCCTCCAGACTCTGGGACCTTGATTTCCAAATGAAATGCAAAATTTACTTTCATCTGAAAACAACACCTTGGACCACTAAGCAACAGTCCAGTTCTTTTTCTCCTTGGCCCAGGTAAGGCCGGTTTCACACATCCGGCTTTTCGCCGTTTTGCCGGATCCGGCGCTCTCCCATACAGGGACTACAGTACAGTGACAGCGCAACAAGCGCCGGTCACATGCTGTCATGTGACCGGCGCATGTGACCCGGAAGTTACAGCGCTGTCACTGTACTGTATTGTCTGTACGGGAGAGCGCCGGATCCGGCAAACTGGCGAAAAGCCGGATGTGTGAAACCACCCTAAGACGCTTCTGGGCTTGTATATTGGTCATGAGTGGTTTTACAAAAGGAATGTGACAGTTGTAGCCCATGTCCTGGATATGTCTGTGTGTGGTGGCTCTTGAAGCACTGACTCCAGCAGCAGTCCACAGCTTGTGAATCTCCTACAAATTTTTGAATGGCCTTTTACTAACAATCTTATCAAGGCTGTGGTTATCCCGGTTGCTTTTGTACCTTTTTCTACCACACTTTTTCCTTCCACTCAACTTTCCATTCATATGCTAGGATACAGCACTCTGTGAACAGTTAGCTTCTTTAGCAATGACCTTTTGTGGCTTACCCTCCTTGTGGAGTGTGTCAATGACTGCCTTCTGGACATCTGTCAAGTCAGTAGTCTTCCTCATGATTGTGTAGCCTACTGAACCAGACTGAGGTACTGTGCTGTGTTCATATAGAAAGAATAATATAAGTTGATCTGTGCTTTTCCTGTGCATATATACTGGAACAATAATATAAACTCAACACTTGTTTTGATCCCATTTTTCATAAGCTGAACTCAAAGACTTTTTCTACAAATTTTTTACAAATTTGTCTACCTAATGTTAGTGAGAACTTTTCCATCGCACTTCTCCACACATCCACCTCACAGGTGTGTCATAGGATGCTGAATAGACAGCGATTTTATTGCACAGGTGTGCCTTAGGATGGCCACAATAAAAGGCCACTCTAAAATGTGCAGTTTTACAGTAGGGAGCGGTCAGAAAACCAGTCAGTATCTAAAGTCACCACCATTTGCCTCACACAGTGCAACACATCTCCTTCACATAGAGTGGATCAGGTTGTTTGGTTGTGGTCTGTGGAATGATGGCTATTGGCAGAAACTTGAACATATTGTTGTACACACCGATCCAGAGCATCCCAATCATGCTCAATGGGTGACATGTCCGGTGAGTATGCTGCCATGCAAGAACTGGTATTCCTTCAGCTTCCAGGTATTGTGTATAGATCCTTGCAACATGGGGCCATGTATTATTGTGCTACAACATGAAGTGATGGACGTGGATGAATGGCACAACGATGGGCCTCACGGTATCACAGGGCATTCAAAATGGCATTAATAAACTGCCCCTGTGTTCGTTGCCTATAACATACACCTGCCCATACCATAAACCCACCGCCACCATACGCCACTCAATTCACAACGTTGACATCAGCAAACTGCTCACCTACACAACGCCATACACGTAGTCTGCCATCTGCCCTGTACAGGGAAATCTGGGATTCATCCGTGAAGAGAACACCTCTCCAACGTGCCAGACACCATCGAATGTGAGCATTTTCCAACTCAAGTAGTTTACGACAACAACAAACTATAGTCATGTGGAGACCTTGATGAGGATGACGAGCAGCAGATGAGCTTCCCTGAGACGGTTAGGACGGTTTGTGCAGAAATTCTTTGGTTATGCACCGATTGTTGCAGCAGCTGTTCAGGTGGCTGATCTCAGACGATCCTGGAGGTGAAGATGCTGGATATGGAGGTCCTGGGCTGGAGTGGTTACACATGGTCTGTGGGTGCGAGTCCGGTTGGATGTACTGACAAATTCTCTGAAACGCTTTTGGAGACGGCTTATGGTAGAGAAATGAACATTCAATTCAAGGACAACAGCTCTAGTGGACATTCCTGCAGTCAGCATGCCAAGTGCACGCTCCCACAAAGGTTTTTACATCGGTGGCATTGTGCTGTGTGATAAAACTGCACATTTTAGAGTGGCCTTATATTGTGGCCAGCCTAAGGCACACCTGTGCAATAATCATGCTGTCTAATCAGCATCTTGATATGTCACACCTGTGAGGTGGATGGCTTATCTCAGCAAAAGAGAAGCGCTCACTAACAGATTTAGACAAATTTGTGAACAACATTTAAGAAAAAAAAAGCCTTTTGTACATAGAAAGTCTCAGATCTTAGAGTTCAGCTCATGAAAAATGGGAGCAAAAACAAGTGTTGTGTGCAGTTTTGTTCATTGTATGGGAACGCGCCCCGCAGTCCACACTGTACTGAATCTGTACTCGCTGCAGTTCCATGGAAAAAAAAACAATATAGATGACAAGTCAATAATAACGAGCGGAACAATTATAGTGCCATAAAAGTGCCGCATCACAAGGACAAGCTTAGATCTGTCTCCTGCCCATGAAATATTAAACAGCCGACACTTTACAGCTTGTGGGAAAAGTGATTTCATTAGGAAGAATTAATTTCCATGACACGATCCCGCAATCCCCCATAACGACGCATTTTATAACATTATTGATTTCTCCATTATAGTAGAGAAGTAATCGAGTAAAGATGGGAAAGGGCGACATCTATTATACACCCGCTACAATACAACAAATAGGAGGGTGTATCTATTGATATGGGCAACTAACTCCCAGAGGCAGATGAACCCACAGACATCAGGGTGGCATAGTCCTGTCACCCCAGAGTGCCACTGTCATTCTCCTATTTACCCAAACGTCAGGGTCATTATCCTGTACCCCAAGTGTTATTTTCATTCTCCTGTACACCAAGTGTCATTGTCCTGTACCCCAAGTGTCATTGTCCTGTACGCTGTGTCATCATTCTGTACCCCAAGTGTCAGTGTCATTGTCTTGTACCCCAAGTTTTAGTGTCATTCTCCTGCACCCTAAATGTCAGTGTCATTATCCTGTACCCTAAATGCCATTGTCCTAAAACCCAAGTGTCAGGGTCATTATCCTGTACCTCAAGTGTCATTGTCCTGTACCCCAAGTGTCAGTGTCATTATCTTGTACCCAAAGTTTTAGTGTCATTGTCCTGTACCGCAAGTGTCATTGTCCTGTAACCCAAGTGTCTGTGTCATTATCCTGTACCTCAAGTGTCAGTGTCATTGTCCTATGCCCCAAATGTCAGTATCCTGTACCTCAAATGTCAGTGTCATTGTCCTGTAACCCAAGTGTCAGTGTCATTATCCTGTACCTCAAGTGTCAGTGTCATTGTCCTATACCCCAAGTGTCAGTGTCATTATCCTGTACCTCAAATGTCAGTGCCATTGTCCTATACCCCAAGTGTCAGTGTCATTATCCTGTACCCATAGTTTCAGTGTCATTGTCCTGTACCCCAAGTGTCAGTGTCATTGTCTTGTACCCCAAGTTTTAGTGTCATTCTCCTGCACCCTAAATGTCAGTGTCATTCTCCTGTACCCCAAGTGTCAGTGTCATTATCCTGTACCATAAAGTGTCAGTGTCATTATCCTGCACCGCAAGTGTCATTGTCCTATACCCCAAGTTTCAGTGTCATTGTCCTGTACCTCAAGTGTCATTGTCCTGTACCCCAAGTGTCAGTGTCATTATCCTGTACCGCAAGTGTCATTGTCCTGTACCCCAAGTTTCAGTGTCATTGTCCTGTGCCTCAAGTGTCATTGTCCTGTACCCTAAGTGTCAGTGTCATTGTCCTGTACCCCAAGTATCAGTGTCATTGTCCTGTACCATCAGTGTCATTGTCCTTTACCCCAAGTGTCAGTGTCATTATCCTGTACCCCAAGTGTCAGTGTCATTATCCTGTACCCCAAGTGTCAGTGTCATTATCCTGTACCCCAAGTGTCAGTGTCATTATCCTGTGCCCCAAGTGCCAGTGTCATTATCCCTTACCCAAAGTGTCAGTGTCATTATCCCTTACCCAAAGTGTCAGTGTCATTATCCTGTACCCCAAGTGTCAATGTGTCATTGTTCTGCACCCCAAGTGTCATTTTCCTCTACCACCAAATGCCAGAATGAGCTAAAACTATGAGAACTACTGTAGTGCCATGAAGTCTTGTGCCCCTTAGGGGACGCAGCCATATCTGCTCCTTGTCATATAAAGCTCGGCTGTCCTACTTTTTGGCCCCATGTGACTATTGGAGGCTCCTGATACTTATTTTGCTACATTATAGGACCATGACCTATGAGATATTGGATACATATATTTTACATGTTCTGGGGCCCTGAACTAGTCATGGAAAAGCCTAAAAAATAAAAACTGTGAGACATCGGTCAGAATGCAACCTTCGTGACAGTAACCCCTACCCTGCCGGGCGTGGGCATTGTTGGCATTACTCTTCCTCGTGCCAGGTTTTGTTGTTACATTGTAGTTAAGCGCCTTTGTTTCCACTAATTATAACTCTGTGTAAAATCGGCTCAAGGGGCTGAAGTCATTTTTAGGCTTTGTGTCTGTCGGGAGTAAAATAGCAGCTCTTTGTGGCAATGCTTATGCCTTTGTCTGGCTGGTTACAGAACACAATGCCGCCGTACAATGCCGCCTGTTGCTCTATTGTCTGCCTCGTACATTTCAGCTGCTGCCGGCCTTTGAAGTCGCTGCTACAATTATCCGCAGTAATAGGGCTTTCTGCTAAAGTTATTCTGTAAAAGGGCAAAAAAAAACTCTTAAGACTAGAAAGATCTATAATATATACGCAATATCTTTCCAAATATTTTTTTGTACTTTTTTTATTTAATCGCTCCAGATATTTTATTTTCCAAATTACTATTTTTTTATTACTTCTGCAGAAAAAAGGAACAAAAATAGGTTTATTATTTTTATCTAATTACCACCTCTCATCAGAGACAATGCCTTTCAGAATGTAGACCCCCATGACAAGCAGCTGATCACCCCCTGGCCTAGCTCCCACTCCCCCCTACCCAAGTAAACATCTAATTCATACCCATGGGGCCACCCCAAAGGCAACAGGAATGTGCCACCCAAGAAAAATACGATCTGCACCTACTTTTTCTGGACCAGGACGGCGGGATTGTCCTGGCAAAGTTATGACTGATGACAAGTTTTTGGATTTCCTGGAGGAAGAGTCATCCAACTACACATTTACCCATCCGATCAATGGCTGTCCATGTAAGACAGGTCCACCAGTCAGACATCGCTTGTACAGAGTGCTTTTCCATTATGGCTTGTCCCTAGGAGAGATCCCCAGAACATGGAGGAAACCCATGCAAACAAAGGAAGAACATACAAACTCCTGCAGATAGTATGATTGCCGGGATGCAGAATTGTTTTATTATAACATTTTTAATTAATTAATAAGCCTACCATGGAGCTCAATGTCTGGAGGTCTGCTCTTCACCCAACTGTGGGGTTAGAGGTTTAGCCTCCCTAGTTATTCTTTAGTCTGGCTGCATATTGCTAATCCCTGCCTAACTTTCCCTGTATACACTAGCATAGGGATAAAGTATTTCTAAAGATCCTTTATGATATGCTAATGAGCACAGGGACTAGTCGTAAGAGCGTTATATCCCCTGACTAGTCCGCCCTCTTAGCATGGCAGCACTCCCACAGGGGCCCAAAGGGGCGGAATAACATTTTATTCAATATCCATTGCCCAGCATCATCAGCGGTAACGCACGTACCTGTGTCCGTTGTCACCGCTTATCAAAAGTCCCATCACTTCCAGTCATGCGCACTAGACCTCGCTCATGCTGGGATGCATATGAGGGGCTGCTGACAAGTCTTTGGATTTGTGATCTTTTTTTGTTTCTATTGTAACGAATGTTACATCACATAAAAGCCTTATGAGTCTAATATATGCTGCTTAAGGCAACAGTTTTCTACGCACGCGGGAAAACAAAATGGCAGAGTCTAATGCGATATTCACAGCAACTGAGAGCAGAGGAGTGTTAAAATTCTTGTATCTGCAAGGAAAATGTGTGAAGGATATTCATGGAGATATGTCGCACACATTGGGGGATCAATGCCCTTCATATTCCATAGTTAAGAACTGTGTTGCCAAATTTAAAAGGGGCCACATCAGCACCAATGATGAGGAACGTCCTGGACAACCGAGAGTGGTTGTTGTTCCAGAGATCGTCGATGCTGTGTGTGGAGACACGGGGCTCAGTGGGTGCTCTCGTCCACTAAAACCCGCCGCCTTTAGAAAAACAGCGTGGCTCAGGGCTCATCCCAACTGAACGCCGGCCTCCTTAACCGTAGGCGTAACACTACTCAGACAACACAGGATGAGGGAACCACAATAATTAGACTTTATTGGATCCCCAAACAATTAATGGCACATAACACATAACCAGCAAAACACAAATGTAACAGGCAACAGAGTCTCACCCTTCCGCTGGCTCACCAGGGATTTAGAATGTCTTTGCCTCAGAGGTTCCAGGGCCGCTTACTCCAGTCCAGCAGCACCCCGCTTTTGGCGGGCACCCACCGAGAAAGGAATAGCGCCAGATTTAGGAAGCTGTGTGAGGTCTGCAAAGTCTGTTCCAGGTGACTGAACTGTCCCAACCTGAGTGTCCTCCTTAGGTAGTCCTGTATGATGTTAAAATCCTGGCAGCCGGAGTCGAAATCCCTAGGCTGAGGATATGGTCTCCAACCGGAACCGGAGTCCCTAGATTGAAGCCATAAGATATCCTGATCCTCTAGTCAGCTCCAAAGAGCTTAGACTGGATCCATCAGCATCCATCAACCTTCATCAACCCTGGTGGCTTAAAGAAGTCCCTTTTATAGCCATAACCTTCCCTTAGGATAGACTGCGTCCTCATCGATTGGTTGGACAAGATTGCTTCTCCCATTGGATGAATTTCAAGTTGCATGGATAATGTTCATTTAAATGATGTGCATAGAAAGACTCAGTATATCTACATCGAGTCGGCAAGTCACCGACTAGACAATGGCTACTAAGGTAATTACATTATCAATACACAACTACAATACAATGGTTACTGGAAATGTCTGGAGAACAATACGTCTGGCTTTCAGTGGCCAACACAATTACATTGAGTCAACAAGAGTCTTGTAAAAACAATGAGGGACTTCTCCCCCGTCTATAGACAATCTATCATGCTGTCTGGCTGGATTTTAAGAAACTTTAACCCATGAGAGTCCATGTCGTCACACTGTGCACAACCTCATACTGGAGAATCGATGAATTTCAGCTAAAGCAATAGCAGATATCATGGAGATTTCCCGTGAATGTGTAACCTTAAGACAGATGCAATACCCTTTGGCAACTGAATCCTCAGGGGCGCCACATGTCCACAACCTCCTACTGGAGAAGTGGCAAATTTCAGCTAAAGCAATAGAAGACATCATGGGGAGTTCCCATGAACGTGTTTGTGTCATTATCCATGAACATTTGGACATGAGGAAGTTATCTGCAAAGTGGGTCCCCAAATGTTTGACAACAGATCAGAGAAGCATGCGAATGAAAACTTCCTGGTCCATATGTCAGCATTTCCAGACTGATAAAAACTTCCTGGAACAACTCGTCACTATGGATGAGACCTGGATTTATTTGTATGACCCTAAAAATAAGGAGCAGTCAAAAGAGTAGAGGCACAGTGGTTCTCCTCGTCCAAAGAAGTTCAGGGTGCAAAAATCAGCCACTAAGGTGATGGCGTCAGTGTTCTGGGATAAGGAGGGCGTGCTGCTAGTGGACTACCTTCAAAAGGGTTCCACCATCAATGCAAGGTATTACTTTGAACTTTTGGACCAATTGAAGGCAGCTCTGAAGGCCAAAAGGAGCAGCAAGCTGTCCAAAGGAAACTTGTTCCTGGAAGACAACGATTCTACTCACATTGCACAACCGACTATGAAAAAACTGGCAGAGCTGGGCTTCCAGCTCGTTGACCACCCACCTTATTCACCAGATCTCGCACCCTCCGACTATCATCTGTTTCCAAACCTCAAAAAACACCTCAAGGGTAACAAATTTCACACCATTTCTGATGCTACGGCTGCTACGGATGCCTGGTTTCAGGCACAACTGAAATCCTCCTTTTTGGTAGGCCTACAGGACTTGGAATACCGATGTAAAAAGTGCGTTGACTAGAGTTGATAGAAGCCGCCAAAATCCGTGACCTGCGGATCCCTGCCGGATTGAAAAAAAAATCTAGATCCGCCCCGCATTCCGGTGCTCATATAGTCTATGGGGACCAGAATCCGGAGATTAAAAACGTTTGTGGAAGGGATATGGTAGGAGCGTGCGCGGTGTACTCACCCGAGGCTGTCATGGCAGCAAACTCCTTCCGGGTCACGCTTTTCCCTTCTGGAGCCGACAATTCAATATTCATTGTTTTCCCGCCCACCGGCGCGTGTAATTGGTTGCAGATAAACGCGCCTTCACCCTGAGTGGCGGCGTCTCAGCTGACTGCAACCAATCACAGGCGGCAGGACAGAAGGTGGGCGGGGAAAGCAGTGCAACTGTCTGCGTGTCAGTATGGTGAGCGTGCATGTCTTTCAGAAACACATGCACGTTCCTGTCAGAAGTGTGCAAGTCTGACATGACATCAGCCGGCACAGCCTGCGCTCCCTGAACATGAGCGTGCATGTACACAATAACACATGCACGCTCCTGTCACAGAGTCGGCTGTGACGGTGATGCGGCTTTTTTTAAATGATTATTTAAATAATTTAAAAAAACGACATGCGGTCCCCCCTAATTTTCATTTATCCCCAGCCATGATAAAGCCATCTGGGGGTTGGTATTCTCAGCCCGAAGTTGCCCGGTATTGCTGCATCTATTAGATGTGACAATCCCGCAATCCTGGTGCATTACCGGTTCTTCTCGATTGCCCTGGAGCGGTGGCAATTGGGGTAATAAGGGGTTAATAGCAGCGCACAGCTGCTACTAAACCCTAGGTTAATGATGGCACAAGCGTCTATGAGATACCTGCATCACACAAACCTGTAAATGACAGTAAATAAACACAGACACAGAAAAATCCTTTAGTTGGAATAAAGTACAAACACACACCCTCCTTCACCTCTTTATTAACCCCCAACACCCTGCAGCTCTGGCATAATCCACACGAGGTCCCACGCCGTTTCAGCTCTGCTACATAGCCAGCGGCCATAGAGCACGACCGCTGGCTGTGCAGACAATGACTGAGCCACGATGACTGCACGGCAGATACTGTCACAGGCTGGGGGCGCGGTCTGCCTGCAACCAATCACAGACGAGAGGATGGTCGGTGGGCGAGGAAAACACAGAAAGCTGTGTGTATACAATGCACAGTTCAGGAAGTGAATGCACAACCAGGAAGCAGTGTGCCGCCATGACACCGAGTCTCGGTAAGTATGAAACGCTGTTTTATTTCTGTTTTTCTTTATTTTTCAATTATTTTCCCCAGTTCTGGATCCGGATCATGCACCCGGAAATCTTTGAAACCGGACTTTTACAGTTTTGATCCGCTCAGCCGTAGTGTTGACATTAGTGGAGAGTATGTGGAATAAGTATAAAGTATCATCATTCTATCTCGTTTCTTTCTGGGTAAAGCCAAAGACTCATCAGCAGTTCCTCATACACCCAGCTTCATACTGTGCATGTCCGGAAGTGGTGGGACTTCTGATCAAGGGTCACAATGGACACAGGTAGGCACATCACCGCTGATGATGATGCATTGAATAGCATGTTAGCATGCCTCTCTGGACAAAAATAAAAAAGATGCCCAAATAAACCTTCTCCGTCCTGAAAATTAGAAGCTTAAATTTAGCTCTTAAAGTTGAAACTTTTCAATGACCCAAAAAGTTTTCGTAATCGGAATGTGATACAACAGGATAACCAGAAGATGGCAGTAGAGTGAAGGAAGCTTGGTGCTGGCCACATACAGATGTCACTTCTGATGTGACATTTGCTATACACTTCTGGCCATTTTTACGAGTTCTGCGGCGACAAAAAAAAAAAAAAAGAAAAACTCTAAAACTCTTCCATTGCTCATCAGTGGAATCATTTACACATTGCATTTGCTGAGTCAGTAAATCCACTGAGCAGAACTGACACCGCGGTGACTTCCAGCTGCTGCATGATGTGATCACAAGCGAGCAGCCTAATTATACTGTCTGGGAATTAACAAGAAATAAACATATGCTGATCACAACACTGACACAGCTGCCGCCATCAACCCCGAACACTGCACAGCCCCAGAGGATCCCACCACAGCCTACACCCACTCACCAAGTCCAAATTACCGCCAATGAGGGCAGCATTATAGTAGTGAGGTCTCCCTTTGTGACCCCCTCACAGTAGAAATGTCATCCCCTGTGGCCCCCACACAATATTAATTCTTGTGTCCCCTTTATTCCTCTTTCAGCCTCCGTACAGTAATAATGTCTGCTTTTGTGTTCAAATAAAACAGTTATGCCTCTTCCTCCCTAGTGGCAACAATACAGTAGTAACGTACATTATCTCTGCCCCTTGCAGTAATAGCATCCACCATTTAAGCCTCAAAATACTAGGAACATCCAATACTGGGACTTAATAAATGAATAATGTAGAAACCACGATGGGGAATATTATTAATTTCCCCCATTCTAGGTCCCATACAGTAATATTGTCCCCCAACTGGCCTTATACAGTAATATTGTCCCTTAATTGGCCTCATACTGTAATAATGTTCCCCTATTGGCTCATTAAAGAATTATGACAACCACTTGCCCCATAAACTAATAATATATGTTCCCCATTTTCCCCCCAAAACAGTAATTATTTCCCCCATCCTGTAATTACGTCCCCCATCCTGTAATAATGTCCTCTGTCCCGACTCTCACCCTGTAACAATGTCCCCCATCGAGATGCTCTTCACATACACATTAAAAAAAAGAAAGAAGTAGGGATCATCTCACCTGTCCCCACACCCTTTTCCTGCCCCATAACTAGCACGGGAAAGGGGAGGAGCTGAGCATTGCAGTGACATCATACACCGTCAGCTTCCGGACTCTGAATGGCCATTGCTTGTATTGTTAGTGCACATTTCAACTGGAAGGACATCCCAGCACACACCCAGGGGGAAAACCACTGGCATTGGTGAACCCCTTTTCTTCCCAGGGTTGGTCACAGTCGTTATGTCGCGGGCGGGGAGGAGGGTGTCAGCACACTACGCTCACCCCTTCTGCTCGGATCCGGCAGCTGCTGCTCAGTGGTGGCTCGAGTGGTGGGCCGGATCCCGGGGGTTTCTCGAGCGGCACTCCTCACCCGTGAGTGAAAGGGTTTTGTTGGGTGTGGGAAGTATTTATTGTCCGTGACGCCACCCACGGTTGTGGTTATTTCACCACCGCTGCTCTATAGGCCCGGGGACGATGGTGTGTAGCAGCGAGATGTTGCGTTGCCCCTCCGTGGGTAGGGGTTGGTGATCCCGGGGCCCGGTGATGGTGAGGGAGGTGCAGGGCCTGGTGGGCGCAGGGACGCGGGGGCAGCGCTGTGCCTTGCGGCACTGTGGTACTCACTCAGCCTGAGACGTTGACACAGTTTTTACGGTAAACCAAACGGCTGGATAAACGGTCCCACGGACGGCTGCACTTGCTCTCCCAGTAGGTGACGGTGATGTCCCTCTTCCTTGCACCTTGGTGTACTTGTTGGTTGCGATGGGTCCCCACCGGTAACCCGCTCCCCGGCTTCAAGCTGGACCGGAGGAGCTCTACTCTTTTCCCGCAGGCGCTGGCCCTAAGAAACTGGTGCCTTGGCGGTGGCGGTGTCTCTTCTACTCTGGTTGGGCTGTTGCCTTCAATCGGGACTTGGTTGTTGGGGGTTCTACGTCCCCGTCACTGACGGATTCGGCAAATTATGGCGACTCCTAGCCTTGCCGGGGTCCGAGAGGCCCCTGCCCTGGTGCTGACTGTCCTTCGGAACACTGCTACAGACCGCCGGGCACACAGCCTACGGGGTCCTTCCAGGAACGTCCAAACGGTCCCCCTCCAGACAGTCACCGCCGTTGCTGACCTTGCTGACCTGTCCTGCACACAGCTGGACGACTTCAGGCTTTTCTCTCTGTCACCTCACTTGGAAAGGACCTGCGGACGCCTTCTGATTGAACCGGTGCTCTTGCTGTTCTCGACTTCGACCGAGGTTTTTCTCCACATACTCCTGGATTTGCCGGTATTGTGCTCTCCTCCGACTTTCCCACTCCGCCGTCGAAGGGAGTGCTTCTGGGGCCTCCAACCCCATCTCCAGATCCACCGGCAGGCGGCCAGGCCGAGCCCTCATCAGATACGCTGGGGTGCACTTCGTCGAGCTAGACGGGATATTATTGTACATGTCGACCAAGTCGGGTAACTTTTCCGGCCACATGTTCCGTTCTTCCAGCGGTAGCGTCTTGAGGAGCCCCAGGACCAAGTGGTTCATTTTCTCGCACATGCCGTTGGTTTGGGTGTGGTACGGAGTGGTCCGGATCTTCTTGCAGCCATACAACTGGCAGAATTCGTGGAACACCTCTGCTTCAAAAGCCGGGCCTTGGTCAGTCAGCACCTTTTCGGGGTACCCATGGGGTCGGCAAAAATAAGCCTGGAACGCTCGAGCAGCAGTTCGACCAGTCAGGTCCTTAACGGGGACTACCACCATAAATCTTGAGTAGTGGTCTACCATGGTCAATGCGTAGGTGTACCCACTTCGGCTAGGGGTGAGCTTGACATGGTCTAGGGCGACCAGCTCCAGCGGCTGATGAGTGACTATTGGATGTAACGGTGCCTTCTGGCTAGTCTCGTCCTTTCTCCTCAGCGTACAAGGACCGCACTCTCGGCACCAGGCTTCCACCGATTCACGCATCCCACTCCAATAGAACCGCTCCCTCAACAGCATCTCCAGCTTCTTCCACCCGAAGTGGCCAGCACCATCATGGTATGCCCGCAGGACAGTAGCAACGTCAGCTTGAGGAACGACCAACTGGCATATTTTCTCATGGGTCTTCGGGTTGATCAGCTCACGGTACAGCCTCCCTTGGTGTAGGTAAAGCCGTTTCCGTTCTTTCCACAAGCGTTGGGCTTCGGCTGGAGCGGCAGGGTCTATTCCCATAGCACCTTGTTCGTCCAGAGTCTTGACAAGGCGAACAGCCGGCGCTTGGTCCTGGGCGTCCTGCCACTCTTGACTGGGCCGTGGGTGCAGATCCACCCTTTGCTGATATACTTGTACCCTCTCAGTAGGCGGTTGGTGAAACGCAGGCAACTCGATCTCCTCGAGGTCGTCATCCTCGCACCCCTCTTCTGACAAATGGGGCATCCGGGAGAGTGCATCAGCATTTATGTTGACACGACCGGCTCGGTACTTTATGGTGAAATCATAGTTGGCTAGCCGGGCTACCCACCGCTGCTCCAGCGCGCCCAACTTGGCCGTGTTTAGGTGAGTCAGCGGATTGTTGTCCGTAAACGCGGTGAATGTTGCTGCCGCCAAATAGTGGCGGAACCGCTCCGTGATAGCCCATACCAACGCCAATAGCTCGAGTTTGAAGGAGCTGTAGTTCTCAGGGTTCCTTTCGGTCGGCCTGAGTTTTCGGCTAGCATAGGCAATCACCTTTTCCTTTCCATCCTGGACCTGGGATAGGACCGCTCCTAGCCCCACGTTACTGGCGTCCGTGTGGAGGATGAACGGGCGCCCATAATCAGGGTATGCCAGGACCTCTTCTCCGGTCAAGGCCGCCTTCAACTGGCAAAAGGACTCCTCATGCTTGTCCTCCCACGACAGTGGGGCTCCAATGGGTCTACCACCTTTGGTCTGTCCCACGAGGAGGTCCTGCATGGGGGCAGCCATCTTCGTGTACCCCTTTATGAAGCGCCGGTAGTACCCCACCAGACCCAGAAACTGCCTTACTTCCCTCACTGTAGTTGGTCTCGGCCAGCTCTGGATGGCAGTAATCTTCTCAGGGTCGGGGGCGACACCGTCCGCACTCACCACATGCCCTAGATACTGCACCCGGGGTTTCAGCAGGTGGCATTTAGAGGGCTTCAATTTCATCCCGTACTGGGCAAGGGACGCGAACACCTCGGCTAGGTGCTCCAGATGGGCCTCATATGTCTGGGAATAAACAATCACATCATCCAAGTACAACAGGACGGTCTCGAAGTTTAAATGTCCCAGACAGCACTCCATCAGCCGTTGGAAGGTTCCGGGGGCATTGCACAGCCCAAACGGCATGCTATTGAATTCGCAGAGCCCCATCGGGGTGGTGAAGGCGGTCTTCTCCCGGTCCTCTGGGGCCACGGCCACTTGCCAGTATCCGCTGGTGAGATCAAGGGTTGAGAAGTAGTTTGCAGTTCTCAGTGCAGCCAGAGACTCTTCAATACGAGGTAATGGATAGGCATCTTTATGGGTTATCTGGTTGATCGTCCGGTAGTCCACACACATCCGCATGGTACCATCCTTCTTCTTGACCAGCACCAACGGAGCGGCCCAGGGACTACAGCTGTCCCGAATAACCCCTGCCTCCTTCATATTCCTCAACATATCTTTGGCACACTGGTAATGTGCAGGGGGAATAGGTCTATACCTCTCTTTGATAGGGGGATGGTCACCAGTGGGGATGTGGTGTTGGACCCCCTTGATCTGCCAAAAGTCTAGGGGGTGCTTACTGAAAACCTGTTCGTACTCCTGCACCACCCTGTGTACCCCGGCCCTGTGATGTGTAGGGGTATCATCAGTGCCTACATGTAGCTGTTGGTGCCACTCCTTTGTCTCCCCCTGGGGTGGGGAAGTGTTGGTGGTAGGTGGGAGTGTGGATGGACTGGCTTCATGGATAGTGTGAGGGTCCAGGGTGAGCAGCTTGGCAATGGTGGCATACCGGGGGAGCCTGACTTCTTCCTCCCCACAGTTCAACACCCTCACAGGCACTCTCCCTTTCTTCACATCCACCACCCCTCGGGCGGCCATTACAGTGGGCCAGTGCTCGGAAGGCATGGCTCCATCATCGCAGGGTAGTCACGCCCCTGAGGCCCTACTGCTGCCTTACACCAGATCATCATCTCACTCCTAGGGGGCACAGTCAATGGAGCAACATCCATCACTCTCACTCCACCAATCTCCCCTCCTATTGAGCTTACATGCTGGCGGTACATCAGGGCTCGGATCTCACGCTGCACAGCCCTCTGCCGGCTCCCTGCCGCTGTGGCGGCTAGCTGTTGCAATAGGGTCAACACATCAGCCATGCAGTGCTCCATCACATTGGTTCCCAGCACTATTTTCGGGTTATGATCGCTGGGTTCATTCATGATCACAATCATGCCCTGGTGTTGCAGTTCAGCTTGCCCCACTGTCATAGCCACTTGTTTATACCCCACCTGGGTCAATGGGAGTCCATTAGCGGCAATCAACGTTATACTATTGTCTGGGGGCGCCAGCTCGTCTATGGCCCAATACCGCTGGTACAACGTGTACGGTATGGTAGTTACCTGTGATCCAGTGTCCAAGAGAGCCATCACTGGTATACCGTCCACAGCCACGGGGATGATGGGGCGGGCCCCGATATATCGGTCCCGCCAGTCCGGGGGGCCACGATGTTCTACTCCTGAGGACTGGCCCGGGGCCCCAGGGGTTGCTCGTTTAACGGGCACTGTCGGACGTAATGACCTGGCTTACGGCACTTGTAGCAGATTGGGGGTCTGCTCCGCGGGTTGTTAGTACTTTTCCGCTGCATCCAGGGAACATCCTCGGGACTGTCAGCAAGCTGTATCTGTGCTGGAGGTTGAGATCTGGTCAGAGGTTGTAGTGCCGCAAGGATTTTGGCAAGGTCTCCATCCATGCGACGGACCTGGGCTGCCAGTTCTTCCACTGTGCTGCTCGGGGCTGCAGGTATTGGAGAAGTTGGTTTGGCTGAGGCCGCCACAACGGGAGCCGTCTTGACGGGCCACGGGGCAGGTTCCAGAACCTCGGCAGCTGGGGGCTGTAGCGCTTTAATGGCCCGCTCCTTTAGCACAGCAAAGTCCACATCAGGGTGTTCCAGGGCCCACAGCCGGAGTTGTTTACGATCCTCAGGGGACCTCATCCCCTGCGCAAATTGCTCCACTAACATCTTGTTGCTATCCGCCTCATTAATAGGGTTCACCCGCTTCAGCGTGCGGAGGGCGGTCTGCAGACGTAGAGCATAGTCCCGAATACTATCTCCAGCTCGTTGCCGGCACTGGTAAAACTGCATCCTCAGCTCAGCTTCAGTCCGGGTCTCGAAGGCAGTCTGTAGCTTCTCAAAGATGGTGGCTACAGAGAGCCGGTCCCCCTCGGCCCAGGTCTCCGCTTCCTGCTCCGCTGCACCGGTTAACTGGCCTAGCACTATCGCTGCACGTTGCTTATCAGTCAGGGGGTACAGCTCTAGCAACGGGTTAAGCTTTTTCCGGAAGGCCTGTAGGGCATCCGGTTTCCCGTCATACTGCGGTAGCCAGGCAGCTCCGGGCGCATAGGGCAAGGAGAACGGCATGACCTGAGCGAGCGCGGGGGCCGCGGCACCTCCCGCCGGTACAGCCGGGACCTGGGCAGGCCCATTCCCATCCGCAGGTGCCGCTGCGGCTGCGACCACCGCTCCTCCAGCGGCTCCGTCGGGCGCAGACATCTTGTTTCCGTCCCCCTTAGCTCTTTCCGGCCCCTCCTCTCTCGGGGCGGGGTTTTGGCCTTCGCGCCTCTACTACTCGAGAAGACGCTCGAGCGGGAACTTTTCGCGCCAAAGATGGCGGCTTCTGAAATTTTTCTGCCGGATACCTCCGGCGGTAACAAGGCGCACCTCTACCAGACGGCAGAGCGGTAAGATCCTGTTCGTGACGCCAAGTTGTCGCGGGCGGGGAGGAGGGTGTCAGCACACTACGCTCACCCCTTCTGCTCGGGTCCGGCGGCTGCTGCTCAGTGGTGGCTCGAGCGGTGGGCCGGATCCCGGGGGTTTCTCGAGCGGCACTCCTCGCCCGTGAGTGAAAGGGTTTTGTTGGGTGTGGGAAGTATTTATTGTCCGTGACGCCACCCACGGTTGTGGTGATTTCACCACCGCTGCTCTATAGGCCCGGGAACGATGGTGTGTAGCAGCGAGATGTTGCTTTGCCCCTCCGTGGGTAGGGGTTGGTGATCCCGGGGCCCGGTGATGGTGAGGGAGGTGCAGGGCCTGGTGGGCGCAGGGACGCGGGGGCAGCGCTGTGCCTTGCGGCACTGTGGTACTCACTCAGCCTGAGACGTTGACACAGTTTTTACGGTAAACCAAACGGCTGGATAGACGGTCCCACGGACGGCTGCACTTGCTCTCCCAGTAGGTGACGGTGATGTCCCTCTTCCTTGCACCTTGGTGTACTTGTTGGTTGCGATGGGTCCCCACCGGTAACCCGCTCCCCGGCTTCAAGCTGGGAGGAGCTCTACTCTTTGCCCGCAGGCGCTGGCCCTAAGAAACTGGTGCCTTGGCGGTGGCGGTGTCTCTTCTACTCTGGTTGGGCTGTTGCCTTCAATCGGGACTTGGTTGTTGGGGGATCTACGTCCCCGTCACTGACGGATTCGGCAAATTATGGCGACTCCTAGCCTTGCCGGGGTCCGAGAGGCCCCTGCCCTGGTGCTGACTGTCCTTCGGAACACTGCTACAGACCGCCGGGCACACAGCCTACGGGGTCCTTCCAGGAACGTCCAAACGGTCCCCCTCCAGACAGTCACCGCCGTTGCTGACCTTGCTGACCTGTCCTGCACACAGCTGGACGACTTCAGGCTTTTCTCTCTGTCACCTCACTTGCTTTCCTCCTTTACCACTTTTCTACTTTCTTTTTACTTTCACTTGTTTCTCCTAAACTCCACTTAGCTCCTCACTCCAGCTCCTCCCTGAGCCTTCTCCTAAACTCTATCTGCCTGGTTTCTCCCGCCTCCAGAGCTGTGTCCTCCTCGGTGGGCGGAGCCAACCACCTGGCCCACCCCCTGGTGTGAATCATCAGCCTCTGGAGGAAGGCAACAAGGATTTTCGGTTAGCTGTGGTGTTCCTAGCTGGGATGTAGGGTGTGGTGGTGTGTGACCTGTGTACCCTGGCTTGCCCAGGGCGACACAGTTACACCTCTGAGTATTATAGTAGTTATATTCTTATAGTTATGAGGCAATATTATAGTAGTTATATTCTTGTAAATATGGGCAGTATTATAGTAATTATATTCTTGTACATAGGGGCAGTATTATAGTAGTTATATTCTTGTAAATATGGGCAGTATTATAGTAATTATATTCTTGTACATAGGAGGCAGTATTATAGTAGTTATATTCTTGTAAATAGGGGCAATATTATACAGTGCCTTGCGGAAGTATTTGTCCCCCTTGAATTTTTCAACCTTTTCCCACATTTCAGGCTTCTAACATAAACATACAAATTTTAATGTTATGGTGAAGAATCAACAAGTGGGACACAATTGTGAAGTTGTATAAAATTTATTGCTTATTTTAAACTTTTTAAAAAATAAATAACTTAAAAGTGGGGCGTACAATATTATTCATCCCCTTTAAGTTAATACTTTGCAGTGCCACCTTTTCCTGCAATTACAGCTGCAAGTCGCCAGGGGTATGTCTCTATCAGTTTTTCACATCGAGAGGCTGAAATTCTTGCACTTTCTTCCTTTGCAAACAGCTAGAGCTGAGTGAGGTTGGATGGAGAGCGTTTGTGAACAGCAGTGTTCACCTCTTTCCACAGATTCTCGATTGTGTTCAGGTCTGGACTGTGACTTGGCCATTCTAACACTTGGTTACGTTTATTTGTGAACCATTCCATTGTAGATTTTGCTTTATGTTTTGGATCATTGTCTTGTTGAAAAACAAATCTCCGTCCCTGTCTCAGGTATTTTGCAGACTCCAAAAGGTTTTCTTCAAGAATGGTCCTGTATTTGGCTCCATCCATCTTCCCATCAATTTTTACCATCTTCCCTGACCTTGTTGAAGAAAAGCAGGCCCAAACCATGATGCTACCACCACCATGTTTGACAGTGGGGAGGGTGTGTTCAGGACGATGAGTAGAGATGAGCCACTCCCCTGGCGTTCAAGTTCAGTTCGGTTCGTCGAACGGAGGCCCCGTTCGACAAACGTTCGACGAACCATTCGACGAACCGTTCGACGAACCACTCGAACCCCATTGAAAACAATGGGAGGCAAACACAAACACATAAAAACACATAGAAAACACCTTCAAAGGTGTCCAAAAAGTGACAAACAACTCCCAAGACACCACAAACACATGGGAAAGTGACAAGGACATATACTCATGCGAAAACAAAAGAGCTGGACGAGTAAAAAGAGGAGGAGACACAGATATAGGCATGGCATGCCCTTCTAAAATCATGTAAAACACCGCAAGGGACTCCAAGCAGAGTCTCCCTTTTTTCCAAAAATTGGGCTACACACACCACTTCAGTGGCATCACTTGTGCCCCAGTTGCAAACTGGATGCGTTGATTAGCATCAAGCACATTCAAAAATACGCCAGCCTTAACTGTCCCCAGGATGACACCGGGGTAGGTAGCAAAGTCTTTGCTGAACCATACCATGACTTTTTCATCTTGGCTCATTTTTAAAAACACCGCAAGGGGACTCCAAGCAGAGTCTCCCTTTTTTCCAAAAATTGGGCCACACACACCACTTCAGTGGCATCAGTTGTCCCCCAGTTGCAAACTTGACAGGTTGATTTGCATGAAGCACATTCCAAAATACTCCAGCCTTTACTCTCCCCAGGATGACCCAGGGGTAGTAAAATCCTTGCGGATCCATGACTTGTTCATCTTGATGAACGTTAGTCTGTCCACATTGTCACTGGACAGACGCGTGCGCTTATCTGTCAGCACACACCCAGCAGCACTGAAGACACGCTCAGAGACAACGCTGGATGTGGGACACGACAAGATCTCCAAGGCGTAAGTGGCGAGCTCAGGCCATTTTTCAAGATTTGAAGCCCAAAATGAGCAAGGCTCCAGTTGCAAAGTCATAGCATCGATGTTCATTTGGAGATACTCCTGTATCATCCTCTCCAGCCGATGACTATGTGTCAGACTTTTTGTCTCTTGTGGCCTTGCATTGGATGGTCTAAAGAATTATGAAATGATTCCATAAAATTGCTGTTACCAGCACCAGATACGGTGTTGCTGGTACAGTTTGACTGATAATGACGAGACAATCCCATGCTTGGCAAGTTACAACTGGGAGATTCACTCCCTGCACCACTGGTGTTTGGTGGAAAAGCCAAGCTAAGATTGAGTAACAGCTTCTGCTGATACTCCTGCATACGTGCATCCCTTTCTATGGCAGGAATTATTTCGCCAAATTTGAACTTGTACCGGGGATCTAATAGTGTGGCAACCCAGTAGTCATCATTACTTCTAATTCGGACAATCTGAGGGTCATGTTGTAGGTAGTCCAGCAAGAAGGCGCTCATATGTCTTGCGCATCCATGCGGACCAAGTCCTTGCTGTGTTTGTGGCATAGAGGTGATAACCGTGCTTCCTTTCTCTGACATCTCCCCCCAACCTCGTTCAACTGAAATTTGACCAAGTTCTCCCTCATCTGCTGAGTCTTCCATGCCCATCGACAGTTCGTCCTCCATTTCTTCCTGGTCTCCTGCACCTTCCTCAACATTTTGGCTGCTACCATGCACCCTTGTTAATCCCTCTCCCCCACCGTCCCATGCCTGCTGCTTTGGTGATGCTGAATGTCTGGACCTTGTAGATGTTGGTATCCCATGCGCATATGAATCCTCCTGTACTTCCTCCCCTTCCTCTTGTCCCACCCCCTGATTCCGAATAGTGTTTAGCGTGTTCTCCAGCATCTCAATAAACAAGAGAACATATTAATTGTTCCAGTGTACATAAACATGAAAACCTACAGAGAAAACACTGAAACACATGTTGTATAAACAATAATGTTTATTATTGAATCAATTTAATAGAAAAAGGTTAAAAATTACAGAAGAAAAATTAAGAAGAAAGAGAGGGGGGATACAAAACAGTGATGATACAAAATGACCCCCAGTGGTCACCCAAGGCTTGTAATAAGGATGTAGGTACAATATAGGTACAATCAATGCAAATAATGTTAGGTATACCTATGGAATAATGAAAACCGAATTAGTCCATATAGTCAAAAGATCATATAGAGCCGTGAATGTATGGAAAGTAAGGAGCATGAATAGTTAGTCCTAAAAGGTCATAATTACCATTAATGGATATCTAGAAAGTCTAGTAGATACTCCTGACTGTGACAAAGGGGCTTTTTTAAGAGGACAAATTCAGTTTGCATGAGACCATATGTATACAAATGACAGAATTTATACAAAAGATGCTCAAAAACCTAGGAATGTAGGAAGAATTCTTTATACTCCTATGTGCAGGCTGGGCTAGTAGGTAAGGTCATGTAAAAAAAAATTCGTTTTAATGATGTATAAAACACAGTGTGCACCCCCTGTCAGATGGAGCAGAGATGGAGCGTATCACACATAGATAGGCTAGTGCCTAGAAAGATGGTACTTAAATATATGAGTACTGAATCATGCCAACATATATATGAGCAATATAGAGAAATACATGTGTTCATAAACACCTCATATGTGCTCCATCAGACTGGAGGACCCACATCAACCAGCAGAGGTATAATCATTTAACATAGTTGCTGACCTGTTAATAAGTATATATATATATATATATATATATATATATATATATATATATATATATAAGGATTCTATTTATAATCCATCAGTCCATTGAATACAGAATCATTCAGTAGTAACAGGAAAAAAGTATGCTCAGCATGTCTATTTATCCAAGAAAGAGATGTATATCATACAGGAATAGAAGTATATATTACCAAGTTGGTATACATGGAGATGGAAATAGAATACCCAGTGCACTGGATGCTGCAATATGGGGAGCTATAACTCCAGTTTATAGGTATGTCCCTGAAGCCACAAAAAGGCAGTTGAACTGCTGGAAATATCAAGCCTGGAGCATACCGAGGCACACATATAAATGCATAGAATGATAATCAATGATTTACTTACAAGCAGGAGACCACTGGGAGGCTTCCCAACGCGCGTTTCGCCGTCTTTATCAAGGGAAACGTAGATATGTGTAGTGTAGGGTGCCTTTTAAGGAATATGTGGCGTCCGGAGACACCACATGCACGGCCGTGCGGCGTCTGTCGTCACTTCCGGTCTCGGGACCGCGGCAGAGTAGAGTGCCAAAGTAGAGTAGAACAACTGATGATGACCTGCCAAGCAAACCGCCTATTGCGGTTAAAGAGGTGGAAGGTCTGCGTAGAAAAACATGTGTGACAGCTGTCCCCACAGTCATAGAAGATGAAGAGCGCGTGGATGCAGTTGAAGGGGCAGATGGTGGTTGGTCTGCTCCGCTAGGCCGCATTGTAGCACAGTGAGCTTCCCACTGGGACTTATGCTTGTCATTTATGTGATGGTTCATGGACGAAGTGGACAAACTAGTGAGTTTTTGGCCTCTACTTACAGATTGCCGAAAAAGCCTACAGATCACATGAGTTGGGTGAACCTTTGCAATGTCAAAAAAGGACCAGGCAATGCAACTATTAGAGCCCATGTGACCTGCAGAGCCACCCCGACTTGTGCTCAGAGGCAGAGTTGGGGTTGAGGATGCAGTTGTTGATGTACTGCCAGTACTCCGTCTTTGTCCAGGAAGGCGCAAGCTAACCTCGTCAGTCTCATCCTCCTCCACCGCCTCTGTTGACCTCCTCGAGTGCCTGACTGTGGGTTGACAGTAAGTGGGATCTAGAACAACCGTTGTGTTTGCACTCCCCTCGCCCTCAGACCTAACCTCTTCCTGCCCTGACTGAATAGTTAAGTTGTCATTCCAATCAGGTATCTGAGTCTCATCGTCATCAATATGTTCCTCATTGTCTCCACCAAGAGGTGTTACAGTTTCTGAATGAGGGTCTACATTATGCTCAGAAACTTGGTCATCAGGGTCTGAATCAGACTCACAAAGCTTCTGGGCATCACTGCAGACCATTTCCTGGTCTGTACTCACTGTAGCTTGGGAGCAGACCTCTGATTCCCAGCCTATAGTGTGACTGAACAGCTCTGAAGACTCAGCCATCTCTATTACACCATACTGTGCAGGGCGGATTGATACTTGAGAGCTGGGAGAAAGCAAGTGCGATTGGGGTGACAACTCAGAGGACTGTTGTTTTTTGGATGTTGAAGTTGAGGTGGAGAGGACACTTGTTGGAGCACTTGCGATCCATTCAAGCATGTTCTTTTTTTGTGCATCATCTACCTTTGTTACAGTAGTTCTGTTCCGTATAAAAGGGAGCACATCTGATTGTCCACAGAAAGTAGTAGACATCTTACTTTTGCTTGAAGATGGCCTTTCTTCAGCAGATGTTACTGTAGCTTTACCACCTCCCCCACAGACACAAACTTTTTTTCCCTTTCCAACATGCCTGTTCCCCTTTCCACCAGCATCTGTCCTTTTGCCACTCATTTTGTTTGTGACCAGATTGGACAATTAAAAGGTAGCAAAAATGGAGAGGTGGTGTACAATGCAGAGGTGGTCTAGCTTTATTGACAGCTGAAGAACCAACACTGACTATCCCTGACAATGCAACTATGGCCCTAAAACTGGCAGCACTGTTTGCTATAAAAATAGCGTAGCAAAAATGGGCAGGGGGGTGGAATGCAGAGGTGGTGGACCTTGCTTGGCACCAGTGGGACACTAAAGGCCCTGTCACACACAGAGATAAATCTGCGGCAGATCTGTGGTTGCAGTGAAATTGTGGACACTCAGTGCCAGGTTTGTGGCTGTGTACATATGGAACAATATGTCCATGATTTCACTGCAACCACAGATCTGCCAAAGATTTATCTCTGTGTGTGACGGGGCCTTAAGTTAGTATAGCAGACACTTTTTGGATGCCACTAAGTGTCAGCACTGTTGGCTATAAAAATAACGTAGCAAAAATGGGCAGGAGGGTAGAATGCAGAGGTGGTGTAACTTGCTTGGCACCAGTGGGACACTAAGTTAGTATAGCAGACACTTTTTGGATGCCACTAAGTGTCAGCACTGTTTGCTATAAAAATAGCGTAGAAAAAATAAATGGGCAGGAGGGTAGAATACAGAGGTGGTGTAACTTGCTTGGCACCAGTGGGACACTAAGTTAGTATAACAGACACTTTTTGGATGCCACTAAGTGTCAGCACTGTTTGCTATAAAAATAGCATAGCAAAAATGGGCAGGAGGGTAGAATGCAGAGGTGGTGTACCTTTCTTGGCATCAGTGGAACACTAAGTTGGTAGAGCAGACACTTTGTGGATGCCACTAAGTGTCAGCACTGTTTGCTATAAAAATAGCGTAGCAAAAATGGGCAGCAGGGTAGAATGCACAGGTGCTGTAGGGAGCAGGACAGCTAAGGAAGCCTCAGTTTCTATCCCTGCCAATAAAAAAATGCAGCAAGGACTTGCCAGAGCTGATGTAGCCACACACTGTTATCTAAAGCCCTGCACTGCGTTTGCACAGACCTGCCTAGCAACAATGCCTATGAACGGCTGTAATGCAGCCCTGAAAAGGGCTGAAATTATAAGTAGTCCCTAATCCCTATAGCACTGTGTAGATTGCACTGTATGGCTATAGCGCACATAGCAGCAGCAGCAGGAGCGGGAGCAGTGACTGTCACCCACCCGCAGCAGAGAGTTAATGGCAGTGACGGGGAAAATGGCCGGACATGTGACATGCACAGCCTATGACACATGCCCTTGCTTATCTGGCAAAAATCCTCTTTGCAGTGTGTGTCTCTGTGATTTGCTGACAGCCTGGCCCGCCCCACTGTACACGCGGTTAGGGAAAAAATTGGCGAACGGCATTATCTCAGCACTCAGCAGCAGCACTGATCTAAACCCCGTCCCCCCCGCACACTATATGCTGAATTTTGCTAATAGCGTGATTGACAGTGCCTTACACTATTACAGTGAAAAGCCAACTAGTAACTAGCTAGGCTTTTTGTTGATCGAACTGTTCTCGAACGTAACTCGAACTACCGAACTTTTACCAAATCGTTCCAGTTCGTCGAACGACTCGAACACCCCCCAAAATCACTCGAACATGAAATTGTCGAACCTCGAACATCGCTCATCTCTAGTGATGAGCTGTGTTGCTTTTCACATATCGTTTGGCATTGTGCCTAAATAAATCGATTTTGGTTTCATCTGACCAGAGCACCTTCTTCCACATGTTTGGTGTGTCTCCTAGGTGGCTTGTGGCAGACTTTAAACAACCCTTTTTATGGATATCTTTGACAAATGGCTTTCTTCTTGCCACTCTTCCATAAAGGCCAGATTTGTGCAGTGTACGACTGATTGTTGTCCTATGGACAGACTCTCCCACCTCAGCTGTAGATCTCTGCAGTTCATCCAGAGTGATTATGGGCCTCTTGGCTGCATCTCTGATCAGTTTTCTCCTTGTTTGAGATGAAAGTTTGGATGGATGACCGGGTCTTGGTAGATTTGCAGTGGTATGATACTCCTTCCATTTCAATATGATAGCTTACACAGTCCTCCTAGGGATGTTTAAAGTTTTGGAAATCTTTTTGTAACCAAATCCAGCTTTAAATTTCTCCACAACAGTATCACGGACCTGTCTGTTGTGTTCCTTGGTCTTCATGATGCTCTCTGTGCTTTAAACAGAACACTGAGACTAGCACAGAGCAGGTGCATTTATACGGAGACTTTATTACACACAGGTGGATTATATTTATCATCATCAGTTATTTAGGACAACATTGGATCCTTCAGGGATCCTCAATGAACTTTTGGAGTGAGTTACCTGCTCTGAAAGTAAAGGGGATGAATAATAATGCACGCCCCAATTTTCAGTTATTTTTTTTTTACAAAAGCTTAAAATAAGCAATAAATTTCGTTCAACTTCACAATTGTGTCCCACTTGTTGTTGATTCTTCACCATAACATTCAAATTTTTATCTTTAGGCTATGTGCACACAGTGCGTTTTTCTCGGCGTTTTTGCGCGTTTTTCGGGTGCGTTTTTGGCCTCAAAACTGCATGACTTTGCTTCCCCAGCAAAGTCTATGAGTTTTCATTTTTGCTGTCCCCACACAGCGTTTTTTTTCAGCTGCGTTTTTGTGGTGACCACAAAAGCGCAGCATGTCAATTATTCCAGCGTTTTTCACCGCGTTTTTCATCCATTGAGTGCAATGGGATGTTGAAAGACGCAATGAGAAGCGCAAATAGCTGCGTTTTGGTGCGTTTTGGTGCGTTTCTAAGACCAAAAACGCAGCTATAAACGCAGGAGGTGGGTAGTAAAGTGACGTGTACAGGAAGAGGATTCCTTCTGTCAGTATATACAGAAGCGTGAATCCTCCCGGTACCGTCACCGCTGCGTCCACCTCCCGTCCTGTGCATGTATGCTGCCGTGCGGTGCCATGTACAGGCAGGAGGTGGAAGCGGCTGCGAAAACAAAAGTTAACAGTAGAAAAAAAAAAGTTATACTCACCTGTCTGCAGACTCCCGGTGCCATGCCCGCTCCCATCTCCACTCACGGTATCGCCACCCCCGCTCCGGCTGTGTGCAGACGGCCGGGAAACCTCCGATGGATGCAGGACCTGGCGATGGATCACCTGATGCAGTCACCTGACGCATCAGGTGATCGTAAGTATCGCGGTGACGCCAGCGGCCGGCCGGCTTCACCTATCAGCGGATGCGTCAGGAGACTTCATCCCTGATTACCGGCAGCTGCTGCAGCGATCGGACAGGATCAGACTTCCGCCCCATCGCTATACAGCTAGCCCTAACCCCATTATTACCCGGCGAGCCACCCGGCATCAGGGCAGCTGGAAGAGCTGGATACAGCGCCAGAAGATGGCGCTTCTATGAAAGCGCCATTTTCTGGGGTGGCTGCGGGACTGCAATTCACAGCGGGGGTGCCCAGAAAGCATGGGCACCCTGCACTGTGGATTCCAATCCCCAGCTGCCTAGTTGTACCCGGCTGGACTCAAAAATTGGGCGAAGCTCACGTCATTTTTTTTTTTTAAATTATTTCATGAAATTCATGAAATAATTTAAAAAAAAAGGGCTTCTCTATATTTTTGGTTCCCAGCCGGGTACAAATAGGCAGCTGGGGGTTGGGGGCAGCCCGTACCTGCCTGCTGTACCCGGCTAGCATACAAAAATATGGCGAAGCCCACGTCATTTTTTTTTGTTTGGGGGGCAAAGAAATCCTGCATGCAGTCCTGGAAGGAGGATGCTGAGCCTTGTAGTTCGACAGCTGCTGTCTGCTCTCCTGCATACACTATTGGATGGACGATGCTGAGCCTTGTAGGTCTGCTCCCCCTGACTCTCCCTCAAGCATACAGTCCTGGATGGAGCATGCTGATCCTTGTAGTTCTGCAGCTGCTGTCTGCTCTCCTGCATACACTATTGGATGGAGTATGCTGAGCCTTGTAGTTCTGCAGCTGTCTGCTCTTCTGCATACACTAGTGGAGAATGAAGAACACATTGAAGAAGGAAATGACATCAGACCTTTTTTTTTTGTTCACTGATAAAAAACGCATAAGGACGCAGTGAGCAAAAACGCAGCAAAAAAACGCACCAAATCGCGGCAAAACGCGTGCGTTTTTGCCGTGTTTTTTCAACGCAGGTGCGTTTTTGTGCGTTTTTAGCGGCCAAAAACGCACAAAAACGCAGCGTCAAAAAAACGCAGTGTGTGCACATAGCCTTATGTTTGAAGCCTGAAATGTGGGAAAAGGTTGAAAAATTCAAGGGAGCCGAATACTTTCCAAAGGCACTGTAGTAGTTATATTCTTGTACATAGAGGGCAGTATTATAGTAGTTAAACTCTTGTATGTAGAGAACTGTATTATAGTAGTTATATTCTTGTTTATAGGGGCAGTATTATAGTAGTTATATTCATGTACATGGGGGCAGTATTATAGTAGTTATATATTTGTTTATAGGGGTAGTATTATAGTAGTTATATTCTTGTACATAGCGAGCAGTATTATAGTAGTTATATTCTTACACATAGGGGCAGTATTATAGTAGTTATATTCTTGTTTATAGGGGCAGTATTATAGTAGTTATATTCTTACACATAGGGGCAGTATTATAGTAGTTATATTCTTGTTTATAGGGGCAGTATTATAGTAGTTATATTCTTACACATAGCGGCAGTATTATAGCAGTTATATTCTTGTTTATAGGGGCAATATAATAGTAGTTATATTCATGTACATAGGGGGCAGTATTATAGTAGTTATATTCTTGTACATAGGGGTAGTATTATAGTAGTTATATTCTTGTTTATAGGGGCAGTATTATAGTAGTTATATTTTTGTACATAGGGGCAGTATTATAATAGTAATATTCTTGTCTATAGGGCAGTAATATAGTAGTTATTTTTTTGTACATAGGGGACAGTATTATAGTAGTTCTATTCTTGTGCATGGGGCAATATAATAGTAGTTATATTCATGTACATAGGGGGCTGTATTATAGTAGTTATATTCTTGTACATAGGGGTAGTATTATAGTAGTTATATTCTTGTTTATAGGGGCAGTATTATAGTAGTTATATTTTTGTACATAGGGGCAGTATTATAATAGTTATATTCTTGTCTATAGGGCAGTAATATAGTAGTTATTTTTTTGTACATAGTACCGTAGTTATAATAATAATTTGATTCATCTAGCTCCAACTTATTTTGCAGCACTTTACAATTAAGCAGAGATGTGTAAGGACAATAAAGACACTACAGAGTAGCACACAATTCAACAGTTACAGGAGATAGGAGTAGCTTGCAAGTGTACAAACTAAAAGTAGATAGAGGTGGGGGAGTATAATAGGGAAAACGTGCTTGTCATGTAAGAACCAGCCATTATTATAATAAATAGCGGTTTTCAACTAAATCTGCCAGTATCAAGTATAGTTACAAAGCGCTATTGGGTGCACAGAGGATGTGAGGACATTTGAGTAGGAGAGACCAGATTCTGGGGAGAATTGAGAAATGGGGAACGAGGCAGAGTTAGATTAATGAAGTGATGTAATATGCCTGTCTAAAATCATGTGTTTTTAGAGTACGCTTAAAAATGTAGGGGCTAAGTATTACTTGGATTGCGTGGGGTAGTGCATTCCAGAAAACTGACGCAGCACAAGAGGATTCTTGGAGATGGATGAAAGAGGTTTGGAGTATGACGGATATTCATATTAGATCAGTTGCGGAATGAAAAGCACGGGTAGATTTTTTTGACATAGAGAGCTAGGTTTTAGCAATCTTTGATTTTGCAGGTAATATATGCGTCCAGTGTATTTAGGTTTCTACATTTTTTAAGGATTAAGCCTGAGCTGATATATACACATGTCGATCTCTCTCCAGTGTAATCCTCAATCCCTGTCATTATCTTGCATCTTTTTTCTTCTTAGTTATCCGAGCGCTCGTAGACTCAAGAGATCCGGAACTTCAATTAATTGTTCAAAAGTCTTTAGAACAATTAACTCCTGCGCAACAAAAAATGTTGGCGAAAAAATGATTATTTTTTACATATATTAAAGCATGGTAATTACTAGGGATGATCGAATACCTCAAATACTCGGCTACGCCCATATTCGACTATTTGCGAATATTCGATGCGCAATGTAAGTCTATGGGAAACCCGAATAGTTGCCGAATAGCAGCTATTCGGGTTCCCATAGATTTACATTGCACATTGAATATTTACATAGTGACGACCTATTCGTCAAATATTCGCGAAGCCGAATATTTGTGATATTCGATCATCCCTAGTAATTACCAATATGGCTGTTATTACGGTCCAACTGTCAATGGTTCTATTTTTCATGGGACTATTTCATGAACAAGATGCTAAATCTTTGGAAATAATGCAACAATAAGGATATTTTTTGGACATGGCTTTGTTGGATGGGAAAGCTGGACGAGAACTGTAATCACATAGTTGATAATCAATAACACTGCTGAGTAACGAGACAGATTTTTCTGTTTAGGAATCTGGGAAAGTTAGAGGAACAGATGAAGAGCATCTTTTAAACAAATTGACAGAAGAGGACAACTAAAGGACTCGGAGCCTGGAGTGCCATTGGGAGAAATGTCAAAAATGGATGGAATGGCCCTTTAAATTGCTGGCTGCGCGGCAGCTTGTGATCTGTCCCTTTCTTCACCCTGTATCTGGGAGAATCCCCCCTCCTGCTTCCTCGCCAAATAGACATTATGTATGAGCCAGGCACATTCGCCCGGGGATCCAATACTTTTGCTAGAATCCTAATGCTGCTCAAAAATCCGCAGACTGGAAAAATGAGACAGACGCATCGTGCGGACCCCCACGTGTCGCATCCATCTGTTAAATCATTAAAGAGCCGACAAGGCAGACACAAGGGGGGCGCAGATCCATCTCCACCAGGAAACATCAGTGCGGACTTCTAAGCGTCTAGACTTTCCCCGTGAAATAATTGTTCCTCTCCTGAAGATTATAGATCTGCGCACTCACTGCTGGAAATTGACTCATTTATGGAGAGACCATTGTGCTGCCGGCCGTGGATTCAATACACGAGAAGAAAGTAGCGCTCGTCTGGAGATTTCTATTATACGCTCAATGCAGAGAAGTTATGGGAGGATAATAGGATCGCAATAAGATGGACCCTCCAAATCTAATGTGGGTACACTAACACGGCTTATCTGACACAGCAGACCCCCATAACTGCTGCTAGATATATCTGGTACCCCCCCCCCCAACAGTATCAGACATCAATAGTGCTCCAAACATCTCCAGAGGTAGACAGTATCTTCATACCATTACCATAGATAGCAAGTGCACTTACAACATTGCTAGACATAGTCAGTGACCCCATAACATTGCCAGATATAGCCAGGGTGCCTATAACGTTGTCAGACATTGCCAGTGCCCCCATAACACTGCCAGATATAGCCAGGGTGCCTATAACGTAGTCAGATATTGCCAGTGCCCCATAACATTGTCAGATATAGTCAGGGTCCCTATAACATTGCCAGATATAGCCAGGGTCCCTATAACATTGCCAGATATAGCCAGGGTCCCTATAACATTGTCAGATATAGCCAGGGTGTCTATAATGTTGTCAGATATTGCCAGTGCCCCTATAACATTGTCAGATATAGCCAGGGTGCCTATAACGTTGTCAGATATTGCCAGGGCCCCCATAACATTGACAGATATAGCCAGGGTGCCTATAACGTTGACAGATATAGCCAGTGCCCCCATAACTTTGCCAGATATAGCCAGGGTCCCTATAACATTGACAGATATAGCAAGTGCCCCCATAACATTGCCAGATATAGCCAGGGCCCCTATAACATTGCCAGATATAGCGAGGGTCCCTATAACATTGCCAGATATTGCGAGGGTCCCTATAACATTGCCAGATATAGCCAGGGTCCCTATAACATTGTCAGATATAGCCAGGGTCCCTATAACATTGACAGATATAGCAAGTGCCCCCATAACATTGCCAGATATAGCCAGGGCCCCTATAACATTGCCAGATATAGCCAGTGCCCCATAACATTGTCAGATATTGCGAGGGTCCCTATAACATTGCCAGATATAGCCAGGGTCCCTATAACATTGTCAGATATAGCCAGGGTCCCTATAACATTGTCAGATATAGCCAGGGTCCCTATAACATTGCCAGATATAGCCATTGCGGTTATAATAACATTGCCAGGTATAGCCAGTGCACCCATAACATTTCCAGATATAGCCAGCATCCCCATAACATTGCCAGATATAGCTAGTGCCCCTATAACACTGCTCCAGGGCCGTATTTGCCACTAGGCACCCGTGGTCCCGTGCCTAGGGCGGCACGTTGCGGGGGGCGGCACTTTCTGGCAGCAAAAAAAAAAAAAAAAAAATTTTATAATTTTTTTTTTTTTTACATCCCCGCCCCCCGTCCCTCCCTCCGTTACACTCGGCTGTGTTCCGGGGGGGGGGGGGCGCACTTCTGCTGTCTATTTCAATACATTGCGGGCGCCAGGCATAGTGAGCTGACTAACCCCGGAAGTTCCATGGCCTGCACTTCCGGGGTCAGAGGCGCGCGGGCGCGACATTCAGCTGACTGCCCCGTGCTGCAGCGTCCAATGCTGCAGATGACACACGCCGTGGAGGAGGACACGTCTGAAGCTGGAGCCAGCCAGAAGAGGAGCCAGCCAGAGCAGGGCAGCGGGCACCGGAGCAGGTAAGGCAGAGGCAGAGCCTAGAATGTATGGGCTCCTTACAGGTTAGTTGATGATCGTTGCAAATTGCGATGCCTCTTTTTGTCCACTGTAATCATGCAAGGGGAGGCTGGGGGGAGAGAGGCTGGGAAGAGAGGGAGGCTGGGAAGAGAGAGAGGCTGGGGGGAGGCTGGGAAGAGAGAGAGGCTGGGGGGAGGCTGGGAAGAGAGAGAGAGAGGCTGAGGCTGGGAAGAGAGAGAGGCTGGGAAGAGAGAGGCTGAGGGGAGGCTGGGAAGAGAGAGAGAGGCTGAGGCTGGGAAGAGAGAGAGACTGAGACTGGGGGGAGGCTGGGAAGAGAGAGGGGCTGAGGCTGGGGGAGGCTGGGAAGAGAGAGGCTGGGAAGAGAAAGAGGCTGAGGCTGGGGGGAGTCTGGGAAGAGAGAGAGAGGCTGAGGCTGGGAAGACAGAGAGGCTTAGGCTGGGGGGAGGCTGGGAAGAGAGGCTGAGGCTGGGGGGAGAGAGGCTGAGGCTGGGGGGAGGCTGGGGGGAGAGAGAGGCTAAGGCTGGGGGGAGAGAGGCTGGGGGGAGAGAGAGGCTGAGGCTGGGGGGAGAGAGAGGCTGAAGCTGGGGGGGAGGCTGGGAGAAGAGAGGCTGATGCTGAGGGAGTCTGGGAGGGGAGGCTGATGCTGAGGGAGGCTGATGCTGAGGGAGGCTGGGAGGGGGAGGGTGAGGCTTGGAGGAGGGAAGCTGATGCTGAGGGAGACTTGGAGGAGGGAGGCTGAGGCTGGGGGAGGCTGGGAGGAGGGAGGCTGAGGCTGGGGGAGGCTGATGCTGGGGGAGGCTGGGAGGAGAGAGGCTGATGCTGGGGGAGGCTGGGAGGGGGAAGGTGAGGCTTGGAGGAGGGAGGCTGATGCTGGGGGAGACTGGGAGGAGAGAGGCTGATGCTGGAGGAGGCTCATGCTGGGGGAGGCTGGGAGGAGAGAGGCTGATGCTGGGGGAGAGAGGCTGAAGCTGGGGGAGGCTGGGGGGAGAGAGGCTGATGCTGGGGGAGGCTGGGGAGAGAGGGGCCAATGCTAGAGACAGAGGACAAGGGTTGAGGGATAGAGCAATGACAATATCGATGGGGGGGAGTGTAAGGGCTCAGAATAAGAGGGGCCAGCATTGGGAGCTCATTATGGAGAAGGGGCAGCATGTCTGGGCTCAGTATGGAGTGGAACAATGTAGGGGAGTCAATATCAAGAGTGGGGTAGTGTGTGTGTGGGGGGGTCTCAGCATAAGCGTTAGTGTGGTGGTCTTAGGATGAATGGGGCAGCATGGAGGTGACATTATGGAAAAGAGGAAGGCAGCATTAGGAGCTCATGGAGAGGGGCAGCATGCACGGGACACTGAGGAGGGGGCAGCATGCATGGGACATTGTGAGGAGGGGGCAGCATGCATGGGACACTGTCAGGAGGGGGCAGCATGCATGGGACACTGTCAGGAGGGGGCAGCATGCATGGGACACTGTCAGGAGGGGGCAGCATGCATGGGACACTGTCAGGAGGGGGCAGCATGCATGGGACACTGTCAGGAGGGGGCAGCATGCATGGGACACTGTGAGGAGGGTGCAGCATGCATGGGACACTGTGAGGAGGAGGCAGCATGCATGGGACACTGTGAGGAGGGGGCAGCATGCATGGGACACTGTGAGGAGGGGGCAGCATGCATGGGACACTGTGAGGAGGGGGCAGCATGCATGGGACACTGTGAGGAGGGGGCAGCATGCATGGGACACTGTGAGGAGGGGGCAGCATGCATGGGACACTGTGAGGAGGGGGCAGCATGCATGGGACACTGTGAGGAGGGGGCAGCATGCATGGGACACTGTGAGGAGGGGGCAGCATGCATGGGACACTGTGAGGGGGCAGCATGCATGGGACACTGTGAGGGGGCAGCATGCATGGGACACTGTGAGGGGGCAGCATGCATGGGACACTGTGAGGAGGGGGCAGCATGCATGGGACACTGTGAGGAGGGGGCAGCATGATGTGAAGACAGTGTGCAGATCATATTTCATAATTGAGGAAAGTGTGGTGGGTATAATTTATAAGGGAGGGCAGTGTGTAGTTTATTAGGGGCAGTGTGACAGTCACAGTATATAAGTGGGGACGGTGGGAATATTTTATACTCATGCTATGTTTTGATGTGCCTGTGGTGATTCCCATTGGGGGGGGTTAGTGCCCTTCGTTTCTCATTGATACTTTTTCAAGTGTTTTACAGAGTAGATCTGCCTTAAACAGATGTCGTGTGCGAAAACTCAGTTTTACGTTGTCAATAAGGGGCGCGACCACTTAAAGTGCCTAGGGCAGCACGAAGGCAAAATACAGCCCTGGATATAGCCAGTGCTCCACAACATTGTCAGATATAACCAGTGTCCCTATGTGACGCCCCTGGACTAGTCAGGGTTTCACAGGGTACTGCATGCTCTTTATTCTTAGTGCAGGACTCAACCCCCCATGGTTCTGGGTTCCCAACCTGCAGCACTGCCTCTATCAGCATCCAAAATCCCAATCACACCTTGTACCACACCCTGTCAGGCACACCAGTGGCCTGCTAAGCTGGAATAGGGCTGCCCACCTAGGGGTCAGGCAGGGAGGTGGGAGGTGACAAGTCAGTCGAGTGGTAGCCCTCGAGCAGTGAGGAGTTAGGAGGGAGTGTATGGCTCCCGGGGAGGAAAAGATTGGGTTGCAGACGGTGGTCTGGACCCGGAGGAGTCGGAGACCTGGTCGCGGGATATTGGGACTGGGTGCCTGGCTTAGTCTCGGAGGACGGTCAGCAGCAAGTACAATAGCCAGTCTGGCCGAAAGCACGTCGGGGTACTGGACCTTCGGTCTGGGAGAGGCTTCAAGCAACCCGGCAATTAACCTGCGGAGGATAGGGCCTTTATGGACTGTCCCCACGAAGCTCAGAGATCGGGGGCACTAGTGTGGCGCCTCTAACCTGGTCAGGCACCACTGAGTACTGCACCCATGCTGGGTCAGTACAAACAGGTAATCCCAAAGGCTGAGTAGGGTGTGGACACACAGGCACCCTTTGACCAGGACACACACACATTAGAGGGGACCCCTGGGCAGACCCAGGAGGGGGCGGAGGCTCCACATCTCAGTTCGTGTGGTGCTGTAGTGAAGCTGGAAGAGTTGTTGTGCAGTGGCAGTCAGAGGAGAAGGAGTGGAGCAGCCGTGTCTGAAGTGTAGGGCTGAAGAGCAGAACACTGTGAGGCCCTGCACGTGCAGTGGCTGCTGGCGGGGGAGAACATTACCACCAAGTCAGACGACTGAAAGACACCTGAAGAAAGAGAGCAGTAAGGAGTTGAGTACGAGGACTCCTGGTAATGAATGCACACACACGTGGTACAGGTCCCTAGAGTCAGACATCCAGTTAGTGGTCTGCTAAATCCTGCAGGCTGTGGAACTAGAGGTTCAACGCTAACCAACACAGAACCCGCAGCATCAACAGAAACGAGGGGGCCCATAAGGAGGATCGAGCCTGGAGCCATCTTATCCTTGGTCCACGCTGTCAGCAAACGGGTCAGAAAGGGGAGAAAGGCAGTAGCGACTTCTCTGGACGCATCCCACGATATACTTCAAGTCAGGGGTGGTCCGAAACAAAGGTGCTAGGAAGGAGAGTCAGCAGTCACCCCTATATCAGCCTGAGGGATACCCGGTTCCACCTGGTTCATCATAGCATCACCCGGGTTGCCTCACTCTACCAGCAAAAAGTGAGTAAAAACCCTGAAAGACATTTCTGGACTGTGTGTGAGTTCTTCTGCGACTTGTGGTACTACACTCAAACACCCGAGCCCCTGGGGCCATCCTCACCCTCGGGAGGCCACACCATCTAACTGCAATTACCATCAGCCCCAGACGATCGCTAAACTGCAGTGGCGGTCAGGTGACCGCAAAACCGAGAGTGGCGTCACGATTCCTATTAAAGTTAACCTGACCTACCTGTTGCCGGAAGATTCCCAGCACGTGAAGACCCTGAGGCGACCTGCAGGTGAGGGGCTTCACATCAGCGCAACGAGGAGGATAGGGCTTTCCAACCAAAGCAGTCTACTGAAATCCAAAGCGTGAGCTCCTGAGAGCATAGCTCCTTCACACAAAAAGTGGGGAGCGGGGCCTGGAGAGCTTCAAGCTTACTGGCCACTTGGAGACTGCTAAAATTTGTGCACGGATGCAGGCTCCGGACCATCAGGCAGTACTGCAGGGGACGGAACCCGGACGAGCTCCCCCAAGAGGGCAGCGGCACCCAGAGACTTGGTTTACTACGTTGTCAGCATCTGCTTTCCTTCTGAGTGAGTACCTGATCCCCCCCCCCTGCTCCCCCTGCAATCCATCTCACCATCCAGAGTCCCAGGGCCTTCCCTACCCGTGGAGGGTAATGTCATCTAGCTGCCCCCATTCCATCACCCTGGGTACTCCCAACGGCAGCGGTGGTACTCCCTATTACCGCGCACCACAGGTGGCGTCACAAACTATCTAATCCCCTGTAAATAATTCCCCCATTACATTTTAAAGTGACCCTGAGCCCCCGAATCCGGAGACCCTCGAGCCACGAGTAGCGACATCCGGATTCGAGCGGTTCGACCACTGCTGGGGAGGTACACCTCCAACATTGCCAGATATAGCCAGTGCGGTTATACCATTGCTAGATATAGCCAGTGCCCCCATAACATTGCCAGATACTGTATAACCAACATCCTTATAAAATTGCCACATATAGACAGCTTGCTGAAGCATAGCCAGATATGAGCAGTTCCCCCATAACACTGCCAGACATAGCCAGTTTGCGGTAACATAACCAGATACAGCCAGTGTCGATTACTGTGCAAGACATAGCTATTGTCTCCATAATTCCACTAGATACCGTCAGTTTCCTCTTAACATTGCCAAATACGGCCAGCACCCCCATAACATTGCCAGGCACAGTCAGATATAGTTATTGCTTCATAACATTAGCAGACATCATAAGAACCGCCATAACACTTCCATTAGCCCATAAATAGACATACCCAGTGCCCCTTACCCCATTCTCTGATAATGCTGTGGGCACACTGACTATATCTGCCATAGCCACAGCCTCCATAACATTGTAACTCAGTGGCATCATAACCACGGCAGATATTCACTGCATTACTAGACATAATCACTGCCGATCAGGGCCAAAAAATAGTTAAATGTGGCACACGCCCCATATCATTGGGCAAGAGTCCAGGGCACGTGCTCAGAATTGCCCCATTCTAGCAATGCGACAGGCAAGCAGTCGGTCAGACTTCTAGATGAATCCAAATACACTGAGCGCCCCCCTGTGGTGGCAGCAGGTAGAAGAGGTATCGATATTTAGAATACTTGTTTTTACTTTTCTCCTGCACAGTGCTAATAATGTCGGGTTCCTTTATTGTGGGCATGGGATTCATAAAATGATGCTTTCCAGGGTCAATGATCAATTAATTTTATATGCAGAAAATTATCGCACAATGTACATTTTCTAATCTTCATGGAAATCTTTAATTCCCAGCAGACTACTCTGCAGACTGATAATGTCTCCCTTTGCTCCGTCACCCATAGTTCCGCGCACTGCACCTCTCTCCTACCTGATGGGCCATAGGCGAATGCCCCTTCCACTTTCTGACCCAAGAATCAACACTGTGAATAAAGAAAAGATGGACACAAAAGCTAAAAAATAGGAGGAAGAAAGTCGGCGAGATTTATCCATCAAACAAGACCGGTGTATACGAGGGACTGCTGATAAGTCTTTGGCTTTACCCAGAAAGAATCAAGATAGGATGATGAAACTTTACATTTATTCCACATACTCTCCACTGGAGTCAACAAACTTCGGTATTCCAAGTTCTGTAAGTCTAGGAAAAAGAAGGATTTCGGTTGTGCCTCAAACCAGGCATCCATAGCAGCCATGGCATCAGAATTGGTATGAAATTTGGTACCCTTGAGATGTTTCTTCAGGTTTGGAAACAAATGATAGTTAGAGGGATCTAGATTTGGTGAGTAAGGTGGGTGATCAACCAGCTGGAAGCCCAGCTCTGCGAGTTTTGCCGTGGTCGCTTGTGCAGTGTGAGCAGAGGCGTTGTCTTGTAGGTACAAGACTCCTTTAGACAGCTTGCCGCGACTTTTCGCCTTCAGAGCTGCCTTCAATTCATCCAAAAGTTCAGTGTAATACCTTGCATTGATGGTGGAACCCTTTTGAAGTTAGTCCACTAACAGCATGTCCTCCTTATCCCAGAACACAGACGCCATTACTTTAGTGGCTGATTTTTGCACCCGGAACTTCTTTGGATGAGGAGAACCAATGTGCCTCCCCTCTTTTGACTGCTCCTTGTTTTCAGGGTCATACAAATAAATCCAGGTCTCATCCTTAGTGACCAGTCGATCCAGGAAGTTCTTATCAGTCCAGAAAAGCTGACAAATGGACCAGGAAGTTTTCACTCGCATGCTTCTCTAATCTGTTGTCAAACATTTGTGGACCCACTTTGCAGATAGCTTCCTCATGTCCACATGTTCATGGATAATGACACAAACACATTCATGGGAAATCCCATGATGTTTGCTATTGCTTTAGTTGAAATTTGTCACTTCTCCAGTATGAGGTTGTACACATGTGGCACCCCTGAGGCTTCAGTTGCCGCAGGGTATTGCATCTGTCTTAAGATGCAGTACTTCTCTCGTGTAAGAAGAGGTTAACCACTGGTGCCCAGAGCTTATACAACATCCTGTGCTCATAGCTTACACAACACACCCAGTCAGCAGTTACACAACATAGGTGGTCACCATAGCAATAGTTTTTTCCCGGGCAGGGTGAGTCATCAGGGAGGTGGGGGCTGACTGGGGAAGTTACAGAGCACAGAGGAATTCACTTCAGATCAGTCTGAGACGCAGGAGAAGCCAAGTCACTGAGGGGTGTGCTACACAGCTCCCCTCAGAAAGATCACCCGGGATGAGTGCTTCAGAGCTATCCCGAGGAAGAAGAGAAGGAGAGTGCCAGGACATCATATACTTGTAGGGCCATGGCGGCAGAAGGGCGTGGTTCAGAGCTCCCTCCGTTAGGACTGGGCAGACTGGAAAGGACTGGGTAGACTGGGAGAAACAGGAGACGACAGGGTGGAGCTGGTGAGGAGCAACACGGTAGCCGGAGGGTGAGTCCCAACAGCCCCTTCGGGACCGGTGGCAGCAGGGTGCAGAGCCCTAGGGTAGAACATACTCCACGTTGGACTACCATAATCTGCAGGGAAGTGGGATTTCATGTCCCATTGCCCACCACCACAGAGATTCCGGGGCACAGCAGCATATAGAAACAGGAGTCAGAACCACGATCGGGCCCATAATTGTTTTGGGCTGCCTGCGAACGGGATGGTAACTAAAGCCAAGGACACTGGGGTCCCCAAGTAGCTTCACGCCCTGGGGATCCACACTACAAGGCTCAAGGAGGAAGGTCTCACATGCTCCACAACACCGGTGGTGACCTCTCATTCATCCGGGATCGGCTGGGGCCCAGCACAGGGGTGACCGGTAGCCTGAGGGCAGCGTCCTAAGAACTGTGAGTAAAAGACCTGGACCTGCAACCACTACCCAAACCTCTTATTACCAGCGCCCTGCGCTTCGGCACCAACAGCCGTTCCCCCCCGTCATTACCGTCCTCCCTGGGACTCGCTCCATCTGTGAGGAGCTGGACTATCTGAGCTGCGGTAACATCAGCCCCAGAGGAGAGCAACATCTCGCAGCGGTGGCTAATGCCTGGCCGCGCACCACGGGTGGCGCTGCAAAGCAAAACCCCCATCCCTCTTGCACCCTCTTTTCGTGTAGCCAACAGGGCCACGGAGCCAGGTCAGGCCAGTCACAGCAACCCCAAAATACCACTGGCCCGGTGACGGGTAGCCTTGCAGGTCCTGTGGGGAGCTACACACAGCATCGACGATCTCAGGAACAATAACCGCTCTCAATCGTACAGGACAAAGACTTATCAGCAGCCCTTCGTCTACTATTCTGAGCATAGTGAAGTGACTGACCTCTCCTCCAGGGCCTGCAATAACTCAGCTGTCTATAGGAGGCCATCAAAATCATTCAATAGGATGTGTAAGGGGTAATTTTACACAAAAGTATGAATTAGGAAGTCATTTCCTTGTTATTATGAGAGTCCCATCCTATAATTAGTGAGTTAAACTGTCATAAGATGCGTAAATAATAGCATCTTACAGTGTGTAAGTAATCACACAATATGATGCCCAAATACTAACACCAACAGCGGAGCAGTATTATAGGGAGTATGTTCTTGCACTATACACCCCTAATTCCAAAAACGTTTGGACGCTGTGTAAAATGGAAAGAAAACAAGAATGAGAAATCTCTTATGACCTTATTTTTTTAAGAACAGAACACAGATCGGAAGGTGAATGGTAGATATTTTTCCATTTTATTTCATCAAAATTAACTCATTACGAAATTGATGGCAGCAACATATCAAAAAAAAAAACAACTTACGACTGGGCTATGTCTACCTTTGTGTCATGTCCCCTCCTCTTTTTACAACATTCTGTAAGTATCCGGGAGAAGACAATTGCTGGAGTTTTGGGAGAGGAACATTGTCCCAGTCTTGTCTGATGTAGATTTCTTGCTGCTCCTCAGACCTGGGAGTTTGCCCAATTTTTAATTTCATAATGCACCAATTGTTTTCTTTTGGTGAAAGATCTGGACTGCAGATGGCTGGTTAAGGGTGCTTTACACGCTGCGACATCGCTAGCAATAGCTAGCGATGTCGTGCGCGATAGCACCCGCCCACGTCGCTGTTTCATCATGGGGGTGATCGCTGCCGTAGCGAACAATATCGCTATGGCAGCGTCACACACACATACCTGCTTTAGCGACATCGTTGGATACACCGAACAATCTCTCCTTTAAGGGGGCGGTTGTTTGGCGTCACAGCGGCGTCACTAAGCGGCTGCCCAATAGCAGAGGAGGGGCGGAGATGAGCGGCCGGAACATGCTGCCCACCTCCTTCCTTCCTCATTGCCGGTGGACGCAGGTAAGGAGATGTTCGTCGTTCCTGCAGTGTCACACGTAGCGATGTGTGATGCCACAGGAACGACGAACAACCAGCGGCATACACCACCAACGATATTATGAAAAGGAGCGACGAGTCAACAATCAACGATTTTTGACGTTTTTGCGATCGTTGATCGTCGCTCATTTTAGTCACACACAACGATATCGCTAACGGCGCCGGATGTGCGTCACGAACACCGTGACCCCGACGATATATTGTTAGCGATATCGTTGTGTGTAAAGTACCCTTTATTCTGCGTACCCATGCTGTTGTGGGAGATGCAGTATGTGGTTTAGCAGTGTCTTGCTGAAATGTGCAAGGCCTTACCTGAAATAGACGTTGTCTGGATGCAGCATATGTTGTTCTAAAACCTCTATATGTGTAAACTGGCCATTGTATAAGCACTATTGCAGCACTATACCATTATAGATGTAGAACTATGCACTGATAAGTTGGATGGTCCCTCTCCTCTTGATTACGCAGGAAACATCAGCCGTCGTTTCCATAGAAGAAAAATCCCATTTTGATTCACCTGACCCCAGAACAGTTTTCCATTTTGCCTCTGTCCATTTTAAATTAGCTTAGGCCAAAGGATGATGGTAACGTTTCCAGATTATGTTGATATATGCCTCCATGTTTGCATGATAAGGACTTAACTTGCATTTGGGGATTGCTCTGCGAACTATGTTCACAGACAATGATTTACGTAAGTATTTCTGAGCCCATGCAGTAATTTGCAACACTGATTTATGCCTGTTATTAATGCAGTGCCACCTGAGGGTCCTTAGATTAGCATCCAATATTGACCGGTGGCCATGTCACTTGTGCATACGGATTTCTCCAGAATCTCTTCATCTTCTGATGATATTATGGACTGTGGGATATTCAAAGTCTGTGCAATTTTATGTTGAGGATCTTTTCTCTCAAATCGTTTTACATTTTTTAGATGCAGTTGTTCACAGATTAGTGAACCTCTAACCATCCTTTCTTTGGAGAGACTCTGCCTCTCTAAAATCCTCTTTTTATATAAAGTCATGTGACTTAATTGAAAATTGACCCTCCAGGTGTATTTCTTTAGTACCACTTACTTTTCCAGACTTTTATTGCACTTTTTCCAACTTTTTGAGATGTGTTGCTGCCATTGATTTCTAAATGAGTTACAAGTAATTTATTTCAAATGAATTGGGAAAATGTCTATCTTTAATCTTCTAATCTATGTTCTACATTCCGTTGTGAACAATATATAGAGACATCCAAATCATTGTTTCCTTATTTTTTTACATAGTGTCCCAACTTTTTTGGAATTGGGGTTGTAGTTATACAAAAGAATTGTAGTAGTTATTTTCTTGTACACAGGTGGCAGTATTATAGTAGTTATATTCTTGTACATAGGGGCAGTATTATAGTAGCAATATTTTTGTACATAGAGGACAGTATTATAGTAGTTATATTCTTGTACGTAGGGGCAGTATTATAGTTATATTCTTGTACATAGGTGGCAGTATTATAGTAGTTATATTCTTGTGTATAGGGGCAGTATTATAGTAGCAATATTTTTGTACATAGAGGACAGTATTATAGTAGTTATATTCTTGTACATAAGGGCAGTATTATAGTAGTTATATTCTTGTACATAGGGGCAGTATTATAATAGATATATTCTTGTACACAGGTGGCAGTATTATAGCAGTTATATTCTTGTACATAGGGACAGTATTATAGTAATTATATTCTTGTACATAGGGACAGTATTATAGTAGTTATATTCTTGTACGTAGGAGCAGTATTATAGTAGTTATATTCTTGTACATAGGGACAGTACTATAGTAGTTATATTCTTGTACATAGGGGCAGTATTATAGTAATTATATTCTTGTACATAGGGGGCAGTATTATAGTAATTATATTCTTGTACACAGGTGGGAGTATTATGGTAGTTATATTCTTGTACATAGGGACAGTATTATAGTAATTATATTCTTGTACATAGGGGCATTATTATATTATTTATAGTCTTATACACAGGTGGCAGCATTATAGTAGTTATATTCTTGTATATGGGAGCAGTATTATAGTACTTATATTCCTATACATATGGGGCAGTTTTATAGTACTTATATTCTTGTACATATGGGCAGTATTATAGTAGTTACATTCTTGTACATAGGGTCAGTATTATAGTATTATATTCTTGTACATAGGGAGCAGTATTATAGTAGTTATATTCTTGTACAAAAGGACATTATTATAGAAGTTATAGTCTTGTACATAGGGGCAGTATTATAGTAGTTATATTCTTGTACATAGGGGCAGTATTATAGTAGTTATATTCTTGTACATAGGAGCAGTATAGTAGTTATGTACTTGGACATAGAGGTGTATAGGAGTTATGGTCTTCTACAGGGTGGCAGTATTATGGCAGTTATTTTATAGTACATAGGGGGCAGTATTTTTGAGTTATACTCAGGTAAATAGAGTGCAGTAATATAGTAATTATATATTGAGTACCTTTTTACCTTGTTTTCAGATGTTGTATCTGTTCTTATCTGGGGGGATCGATTTTCCTGCATGTGAACCATATCTCCTTGGCTTGTTTTCGAGGTGAATATGTCAGGGGATATTTTTTCATTAAAAATGTCTCATTATAACAGTAAAGAGATATTAAAAACCATTTTACAGGATTAATAGTAGCGAGAAGGACGCGACCATCAGACAATGAATAATCTTTTGTTGTGGTGATTGTAGACACTGCTAATTTAATTGCCACCTAATTGGTAATTGGAACTCCAATAGGTTAGAGCACCGGACTGCATGTGACGTGTCCTGAGTTTACTTATCACCGCCGCATTGCATGGTAATTACAATTGTAATCTTCCAGTACCCAGACAGCGGATCTAGGGTTTTTCTTTTTCTGTTTTGAGCAGTTAAAGAGCCATTCCCCACTGAAAATAAGTTTGTGAGTCATGTTCTTCTATTAAGTTGGGTGATAACGTATATGAATGTCATTGTAGAGGTTGTCAAGCCACATTTCCAAGAGTTGTACATAAGGCTGATTTACACGCTGCGATCTCGCTAGCGATGTCACTCGTGAAAGCACCCGCCCCCGTCGTTTGTGCGTCACGGGCAAATCGCTGCCCGTGGCGCACAATATCATTAGTCCCCGTCACACATACTTACCTTCCTAACGACGTCACTGTGGCCGGCGAACTGCCTCTTTTCTAAGGGGGCAGTTCATGCGGCGTCACAGCGATGTCATACGGCAGGCGTCCAATAGAAGCAGAGGGGCGGAGAGCAGCTGCAGGAAAGTCACGCCCACCTTGTTGCCGGAGGACGCAGGTACGGTGTTGTTCCTCGTTCCTGGGGTGTCACCCTGGGGTGTCACACATAGCGATTTGTGCTGCTTCAGGAACGACGAACAACCTGCGTCCTGCAACAGCAACGATATTTGGGATTTCAACGACGTGTCAACGATCAATGATTAGGTGAGTATTTTTGATCCTTAGCGGTCGCTCGTAAGTGTCACATACAACGACGTCTCTAACAAGGCCGGATGTGCGTCACGAATTCCGTGACCCCAACGACATCGCGTTAGTGATGTCGTTGCGTGTAAAGCCCCCTATAGTAAATACGTCTATGACTATAGTAAGAGCAATGCCCTTATTTTTACTGTACTTAGAAATATGGAAAAGCTGGAGGAAAACCAATGTGACTGCCATTGTGACTACCGTAGTGGCTACCAGCATGTCCAGACTCTTGAAAGACAAATCTGCAGTGCTTACAGTATTTAAAGGGAACCTGTTACCAGATTTGGCGACTAAGGTGCGGCTACTGTCGCGGGCGGAGGAGGGGACGCTGCGCTCTCCCACTGCTCGGGTCCGGCTGCCGCTGCTGCTGCGGCCTCTGCTGCTCGGTGGCTCGAGCGATGGGCCGGATCCCGGGGACTCGAGCGGCGCTCCTCGCCCGTGAGTGAAAAGGGGGTTGGTATTGGGGATTTATTGTCTGTGACGCCACCCACGGTTGTGGTGATTGTGTGGACACCACCGCTGCTCTGTATGGAGATCCCAGGAGCGGTGACAGGGAGCAGCTTTGTTGTTATTTCTCCCCTCCGTGGGTAGGGGGTTGGTTGTCCCGGGGCCCGTTGATGGGGTAGGGGTGAATGGCAGGCCGGGTGCGGGGCCTGGTGAGGTGCAGGGTCATGGAGGCAGCGCTGTGCCGTACGGCACGGTGGTACTCACTCAGCCTGAGACGTTGACACAGTTCTCGGTAAAACACACGGCTGGAAAGACGGTTCCCACGGACGGCTGCTGTTGCTTTTCCCCGGTAGTTAACGGTGACTGTCTCTTTCCTGCACCTAAGTTCAATGTTGGTAGCGATGGGATCCCACCGGTTACCCGCTCCCCGACTTGGATATGGGCCAGAGGAGCCCCTCTTTGCCCGCAGGCGCTGGCCCTGAGAAACTGGTGCCTTGGCGGTGGCGGTGTCTCTCTCATACGGTTGGACTGTTGCCTTCAATCGGGATCTGGTTGTTTGGAGACCCGGAGGTCCCCTTCACTGACGGATTTGGCAAATTCACGGCGACTCCTAGCCTTGCCGGGATCCGAAAGGCCCCTGCCAATGGTGCTGGCTTCTCTTCGTATACCGGTCCGGTACCGCCGGGCCACCACCCGTCCACGGTCCTTTCGGCAACCTCCGATCAGCCTCTCCTGCAGACGGTCACCGCCGTCTGCTAACCTTGCTGTCTCAGTCCGGGGCACACACCCGGACCAACTTCAGGCTTTCAAACTGCCACTTTCTCCTTCACTTCAACTCCTCTCACTTGCTCCTCTACCACTTCACTCTCTCTTCAACTCTCACTAATCTGATCTGCCTGGTTTTCCCGCCTCCAGGGCTGTGAACTCCTCGGTGGGCGGAGCCAACCGCCTGGCCCACCCACTGGTGTGGACATCAGCCCCTGGAGGAAGGCAACAAGGGTTTCTGGTTTAGCTTTGGTGTACCTATCCGGGGTGTAGGGTGTGGTGGTGTCATGACCTGTGACCCCTGGCTTGCCCAGGGCGTCACACTACCACCAGTGAGCTCTTATATACAGCATTCTAAAAGAATGTATATAAGAGCCCGGGCCGCTGTGTAGAGTGTAAAATCATTTTATAATACTTACCTAAGAGGCGGTGCGGTGCAGACTGGTCAGATGGGTGTCTCCATTCTCCGGTGCCAGCACCTCCTCTTTCAGCCATCATTGTCCTCCTTCTGAAGCCTGGGTGCATGACGCGTCCTATGTCATCCACACACGCCGGCATTGAGGTCCTGCGCAGGTGCACTTTGATCTGCCCAATTATTACTGCCTTAATATATTTTAGGGTTCCCTCTCACTGGTGTATATTTTCTCATGCGAGAGAATCGGATGCATTATGCAAATGGCACTTGGATTAATCTCTGCTGTGAGAGAGAGCCGACTGTCATTCACTGTACTGAGTCTCTCGCATGAAGGAATCTGATCAAAGGTGCGGAAAAGGGGAGATTAATTTCTCCATCTTGTCCATTGTGTGTCTCGACATATATCAGACTGCACTCAGATGACATCAGTACAGTCTGATGCTTTTCATGCACCTATAGCCTTCTATGGGTGCACACCACTGATATACTGTAAGCTGGCATTCACAGCATGCAGCTATTTTTCTTCTCATGCCAAATCGCCATGAGGAAAAAAAGCGCGATTGGCATTGCCCCATAGTATAAAATAGAGGCAAGTGATATCCAATAAACATCAGGTAGCACTCGGCTGAATTATACATAAAATGTGAGTGAACCCTTACTTTGACTATACTATTTTCCGTGGGGGCAGAAAAGTGAGGTCTTGTTAGGCTATGTTCATACGTTGCTTTTTTGCTGCTTTTTTCCTGCAGGCAAAACCTGCTATATTGATAGTAAAGGAGCTTCCTACAAAAGCAGGTTTTGCTGCGTTTTTGGTACAGATATTTGTCATTTCATTTGTCTACAGTACATGTTTAATAAAGTTTCTGTTATCTTATAGCTTTTGCCGTTACTGTAAAAATCAGATTTTAAGTTACATTAAAAAAACGCAACGTGTGAACATAGCCTTACTGTGCACGACGGCACTATGTTGTCTTTTTCTTAAGCTAGTGCAGTGTATTGTGAAGTTGGGGAAAAGTGGGGAATGTGCTCTGGAAGTGGTCAGCTATAGACGTCTGTATGTTATTTTCTGCAGAGATGAGTCCTGGCTGGAAGATGTGATAGTGGTCATTGCTGGATGACGAGGAAAAGCGAACATGATTGACTTCACCTACAGATTTCACTGGTAAGTCAGTGTATTATATGTACACACACACACACACACACACAATATAAACAATATATACAAAGCTCCTGTGCATAATGTCACTATACTGTATACAGAGATCCTGTGTATAATGGTGGTAATATTAATGTTATTATTATTGTGGTTTCTATTCATGATCTGTATTTTATTATTCAGCCACTATGTGGTTGTAATATGTTGTCTTGTCATGTTGTGGTTTTATTTGTCCCTTGTATGTGATATTATTCAGCTACAATGTGATGGTAATATGTGGTCTGATCATGGTGTGGTAGTATTTATCTCTTGTGTGTGATACTATTTGGTCATTGTGGTAGTAATATGTGGTCTGGTCATGGTGTGGTGGTATTTACAAGGTGTATGTCTCCCCGCCTATGGACATTTGAGCAGGATGTGAACACTGCCCTGATTTCCTGGTGAAATGTCCGAAGGCAGAGAGACAGACGCTGGGTGCTAATTGATCACGAGTCACAACAATGTTACCTGTGCCCCGGGAACGCGAATTCAAACATCTCTGGATCCGCAGCCACACCGAAGCTGAGTACAGGGGAATAAGTAGGGGTTAAACAAGTAGTGGACAACCTTATAATGGCTATGGGTATAGAATGGGAGCTAATAAAAGCACATAGAGATGTAATGTGTACGTGTCCCAATACTCTTGTTCGTATAGTGTATACACATTGCTCAATCCCTCTGAAGGGAGTGTCCCTGCCTCAACACAAAATCACAATTAGTAATAGGGGGAGAAGAACCCCCACCCTCTCAAGAAAAATACTTGGCAGAGTAAATGAGCCTCGTTTGTGCACTGAGGGTTAATTTTACTAGACAGAGGAGATGTATCAAAACTGATGCACAGGGAAAATGGAGTCTTCCACCCTTTCAACCAATCATCTTCCAGCTCTCATTTTTCAGAGGCCTTTTGAAAAAATGTAAACAGTACTCTGACTGGTTGCTATCGGTAATATAATATATAGGCCAAAAATTAGATGTTACTGAGTGCAGACAGGAAATGTGCAGCCTGTATATTCTTCATTATATCATGCTTCATACAGTATAATATCATCACTGTGCTCACCTCCACACCTTTATATCCATTATATCATGCTTCATGTATAATAACATGGAGGCCCAGCCCTCTGTGATGTCACCGCCACACTCCGGTTACCTGGCTACAGGTAAACATCAATCAGCTTTGTTCTCTGCAAAGAGGCTGTGTGTACAGAGACATGGCGGCCGCCCCCCAGCACCAGGGCAAACACAGCAACCTTGTGGCACAGGACATGATCTGGTAACATAATGCTACCTCTTATCTGTGTACATAATGGGGATCAGGGTGTATATAATGTATATACTGGTGTGTACACAGAATATAGTGTACACAGGCTATAACTTGTGTACATAGTGTATGTAATACTATTATAATGTGTGTATATAGGCTACATAACAAGGATACATTGAGTTTAGGCTGTTATAATGACTATATAGGTATGTTTAAGGTATATAATAAAGATATAGTGTCTGTATACAGTATATAACAGTGCTATAGTGTATGCAGATAGGGTATATAACAAGTATATATTGTGTATAGGGTATATAAAAAGTATATACTGTGTGTATATTGCAGTAAATAAGGATATAGTATATAGAGTAGATAAGAAGGATATAGTGTGTGTTTATAGGGTGTATAACCAGTATATACTGTGTATATGTACGATATATAGCAATGATATAGTGTATAGGACATATAAAAAGGATATATAATGTGTGTGTATAAGGTATATAACAAGGATATAGCATATAGTGTATATAACTACATTTCATCAATGCAATTTCGCTATTTTTTCGCATGAATAACCATTAGTGACTTTTTGATTTGCGACAAATTCATCAAAGGATTTGTGCCTTTTTATAAAGTTGTCTTTTGTTGTCCTGTGCATTTTTTATTTTTTACGGATATTTTAAAGTAACAAATTCACCTTTTTAAAAAGTTGGTAGATTTTTGCTCAATTGTACTCCAGTCCCTCCCAGAGTAATTTTAAATTCATCTGTATTTTGTGCACAAATTTTGGGACATTTTGCAGAATATGCAATTTTTTTTTACTTAAAATGGCACAAAAAATTTTTTATTTTGCACAAAAGTCAAGAACTGTGCACGCCATTCTGAAGAATTTGTCGCAAGAACATCAACAAATACCAAAAAGACAAAAACGAAAAGTGACAAAACTGAAAAATATGAATCGGGACCTTAATGTATGTATAGAGTATATAGCAAGGATATAGTGTGTATCTATACTGTATATGATAAGGAACTAGTGTAAAGGATATACCGTATATAACACAGAAATTTAATGTTTGTATAGAGTATATCACATTTGATAGTGTGTGTGTATATTACAGGTCTCTACATGCAGAAGTCCATATAGTATATACATGTCTGTATGAGGTATTATGTATATAATGTGCATGTCTGTAGTGAAGGTGGGATAAATAGACAGACATGGGCATTGGAGAGTGCGAGGTACTGAAGTAAAGGGAGGCGACTGAAGATAAGTGTGGCATAGTTTTAACACAATCTCATAGTGGTGATAACTGTAACTGTTTAATTTCATTAGGGATTTGTTGTCTGTGTTTGTCTGGGGTACTGTGAAAAAGCAAAAAAAAAAAAAAAAAAGTGTGTCTAGTGATTTAGTCAGTAGTATTAGCCACACCTGTTTCTAGAAGCTTCTAGCAGCTTCTAGTAGTCCTTGTAGAACTATATAAACCAGCCAGAGCTAGCGAGGTGCTGAGAGTGCGAGGTACTGAAGTAAAGGGAGGCGACTGAAGATAAGTGTGGCATAGTTTTAACACAATCTCATAGTGGTGATAACTGTAGCTGTTTAAGAAGAGAAGAGTCGCCGTAAGCTGATCGATTGCTGGGACTTGCCGGGTCTCGCTGTTTGAGGACATCGCAAAACCGCGCGCCTGACGGCGCGCGACTTTCGCCTGTCATACGCTACATCAGCATTATGGAAGAGAAGAAAATCCACATGGTCACCTGCAACACATGCTACATGTTTACGGATCTGCCGCACAAGAAATTCAACTTCACCTGTCAAAAGTGCAAACTTGTTGCCCTCTTAGAGGAAAAGGTGCGGGGACTGGAAGAAAGAATAGCAACTTTGAAGCTAATTAAAGAACATGAGGACTTCTTGGACGAGGCAGAAGCAACAATTCAGGATATGGAAAGTGAGAAAAGCTTCAGAACACATACAGAGGCTGAAAAGTGGACACATGTGACCAAAAGAAGCCAGTGGATCAAGTGGTCGGCACCACCCACACAGCTTAGCAACCAATATGAAGCCCTCATGCTGGAGAACGAAAATGGCACAGCTCAGGATGATACCGTCTCTACAGGAGAAGACACAGTATCATCAAAAGAAGTTACTTTGTCAACAAAAGCAGAAACAAAAGACACTCAAAAGCACTCAGGAGCAACAAGCAGTGCATCCAGAAAGAAAAGAAGAGTGGTAATTATGGGCGACTCACTACTAAGAGGCACGGAGGCAACTATCTGCAGGCCGGACATAACCGCACGAGAAGTATGCTGCCTCCCTGGAGCAAAAATCAAGGATGTGGCCAACAGGATACCAACTATCCTCGGATCCAAGGACGAATACCCATTCCTATTGATACATGTAGGAACAAACGACACGGCAAGAAATGATCTGCCAACTATTTGTGAAGACTTTGAAATTCTGGGGAAGAAAATAAAGGAACGGAACGTACAGGTTGTTTTCTCATCAATCCTCCCAGTCGATGGCCATGGTGTCAGAAGATGGAATAGGATACTAAATTTGAACAACTGGCTACGACGGTGGTGCAGGCAGCAAGGATTTGGATTCTTAGACCATGGAGTGAATTACCTCTACGATGGACTTCTCGCAAGAGACGGGATACACCTCACAAAACCTGGGAAACACACGTTCGCCAGAAGGCTTGCCACACTCATCAGGAGGGCTTTAAACTAGAAGAAGAGGGGATGGGAGAAAAAACAGCAGACAAGAACATGCAGCAGAAGGACAAACTAATCAAGGATACTAGATGCCGTAAAGAGGACCCAAGACAGGGTACTAAGAAGGAAGCTGAGAAAAGGGGAGCAAAACATCTTTCCTGCATGCTGACCAATGCAAGAAGCCTGACCAATAAGATGGAGGAACTGGAGCTGGTAATGTATGAGGAAAAATACCACATAGTAGGAATAACTGAGACATGGTTAGATGATAGTTATGACTGGGCGGCTAACCTGCAAGGATATGAATTGTTTAGGAGGGATCGTAAAAAAAGGAAAGGGGGTGGAGTCTGTCTATATATAAAGTCCAGTTTAAAGCCCAGACTAAGAGAAGATATTCAAGAGGGAAATGAAGAGGTGGAGTCTCTATGGGTGGAGATACAAGGAGGGAAAACTAATAAAATCCTCATAGGGGTTTGTTATAAGCCACCAAATATAACAGAAACTACTGAAAATATATTATTGAAACAAATAGACAAAGCAGCAAATCACAATGAGGTGATTATTATGGGGGACTTCAATTACCCCGATATAGACTGGGAAACTGAAACCTGCGTATCTCAGAAAGGAAACCGGTTTCTGTCAGTAACTAAGGATAATTATCTGTCCCAACTTGTGCCGGGCCCAACTAGAGGGGCAGCCCTTCTGGACTTAATTTTAAGCAACAGGCCAGATAGAATAACAGACGTACGAGTGGATGGGCACCTAGGGAATAGTGACCACAATATAATACAATTCCACTTGTCCTTTAGTAAGGTGCCTTGGAGGGGGGTTACAAAAACGCTGAATTTCAGGAAAGCAAAGTTTGATCAACTTAGAGAAGACCTTCGCCAAATTGATTGGGACAATGTCCTCAAAAATGGGAGCACAGAAAATAAGTGGGAAATTTTTAAATCAGTATTAAACACCCACTGCGAGCTAGCCATACCATACAGAAATAAAAGGGCTAGGAACAGGAGAAAACCAACGTGGCTTAATAAGGATGTAAAAGGGGCAATGAATAATAAGAAAAAGGCATTTAAAAAGCTAAAACAAGAAGGCAGCGAGGAAGCATTAAAAATATATAGAGAAAAAAATAAAATGTGTAAAAAACAAATATATTTAGCAAAAGTAGAAACTGAGAGACTCATTGCTAAGGAAAGCAAAACAAATCCCAAACTATTCTTTAATTATATAAACAGAAAAAAGATTAAAATTGATGGTGTTGGCCCTTTAAAGAATAATGAGGGTAAAATCATAGAAAGCGATGTGGGAAAAGCAAATGTTTTAAATACTTTTTTCTCAACTGTGTTCACACAGGAAAAGCATATGCCAGGGGAAATGCAGAGTGATCATGTAAATGCCCCATTAAGTATGACCTGCCTAACCCAGGAAGAAGTGCAGAACCGACTTAGTAACATTAAAATTGACAAATCACCAGGCCCTGATGGCATTCACCCTCTGGTATTAAGGGAGTTAAGTAATGTGATAGACAGGCCTCTATTCCTTTTATTTAAAGACTCTATAGAAACTGGGTCTGTTCCACTGGATTGGCGGCTAGCAAATGTGGTACCAATATTCAAAAAAGGGTGCAAAAGGGAACCTGGAAACTATAGGCCGGTAAGCTTAACATCTGTTGTGGGTAAAATGTTTGAAGGGTTTTTAAGGGATACTATTATGGAATGTCTCAATGTTAATAACTGTTTAACTCCATATCAACATGGATTTATGAAGGATCGCTCCTGTCAAACTAACCTGATCAGCTTCTATGAGGATGTAAGCTCTCACATGGACCGAGGAGAATCATTGGATGTCATTTATCTCGACTTCGGTAAAGCATTTGACACTGTCCCACATAAAAGACTGCTAAGTAAAATGAGAAAGCTTGGGCTCGGGGAAAATGTGTGTAGATGGGTAGGTAGCTGGCTTAGTGGTAGAAAACAAAGAGTGGTTATTAATGGTGCATACTCAGATTGGGCCAGGGTTACTAGTGGGGTGCCACAGGGGTCTGTATTGGGCCCCCTACTATTTAATATATTTATTAATGATCTGGTGGATGGTTTACAGAGTAAAATATCAGTATTTGCAGATGATACAAAACTATGTAAGGTAGTTAACACAAAGGAGGACAGTTTGCAACTACAGATGGACTTGAGTAAATTGGAGAATTGGGCTGAAAAATGGCAAATGAGGTTTAACACAGATAAGTGTAAGGTTATGCACATGGGAAGGAGAAACAGATGCTACGATTACTTACTAAATGGGAAACTGCTGGGGAAATCAGACATGGAAAAAGACTTAGGCATCTTAGTGAATAAGAATCTAAATTGGAGTGCCCAGTGTCAGGCAGCAGCCACCAAAGCAAATAGGGTGATGGGATGCATTAGAAGAGGTCTGGGGGCACGAGATGAAAACATCATTCTCCCTCTGTACAAATCACTAGTCAGACCACACTTGGAGTATTGTGTGCAATTTTGGGCGCCGGTGCTGAAGAAAGACATTACTGAACTTGAAAGGGTTCAGAGGCGGGCTACTAAAATAATAAATGGAATGGGTGCATTACAATACACGGAAAGGTTATCAAAATTAGGTCTATTTACTCTAGAAAAGAGAAGACTTAGGGGAGACCTAATAAATATGTACAAATATATCAGAGGGCCATATAGAGATCTCTCCCATGATCTGTTTGTACCAAGGACTATGACAAGAACAAGGGGGCATTCTTTTCGATTGGAGGAAAGAAAATTCCTACATCAGCATAGAAGAGGAATCTTCACGGTAAGAGCAGTGAGGCTCTGGAACTCTCTTCCTGAGGAAGTGGTGATGGCCAACTCACTGAATGAATTTAAGAGAGGAATGGATGCATTTCTTGTTAGCAAAAGTATAGAAGGTTATAAATAGCATAATCTTACAGGTAGATAGAAGAGCGACCAAGATTATTAGAGGAATGGGTGGGCTGCAACACCAAGACAGGTTATTAAACTTGGGGTTAGTTAGTTAGGAAAAACAAAGGCTTAGGGGGATCTAATCACAATGTATAAATATATGAGGGGACAGTACAGAGACCTTTCCAAAGATCTCTTTACACCTAGGCCTGCGACTGGAACACGGGGGCATCCGCTACGTCTTGAGGAAAGAATGTTTAATCATAATCACAGATGAGGATTCTTTACTGTACGAGCAGTGAGACTATGGAGCTCTCTGCCGTATGATGTTGTATTGAGGGATTCACAAGTAAAATTTAAGCAGAGCCTTGTCGCATTAATTGAAAAATATATTACCAGTTATGTATATTGGATTTTATGACAGGGTGTTGATCCAGGGAACTAGTCTGATTGCCGTATGTGGAGTCAGGAAGGAATTTTTTTCCCCATTGGAGCTTATTTGACACATTGGGGTTTTTTTGCCTTCCTCTGGATCAACATGTTAGGCTACGGGTTGAACTAGATGGACTTAGAGTCTCCCTTCAACCTTAAAAACTATGAAACTACATGCTATGAATGCATATGGAGCAGATGCAGGTTGGAGTAGGAGAAAGGAGTGTGTGATTTACCATCATGAATTATTTAGGGCGAGGATTGCTGGCTGCACCGTGATCTGATTGTATCTCATTACTAGGTCTCAATCACACTGGTCTTATGACACTCGAGTTATTTCCCCAATTGCATTATTTTTCACATAGCTAAAATACAAACTAAGCCAAATATAAAGTTTTGTCTTGCACCTTCTTGTGTTTCTTTTCATCTCTGCCTGCCTCTGTGAGTATTCAGCTTCACATAGCTGAATGCGTAGTGCTATTCTTATCTGTTAAAAGTAAATTCATTGGCAGCACCCTGCTTCTCCCCAGGGCTGCAGAGCCCTCCCTCCCTGCAGGGCCCTCTCTCCCCCATTTTCCCCTAACTAACCCCACCTCTTCAACTTTAGGAAACACTGTGGGAGACAATGGAAACCATGAGGTATATACTGCTGCCAGAAGGAGGTTGACACTAGGCAATAAAAAAGTTAGCTCCTCCTCAGTAGTATACACCCACCAATCGGAGCAAAGTTAATCAATTTTAGTTTAGTGTCCATAGAAGGCAGACATGGGGCTGCAATCAGCTCTGTTTCTACTACTGGTTTGTTGTTTTTAATCATGATTTCCCATTTTCTTTCAGATACAGCTTGTGATTGGGCAACAGAGTGGCGTTGTTAAACTGCTTTCACATCAGCATTTTTTTAACTGCGGTATGAGTCGATTTTTTGCCACAAAACCGGATCCTTTACAAATGCGTTGTCATATCAATTGATTTGCAATGGAATCGCAACAAGATGCGGTCACATGCGGTTGCGTGCGTCATACACTGGACCCGTTGTTTTGCGGTATTTTAACTTTTTTCAAAACCACTACTTGTAGCGTTTTTGACCTCAGTCAAAATACTGCATCTCACTGGATCCGTGACATTGCGGTGGTAGCTGCAATGGAGTTCAATGAGCGCCAGATCCTGCTGTTCTGGAAGTCACCGTATTGTGTCAGGCAGGATCCTGTTTTCTATACTGAGCATGCCCAGTACAGAAAATCTCTCTCTCTCTCTCTCTCTCTCATGAACTGTGGTTGCATGCGTTGCACTTTAAATGCACAGGATCCGGTCAAATGTGGTTTGCGGTATTTTAGCTATAGGCAAAAAAACCCGCTGATTAGAAAGCAGCCTTACTCTGTCATCCGACATAGACACTGAGAGCACAGTTTGGGGTTGCCTTACTACTGTTGATTTCCTAGTCTGACCGTCAGGACCTTAACCCACCTAACACATGAAGTCCTACCACTGGACCAAAAGGCCTTTGAGAGGAATGGAGTTGTCTCACCAGACAGTACTTGTCCATACTTGTTTTCAGCAGAACTTTCCCAACTTTGATCCGATATCTTCTCAACAGGGTGCTTTAGTCCCACTTCCAAGTCCTATGTTTCTCAGCAGTTGTTCTACAATGCTTTAGTGGTCTCCTGGTTTTCTCATCCTCCCCTTTCCTCCCTTCATCTTCTAGTTCCGAAATGATCTAAGGTTTTGGGTTTAAGAAGATTATCAACTTTGTCGCAGACTCCTTGTGAAAACTCCCAAATCTGTTTCCTAGATCCATTCTCCTTTCTCTATCATAATTTTACTTTTCTCATGGCTGATGGACAGGCCACAGCGCTCTGTTTTTTCCGATTAGGTCTTTGATCGTGATCTCAGAGGGGAAACCCTCTGATCATCTTCCTTCTCTCATGGCCTTCTTGTTGTCAACCTTCACTCTAGTTTGCTCCTCATCTCTCTAAAGCCAGCTTTACATGCTGCAATGTATCTTACAATGTGTCGGCGGGGTCACGTCGTAAGTGACGCACATCCGGCATCTTAAGGTACATTGCAGTGTGTAACAGCTACGTGCGATTGCGATTGAACGGTAAAACGTTCATCGCATGCATGTCGTAAATTCCTCATGAATTGAACGTCAGATTGTTCATCGTACCCGGGGTAGCACACATCGCAGTGTGTGACACCCCGGGAACGATGAACAGATCTTACCTGCGTCCTGCGGCTCCCGGCCGCTAATGCAGAAGGAAGGAGGTGGGTGGGATATTTACGTCCTGCTCATCTCCGCCCCTCCGCTTTTATTGGCCGGCTGCCGCGTGACGTCGCTATGATGCCGAACGCCCCTCCCACTCCAGGAAGTGAACGTTCGCCGCCCACATCGAGGTCGTATGGATGGGTAAGTACGTGTGACGGGGGTTAATCGTTTGTGCGGCACGTTCAACAAATTGAATGTGCCGCACATACGATGGGGGCGTTGCAAATCGCATACGATATCGTATGCGAAATTGCAACGTGTAAAGCTGGCTTAAGGTCAAGCTTCTACTTTCCTTTCAATGGAAACTAGTTTCCCTTTCTCAGAGACAAGGGGGGAGGGCACCACCTGAGGGGATAATTTTTACCCAATACCAATAGATGGGTTCACCTCAGCACACTTAATACATTACATGCCAGGGGGAGAAAAGGAAGTGTGCATAAAAGAGGGATACACCAAGTTAATATAAAAAGGTACTTTATTACAAAAATAGAACACAGGATCACACACTTAAAATCATTTAAAAATCATAAAGCCCAAAAGCCTTATGTCAAGAAATGTCCCAACCTCTGTTAAGATTGGACTATCCTCTGCTGCCAAAAGAGGGGAGTCATGCAATAATCAACAATGATAGTGCAGTACCCAGGGTAACAAAATATGTGTAGCTATAACACAGCGGTGTACAATAACAGTGGGTTGTATTTGTGCGACCAAACAAGTACGATACACAGAGTGACAAAGTATATGTAACAATAACACAATACTATGCTATAACAGTCGATTATATTATTGTAGAAAGTGCCAACCATCTGCAAGGGTACCATATGCAAAGATGTATCTGAAGGACACACAGAAATGGCATCACCATATGCAATTGCAATAAATTATAGTTTGCATGTAAGATACCGCACCGTGGTAGGCTACTACATAGGGGTAAGCTAACAATAAATAATGTTAGTACAGATAATGTGAACTGTCCAAGAAGGTATATAATGCAAGGATGTATATGCAGATAAGACACCACAATATACAATAGCAATAGACTATATTGGTACAGTTTACATTTTACAGTTTACAAATTGAATGTGCCGCACATACGATGGGGGCGTTGCAAATCGCATACGATATCGTATGCGAAATTGCAACGTGTAAAGCTGGCTTAAGGTCAAGCTTCTACTTTCCTTTCAATGGAAACTAGTTTCCCTTTCTCTGTTCAATATTTCCTGTGAGTTGCGCACACTTGGTAAATCTCATGCGGCGTCCCGTGGATCTCTCATCAGGTGTTGAACAATCTTCAGAGTTCTTCCTTTGTATCCATTCTAGCCATTCTTCCTTGTTTCCCGTAAAGTTCCTTCCAGATATGATCACCTCCATTGGCGAGTTTCAGAGCTGGCAGCCCTGTCTTGTTGCCCTACACACTGACCATCATCTGGCCTTGGTATTTCTGCATTCGCTTTTCTCTTCTTTTCACTTTCCTTCATTGCGAAGATAGTCTACTCTTGCTCAGTTCATCTCCTTCGCGTCCTCCTGACTGTTCATATATTGTAGCTGGTCAGACTGCGTCTCTTTGTGATCTACAGAGTCATCTTAATGCTCTTCCAGCCTGGTTTTCCTCTGTCATTTTGGACACATAATGGCAAGGGACAGAGCACTATCTCTTCATTCCTGCTCCCTTCACCTGTGCCTGGGGCCTTCTGCACCATTCGTCGTCAGGCCTCTTATTGGCAGTTCTCTAGGCTGCTTCTAGTTATCTGTTCTTCCCTTTCCAGGTTCTACAGATTACTCACCTTTACCCTCTTCTCTGGCGGTTAGATAAGATTTGCCGAGATCGCACATAGGTCTTTTTTTTTTTTTAGCGACGGTCACATGTGCGATCTTGGCGTGTTATATCACTAACGAGATCACAAGCAATGTCGCAGCGTGTACAGCACCCTTTACATTTTCTAGTCCTTTCTCTTCCCACCTTTGGGGACTGTTTTGGGATGTCCTATGGTTTCCTGTGTCCCCCAATGAAGCAATGCAGAAGCGAAGATTTTGGATACTCAGCCAAAATCTTTCTTAGAACCTTCATTGTTGGACACAGCAACCGCCTTTTTTAAATGATTCTGTTGGGCCAATCTGTATTTTATTTTAGGTTGCTTCTCCTACTGCTTTCACACTAACTGATCAACATGACTCTGATTGGTGGATGTATACTACTGAGGAAGAGTACAAAACAATATTTTAGTGGAAAAAAATGGTCATTTTCATTTACTCAGCCCAATGTTATACAATTCTGTGAATCTCCTGAGGATTAAATATGCTCACTAATCCCATAGATGAACTTCTCAAAAGGCATAGATTCCAAAATGAGGTCACTTATGGGGGTTCCTGCTGTTCTGGCATGTCAGGGTCTCTTCAAATGGGACATGGTGTCCGAAATCTATTCCAGCCAAAATGTCTATCCTTCCCTTCTGAGCTTTGCCATGCACCCAAACAGTAGTTATCCACCACAAATGAGCTATCGATGTACGACGAAGTAGCAGAACACATTGTATGACGCATTTTCTCCTGCTTCTCTTGTGAAAATAAAAAAATTTGAGGCTGAAGCAACATTTTTGTGGAAAAAATGTGATTTTTTTATTTTATTTTCACGACTTAACGTTATAAAATTCTGTGAAGCACCTGGGGGTTCAAGGTACTCACCACACATCTAGATAAATTCTTTGAGAGGTCTAGTTTCCAAAATGGGGACACTTGTGGGGATTTCCACTGTTTTGGCACATCAGGGGCTCTCCAAACCGCGACATGGCATCCACTATCAATTCAAGCCGATTTTGCGTTGCAAAAGTCAAATGGTGCTCCTTCCCTTCTGAGCCCTGCTGGGCACCCAAACATTAGTTTTCCACTACATATGGGGTATCGGTGTACAGTACATTTTTCTCCTATTACCCTTGTGAAAATGACAAATTTAAGTCTAAAGTAACATTTTTGTGGGAAAAAGAAACATTTTCAACTTTTTTCTCTCACATTGCCCTAATTCCTCTGAAGAACCTGAAATGTTAATAAACTTCTTGAATGTGGTTTTGAGCAGTGTGAGGGCAATTTTAGAATGGTGTCACTTTTGGGTATTTTGTGTCACTTTAAATGTGATATGGTCCCTAAATAAAAAGGTATTGGAAATTTTGCTGGAAAAATGAGAAATTGGTAATAATAAACTTTTAACCCTTCTAACGTTCTAGCAAAAAAAAAATGACGTTTCAAAAATTATGCTGATATAAAATAGATAGGTGGAAAATGTTATTTATTAATTATTTTATGTGACATAATTCTGATTTAGGGGCATAAATATTTGATTTAGGGGCATGTTATCGCCATTTTTGTGAGGTTGGCGGGGGCCCCATAGGTTAAAATCCTTCTTATCAGCAAGTGATCATAGCTAGTGATGAGCGAGCATTACCATGCTCATGTGCTTGGTACTCGTACCGGCTCGGGCAGTTGGATGCATGGATGGGCACAAATCGAGTACTCGGCTATAATGGAAGTCAATGGGGGACTTGAGCATTTTTCCAGAATGTTTCCCAAAAAAATACTCGAGTCCCCCATTGACTGCCATTATACTCGGGTGCTCCAGTCATGCCCATCCGAGCATCCAACTGTTTATGACGAAGACCGAGCACCCGAGCAAGGTAGTTCTCACTCATCACTAATCATAGGTAATAAATTCATAAAGCCCAACTGCAGCATTTTGTTTTTCTTTCACCACTGGAGTGGTTTTTTTAATTTAAGGTCCCTGTCCCTAGTAATATACTTACCCTCCAGTGTTTACACCTTTTACCAATAACGCTCAGGTCCTACAGTACCATCTTGTGACCACAACTTCTGACTGGCAGAGAGTCAGACGTTACGTCACAAGCTCTCAATGCAAGTCTATGTGAGCCAGAATGAGGCTCTCATAGGGTTGCATTAATTTGTGACCATTCCCACTGGCGTGGTGCTTTAAGATAGGAATAACCCTCTAAGTGCAGCCCAATCAGACAGTGCAGTTGCTGCATATGTGGACAACCACTTTCCATTTGGAGTCCGTAGAGGATGGGTGTCCCTCAAAAATATATTGAACACCTCACTGGAGTACTTATTCATACATTACACATACACACTCATGTCTTTGTTGTGAAGAATCGCATTAAATGTGGAAAAGTTGTAATAAGACTCATTAATGTTTTATCTTATGTGTTCAGGAAAGCACATGTGAAAAAAGAGCAAGAAACCACCAAGATGTGGCCCGATAACTGGGGCTTCCTGACTGCATCCTACAATGAGGTACATTTTAGCTGACGGTATCATCTTATCTAAACCCCAAGAAATTACCCCCATATAACAATGTTCATCTTCATATTTTAGCCAAGAACCGAATCTGCCATGAAAGCAAAAGAGGTGGCACAGAGAATAAAAGTACCAGACCACATGAAGGTTCGGACGGTGACCCCACTGGACCAGTATATAAAGGTCAATGCCATAATACAGACTATATAAGTGTAGATATGAATGTTTTAGGAGTTTATGCAAAAAAACTAAATATTTTTTTCAAAATTTCTTCTTGCTTTTAATGAATATGAGCAGTCTACTGGCTAAAAACCTGTCTCAGCTCCTATTTCTCATAGCTGAAGGTTTGATACTATCACCTACAGTCTAGCAAATCCACCATTGATATAGTTAAAGAGGTGGTTCACTACTTATTTTTCCAAGCCACATCGATATTATGTTGAGAAACCAGGCTTCTCTCAAATACCTTGTGTTGCCAATAGTGCCTGTGAGCGGCGCTATTGCGGTCCACTCATCCTCTTCTCATGCCCCCCCCCGGTCTCTGTGACCTCTAATGTCCGGTGATGTCACGTCAACTTCCAGTTGAAGTGACATCACTGCGGCCGGCCCCAGTCTTCCTGAATGAGGGGGCTGTGGGCGGTGTTTCACAGCTCTTCACAGCCCAGCATCTCATGCGCTCTCTTCTTCACTGCAGAGCGCCACAAGCAGGAGCGATGCTGGGCTGTGAAGAGCGGTGAAACTGCGCCCACAGCCCAGTCACTCATCGAAGCCTGAAGCAGGCCACAGTAATGTCTGGTCAACTGGAAGTTGACGTGACATCACTGGACATCAAAGGTCACAGAGCCCGGGTGTCATGCGAAGGGCATGAGCAGACCGCAAAAGCACCGCTCACAGACACTATTGGCAACACAAGGTATTTGAGAGAAGCCTTACTTCTCAATATTATATAGATGTGGCTTGGAAAAATAAGTAGTGAACCACCCCTTTAACTTATAGATGACTTGAAACATTGTAACAAGCCCTCAGCTGTCAGAGGTAATAAGTCAGCACATGTTTTAGTCTCTGGATGTTAATAAGAATTTTGCCATTCAAGGTCTTTAAAATGGGAAGAAATTAAATGCAAAAGAAGGCTAAAAGTCCGATTTTTTTCCCCCAGGTTGGCCAATCTCCTGCCATTCCTCAAACAACGCAAGGTCTGATAGGCTGGAGATCCACCGTCTCTGCCCTGCAACTGGAACGGTATGGCAGAACACGCCACCTCAAGGGCGATTTTTGCAAGAATATGAACTGGCCGGCCGAAGGAATCGCCTAATTGTTCTGTGATCGCCCAGACCCCAACAAGACGGAATGGGTCTCACAATAAACTCATAAAAATGAAACTTTCCTGCATTTTGTGGCAAGATGAAAAATCTCTGTAGAAGATGAGTAAATGTTAAAAATTTGCATAAGAATGAACGGCATACGCACACATCATAGCGGAAAACCTGATTTACGACTACCTCGCCTCCACCTTCGTATTCAACTATTTACATTATAGCAGTAAAGGTTAATGCAGCTTTACGCTGATTGAAGTGCAGCTCCAGGCGAGAGTCTAACACTTCTATCCTGCAAGTCAACACGATCAGAAAATGGGTTTACAAGGAAATGGCAGAGGCAGAATGGGTGCAATTACTTCATGTTAACTTCTCGCTTGCTAGATGTTTAATAGAGTTCAGATGTCACCGTGTTTGTCTTTGTTTGGCAGCTCTTTAGGTTTAGGACCGACCTTAAAGGGAATCTGTCACCCTTTTGCTTTTTTTAGTTATTATTTCGTGCATACCAGTGGCATAAAGGTGAAATTAGCCATACCTGTATGCCTCCTGATGATGGGAAAATCCTCTTTTATATCTTCTATCTTCCAGGCTATGGGGCGTGTGCTGCCTCGAAGATAAGACTGCGCCTAATCTTCATTATACAGGGTTCCTCCTCCCCTTCTCTTTTTTAGTTGCCCTGTAATGTTAGGTGTGCGACCGTAAATCTCACGCCTGTGCATTTTGCTTGCCATTTCTCCCTGCACTGCTCCACCCTTCTGTGGGCACAGGCTTCTGTACCGCCCCTGTGTCAGCGGCGGAGCCGCTCGGATCTGGAACCGCAGTGGCTTGAAGGGTCTCCGGACCCGGGTGGGGGGTCGCGCGGACACTCGAAGTGAAAAGGGGGTAATTATGTACAGGGGAGTTGGAAGTTCGTGACGCCACCCACGGTGCGTGGTAAGATGGAGTACCACCGCTGCTGTTGGGAGCGCCCGGTGGCGGTGGTATGGCAGCAAGGTGTTCAACCCCTCCGTGAGTAGGGGGTTTGCCCCGGGGCTCGGTGATGGCAGTGAAGGGGTGCCACTGGGGAGGAAAGGGTTTTCTGCGTACTCAGTCCAAGAATACTGACACCAACAGCTTGTAAACCAGAATTCTGAGCACCGCTGCAGCCAGGAGGGAGCACGCTTGGATCCGTGCCCTTAATGTTGCTTGTTAGCCTGTGACCTTTTCCGTGGCACCTTCTTCACTGTTTGGACCCTATAGTGTGGAACTAGTCGGGTCCCGCTCACCCGTATGGCTAACGGAGTGAGCTTGCTCTCAGGGTTCACGCTTGGGATTTGATGGACTGTGGTTTGTGAAAGTCCTATCCCCTCGTTGCACTAGTACCCCGATGTTGGAGCGGGTGAGGGCTGAATCTTGAAGACTTCACCCCCGTAGGGTAAATTACCAGGATGCATGAAGCTACTTCCCGGCCTCGGGTCCGCGTACCCCGTCGTGCCCTGACCCATGCCCGGAGATGGCTCAAGGCCACCCAGACCAATTTCTGCCACCTAGTATTCTACAAGGAGCCCAGCTCCTGACCTCCTCTCTCTTCTCCTCACACTTCTCCTTCCTAACACTTCTGACTTCCCCTACCAACCCCCCAAGTGGGTGGCCCTATTCCCTTAAGGCCCCCCAATGGTGTGTCTGGTGGGTGTGGTGCAAAGTGTTCCTAGGGTTTTGATTGGCTTTGATCTTAGCAACACCAAAGAACAGGGATCCGTAACCAAGGAGGATGCGGATACTGTGCAGAAGGGCAGGTTACACAATACCCTTTTCATATGACTTGATAGGCCAGGGCGTCACACTTCAATTTTGATGCGCGCAGGCGTCGAGGAGTCACTGCTGCTTCACAGTGCAGGGGAGAGACAGCAGACAGAATGCACAGGTGTGGGATTTCTGGCCGAGCACGTGATGTCACAAGAACAAGAAGGGAGGAGGAATGCTGTATAATCAAGACCACGCGCATGTGGGGTCCATCTTACTGTATGTGGGAACTGTGAGGCCATCATACTGTGTGTTGGGGTCTATGGAGGCAGCATACTGTGTATGTGTAGGGTGCTGTGGTTGCATCACACTGTGTGGGGTGAATGGGGGCATCATATTGCGTGTGGGGGCATTATACTGTGAGAGGAGCTGTAGGAACATTATACTGTGTGAGAAGCTGTTGATAAAAAAGGGCAAATCATTATTAAATGATAAAAAGTAATATATAATAAGCAAAATTAAGTTTGGCCATCCACAATACTCACGGTCTCTCATGTGGCCCCTTGGGGAAATTAATTGCCCATGTCTGGTGTATACTATGAGTAAATGGAAACAGAGCTGTTCAGACCTATTATTTCTCACAGCTGGGGGTTTGTAACAATTGTATCCAATAAAATAAACTCTCAAGAACACCAGTTTTTCCCCATCCCGATGGCTTGTTACATCAAGGTGAATATCAGGCTGTTTTCATCACAGAGGATTGTCTACACTGGAGACTATTGTAACAAACCCTCAGCTGTGGGAAGTATTATTAAAAAATATGGAAACAAGAACATTCAATGACAAGGAAGTTTCAAAAATTTACAGTATGGAATTTTTTGCATACATATGGCCAACTTTTTTTTAAGAATAATAAACAGGAAGGGTGATAACTTACAGATGGTGGTGGGGCTGACGGCCGGGACCCTATCCAGTGAATGGAGTTCTGAAATGTCACATTGGAAGGAAGCCGAGGCTCAAGACATAAAGGTATGTCTGGCATTTGCTGCTCAGTTACATTGAGGTTAATGGGCTCAGATGCAATACCAATCACCACCTGTGCACAGGGGTGGCGCTGTTTTAGAAGAAAGCAGCAATGTCTTTCAATTCAAATGCACATTTCTTCGAAGGTGTCCTCTTTAAGAAATAAAAATGTCTTTCAAAAGTAACTAAAGAAAGTAGTTACAGTGTTTCATAGCATTAATCACCGGAACCCTTGATGGTTCAAGCACAGAATCTTTCTTATTTTTCTCATCAGTCGCCGGTTCAATAAAAGGTTTTGAATGCAGAAGAAATTGAAAGTTTTTTTTTCTTCTCCTCTGTCCCCTCAGAAGTGTCGGCGCTCCGCACACAGCAAGCAGCAAGCTTTTTAGGAGACATGGGATTCAAGGTTCTGATTGAAGGAGAGGAAAACACTAAATATATATATTTATCCTCCAGCGCGACGGACTATGCAAAGCCGGCAGGAAAATTGCTCAATGCTGGTAAACAGCCAACATGAAAAAGCCGCACACAGGAGAAAATGACCAATCGATAAAGATCTTTACAGGAAAAGCTTCATTTTCCTCGGCATCGAGGAAGGGAGAAAGAAAAGAAAAAGTTTTGATAAGTTTTGCGAGAATCAATAGAAATTTCGACATCCAACTTCTTCACAGAGGATCGGTAGTTAAGAATGTTCTGGTGAAGAACACAAAGATTTCAGACCGCTGGGTGCAAGTGGAGTTCAGGGTCAATACAGACCGCCGTAGTCACTTGGATCATGATCCCTATAGATTCATGAGGTCATTGCACTCATAGACACCACTGACTCTCCAGCTCAGAACCCCTCCGCACTATTGTATTCAGACCATCTACTGAACCTGGTGACCAACAGATTTAAGTTGTCTAAATACCCTCGCCAGCTTGGTGTTTCAAGGTCTGCATAGACCTGTGAAGCTCAGAGACCACATATACCCATGGGTTTAAAGTACCAGTGGTCCTTTTTCCAATACCTTCAACTTAGGCATCCTTGTGAGGTACAGTCAGGGTCTATGAGTTTGTCACCGGTGGTCACTGGATATCTCGGTGGCAGCTGGGGACACTAAAGGCCACGTCTCACTAAGCGACATCACTAGCGACATCGCTGCTGAGTCACGGTTTTTGTGACGCAACAGCGATCTTGCTAGCGATGTCGCTGTGTGTGACATCCAGCAACGACCTAGCCCCTGCTGTGAGGTCACCGGTCGTTGCTGAATGTCCTAGACCATTTTTTGGTCATTGCTCTCCTGCTGTGCAGCACACAACGCTGTGTTTGACAGCGAGAGAGCAACGATCTAAATGTGTAGGGAGCAGGGAGCCAGCTTCTGCGGACGCTGGTAACCAAGGTACAAATCGGGTAACTAAGCAAAGCGCTTTGCTTAGTAACCCGATGTGTACTATGGTTACCAAGCACAGCGTCGTTACACGGGTCACTGGTGGCTGGTGGCTGATCTCTGATTGCTGTGGAGATCTACCTGCTTGACAGCTCACCAGCGACCATGTAGCGACGCTCCAGCGATCCCTGCCAGGTCAGATAGCTGGTGGGATCGCTGGAGCGTCGCTAAGTGTGACGGTACCTTAAGGGGGCAATCTTCTGGTACTACTTGTATTTCCAAGATGCCAAATTCAAGGTGGAGAATATCTCCGAGGAGGTATGGGAAGAGGTAATGCAAAATATTCCGCTGATGTCAGTAAGTGAGTCACAGGGACCGTCTCAGTTATTCTTAGTACACAGAGTCTATAGGACTCCAGTATTTCTATTCATAATAGGAGCTGGCCTCGACTCGTGCTGCTGGAAATGCGGAGTAGCGGATACAGATCTGATCCACCTTGTGTGGAATTGTCTGCGTCTGAGAAGATATTGGACGGGTGTGCTTGACCTCATAGACTCGGTATACGACTGCCGGACAGACCGTGGACCTCTGATGTGTGTTTTCAGGTTCACTGCAGAAGTCACTATTCCAGAGAGCCATATGACAGCTATCGCGTGTATTTTATACCAAGCATGAAAGATCATAGCCTTATATTGGAAAAACATTAAGGCCCCGGATACTAGAGAGTTGATTGAGAAAGTAAATAATACTTGAGGCTTGAGAAATATATGTATCATAAGAGGAGGGCGTACAAGAAATTCGAGGACCTATGGGCCCCATGGCTGGATACCCCAAATCTGGCCCCCAGTGATGTTGACGTGGGTTAGAGCCTTGCTAGTGGGTTTGTTTTAGCTGGTCTTTTTGGAAAGGATATGTTAAAATATAGAGCAGGATTTCATGCGGTCCAGTCATGATACAGCAGTTCATAAGTCAGTATCGTACATGATAGGCTTAGATACATCAGCACATCAGTCAGTATCACACGATGGTCTTAGATACATCAGCACATCATTCAGTATCACACGATAGTCTTAGATACATCAGCACATCATTCAGTATCACACAGGGTAGACTTGGATACAGCACTTCATTAGCCAGTATCACACAGGATAGTCTTAGATACATAAGAACATCATTCAGCATCACACATAGTAGGCATGAATACAGCAGTTCATTAGTATCATACATGATAGACTTAGATACATAAGCACATCAGTCAGTATCATATATGGTAGGCTTGGATACATCAGTTCATTAGTGAGTATCACATACGATAGTGTCGCGGGCGGAGGAGGGGACGCTGCACTCTCCCACTGCTCGGGTCCGGCGGCTGCTGGTGCTGCTGCTCGGTCGTGGCTCGAGCGGTGGGCCGGATCCCGGGGACTCGAGCGGCGTTCCTCGCCTGTGAGTAAAAAGGGAATTTTGATTGTGGGGGTTTTGGTTATTGTCCGTGACGCCACCCACGGTTGTGGTGATATTGGTGACACCACCGCTGCTCTAGACGGGGATCCCAGGAGCGGTGACAGGGAGCAGCTTGGTTGTTATTTCTCCCCTCCGTGGGTAGGGGGTTGGTTGTCTCGGGGCCCGGTGATGGGGTAGGGATGGATAGCAGGCAGGTTACGGGGCCTGGCGAGGTGCAGGGTCGCGGGGGCAGCGCTGTGCCGCACGGCATGGTGGTACTCACTCAGCCAATGATGAGGACACAGTTCTAGGTAAAACACACGGCTGGATGGACGGGTCCCACAGACGGCTGCGGTGTTGTTTCTCCCGGCAGGTTGATGGTGACTGCCTTTCCCTGCACCTATGTACGGTAGATGGTTCCAATGGGTTCCCACCGGTAACCCGCTCCCCAGCTTGGATATGGGCTGGAGGAGCCCCTTTTGCCTGCAGGCGCTGGCCCTGAGAAACGGTTGCCTTGACGGTGGCGGTGTCTCCCTTACTTGGTTGGACTGTTGCCTTCTGTCGGGACTTGGCTGTTGGGAAACCCAGGAGGTTCCCTTCACTAACGAATTTGGCAAATTCACGGCGACTCCTAGCCTTGCCGGGGTCCGTAAGCCCCTGCCAGATGGTGCTGGCTTCTCTTTGCGTACCGGTCCGGTACCGCCGGGCCACCGCCCGTCCATGGTCCTTACGGTAGACTCCAATCAGATACTCCTGCAGATGGTCACCACCGTCTGCCAACCTTGCTGTCTCGCCCGGGCCACACACTCGGACGCTGTCAGTTAGTTGCTCCACTACCACTTCTCCTCCTTCCACTTTCCCCTCCAAAACTAATCTGTCTGTTTTCCCGCCTCCAGGACTGTGAACTCCTTGGTGGGCGGGAGCAACCGCCTGGCCCACCCCCTGGTGTGGACATCAGCCCCTGGAGGAAGGCAACAAGGGTTTTGTGTTTGACCTCGGTGTGCCTGCTGGGAGTGTGGGGTGTGTTGATGTTGTTCTCTGTGGCCCCTGGCTTGTCCAGGGCGCCACAATAGCCTTAGGCAGGCTTTACACGTTGTGACATCGGTAATGATATATCGTCGGGGTCATATCATTAGTGACACACATCCGGCGCCGTTACCGAAATTGCAGCGTGTAAACCCTAGGAGCGACGATCACCGATCACAAAAAAGTCAAAAATCGTTAATCGGTGACACGTCACTCCTTACACAACGTGTAAAGCCCGCCTTAGGGTATGTGTCCACAATCAGAACTCGCTGCGTTCAGAACACGAGTCCTGACCGGGGGGACCATGAGTCTCTTCCGCAAGAGATCAGGGTTCGGTGTGCTGCGGTCTCTCGCTTGTGTTCTCCCTACCGAGGACACATGCAATTCCACAGAAAACAATTGACATGCTGCGGTCTGGAAAGATGTTCTGCAGGTCAGTGTTTGCTGCGGAAAAAACAAGCACAGTGGGCACGGGATTTCTAGAAATCCCATCCACTATGCTTGTACTGCACAACGCATAGTTTTGGATGCAGCTGAAGCTTGCTGCGTCCAAAATGCTGCAAATACTGATCGTGAGCACATACCCTGAGAAACCACAGCTCAAAAGATAGTCTGACACATAAGTAACAGACACACAACTCAGCAGACAGTATCATCACACTGTAGAGGCTTAGATACAGCAGCTCATGAGTCAGTATCACACATGGTAGACTTGGATACAGAAGTTCAGTAGCTAGTATTATACAAGATAGGCTTAGATACATCAGTTCATTAGTCAGTATCACACATAATTAATAGGACATCTGAGAGTGGAAGAAAGGGGTTAATCCCGCACTGCTGATGAATAATGAAGACAGAGATGAATGCATCCTGGAGTGTGATTGATTGTCAACGCGTTTTGGAGCAAAACACCTTCATCAGGACATTCACAGTTGACTATGATTCCATCAACAGCTTGCAGGATTAACCCCTTCCTTCCACTCTCAGATGTCATTTGCTCTGTGGGGCTACAGCAGCGATTTATGCCATTGTAGAGGCTGTGACTATCACAACCACCTCAGGTGGGCACGATTCCTACCCTAATTCCAAATTGTTAACCTGATAAGACCCTATTTTGGGCTAATTGTCTCTATAACAGATACACAGCTCAGCAGACAGTATCACACTTGATAGGCTTAGATACCATTCTGAATAAAGTGTCACAAGTGATAATCTTATTGTGGCTTATTGAGACAATATCACATATAGGGGGCTTAGATACACAGGCTCAGCAGTGTACGGAAGGCTTTCATATACACAGTGATACTGGACATGAGGGTGATTTGTAGTGTATCGCTCTAAGCCCCCAGACTGTTAAAGGTCACAGATTTTTGGACATTTACGGCAAGTGACAAAGCATCAGACATCGTGGTCTTAGCCGTCGTTGTGCCTGCAGGCTGCCAGTGTCTGCACAGAACAACCCGCTGCGCCACACCTGACTCCAGACCTCTGCCGTCCCTGTGCCCAGCATGTGCCAGACACAACAGACAGCAGCGAGCAAAGGAGGGGGCGCAGTGTCTGCTAATCCATGTCCCTGACAGGCAGCAGAGGGCACAATCATAGGACTGACTGTAAACTCCGGCTATCATGGTACATAGAGGGAAACTCATGAGTTCTGCTCTTTAGTAATCCTAAAAATATCTGAGACTGGGAAAGATGGGTGATCCATTGTAATCCAGCCTTCCCAGTGATAATTATAACTTGCCAACTATATTTAAGGGGGATTTTTAATTTTAGGGGGCACCACCACTGATTTTAACAGTTCACAAGAAAGTGACTTAGATGTAATCCCATAATGTGTCATTGAAGAGCAGATTTACAAACAGCTTCAGAATTCGTGATATATATCATGCAGCAAATGTCACCATGTGACTGCAAGTGTCAGGCCTGGTCATGGGAGGACCCCCGACGAGCGACAAGACACACAGAGTACACCCTGAAAACAAAGAAATCGTAGGCCCATTCACTAGGGAGAGGGGAGCGGGGTCACCTCCTAGCACTCACTTGCATGACTATGAACCCTGCACTCCCCAACGTCCCTAGATGGGTCCTTCCCCCCCCGTGTGCCAAACAAGTGCCTAAGTCCTTGCTGACCCTAAACTCACCCTGGCAAGTAGGGGCCAGTGAGACCCTAAAAAAAGGATTTTTCTCTGTATTTTGTGTTTGTTTATATTTAAATGATTAATAATGAGGGGGGGGGGTCTCATAGACCCTTCCCCATTACTAACCTCAGGCTTGATGACAGCTGTTATTTTTTAACAAACCACAGCTGTCATTGACCCCTTATATTACCCCGATTGCCACCGAACCAAGGCAGCCGAGAATGAGTCGGGTAAAGCACCAGGATTGGCGCATCTATTTCATGCGCCAATTCTGGGGCGGCTTTTTTAGGCTGCGGGTGCCAATAGCCATGGGCCTCCCCAGCCTGAGAAAAGCATCCCCCAGCTGTCTGCTTTATCTTGGCTGGGTATGAAAATAGGGAGGAACACACACCATTTTTTAAAATTATTTATTTCATTTCCATGTCGCTCACCAGACCAATCTCCGGCTATCATTATATCCAAGACAAAAGTAGGACTCATCACTGAAGAGAATAGACCTCCATTCGAGCCTCCAATCTCCATTTGGGACCATGTAGGTAACACCAAAGAATACTTCACGAGGAAAAATCGCACTGGTCCTACTCCCAGGATTATAGTACAGTAATATTGTACAGTAGCCAGATCCATCTAGTCTTGACTTAAAGTGCTCAGTATTATATTGATTTGATAGTAGAACCAGTGGTACAGCCATTTTTCCAAAGTGTACCAGGAGCCATTTTTCAACACAAAAGTGCCAACCGCATGTTGCTCATGTTACTATGACCAGCCAAAAATGTGCTACCATGACCGGCAGAGTCTCCGAACTTCTCTCTCATCGAAAACATCTGGGATGTCACTGGTAGATAATTACAAAGGGAGCTGCCAGCAGTGGATCTTGATGATTTGCCTAATCCCATTCAGCGCTGCAGACCATTCCTCAGACATTAACAACCTCACTGATGGCAGCCAAGGTCTATACTGTGGGGATTTCTACGCATGGTGCTTATGCAAGATACTGAATAAATCGAGATGTTTTGAAAATGTTATTTATATTTTTATCATTTGCGTACCATTAACAACTCTCTATCCATACTGGGATTTTCATAATTACATGATTCAATGTTGAGGTGTTATTTCATTATAAATTCAATGCAGAAGTAGCACATTTCCTCCAATATAGGTACATATATAAAGTGAAATTTACGAATTCTGCCTTAAAAAGGTGTTCTCAAGTTTAAATGTTATCCCCTATCCATGGAATATGGGAAACCTTTCTGATTGCTGTGGCCTCTGTCGAGGGCGGGGGCCAGCTTTCCCCGTCGCAGGGACTGCTCGGGGAGGTCGCGCTTGGATCCGGTGCCTTCTCCTCGGTGGCTCGAACGGGCCGGATCCGGGGCTTGAGCAGCGCTCCTCGCCCACGAGTGAAAAGGGAGGGGAGTTGGATTGTTGGGATGGATGGAGTGTTCGTGACGCCACCCACGGGTTGTGGTGACGGTGGGCACCACCGCTGCTGGTGACGGGGTTCCCGGGACCGATGGCGGAGAGCAGCTAGGTGTTGGCCCCTCCGTGGGTAGGGGCTGGTGATCCCGGGGCCCGGTAGGAGGTTGAATTCCTCCGGATGGGTTTTGGCAGGGTGCAGGATCGCGGTGCAGCGCAGCGCGGTGCCGGATGGCACTGGTGTACTCACTCAGACACAGATGAACAGAGTCTCTGGTAAACCAAACGGCTGGATGGACGGGGCCCGCAGCCGGCTGCGGTGTTCTCCCTCGACGGGTTGATGGTGGCTGTCGTTACCCGGCACCTGTGTTTTGTGTTTTGACCCCAATGCCTGAGCACCGGGAGTCCGCTTCCCGACGTATATGTGCCGGAGGAGCCCGTTTGCCCGCAGACGCAGGCCCTTTGGATCTCTGGCCCTTGGCGGTGGCACTTTTCCGGGATAGTTGGGCTGTTGCCTTCAATCGGGACTTGGGTGGGAATGAACCCCTGAGGTCCAGACCGCAATCAGAGAATTTGACTAAAGGTTGGCTTTAAGCCTAGTCGGGGTCTGAGTACCCTGCCTGGTGCTTTGTCCAATCTGCTCTCCGGTTCGGTACCGGCGGGTCACCGCTCGACCCCGGTCCTACGGTTCCGCTGGCCTTCGCCAACTCCTGCAGACGGCCACCACCGTCTGCCGACCTTGCTAAATGTGCCTGGGTTCCGACCCAAACACCAACAGTTTTCACTCCTCACTCACTACAGACCACAACTGGACTGCCAACTGTGTTTTTCCCACCTCCAGGCTGTGAACTCCTCGGTGGGCGGGGCCAACTGCCTGGCTCCACCCCACCTTGTGTGGACATCAACCCTGGAGGGTGGCAGCAAGGGTTTAATGTTTGACTGGTGTGCCCTGTCCAGGGAAGGGGGTGTCTGGTGTTGTGTAGTGACCTGTGACCCCTGGAGTCCAGGGCGTCACGCCCCCCCACTGATTCTTACAATTTGGGCTCTGGAGAGCCCTTGCTGAAAGTAGTAGAGGTAGAGGTGGATCATGCGCACTGTGGAGCTCTGTGGACTGACGAGCACAGCGCTGGGCTGCTCTTCAGCACTCCTTTTAGAATTAATGGAGAGGGTGTGCGCATGTCAACCTCCACTCCATTCAGCCGGGCGAAGCATCTTTAGAGCTCCAGCTCAAAGGATCTCTGGAGGCCCCTAAACATACTGCCACAGCTACAATGGATAGTTTAGAAAGTATATTCATGTGTGTGAATGGCCCAGACACAGTCCAGACCAAAATCCCATTGAGAATCTGTGGCAAGAATTGAAAGTTGTTGTTCACAGATGTGACAAATTGGTAGAGGCATCCCTCAAAAGACTTGAAGCAGTAATTGCAGCTAAGGGTGGTCCTACAAAGTATTGACTCAGGGGGACTGAAATATTCAGAAAAACATGTATCATTTCCTTTACACTTCACAAATACTTGCTACTTCATGTTGATAGATCACATAAAATCCCAATAAAATTCATTTAATTGTGAAAAAATGTGGAAACGTTCACAGGGTATGACTAGTGTTTCAAGGCACTGCATATATTCTCTGTATGTTCACTTAAAGGGAACCTGTCATCAGAAATTTTGCTTTAAACCTAAATGTTTCCCCCTCTGCAGCTCCTGGGCTGCATTCTAGCAAGGTTCCTGTTGGTTTTTTGCTCCCTTTTAGACCAAATATAATACTTTATAAAGGTGTACCTTTTGGGATGCAAATTTTCTAAATCGTCCATGGGGGCGGGCTCTCTGGTGTCCGTTATGTCCATCCTGCAGATTTACGACGTCCTCCAACGAGATTATGGGCGGCACTGTGATTATCATTGCAAGTGCCCACCCATAATCTAGTGCACGTGCTTTCCTCTCTGCCTCCAGCGTTCTGCGCAAGCGCTGGCCGTAACCAGTGGTGTCCTGCTCCGATCCTCCCATCTATTTCCTGCTACAGGGAAAGATGGGAAAGAGGGGACGTGCGGTCATCTGGCCAGCGCTTGTGCAGAACGCTGGAGGCAGAGGGGAAAGCGCGGGCACTTGCGATGACAACACAGCGCCGCCCATAATCTCGTGCCTGCGCAAACGTCACCAGCGGTCACACTGTGCACGCAGTGCACAGTCCCGCTACAGTGGCACTGCGCATGCGCCGGACCACGGGCTCACTGGGCGGCATCCTGGAAGTATGAAATGCTGCGTTGGGGGACGGCGTAAATCGGCAGGAGGGACATAACGGACACCAGAGAGCTCGCCCCCATGGACGATTTAGAAAATTTGCATCCCAAAAGGTACAACTTTATAAAGTATTATATTTCGTCTAAAAGGGAGCAAAAAAAACAACAGGAACCTTGCTAGAATGCAGCCCAGGAGCTGCAGAAGGGGAAACATTTAGGTTTAAAGCAAAATTTCTGATGACAGGTTCCCTTTAAAATATACATGCTCAGTACCACCTCTCTCATTCTGTTTATATGAAGACTGAACAGTATCACTTATGTTATGTTGTGTAAATAGATAGTAAACAGCACCACTTCTCTTATCAAGTGTATGTATGGACACTGTACAATACTACTTCTCTTGTCTGCTGTATACATGGACACAGCACAGTATCACTTCTTTTGTCAGGTGTAAATCTGTAGAATGCACAATACCACTTCTCTTGTCGGGTGTATATGTGGCGCCCTGGACAAGCCAGGTCGTCACAGAACAACGCCAACACACCCCACACCCCGGTTAGGCACACCAAAGCCAAACACAAAATCCTTGTTGCCTTCCTCCAGGCGGGAAAAGGAAGAAAAGCAGATAGAGTTTGAAGTGGAAGTGAGAGGAGTGAAGTGGCAAGAGAGCAACTGTCTGACGGCGTCCGGGTGTGTGGCCCGGACGATACAGCAAGGTTGGCAGACGGACGATGGTGACCGTCTGCAGGAGAGGCCAATTGGAGCGAACCGAAAGGACCGTGGACGGGTGGTGGCCAGGCGGTACCGGACCGGCGAGCAAAGAGAAGCCAGCACCATCCGGCAGGGCTTATGGACCCCGACAAGGCTAGGAGTCGCCGTCCAATTTGTCAAATCCGTTAGCGAAGGGAACCTCCTGGGTTTCCCAGCAGTCAAGTCCCGATAGAAGGCAACAGCTCAAACCGTGATGGGAAACACAGTCACCGCCAAGGCTAAAGTTCCCAGGGCCAGAGCCTGCGGGCAAAAGGGGCTCCCTCAGCATCCATCCAAGCTGGGGAGCGGGTTACCGGTGGGAACCCATTGGAACTGTACACACTACACAGGTGCAGGGAAAGGCAGTCACCATCAACCTACCGGGAGCAGAAACCACCGCAGCCGTCAGTGGGCCCCGTCCATCCAGCCGTGTGTTTTACCAAGAACTGTGTCTTCGTGATTGGCTGAGTGAGTACTACCGTGCCGTGCGGCACAGCGCTGCCCCCGCGACCCTGCACCTCACCAGGCCCCGTAACCCGCCTGCCATCCATCCCTACCTCCCTCACCGGGCCCCGGGACAACCAACCCCCTACCCACGGAGGGGAGAACCAACATCCAAGCTGCTCCCAATCATCGCTCCCGGGATCCCCGTCCAGAGCAGCGGTGGTGTCACAACCTCACCACAACCGTGGGTGGCGTCACGTACAATAAATCCCCAAAACCATTCCCCTTTTCACTCACGGGCGAGGAACGCCGCTCGAGTCCCCGGGATCCGGCCCACCGCTCGAGCCACCACCGAGCAGCAGCAGAGCAGCCGGACCCGAGCAGTGGGAGAGCGCAACGTCCCCTCCTCCGCCCGCGACAACTTGGCGTCACGAACAGGATCTTACCGCTCTGCCATCTGGTAGAGGTGCGCCTTGTGACCGCCGGAGGTGTCCGGCCGAAAATTTGGAGAAGCCGCCATCTTGGGCGCGAAAATTTCCCACTCGAGCGTCTCCTCGAGCAGTGGAGGCACGAAGGCCTATACCCCGCCCCTGTATAGGAGGAGCCGGAAAAAGACTAAGGGGGACGGAAACAAGATGTCTGCGCCCGACGGAGCCGCTGGAGGAGCGGTGGTCGCAGCCGCAGTGGCACCCGCGGATGGGAATGGGCCCGCCCAGGTCCCGGCCGCACTGGCGGGAGGTGCCATGGCCCCAGCTCTCGCTCAGGTGATGCCGTTCTCCTTGCCCTATGTGCCCGGAGCTACCTGGCTGCCGCAGTACGATGGGAAACCTGATACATTGCAGGTTTTCCGGAAGAAGCTTAGCCCGCTGCTGGTACTGTACCCCCTAACTGATAAGCAACGTGCAGCGGTAGTGCTGGGGCAGCTAAACGGTGCGGCTGAGCAGGAGGTGGAGACCTGGGCCGAGGGGTACCGGTCCTCTGTAGCCACCATCTTTGAGAAGCTACAGACTGCCTTTGAGACCCGTACCAAAGCCGAGCTGCGGATGCAGTGTTACCAATGCCGACAACCGCCCGCGGATAGCATTCGGGACTACGCCTTGCGTCTGCAAACCGCCCTCCGCACACTGAAGCGGGTAGACACCATCAACGATGCGGACAGCAACAAAATGCTAGTGGAGCAGTTTGTACAGGGGATGAGGTCCTCAGAGGACCGCAAGCAACTTCGGCTCTGGGCCCTAGAACACCCTGATGTGGGCTTTGCCGTGTTAAAGGAATGGGCCATTAAAGCTCTGCAGCCTCCGTCGGAAGTCCCTGAGGTAGCCCCATGGCCAGCTGAGACGGCTCCTGTCGTGGTGGCCCCTGCTCTCCCAACACCTTCGATACCTGCAACACCAAGGCGGCATGATGGAGGAACTGGCTGCCCAAGTCCGCCGCATGGATGGGGACCTCGCCAAGACCCTTGCCACACTCCAGCCTCCGACCAGGTCCCAGCCCCTGGCGAAGATGCAGCTCGCCGACAGCCCCGAGGACGTTCCCTGGATGCAGCGGAGAAGGGCCAATGACTCACGGTATGGACCCCCGATTTGTTACAGGTGCAGCAAGCCCGGCCACTACTCCCGACAGTGTCCGTTAAACGAGCAACCCCTGGGGCCACGGGCCAATCCTCAGGAGTAGAACCCCATGGCCCCCCAGACTGGCGGGACCGGTACATCGGAGCCCAACCCATTATCCCCGTGGCAGTGGACGGTATACCGGTGATGGCTCTCCTGGACACTGGATCTCAGGTAACCACAATACCATAGACACTGTATCAACGGTATTGGGGGAAGGACGAACTTGCTCCCCCCGATGGTAGCATGACACTGATTGCCGCTGATGGGCTCCCATTGACCCAAGTGGGGTACAAACAAGTGGCCATGACTGTGGGACGAGCTGAACTGCAACACCAGGGAATGATCGTGATAATGAATGAACCCAGTGATTATGACCCGAAAGTGGTGCTAGGGACCAATGTGATGGAGCACTGCATGAGTGATGTGCTGACCCTACTGCAGCAGCTGGCCGCCACAGCGGAGGGGAGCCGACAGAGAGCGGTGCAGCGTGAGATCAGGGCCCTGATGTATCGCCAGCATGTGAACTCGACAGGAGGAGAGATTGGGGGGGTGAGAGTGATGGATGTGGCCCCTTTGGTTGTGCCTCCCAGGAGTGAGATGATGATCTGGTGTAGAGCAGCGGTAGGTCCCCAAGGGCGGGACTATCCCACCATGGTAGAACCCATGCCCTCTGAACACTGGCCCACAGTGATGGCCGCCCGAGGGGTGGTGGACAGCAAGAAAGGAAGGGTGCCTGTGAGGGTGCTGAACTGTGGGGAGGAAGAGGTTATGCTTCCCCGGTACGCTACCCTTGCCAAGTTGCTCACTCTAGACCCCCACACCATCCATGAGGCCGTGCCCCTGATCTCACCACCTACTGCCAGTCCTTACCCATCCCTAGGGGAGCTAGATGAGTGGTGCCGAGAGCTACACATAGGCACTGATGATACCCCTACACATCACAAAGAAGGGGTATATCGGGTGGTACGGGAGTATGAGCGAGTTTTTAGCAAACATCCTCTGGATTTTGGGCAGATTAAAGGGGTCCAACACCACATCCCCACCGGGGAACACCCCCCTATTAAAGAGAGGTACGGGCCCATTCCCCCGGCACACTACCAATGCGCCAAAGACATGTTGAGGAACATGAAGGAGGCGGGGGTTATTAGGGACAGCTGTAGTCCCTGGGCTGCCTCGTTGGTGCTGGTTAAGAAGAAGGACGGCACCATGCAGATGTGTGTGGATTACCGAAAGATTAACCAGATAACACATAAGGATGCTTACCCTCTGCCCCGTATTGAGGAGTCCCTGGCTGCGCTGAGAACCGCAAACTACTTCTCTACCCTTGACCTCACCAGCGGGTACTGGCAGGTGGCCGTGGCGCCTGAAGACTGAGAGAAAACTGCCTTCACCACTCCTATGGGACTCTGCGAGTTCAACGGCATGCCGTTCGGGCTGTGCAATGCCCCCCGGGACCTTCCAACGGCTGATGGAATGCTGTCTGGGACACTTAAATTTCGAGACCGTCTTGCTGTACTTGGATGATCTGATCGTGTACTCACAAACGTATGAAGCCCACCTGGAGCACCTAGCTGAGGTGTTCGCGTCCCTTGCTAAGTATGGGGTGAAGTTGAAGCCCTCCAAGTGTCATCTGCTGAAGCCCAGAGTGCAGTACCTTGGACATGTGGTGGGTGCGGAGGGTGTCGCCCCCGACCCCGAGAAAATCACCGCCATCCAGGACTGGCTGAGGCCGACCACAGTGAGGGAAGTGAGGCAGTTCTTGGGCCTGGTGGGGTATTACCGTCGCTTCATCAAGGGGTACACGAAGATGGCTGCCCCCATGCAGGACCTCCTCGTGGGACAGACCAAAGGTGGTAGACCCCTAGGAGCCCCACTGGTGTGGGAAGAAAGGCATGAGGAATCCTTCCACCAGCTGAGAGCGGCCCTGACCGGAGAGGAAATCCTAGCGTACCCTGATTACAGCCACCCATTCATCCTCTACACCGACGCCAGCAATGTGGGCTTGGGGGCAGTCCTATCCCAGGTCCAAGACGGAAAGGAAAAAGTGATTGCTTATGCTAGCCGAAAGCTCCGACCGACTGAAAGGAACCCTGAGAACTACAGCTCTTTCAAGCTCGAGCTCCTGGCGCTGGTGTGGGCTATCACCGAGCGGTTCCGCCATTACCTGGCAGCAGCTAAATTCACCGCTTTCACGGATAATAACCCGCTGACCCACCTGGACACAGCCAAGCTGGGCGCGTTGGAGCAGTGGTGGGTGGCCAGGCTAGCCAACTACGATTTCACCATCAAGTACAGGGCCGGCCGTGCCAACGTTAACGCTGATGCACTCTCTCGGATGCCCCACCTGTCGGAAGAAGGGCCCGAGGATGGCGACCTCGAAGAGATTGAGTTGCCTGCATTTCACCGGCCGCCAACTGAGAAGGTGCATGTCCATCAACAACGGGTGAACCTGGACCCGCTGCCCAGTCAGGAGTTGCAGGAAGCTCAAGACCAGGCACCCGCTGTCCGCCTAGTCAAGATCCTGGTGGAACAAGGCGCTGCTGGGATAGACCCTGCCGCCCCGGCCGAAGCTCAACGCCTGTGGCGAGAACGGACCCGGCTGTACCTACACCAGGGGAAGTTGTATCGCAAGCTGATTAACCCGAAGACTCATGAGAAGATCCGCCAGTTGGTGATTCCCCAAGCTAACGTGCCCACTGTCCTGCAAGCATACCATGATGGTGCTGGGCACTTCGGGTGGAAGAAACTAGAGATGCTGTTGAGAGAGCGGTTCTTTTGGAGTGGAATGCGGGAATCTGTAGAGGCCTGGTGCCGAGAATGTGGCCCTTGCGCGCTGAGAAGGAAAGACGAGGCCAGCCAGAAGGTGCCCCTACACCCGATCATTACGCATCAACCACTGGAGCTGCTTGCCCTGGACCATGTAAAGCTCACCCCCAGCCGAAGTGGGTACACCTACGCTCTAACCATTGTAGACCACTATTCAAGGTTCATGGTGGTTGTCCCAGTCAAAGACCTAACCGGCCGTACCGCCGCTAGAGCGTTCCAGGCTTATTTCTGCCGACCACATGGATACCCTGAGAAGGTGCTTACTGACCAAGGCCCGGCCTTTGAAGTGGAAGTATTCCAAGAATTTTGCCAGTTGTACGGCTGCAAGAAAATCCGGACCACGCCTTACCATGTCCAAACCAACGGCATGTGTGAAAAGATGAACCACCTGGTCCTGAACCTCCTGAAGACGTTGCCGCTAGAAGAGCGGAACCTGTGGCCGGAGAAGCTACCTGACCTGGTCGATATGTATAACAACATCCCTTCCAGCTCAACGAAGTGCACCCCAGCCTACCTGATGAGGGCTCGCCCCGGCCGGCTACCAGTGGATTTGGAAATGGGGTTGGAAGCCCCGGAAGCACTCCCTTCGACAGCTGAATGGGACACTCGGCGGAGGGTGCAGTACCGACAGGTCCAGGAATATGTTGAAAAGAACTTGAGCCGGAGATGGGAACAACAGGAGCAGCGCTTCAACCAGAAGGCGTCTGCTGGTCCCTTCCAGCCTGGAGATGTAGTGCTGAAGCGAAAAAGGAGGACCCACAAGCTGGATGATCAATGGGAACAAACCCCGTATGTCATACAGCCCACAGGAAGGGAGAATGGGAAGGCTTATCAGATCAGCCATGACCAAGGAGGAACTCTGGCCACGGTTTCCCGGGACCATCTGAAGAGGTGCCCCCCCGCGTTGAGGGTAGCGGCTGAAACTCCAGTTCCCAGATTGGCAGAGAAAGAAAAGGAGGTAATCCATACCATGATGGGTGATTTTCCGGCAGACTGGCCTACGCAGAACGGCGCGGTGATTCTTCCAGTGATACTGTTCCCACAACCAGTGGATGAGGAAGTAATGGAAGTGATCAACCATGAGCCAGTACCCAGGGATGAACCTGTACCCAGCTCCCCTACGCCTCCGCCTGCCCTACATGATAGCAGGGAGGAGGAACTGGTTGTTCCCACTGCCCCAGTCCCTGTCACCCGTCCCAACCTTGGTAGACCCCCACTTAGGTACAGGGAAACTACTCTTTAGAGGGGGGGGGCTTTGTGTGTTGAGAATACCGTTTAGAAAGTTTCTGAATGATAAGTAAAAATGATTATCTGAGAAGTTCACCTGATTTGCAACTTGATTGAACCGGTCGTTGCCGGCAACTGGTCCCCGTTGGGACCCCTTGAAACCGATGCGTAGAAACTGCTGCGGACAAGCCCGAGAACTAGCAGGGCAACCACGAACTTGTGGTATGTAAATAAAAATATATGTTGGCTTGAAACCGTGACTGCCTCCGGAGAGGCAGATTTGGGAGGATGGGCCTGGAGGAAAGTGATGGCCCAGGCCCGCCACTACCGGAACCGGTGGCGATCCTCCGGGGGATTCAGGGGTCCCCAAGGACGTGGGTCCCCTGAAAGGGACAGAACCCGCTCGGGCAACTTGGTGCTGGACTGGGGTCAAGGGGTGCTGCCCATTTGCTTAGGGGCAGCATCAGGGCCAGGTTGCTTGGGTGGGAGAGAGCGGAAGCCGTAACCGTTGTTTATTAAAATGTTGGTAACGTTTGAGAAATGTGCCTCCCGATGTGGGAAGAATGAAAAAAATGCTTATGTTTTAAATGTTTTACCGTTTTATCTTTACAGTTAAAATAAAACCGGTGATGGACGGGCAGCCCGCGGACGGTCTGCATTTTACTAAGGGGGAATGTGGCGCCCTGGACAAGCCAGGTCGTCACAGAACAACACCAACACACCCCACACCCCGGTTAGGCACACCAAAGCCAAACACAAAATCCTTGTTGCCTTCCTCCAGGGGCTGATGTCCACACCAGGGGGTGGGCCAGGCGGTTGGTCCCGCCCATCGAGGAGTTCACAGTCCTGGAGGTGGGAAAAGGAAGAAAAGCAGATAGAGTTTGAAGTGGAAGTGAGAGGAGTGAAGTGGCAAGAGAGCAACTGTCTGACGGCGTCCGGGTGTGTGGCCCGGACGATACAGCAAGGTTGGCAGAAGGTGGTGACCGTCTGCAGGAGAGGCCGATTGGAGCGAACCGAAAGGACTGTGGATTCAGTTATTGTCCGTGAGTTTGGTGACACCACCGCTGCTCTGGACGGGGATCCCGGGAGCGATGACAGGGAGCAGCCTGGATGTTAGTTCTCCCCTCCGTGGGTAGGGGGTTGGTTGTCCCGGGGCCCGGTGATGGGGTAGGGATGGATGGCAGGCGTGTTACGGGGCCTGGTTAGGTGCAGGGTCGTGGGGGCAGCGCTGTGCCGCATGGCACGGTGGTACTCACTCAGCCAATGATGAGGACACAGTTCTCGGTAAAACACACGGCTGGATGGACGGGTCCCACAGACGGCTGCGGTGTTGTTTCTCCCGGCAGGTTGATGGTGACTGCCTTTCCCTTCACCTATGTAGTGTAACGGTTCCAATGGGTTCCCACCGGTAACCCGCTCCCCAGCTTGGATGGTTGCTGAAGGAGCCCCTTTTGCCCACAGGCTCTGGCCCTGGGAACTTTAGCCTTGGCGGTGACTGTGTTTCCCTCTCTCGGTTGGACGGTTGCCTTCTGTCGGGACTTGGCTGCTGGGAAACCCAGTAGGTTCCCTTTGCTAACGGATTTGGCAAATTCACGGCGACTCCTAGCCTTGCCGGGGTCCGTAAGCCCCTGCCGGATGGTGCTGGCTTCTCTTTGCGTACCGGTCTGGTACCGCCGGGCCACCGCCCGTCCACGGTCCTTACGGTTAGCTCCAATAGGCCACTCCTGCAGACGGTCACCACCGTCTGCGAACCTTGCTGATCCGTCCGGGCCACACACCTGGACCAACTTCAGGCTTCTCTACTGCCACTTCCCTCCTTCCACTTTCACTTCCAAGACTAATCTGCCTTACTTTTCCCGCCTCCAGGACTGTGAACTCCTCGGTGGGCGGGGCCAACCCCCCCTGGTGTGGACATCAGCCCCTGGAGGAAGGCAACAAGGGTTTCTGTCTGACTTCGGTGTGCCTGACCGGGAGTGTGGGGTGTGTAGGTGTTGTGCTTGTGACGTCCTGGCTTGTCCAGGGCGCCACAACCGCCAAGGCTAAAGTTCCCAGGGCCAGAGCCTGTGGGCAAAAGGGGCTCCCTCAGCATCCATCCAAGCTGGGGAGCGGGTTACCGGTGGGAACCCATTGGAACCGTACACACTACACAGGTGCAGGGAAAGGTAGTCACCATCAACCTACCGGGAGCAGAAACCACCGCAGCCGTCAGTGGGCCCCGTCCATCCAGCCGTGTGTTTTACCAAGGACTGTGTCTTTGTGATTGGCTGAGTGAGTACTACCGTGCCGTGCGGCACAGCGCTGCCCCCGCGACGCTGCACCTCACCAGGCCCCGTAACCCGCCTGCCATCCATCCCTACCTCCCTCACCGGGCCCCGGGACAACCAACCCCCTACCCACGGAGGGGAGAACCAACATCCAAGCTGCTCCCAGTCATCGCTTCCGGGATCCCCGTCCAGAGCAGCGGTGGTGTCACAACCTCACCACAACCGTGGGTGGCGTCACGGACAATAAATCCCCCAAACCATTCCCCTTTTCACTCACGGGCGAGGAACGCCGCTCGAGTCCCCGGGATCCGGCCCACCGCTCGAGCCACCACCGAGCAGCAGCAGAGCAGCCGGACCCGAGCAGTGGGAGAGCGCAGCGTCCCCTCCTTCGCCCGCGACATATATATGGAATACTGCACATTACCATTTCTCTTGTCAGGTGTTTACATGGACACTGCACAGTAACACTTCTCTTGTAAGGTGCATATATGGCCACTGCAAAGTACCACTTCTCCTATTCTGTTTATATGTACACTATAAACAGTACGACTCCTCCTATTTTGTACATGCACACTGCAAAGTAGCACTTCTCTTGGTCTGTATATATGGGCATTGCACAGTACCATTTCCCTAAAGGCCGCTTTACACGCTGCGACATCACTCAAGCGATCTCGTTGAGGTCACGGAATTTGTGACGCACATCCGGCCGCTTTATTATTATTATTATTTTATTCATTTATATAGCGCTATTAATTCCACAGCGCTTTACATACATTGGCAACACTGTCCCCATTGGGGCTCACAATCTAGAGTCCCTATCTGTATGTCTTTGGAGTGTGGGAGGAAACCCACGCAAACACGGGGAGAACATACAAACTCCTTGCAGATGGTGTCCTTGGTAGGATTTGAACCCAGGACCCCAGCGCTGCAAGACTGCAGTGCTAACCACTGAGCCACCATGCCGCCCACCGCTTTAGCGATGTCGTTGCGTGTGACACCTATGAGCAATTTTGAATTGTCACAAAAATGTTCAAAATCGCTAATCGGTGACATGCCCCCCTATTCTCGATTATCGCTGCTGCTGCAGCTAGCGATGTACTTCCTCGTTGCTGCGGCAGCACACATCGCTATGTGTGACACCGCAGGAACAAGGAACCTCACCTTACCTGCGTCCGCCCGCAATGAGGAAGGAAGGAAGTGGGCGGGATGTTCTATTGGGCGGCGGTTCAGTGACGCTGCTGTGACATCGCTGTGACGCTGAACGAACCGCCCCCTTAGAAAGGAGGCGGTTCGCCGGTCACAGCGACGTCGCTGGCAGGTAAGTAGTGTGACGGGTCTGCGCGATGTTGTGCTCCATGGGCAGCGATTTGCCCGTGTCGCACAACCGATGGGTGCGGGTACGCACGCTAGCGATATCGGTCACAATATCGCAGCGTGTAAAGCGGCCTTTAGGCTATGTGCCCACGGGAGCTCGTACCTGCGGATACAGTTAGGTCCAGAAATATTTGGACAGTGACACAATTTTCGCGAGTTGGGCTCTGCATGCCACCACATTGGATTTGAAATGAAACCTCTACAACAGAATTCAAGTGCAGATTGTAACGTTTAATTTGAAGGTTTGAACAAAAATATCTGATAGAAATTGTAGGAATTGTACACATTTCTTTACAAACACTCCACATTTTAGGAGGTCAAAAGTAATTGGACAAATAAACCAAACCCAAAAAAAATATATTTATTTTCAATATTTTGTTGCGAATCCTTTGGAGGCAATCACTGCCTTAAGTCTGGAACCCATGGACATCACCAAACGCTGGGTTTCCTCCTTCTTAATGCTTTGCCAGGCCTTTACAGCCGCAGCCTTCAGGTCTTTCTTGTTTGTGGGTCTTTCCGTCTTAAGTCTGGATTTGAGCAAGTGAAATGCATGCTCAATTGGGTTAAGATCTGGTGATTGACTTGGCCATTGCAGAATGTTCCACTTTTTTGCACTCATGAACTCCTGGGTAGCTTTGGCTGTATGCTTGGGGTCATTATCCATCTGTACTATGAAGCGCCGTCCGATCAACTTTGCGGTATTTGGCTGAATCTGGGCTGAAAGTATATCCCGGTACACTTCAGAATTCATCCGGCTACTCTTGTCTGCTGTTATGTCATCAATAAACACAAGTGACCCAGTGCCATTGAAAGTCATGCATGCCCATGCCATCACGTTGCCTCCACCATGTTTTACAGAGGATGTGGTGTGCCTTGGATCATGTGCCGTTCCCTTTCTTCTCCAAACTTTTTTCTTCCCATCATTCTGGTACAGGTTGATCTTGGTCTCATCTGTCCATAGAATACTTTTCCAGAACTGAGCTGGCTTCATGAGGTGTTTTTCAGCAAATTTAACTCTAACCTGTCTATTTTTGGAATTGATGAATGGTTTGCATCTAGATGTGAACCCTTTGTATTTACTTTCATGGAGTCTTCTCTTTACTGTTGACTTAGAGACAGATACACCTACTTCACTGAGAGTGCTCTGGACTTCAGTTGATGTTGTGAACGGGTTCTTCTTCACCAAAGAAAGTATGCGGCGATCATCCACCACTGTTGTCATCCGTGGACGCCCAGGCCTTTTTGAGTTCCCAAGCTCACCAGTCAATTCCTTTTTTCTCAGAATGTACCCGACTGTTGATTTTGCTACTCCAAGCATGTCTGCTATCTCTCTGATGATTTTTTTCTTTTTTTTCAGCCTCAGGATGTTCTGCTTCACCTCAATTGAGAGTTCCTTAGACCGCATGTTGTCTGGTCACAGCAACAGCTTCCAAATGCAAAACCACACACCTGTAATCAACCCCAGACCTTTCTAACTACTTCATTGATTACAGGTTAACGAGGGAGACGCCTTCAGAGTTAATTGCAGCCCTTAGAGTCCCTTGTCCAATTACTTTTGGTCCCTTGAAAAAGAGGAGGCTATGCATTACAGAGCTATGATTCCTAAACCCTTTCTCCGATTTGGATGTGAAAACTCTCATATTGCAGCTGGGAGTGTGCACTTTCAGCCCATATTATATATATAATTGTATTTCTGAACATGTTTTTGTAAACAGCTAAAATAACAAAACTTGTGTCACTGTCCAAATATTTCTGGACCTAACTGTATATCCGCAGGTATGTCTGCAGGTTTGCCGCAGCTGCCCCCTGACATCCGCAGCTATATTTAGCTGCGGTAGTACAGCGATATAGCTGCGGTAAATCTGCGGACTTTCATGCGATTTACCTGCGGACGTCCCGGCCTCTATCTCCATAGTGGAGGGCCGGGATTTCCGCAGGTAATTCTGCAGGAATAATTGACGTGCAGTTGTGTGCGGCTGAAGGACATCCGCAGCATATTCCGCAGCCACACATACCGCAGCATGGACACAGACACTCCCCATGTCCCATAGGATAACATGGGGAGTGTCTGTACTTGCTGAAACTTGGGGATTTATCTAGAAAATCCAGATAAATCCACAGGTTTTCCGCTGCAAAATCCGCAGAAGCAAGCTCATGTGAGCACATAGCCTAAAGGCCGCTTTACATGCTACGACATCGCTCAAGCGATCTCGTTGGGGTCACTGAATTTGTGACGCACATCCGGCCGCTTTAGCGATGTTGTTGCGTGTGACACTTATGAGCGATTTTGCATCGTCGCAAAAACGTGCAAAATCGCTAATCGGTGACATGCCCCTCTATTCTCAATTATCATTGCAGCTGCAGGTACGATGTTGTTCGCCGTTCCTGCGGCAGCACATATCGCTATGTGAGACACCGCAGGAACGAGGAACATCTCCTTACCTGCGGCCGACGGCAATGAGGAAGGAAGGAGGTGGGCGGGATGTTACGTCCCGCTCATCTCCACCCCTCCGCTTCTATTGGGCGCCTGCTTAGTGATGCCGCTGTGACGCCGCACGAACCGCCCCCCTTAGAAAGGAGGCGGATCGCCGGTCACAGCGACGTCGCTAGGCAGGTAAGTGCGTGTGACGGGTCTGAGCGATGTTGTGCGCCACGGGCAGCGATTTGCCCGTGTCGCACAACCGATGGTGGCGGGTACCCACGCTAACGATATCAGTAACGATATAGCAGCGTGTAAAGAGGCCTTTAAGGCTACTTTTTTTAATTAACAGAAAAAGGTTTTGGTACCGTGTTAGCCAGTTGAAAAATGATTGATTGTTCTCAGCGAGAGAAACAAAATTATAATCTTGTGATACCTTTTAATGGCTAACTAAAATAAAATATGATGTTATAAAGCACATTTTCCAGACATCTCAGGTCTCTTCCTCAGGCATGGTATGACAAAATATCTGAAGAAACACAAATATATACACAAAGCAGGGCAGAGCGATGCATAGTAAAAGGACATTTAAATAAGCAAACACTGAGCTGAGAGAGTGAATCCTTAATTAGCTTTGATTAGAGGCCTGTGCATCCGTTTTTGCATCCATTTCATCCGTTTGTTTTTTTTGCTGGATCCATTTTTTACAATAAATTGGAGCATGCTCAGTTTAAAAAAACGGATCCGGCGGCCGCATCCGTTTTTTTGCCGCATTATGCCGGATCCAGCGTCTATAGGCTTCCATTGTGAATCACGCTGTATCGCGCCGGATTCGTTTTTTTGCCAGAGACAAAAAGCGTTACAAGAGACGTTCCATCCAGCTGCCGCATTAACCAATTGCGCCGGATACGGCAAAATCCGGATGCAACGCAATTCCATCCAGCACAATGCGGCGCTAATACTAATCAATGGGGATAAAATGGATTTGGCGCCAGATCCGTTTTATCCGATTTTTTCCGGATTGTGCCTGATAGAGAAAAACCTGATGTGTGAAAGTAGCCTTATTCTGGATATTTGGACGCTGCACAGTATCACTTCTCTTGTTCTGTATATTTGGACACTGCTCACTACCACTTCTCTTTGTCTGTATATATGAACACTGTACAGTACCACTTCTCTTGGTCTGTATATATGGACACTGCACAGTACCACTTCTCTTTGTCTGTATATATGAACACTGTACAGTACCACTTCTCTTGGTCTGTATATATGGACACTGCACAGTACCACTTCTCTTATTCTTATATATGAACATTGCACAGTACCATTTCTCTTATTCTGTATATATGGACACTGCACAGTACCACTTCTCTTGGTCTGTATATATGGACACTGCACACTTCCACTTCTCTTGGTCTGTGTATATATGGACACTGCACAGTACCACTTCTCTTATTCTGTATATATGGACATTGCACATTACCACTTCTCTTATTCTGTACATATGGACACTGCACAGTACCACTACTCTTATTCTGTATATATGAACACTGCACAGTACCACTTCTCTTATTCTGTACATATGGACACTGCACAGTACCACTACTCTTATTCTGTATATATGAACACTGCACATTACCACTTCTCTTATTCTGTACATATGGACACTGCACAGTACCACTACTCTTATTCTGTATATATGAACACTGCACAGTACCACTTCTCTTATTCTGTATATATGAACATTGCACAGTACCACTTCTCTTATTCTGTATATATGAACACTGCACAGTACCACTTCTCTTATTCTGTATATATGAACACTGCACAGTACCACTTCTCTTATTCTGTATATATGAACATTGCACAGTACCACTTCTCTTATTCTGTATATATGAACACTGCACAGTACCACTTCTCTTATTCTGTATATATGAACACTGCACAGTACCACTACTCTTATTCTGTATATATGAACACTGCACAGTACCACTTCTCTTATTCTGTATATATGAACACTGCACAGTACCACTTCTCTTATTCTGTATATATGAACACTGCACAGTACCACTTCTCTTATTCTGTATATATGAACATTGCACAGTACCACTTCTCTTATTCTGTATATATGAACACTGCACAGTACCACTTCTCTTATTCTGTATATATGAACACTGCACAGTACCACTACTCTTATTCTGTATATATGAACACTGCACAGTACCACTTCTCTTATTCTGTATATATGAACACTGCACAGTGCCTCCTCTCTTGTTCTTTGTGCTGGATGGCATATTCGGCAGTTTCAGTGCATAACAGCCTCTTTCCTCTCTGTATATGACTGAAAACTGTAGTCGTTCACAACACTGCCGCCTCCTGCAGGTTTACATTGGTACTGCACCCATCATCCTGTGGCCCCTCTTTTTCTGGCACACTTTCTGGCCTGGGGTCTTGGTTTCTTGCTTAAGAGTTTGGTCCATCCTGAGGACAATTACATTTAAATCTGGGACTAAACATAAGACGAGCAAAATCTGCGAAGTGTCAGTTTATGACAGGCAGAAAATTACAATCTGTCCCCGGAGACGATTGTGGCCTTTTTTTTTCTCTCTCTCGTCTCGGTCTCATTCCTTCCGGTCTCAGTGACAAGAAGAACATTATGTGGCTTAATGAGTGAAGACAATCCTTGCCCCCAAGTACATGAGCCAAAAAATGACTTTCAGATATTAACCATCTCACCACCGCTGGGCCGAAAATAATGTACAACTGCGATGGATTCTGAGAGTTGTAGTGTTTAGGTTAGATGGGAAGCTATTAGGTGTCTGCGGACGGAGGCCAGCAGAATTAAGAATGTGGCTCTGGTAGTGACTACAGTGTAAGATAATGATAGCGGATGAAAGATTTGAGTATACTATACGACCTCCGATTAACTATTACAAGTGTGTCGATCAGCACAGTGATGTCAGACGTCACAGGAGTTCCGGGTGCAGCTTTGAATGTAACTGGTGTATATGAAATCAGTGAAAGATGGCAATGTATTACAGGACATCAGTCAAACTGTTCTGGGAGTTGTCAGGACAGTACTGATGGATTTCAGTAGTTTCAACTGCTTTGAACGTGACTGGAGTAGATACCCTGTTTCCCCAAAAATAAGACTCTCCCCGAACATAAGTCCTATTAGGATTTGGGGGGCTTTTTTGAGTGTGCTTAAAATATAAGCCCTACTCCAAAAATAAGCCGTAGTTATTATTCCAGAAGGAAGTGTACAAGCAGCTAAAAAAGCTAAAGAATGGAGCAGGACTCTTCATCAAAGGAAGCAGACACCTCCAAAAAGAAAGCAGACACTCCCAAAAGAAAGCAAACACCCCCAAAAGAAAGCAGACACCCCAACCCACCAAAAGAAGGCATTCACCAGACCCCAAACAATTACAGTTGGCAAGTACTGATGGTGGATGGCCTCTCACACAGAGATCTGCGTCACTGTCAGGTCCCTCGCCATGCCAGCTGCATTGCACTGCAGCTCTCACAAACTCATCGGTTATCAGTATTGCTCTGCGTGGGTGATGCTGCTTCCAGTCACCAGGGGGAGCCAACAGCTGTAGAACACAGGGAGACCTGACAGTGATGCAGATTTGTATGTGAGAGCCCATTCACTTGCCAACTATAATTGTTTGGGATGTGGTAAGTGCGATTCTTTTAGGGGGTGTCTGCTTTCTTTTGGGGTTAAACTTAGCAGTATATAGACAATAATACATTTAAGCAGATAATTTAACCCTTTATAAATATGGTATGTATCCACCACTATAGGACTGGGTCTGCCCCATTAGAATAGCAGATCAGATAAGAAAAGGTGCATCTGAACCAGTAATAGGAGTAACACAAAATGTTGATGTTCTAGAATATAATGATTTTAATTTGAATAATTGTTGTTTTTTTGTTCAAGAATAAACAATCTATGTGCGCACTAGAAAAGTGATTTTTCTCAAGAAAATTTCTTGAGAAACTTATGGGAGTTGAACATTACCGCACCTGCGGTAAAAAACCGCACCAAAACCGCGGGAAAAACGCATGCGGTTTTGCTGTGGTTTTGGTGCGTTTTTGCCGTGGTTTTTCCGCAGTTTGGTTCCTGCGGTTTTTTATGCTGTAACTGCAATAATATATAAATAAAGCATGTTGAAAAAGAAAAAAAAGAAAAAACAAAATAGAGTGATAAATGGATAGATAGATAGATAGATAGATTCATAAATGGATAGATAGATAGATAGATAGATAGATAGATAGATAGATAGATTCATAAATGGATAGATAGATAGATAGATTGATTGATTCATAAATAGATAGATAGATAGATAGATAGATAGATAGATAGATAGATAGAAAATGGATAGATAGAAAAATGGATAGAAAGATAGATAGATAGATAGATAATGGATAGATAAATGGATAGATAGATAGACAGATAATAGATAGATAGATAGATAAATGGATAGATAGATAAATGGATAGATAGATAATGGATAGATAGATAGATAATGGATAGATAATAGATAAATAGATAGATAGATAGATAGATAGAGAGATAATAGATAGATAGATAGATAAATAGATTGATAAATGGATAGAAAGATAGATAGGATAGATAGATGGATAGATAATCAATAGATTGAGCTGTCCTCTATCAATCAATAGATAGAGTCCCTGTGAGGAAACTGCAGTTCTCACGGTCGGCAGTGTGTTCACATTACCGACCGTGAGAAATGACCTGTAATTACCTCTGCAGGCTGCATTCTGTACAGAGTCAATCGCGGCTGGATGTAACCGTTGTGGGACCTACGTGGATTACGCCGGAGCTGTGTGTTGGGGGGTGTAATAAAGGGGTGCAAGAGGGGGCTTTTTTGTCTTTTATTTAAAATAAAGGATTTTTCGGTGTGTGCTTATTCACTTTACTTACGAGTTAATCATTTAAGCTGTCTCATAGACGCTGCCATGATTAAGCCTGGACTTAAATGGCAGCGATGCGCTGCCATTTAACTCCTTATTACCTGGATTGCCACCGCATCACGGCAATCTGGAAGAGCCGAAGACACTCCGGGACTGCCGCATAATGGATGCGACAGTCCCGGGGCAGCTGCGGGCTGATATTCTCGGCTGCGGGAGGGGGGGGCATTAACCCTGGCCATCGCCCTCCCCAGCCTGAGAATACTGGGCCGCCGCTGTGTGTTTACCTCGGCTGGACGGTAAAAATACAGCGGAGCCCGCGGGTTTTTTTGTTTTGTTTTTTTATACGTACGTTTGATTTCTATGTGTATTCTATATGTCTGTGTCAGTGTGTGAATGTGATATGTGTGTTTACTATGTCTATGTCTGTGATGTGTGTGTTTACTCTCTGCTCCACTTCCTCTTCCTGTCATAATGACATCACTTCCTTGCAAAACGCAGGGCAGTGGTGAACATTACCGCAGGTAAACCGCGGCTATACCGAGGGTATATCGCACATCATTTGCTACCTTCGGTATACCCGTGGTATTTCGCAATTACATTACAATGAATGGAGTGAAATACTGCAGGTACCTGCGGAAAAGAAGTGACATGCACATTTTCTCAAGAAATTTTCTCAAGAAATTCTGCAGAAAGAATGTTCTTGAGAAAAAAACGCAGTGTGCACACAGCTATTTTTTTCCCATAAGTTTTGCCTGGAAATGTCTGCAGAAAGGTTCGAACATTTCTCAAGAAATTTCTGCAGCAAAACCGCGGGTAAAAACGCAGTGTGCGCACAGGGCCTAAGACCTTGTTTTATTTTCGGGAAAACATAGGAAAAGCAGTGAGCAATAGAGGAAGTCAGATTTTAGTATATTACTAGAAGATATCAAACAAACACTTGTGGGGCACATTACAGTACCGGACAGGACAGTGCTGGTCAATTTTCGAAGACAGATTTTTGGCCACAAGTTGCCACATGTCAGTATCTGCTCATGTATAGGCAGCTCTTACCGGATTGCTGTGTCATATAGGGGTATAAAACAGCAGAGGTCTGGTTTATGCAATTCCCTCTAAATACCCATATTTTCCAGACCTGTAATGAGTGGTGTAAAGGATAAATTGTGAATGTTCCTGCTGCAAACACAAATCAGACAATTACTGTTAAGTGGATTTTAAAGCACGACATGTTTGGGGCGAGTTAAAATTGTGTCTGAAATCAGCTGACTGTCTCCGGCCAAATCAATGAGGCAAAAAGCTGGCATAGATCAAGATTTATTCTTGCTGTGAGTCGGGCCTGGCACTGTATTGTATGCCTGCGCTGCCTAGTGCTGGTATCACACAAATGGTACAACACTGCCCTCTGCTGGTCAAATCATAAACTACAATGGTATGGAAAACCAGTCTGGCCTTGCCCAACATTGTGTAGACCTATCGAGGCATGAGGCCACAAGATATCTGAAGGTGTTCTGTGGTTACCAAGAGATTGGCAGCAGATTCTGTAAAATGTAAGGTGCTGGCTTGCATCCTCCATAGATCACACTTGGTTTTTTAAGACAAACACATAAATGCAGTTGGTCTATAGTGACTGGACGGTGTAGGAGCAGAGTGAGACAAGTAAACGGTGTTGCTCTTTTCCAGTAAGGCTGCTTTCACACTACGTTTTTTAACATGCGTCGTTTTTTTAACGCAAAAACGGATCCAGTGCAAATGTATTTTCATTTCAATCCATTTGCAATGGACTCGCGTCAACATGCGTTCACATGCGTTTGCGTGCGTTATAGTGAGGATCCAGCGACTTGCAGTTTTTTAACATTTTTCAAAAACGCTACTTGTAGCATTTTTGAGCTGCGTCCAAATACTGCAAATTGCTGGATCCTGACTATACTGCATGCAAACGCATGTGAACGCTGGCATGCTGATAGACAGGATCCTACTTGCTCTACTGAGCATGCCCAGAAACCAGCCTCGGGTGATCAGTCCCTCTCTGTCTCTCTCCCCCTCCCTCTCTGTCTCTCTCCCCCTCCCTCTCCTCTCTCTCCCCCACCTGAGAGCTTCGGACACTCGTAACCAAAGTAAATATCAGGTAACCAAGCAAAGCGCTTCTCTTAGTTACTCGATGTTTACGTTGGTTACGTGTGCAGGGAGCAGGCAGCCCGGCTCCTAGCAGCTGCGGATGCTTGTAACCAAGGTAAGTATCGGGTATCCAAGCAAGTTACCCGATGTTTACCTTGGTTACGAGCCTCCGCAACTGTCAGATGCCGGCTCCCAGTCTATCACGTTCAGTTCCACTGACTACCGATCACATGACTCCAATGCCCGCCCATAAACTTAAAGAGACAGGATCCTGCAAAATAACACATGCGTTTGCATGCGTTTTTTTGCTGTAAAAGCAGGATCCGCTTTTACAGCAAAAAAACGTTCATGACGCATGTTAAAAAAACGTAGTGTGAAAGCAGCCTAAGTGTTTTTTCTCACCCCAGAGTTTGATTCTACATAGCCAGGAGAACAGGAATCCCTCATGTCTGTGTGTGCTGTGTATGGGAGACATTATAGCAGGTAATCTCCACCCACTAGCTCAGAGACAACTGAATATTACAAATAGAGCCTGCAGAGGGGAAAACTGGTGAAATGCTTGATATAGTTGTAGAATGGCAAGAGATAGTATTATTCCTCATATGTACACAGAAGACAGCTTATTCTGAAAAGCTACCCAAAACTACAACTGATTGGCTGCAGCAGTCAGATGCTGACAATACTGGGGGTACAGAGGAGACTTGAATGGGACTGTGTCAGCGGTACAGAGTAGCAGAGGGGTTTCAATAGGTGAGCTGCTAACTATTTCCATAGAATTCTCACACCATATATAAAATAAAAAAAGATCTGGAAAACCCCAATTATACCTTAATGTGGCAGCAACATCTAAGTGTTTAAAAGGGGGGGGTTAAAAGACCCCCTTTAACACCATTGCCCCCCTCTCAAACACACAGAATTGTAATTGCAGATGCCAATGGTTGCCATGATAACCAGAGGTCAACTGATGGTCCCAGGGTATGGTGGCCTGTTATATCCTGCTATAAGCAAGGTCTAACAGGCTGTGTCAGTGACACACTGATTGGTTCAGGCACTACATGACACGAGTACTGCAATGCAGGAGAGCAACTATCAAAGTAAAAAATATGAATGTTACAACAGTGAGACTAAGTGAAAAAGTAAAAAAAGAGTTAAATAATATGTGTAAAAACACAGAAAAAAACAGACAAAATTCACAAAAACTTGTTTCATCAATAAAAATGCAGCCTTTGTGTTAAAGCAAAAAAAAAAAACAAAAACATACACATAATTGATATGGCCACACCCGGAACGAGCCAAGCCATAAAACTGTCATGTCATATTCTGTACAGCGAACTCCGTGGAAATAAAAATAATACAAAACACATAAAAAAATGTACCTTTTTTATCATAGAGACACACAAAAAATTGACTAAAAAGCTATATGGAAATGCCAAAGCGTCCCGCAAAAACCAAGATCTAATATGGCTCATTTGGCAAAGCATAAATTATAAAAAAAAACATACCTATAATTGTACTGATCCAATGAATAAATTGGTCTTATCACATATATCAGACAGTGAACTACACACAAAAAATTATAAAAACAATAACTAAATTGCTGTTTTTTGTTCATTCTGCTTCTGAAAAATCTGAAAAACGTATCAAAAACTGTTAAATACCCCAAAATGGTAACAAAAAAAGTTGAGCTTGTTGCACAAAAATAAGCATTCATACAGCCCGATTCATCAAAAAATAAAAAAGTTACAGCTCTCAGAATATGGCAACGAAAAAACTATTTGTTAAAAAAAAATATTTTTAGCATGTGATAGTAGCAAAATATAAACAACTACAGTGGAACCTCGGTTTATGAGTAACTTGGTATGCGAGTATTTCGCTATACGAGCAAAGCACTCGGTTTACGAGCAATGCTTTGCTGTAGGAGCAAATACTGACCGCACACACTTCCAGTTCCATACTTTCACCGCGCTCTGACCCGCTCTTGCAGTCCACACAAACACGCACAAACACACACATATTATGCTCACCTTACCTTCCGTTCCCTCGGCGGCCTCCTGGTTCTTGTAGTTCGCCGGTACAGGATGTGTATTGGGTAATCATTGCGACTGATGCTGGAACTTCCGCTTTCAGCTGCTTCTCAAAGGCAGAGCACTGACCAATCAGAGGCAAGCAGTTCCTGCCTTTGACGTCAGCACACTGGCAGCGGAAGCTCCGTCATCGGTCGTGATGGTTACCAGATACACATCCTGTACTGGCGAACTACAAGTACCAGGAAGCCGGCGAGGGAACGGAAGGTAAGGTGAGCATAATATGTGTGTGCGTGTGTTTGTGCATGTTTTTGTGTGTGTAGAATGGCACAATAGGGGACCAGGATGGGACATTGAACAATTTGTGGAATGAATTGTCTGAACTTGCATTATTTCCTATGGGAAATCTTGCTTTGCTAGACGAGTAACTTGCTTTACAAGCACACACCCAGAACGGATTGTTCTCGTAAACTAAGGTTCCACTGTATATTAATCTGTAATCTCTATAATCGTACTGACCCGAAGAGTAAATCTGTCTTATGACTTACACTGCACGAAAAGCACCATAAAAATACAAACTATTCTTGTACTGTTGTCTCTTTCTTTATTCTACCTCCCAAAAATCAGACTAAGGCCTCTGCCACACTCACGTGAAATTCACGCACGTGCCGAGAGACACGTATTTTCCCTGCGTGTTGCGTGCAGGTAAGTACGTGTCTCTGGTACGTGCGGGACACGTGTGTTCTACGTGTGCTATCCGCGATAGTACACGTAGAACCGGTAATTATTATACTCACCTGGTCCTTCCTGATGTCCGCGCTGCTGTCCGTGGTGCTGATCCTCGGTCTCCAGCCCTCCCGTCCCCCCGCTGCTGCTGCTGCCAGGCAGTGAAGTGAATATTCAATGAGAATAATGAGCGGTGGTCGGCAGCAAGAGGCAGCAGCGGCAGAGACAGGACGGCTGGAGAAGGTGAGTTAATGTTTTTTTATTTTTCACTGACATGTGTGTTTTCTCCGGCGCGTGTCACACGGGACCGCATCCACACTACACCCGTGTGGTACGGGTGCGGGCCGTGTGACACCCGTGCTGCGGGAGAAAACACTGACATGTCAGCGCTTTCAAAAAAGCACACACATACAAACGCACACGGACACACGTTCCGTGTGGTTTTACGTGTGTGTGCCTGCTACAATAGGGTAGCATTGGTTAAAGTGTCTCCGTGCCGCCGGTACGTGTAAAAAATGACAAACACGTGCCGGCAGCACGGATGTGTGGCGCTAGCCTAAGACTCAGTTCACATTTATCCTGCGCTCTCCACTGAACACTTACGTCGAGGTTTTCATGTAAATCCCAAAAAATACAAATCAGACAAAAGCTCAGATGGACCTACTCATTTTAGTGAGGCAGAAGGGGACACTTTAAACTCTGTCTGGTCTCTGTTTCGGCCCAGCAATGTCCCATCATTTTAGGTGTCTTTTTAGCACACAAATGTGGAAAATACAGTGAAATATTTGGTCCTAAATTCAAATGCCCCTCTCCTTCTGAGCCCCCTGTGCCACTCCGCAGTAAGTGACCACATGTGTGGCATTATTGTAGTAGGCAGAGCACACTTAACATTTTACGCAGTGTGTCTCCAAAAGCAGAAGCTATGGGGGCGCTACAATATATGGCGGCACAATGTACGGGCACTAAAATGGCATATTTGTAATTCTCCAGAAAAAGAGCGCAGCATGGTTGCTACAAAATAGGCACTGCAGATGTAGATAAATTCTACAATTTCTACAGTGGGGTCACTTTTGGGGGTTTTATGCTGTTCTAGGACATTAAGGGATCTGCAAATGTCACCCACAAACTATTTCAGCAAAATCTGTGCCCCAAAAGCCAAAGATCACTCCTTCCTGCTCAGCCCTTCCGTGGAGACAAACAGTAATGTCTGATGACGTATAGGGCATAACATCACCGCGTTCAAGGGAAAATGCACAATAAATTTTGGGGTTCATTTACTCATTTAAACCCTTGTGTAACTGACAAATTTGTAGCTAATAAAAAAAATAATAATTTTACAACTAAAATGTTTCCACATTCCAGTGGGATAAAATTCTGTGAGGTGCCTGTGGGATCAAAATACTCACAGCACCCTTATATGAATTCCTTATTTAATGACATTTCCACTATGAGGGTCACTTGTGGGGTTTCTACTGATCCAGTACCTCAGGGGCTCGGCTAAAGGAGGCCACAATCTATTAAAAATGAATCTGAGTTCCAAAAGCCACGTCGCTTCTCTGCTTATCCCCGCCGAGTATTCAAACAGTAGTATACAACCACTTATGGGGTACTGCCACATTGGGTAATAATTGCATAACAAATTGTCCTCTTCGTTTTCTACTATTACCCTTTGTGTGAATTAAAACTTTGAGGCTAAAGTAAAATTTTAGTAGAAAAATTCTAAGTTTTTCATTTTCACAGCCCATGCTTATAAAATTGTGCGTATTTTGTGGGTTAAAAATGCTCCCCACACCAATAGATGAATTTTTTATAGGGTTTAGCTCGCCAAGTGGTGTCATATGTGGGTGTTTCTTGGTACCTCAGGGGCTCTGAAAGTTTATCATGGTGTCCAAATGTGTGTTCCAAAAATTAAATAGCGATGTTCGCTTTCCGAGTTTTGCATGTAACCAACCAATTATTTTTTGACCAGGGTATCACTATGTTCGGGAGAAATTGTGTAACAAAGGGTCAGTTTTTTCTATTAACCCCTCGTGTAAATGATAAATGTGGTGGTAAAATGGAATTTTAGTAGAAAAAATAAAAAATTTTGTTTTCACATCTAAATGTTAAAGTTTTGTAAATCACTTGTAGGTTAAAAATGCTTAGTACACACCTAGATTAATTCCTTGAAAGATCTAGTTTTCAAAACCGGGTCACTTGTTGAGGGCAGGTATCTATTGGTTTGGCATATGGGGCTCTGCAAATGTGATCTGGTGACCGCAATCAATTCCGGACAAATTTACGCTCAAAAAATCAAATTGCGCTCTCTCCCTTTCAACCTCTGCCATGTGTTCAAACAGCAATTTTTGACCACATATGTCATCTCATTGCATTCGGGAGAAATTGAGTAACAAATTATGGAGTCCGTTTTTTCCTAATATCCACTATGAAAATTACAAATTTGGGGCTCAAATGACATTTTAGCTGAAAAATAAACGTCATTTTTGTTTTAACATCCACATTTTAAAAAGTTTTGTGAAGCACCTGTACCGCCCCGTGCTCGGCTGCAGCCGAGCCGCTCGGATCCAGGCTCATTTGGTGGGTAGCTCGAGCGCCTCCGGACCCGGGGGTCACATCGCTCTGCAAGGGGGTTGCTGGCGATCTCGATGGGGGGTGGTTAGGTAGGTGTACGGCCGGAGCCGTGTTCGTGACGTCACCCACGGGACGTAGTGAAAGTGTAGACACCACCGCTGCAGTTACGGGGCACCCGGGGGAGATGGTCGTGCAGCAAGATGTTAACCCCTCCGTGGGCAGGGGTGGTGGCCCCTGGACCCATTTGGGGAGAGTAGTGGCGGGGCGGTGCAGGGCGGCGCGCGGCCGGATGGCACTGTTGTACTCACGATTATTGACACACACAAGTCTCTGGTAAACAAAGTTGATTGTTGATTGAAGACTGTTGCCTTCAGTCGAGACTTGGGATGGGAATGGACCTAAAGTACAGACCTCAATCAGTAAATTCGACGTGGTCCAGTGGCTTCTGGGCCTCGTTCCGGGTCTGAGTACCCCCCTGATGCTCCGGTTTCCAGTCGGTTCCACGGTTCGGTACCGGCGGGCCACTACCCTGTCCCGGTCCCTTACAGTTCCACCTGGCCGTCTTCCCGGCTTCCCCTGGACCTCTGCTTCATTGGAGCCGCAGGCAGCAGCCCTCAGCTGCCCCAGAAAATTTTCTATGGATGACATCCTGCTGTCCAGTCAGCAAAAGAAGGAGAGGACGGGCACAGGTACCTTCTTTAGTGGTGCCTAAGTGACCTCAGCTTTTACCTCACCTTATACACTACAGTTCAAAAGTTTAGGGTCACTTAGATATTTCCTTATTTTTGAAAGAAAAACACATTTTTTTTCACTGAAGATATGTGGTAAATGACTATTCTAGCTGCAAACGTCTGTTTTTTAATGCAATATTTACATAGGTGTATAGAGGACCATTTCCAACAACTACCACTCCAGTGTTCTAATGGTACATTGTGTTTGCTAACTGTGTTAGAAGGCTAATGGATGTTTAGAAATCCCTTGAAAACCCTTGTGCAAGTATGTTAGCATAGTTGAAAACAGTTTTGCTGATTAGAGAAGCTATAAAACTGACCTTCCTTTGAACTAGTTGAGAACCTGGAGCATTACATTTGTTGGTTCTATTAAACTCTCAAAATGGCCAGAAAAAGAGAACTTTCATGTGAAACTCAACAGTCTATTCTTGTTTTTAGAACTGAAGGATATTCCATACGATAAACTGCTAAGAAACTGGAGATTTCCTACAACGGTGTGTACTACTCCCTTCAGAGGAGAGCAAAAACAGGCTCTAACCAAAGGAGGAAGAGAAGTGGGAGGCCGCGCTGCACAACTGAGCAACAAGACAAGTACATTAGAGTCTCTAGTTTGAGAAATCGACGCCTCACAGGTCTTCAACTGGCAGCTTCATTAAATAGTACCCGCAAAATGCCAGTGTCAACATCTACAGTGAAGAGGTGACTCCGAGATGCTGTCCTTCAGGGCAGAGTGGCAAAGAAAAAGCCATATCTGAGACTGGCTAATAAGAGGAAAAGATTAATATGGGCAAAAGAACAAAGATATTGGACAGAGGAAGATTGGAAAAAACTGTTATGGACAGACAAATCGAAGTTTGAGGTGTTTGGATCACAGAGAACATTTCTGAGACGCAGAACAACTGAAAAGATGCTGGAAGAGTGCCTGACGCCATCTGTCAAGCATGGTGGAGGTAATGTGATCGTCTGGGGTTGCTTTGGTGCTAGTAAAGTGGGAGATTTGTACAAGGTAAAAGGGATTTTAAATAAGGAAGGCTATCACTCCATTTTGCAACGCCATGCCGTAGCCTGTGGACAGCGCTTGATTGGAGGCAATTTCATCCTACAACGGGACAATGACCCAAAGCACACCTCCAAATTATGCATGAACTATTTAGGGAAGAATCAGGCAGCTGGTATTCTATCTGTAATGGAGTGGCCAGCCCAGTCACTATATCTCAACCCTATTGAGCTGTTGTGGGAGCAGCTTGACCGTATGGTGCAAAAAGTGCCCATCAAGCCAATCCAACTTGTGGAAGGGGGAAGCATGGGGTGAAATATCTCCAGATTACCTCCGCAAATTAACAGCTAGAATGCCAAAGGTCTGCAAAGCTGTAATTGCTGCAAAGGAGCATTCAGTGACGAAAGCAGCATTTGAAGGACAACATTATTATTTCATTTAAAAATCATTATTTCTAACCTCGTCAATGTCTGGACTATATTTTCTATTCATTATGCAACTCATTTTATAAATAAAAGTATGATTTTTCATGGAAAAGACAAAATTGTCTGGGTGACCCCAAACTTTTGAACTGTAGTGTATATTCCCTTACTAACTCCTGACCAATTTCTGACCCCACACATTGACCACTACTGCTACACTTTAAAACCTTGCTTGCCCTCCAACTCCGCCCATGGCTCTGCTTAGGAATCCATTATCCATTATTCCTATATTCACTACACACTATCTCCTTACAGCTTACTGCTCTCTATTCAGACCTTTGTTCACTAACTACTATCTACTTACTATTCACTGCTCACTAGTCACTATTCACAGCTCACTACTCACTCAGTACTCACTACCAGGGCCGCCTCTAGGAATTTCAGGGTCCCATACTGGCAACATTTTGAGACTCCATCCAGGCTCCACCCAAACCCCGCCTCCACCGCTCAAACCTTCCACACTCTCACCGCCATTCTTGGAAAAACGTGTGTGTGTGTGTGTGTGTATATCTAATATATAAAGCTGAATGTGTGTATGTGTGTGTGTGTGTGTGTGTGTGTGTGTGTGTATGTGTCGCGGGCGGGGAGGAGGGTGTCAGCACACCGCGCTCACCCCTTCTGCTCGGGTCCGGCAGTTGCTCCTGGTGGCTCGAGCTGCGGGCCGGATCCCGGGGCGTCTCGAGCGACACTCCTCGCCCGTGAGTGAAAGGGGGGGTGTTTGTTGGGATTATAGTTCGTGACGCCACCCACGGTTGTGGTGATGGCACCACCGCTGCTCAGTGTGGGGGTCCCGGGGATGGTGATTGGAGCAGCCAGGTGTTATGTTGCCCCTCCGTGGGTAGGGGTTGGTGATCCCGGGGCCCGGTGAAGAGATGTGAAGTGTAGGGCCTGGAGGGCGCAGGGACGCGGGGGCAGCGCTGTGCCTTGCGGCACTGTGGTACTCACTCAGCCTGAGACACGGACACAGTTTGTACGGTAAACCAACGGCTGGTAGGACGGTCCCACAGACGGTTGCACCTGCACTCCCGGTAGGTGACGGTGACGTCTCTCTTCCTTGCACCTGTTTGACTGATGGTAGCGGTGGATTCCCTCCGGTTACCCGCTCCCCGACTGCAATCTGGGCCGGAGGAGCTCTACACTTTGCCCGCAGGCGCTGGCCCTGGGGAAACTGGTGCCTTGGCGGTGGCGGTGTCTCCCCGGTAATGGTCGGGCTGTTGCCGTCAATCGGGACTTTGTTGCTGGGGGATCTGCGTCCCCTTCACTGACGGATTCGGCAAATTGGGCGACTCCTAGCCTTGCCGGGGTCTGAGAGGCCCCTGCCCTGGTGCTGACTGTCCTTCGGAACACTGCTCCAGACCACCGGGCACACAGCCAACGGGGTCCTTCCAGGAACTTCCGAACCGTCCCACTCCGGACAGTCACCGCCGTCGCTGACCTTGCTGTTCTAGCCCTACACACAGCTGGGCTCTCAGGCTCTGCACACTCTCTGCGCTGTCTCCACTTCTTGCCTTTCTCCTTTTCCACTTTCCTTTTCTTCACTTTCACTTCTGGTTGTTTACTCTAGCCCTTCACTGGACTTCACTCTTGCCCTCCCCGGGCTAATCTGCCTGGTCACTCGTTCATGTCCCTGACTGGACTCAAGCTCTTCCCTGAGCTGACTGCCTGGTTACTTCCTGCCTCCAGAGTTGTGAGCTCCTTGGTGGGCAGAGCCAACCACCTGGCCCACCCCCTGGTGTGCATCAACAGACTCTTGGAGGGAGGCAACAAGGATTTCTGGTTAGCAGATGTGCCTACCTGGAGTGTGGGGTGTAGTGGTGTTGTTATCTGTGTCCCCTGGCTTGCCCAGGGCGACACATTCCCCCTTAGCAAAATGCAGACCGTCCGCGGGCTGCCGTCCTACACCGGTTTTATTTTTCTGTAAAAAGGGGATAACAGGGTTAAACAAACATGCATAACATTTTTAATCAACTCTTCCCAAGACGGGAGGCACATTTTCTTTTTAACGTTACAACGGTGTACGGTCACGGTTTCCGCTCTCTCCCACCCAAGCAACCTGGCCCTGATGCTGCCCCTAAAACCCAGGCAGCACCCCTTGACCCACAGTCCAGCACAAGTCACCCGAGCGGGATCTGTCCTTCCCTCCAGAGGGTAGCCACCGGTCCCTTTGGTGGCTGGGCCCTGGCCTGCTCTGCTCAGGGCCCTCCCTCCAACCTGCCTCTCCGGAGGCGGCCTGCGGAAACGGTAACGGTACCCAACATATTTACAAGCCACTAACGTTTGTGGTTGCCCTGCAGAGTTCACGGGCTTGTCCATGGATAGTTCCCATGCATTAACCTTGAACGGTCCCCACGGGGACAACGGTGCCGACTCCTGCCGGTTGCTAATCACAAAGGCAAATCTGGTGAAAACTCGGTTCAATCAGTGTTTTTCCATTTTTCAAAACTTTCAACTTTTAACTTTTTCAAACAAACTTTCAAACAAACAAAGTGCTGGTCCCTACGGGGACGGTGCTGCGGGCCTCCATTGCCCTACTCCGGTCCTGCTGCTGCTTCATCCGAGGGAGGGGGTGCAGAGCTCATCTTGCTCTCCGGGCTGCCCCTCAGCTTTACATCCAGGGCAAACCACCCCCTCTCTCCGCAGTGCCGAGTGTACCGCACCATGTCTCCCGGGATAAGATTTCGGCCAGGATGCTCTTCGGGCAGGTGAGCATGCACATCCCGCCGGGCTACAAACACCTCGGCCTCCAGGCCCGGTTCGTATATGAACCCGTAGCCCCGGCGGATATCAAACCGCCTCACCTGCCCCTCGTAGAACGGGCCCCGGACACGGAAGGTCGCTTGCCGCAAGTTCTCCTTTTCCCGTTTGGCTCGGGCTACCAGCTCGGCTTTCCTACGCTCCCTCTCCGCGATCTCCAGGCCCAGCTTGGTCGGCTCCCTGTCCCAGTATGGCTCCGGCGCACGGGTTGAGCCCCGCGGGACATCCAGCACGTTACCCACTGTCAGGAAGGTGGGCAGCGTATCCCGCGGTGTCATGGCCTTGGGCGCTGCCTTGCAGCGACAACCCGGCGCCACCTCAGCCGAGGTGTGGGGGATGGGCACAGGGGCTTTCCGCAGTTGGGCCTTCGGCTCGGAGCGGGTCATCGGCTCCGGCTCGGGAAACTGCTCGGGGACTGTCTCTGGCACAATCTTCGGGGCCTTCCATGGCAATGCCTCCGGTTTGCTTCGGGCTCCGGCTACAGGTCGGTCCGCTGGGGCGGACGGGCTGGGTATCGCTACCGGTTGCGGTGGCAGCGGGCCTAGTGGCGGGGTCACGGCCTCCGAGACGGGTGGCGAGGGAGGCAACGGGGGGAGAGGGCTTGGACCGGGTCCCTCAGCCGCGGCGACCGGTCCCTCCGGGACATAGGGGCGTGGGTCACTCACCCTCCCTTCCTCCGCTTCCTCCTCGCGTCTCCGCACGGCTGCCAAAACGTCCGCCATGTCGGTCTCCCACTCCTCCAGGAGGAGCTGCATTTTGAGCTGCAGCCTTAGATGGAGCTGCGCGGTCCGGATCTCCACCCACGCTGCGGTTCCCGGTGCGGGGGCCACGGTGTTTCGGGACGGCATCCACATGGTGTCTTTGCTGTTTGCTTCCAGGAACGGTTTTTCTGGCAAGGTCCTGGCGTCCTTGCTTCTATAGCGGCGACTACATGCCGCCAGCCGCCATCGCGTCCCCCTTAGCTCTTTCCGGCCCCTCCTCTCTCGGGGCGGAGTTTTGGCCTTCGCGCCTCTACTGCTCGAGAAGACGCTCGAGCGGGAACTTTTCGCGCCAAAGATGGCGGCTTCTGAAATTTTTCTGCCGGATACCTCCGGCGGTAACAAGGCGCACCTCTACCAGACGGCAGAGCGGTAAGATCCTGTTCGTGACGCCAAGTTGTCGCGGGCGGGGAGGAGGGTGTCAGCACACCGCGCTCACCCCTTCTGCTCGGGTCCGGCAGTTGCTCCTGGTGGCTCGAGCTGCGGGCCGGATCCCGGGGCGTCTCGAGCGACACTCCTCGCCCGTGAGTGAAAGGGGGGGTGTTTGTTGGGATTATAGTTCGTGACGCCACCCACGGTTGTGGTGATGGCACCACCGCTGCTCAGTGTGGGGGTCCCGGGGATGGTGATTGGAGCAGCCAGGTGTTATGTTGCCCCTCCGTGGGTAGGGGTTGGTGATCCCGGGGCCCGGTGAAGAGATGTGAAGTGTAGGGCCTGGAGGGCGCAGGGACGCGGGGGCACTGTGGTACTCACTCAGCCTGAGACACGGACACAGTTTGTACGGTAAACCAACGGCTGGTAGGACGGTCCCACAGACGGTTGCACCTGCACTCCCGGTAGGTGACGGTGACGTCTCTCTTCCTTGCACCTGTTTGACTGATGGTAGCGGTGGATTCCCTCCGGTTACCCGCTCCCCGACTGCAATCTGGGCCGGAGGAGCTCTACACTTTGCCCGCAGGCGCTGGCCCTGGGGAAACTGGTGCCTTGGCGGTGGCGGTGTCTCCCCGGTAATGGTCGGGCTGTTGCCGTCAATCGGGACTTTGTTGCTGGGGGATCTGCGTCCCCTTCACTGACGGATTCGGCAAATTGGGCGACTCCTAGCCTTGCCGGGGTCCGAGAGGCCCCTGCCCTGGTGCTGACTGTCCTTCGGAACACTGCTCCAGACCACCGGGCACACAGCCAACGGGGTCCTTCCAGGAACTTCCGAACCGTCCCACTCCGGACAGTCACCGCCGTCGCTGACCTTGCTGTTCTAGCCCTACACACAGCTGGGCTCTCAGGCTCTGCACACTCTCTGCGCTGTCTCCACTTCTTGCCTTTCTCCTTTTCCACTTTCCTTTTCTTCACTTTCACTTCTGGTTGTTTACTCTAGCCCTTCACTGGACTTCACTCTTGCCCTCCCCGGGCTAATCTGCCTGGTCACTCGTTCATGTCCCTGACTGGACTCAAGCTCTTCCCTGAGCTGACTGCCTGGTTACTTCCTGCCTCCAGAGTTGTGAGCTCCTTGGTGGGCGGAGCCAACCGCCTGGCCCACCCCCTGGTGTGCATCAACAGACTCTTGGAGGGAGGCAACAAGGATTTCTGGTTAGCAGATGTGCCTACCTGGAGTGTGGGGTGTAGTGGTGTTGTTATCTGTGTCCCCTGGCTTGCCCAGGGCGACACATATGTGTGTATGTATGTCCGGGATTGGCATCTGCACTGTCGCAGCTACAGCCACAAAATTTTGCACACTCACACTTCTGGACCCCGAGAGTGTCATAGGCTATGTTTTGAGGGGAAATTTTAACCCCGCGCTTTACAGTTATTCACCAAAAAACCTGCCTCCATTAAAGCGAATGGAGCTGGGAGCCACAGTGCAACCAGAACTTTAGAAGAATGCGCAGCCACGCCCTTATATGGAATGTTGGCGTGTCACAATGCAGCCAGGGAAAGAGACAGACACAGACAGGGAAAGATACAACAAGAAGTAAATGGCACTTCCTCTGTGCTGATGATAATAGATGTAGGGGTGCGCTTCAGGTTCCAAGGCCTTTTGTCAATAGAAGAATACAAGGCACTCCCAAGATTGGCTGCAACGTGTGATTTATTTAATGTGCATAACAACAACAAAACGTTTTCGGTCCGTAGACCTTCCTCAGTAAGCACATTCGTGAAGAGGAGTTCAGCGTGGGTGATAAGTGCGGTGTCCACCGCCGCATGGAGGCTGCCATGACAGGGAAAGAGACAGACACAGGCAGGCTAAGAAACAGACATAGACAGGGTAAGAGACAGACACAAAGAGACAGACTGAAAGGGAAAGAGACAGACAGGGAACGAGAGGGAAAGAGAGAGACAGGTTAAGAGACAGACACAGACAGGTAAAGAGACAGACATAGACAAAGAGACAGACAGATACAGGGAAACAGAGACAGGGAAAGAGAGGGAAAGAGACAGACAGAAAAAGAGAGGGAAAGAGACGGACAGGGAAAGAGACAGACAGGGAAAGTGACAGACAGACATAGATAGAGAGAGAGACAGAGAGATATATACAGAGGGGGAGACAGACAGAGAATGGGAGAGAAACAGAGAGACAGTTACTATCCCGGGCGTTAAAATATTCTATTTATACATTCTATCCCGGGAATGTTAATACATTCTATTTTGTTAACAGCAGTTATTAACCCGGGCGAAGCTGGGTAGTACAGCTAGTATATATATATATATATATATATATATATACACACACACAGTCATGGCCAAAAGTGTTAGCACCCTTGAAGTTGTTCCATAAAATGAGGTATTTCCCTCAGAAGAATAATAACAATAATTATATATATATATTATAATATTATATTTCTTCCACATTGCCCTGCTGTATAATACACCCCCACACTGTCCCACTGTATAATATCCCCCACACACACTGCTCCTCTGTATAATATCACCCCCACACGGACACTACTCCTCTGTATAATATTCCCACATGCATACTGCTCCTCTGTATAATATCCCACACACACACTGCTCCTCTATATAATATCACACGCACACAAACTTCCTCTGTATAACATCCCCCATACACACGCTGCTCCTCTGTGTAATATCCCCCACACACACACAAACTGCTCCTCTGTATAATATCTCTCACACACACACTCACTACTATTCATTGCTCACTACTCACAGCTCACTGCTCACTACACTCTGGTTTTACCACTGGACTCTCAAATGAAATGCTCCATAGGCAAAATACTCAAAATAGTAAACCATCCCAAGATAGAAGATTTCAGATAACGTAATTAATTACGCTTAGATATTAATTCACATGAATAATATGTTTTCTTGGAATTTTAACTCATGTTTCTTGAAAAACAATACTAAAAGCAGATTTAAAAATAGGACAAAAAGAAGTGATATTAATACCTTCTTTAAATTTATGACAAGAAAGAATTTTAGCTTTGTGGATTACTGTAATCTTTACATTGCGTTAGCTCTCACTGTCATTTTGGATCTGATCCATCCACAGCTGGACATAGACCTACCCTGTATGACTCATGAGCAAATCCATTCCCCATGGACTCTAACATAGCTCCGTCCCCATCGCAGTTCTCAGACAGCTCTAATTAACATTCCAGAAAGATAGCTCTCATGTAATAATTACATCATCTGATACATTCATGGCTTTACTGTGCATGACATGATTCACATAAAGTGATTAAATGTAAACTAGTGATGAGCGAGTGTTCTCGCCACTGCTCGATATTTGATTGAGCATTAAGGTGCTTGGGCATGCTTGTTACTCGATCGAACATCGAGTCCCCGCCTGTATGTTTTGCGGCTTTTAGAAAGCCAATCAACATGCAGGGATTGCCTGCCAATCCTGGTAATGCTGTTGACATGTTGGCTACTGGCACTACTGTGATTGGCTGGCCGCATCGTGTCATCGGGTTTTATATACTGTAAGACCTGGTGACGCAATGCTCAGCCCAGTGTCCTCTTGAATCAGTTCAGGGAGAGTTATTATAGGACGGAGAGCTGACTTTAGAGCAGGCATGTAGGCAGTGTTGAATTGGTACTGCAATAATTGTATACTGCTGCTGCACCATTAAAACAAAAGTCCTCTTCAGGGCTACAAACTGTCCTTTCTTTAACAGAACCGCTGTTGTGCCGCCCTCGTGCCAGCAGCCGCTGCTGCTCGGATCCGGACCTCCTAAGGGGGTGGCTCGAGTGTCTCCGGACCCCGGGGTCTCGCGGACACGCCGAATAAAATGGGGGGACGTAGATGTACGGGCTAGGCCGTATTAAGTTCATGACGCCACCCACGGTATGTGGTTAGTTGGGACACCACCGCTGCGGTTATGGGGCACCCGGGGGAGATGTAGCGGCAGCTGGATGTTAACCCCTCCGTGGGTAGGGATGGTTGCCCCGGGGCCCAGTGTCTTTGTGCAGGGTATAGCGACGGCAAGGGGTATGTTTAATTACTCACAGTCAATGAATCACACGAGTCTTTGGTAAACCAAGGTGCTGGTGGCCGGCGCCGCGGCTGGTTGCATTCGGATCCCCCAGCCAGGCTGGTGGTCTCTATCCCTTTCTCTGCACTGACTTTGTGTAAGGTGGACTTCCTAGTCTGGAACTCAGGTGTCCGCTCCCGGCTGGATGTGGCCTAAGGAGACGTGCCCGCAGACGCTGGCCCGTGGGATCTATGGGCCCTGGCGGTGACCTCCTATCCCTATTAGTGGGCTGTTGTCTTCTATGAGGGACTTTGGGTGGGACAGGATCTCTAGTCCTGGCCTCAATCAGTTAATTAACCAGGCCGCTGGTTTCCGGTCCTGGCTTCAGGTCCGAGTACCCCCCTTTGTGCTCCGGTTTCCGGGTCGGTTCCCCAGGTCGGTACCAGCGGGTTACAACCCTGTCCCGGTCCACCTCGGTTCTCTCGAGCCGTCTTCCCGTCTCCTGCTGACGGAGACCACCGTCTGCCACCTAGCCAAGGCACCAAGTCTCCTACCCTGGCACCGTTCAACTTGAACCTCCTCTGCTGGAGCTACACCTAGCTCCAGCCCACACTTCTCTCAACTTGAACTACAAACTGATCTGAAGCTTTTCTGCTTGTTTTCTCGCCCCGGGCTGTCTAGACACCTGGGTGGGCGTGTCCAACCACCTGGTCCCGCCACCTGGTGTGTCTATCTTTCCATAAGGGGGGGTGACTAAGGTTTCAGGTCGGCTGTGTGTTTCCTGAGTGAGGGAACTGTGTTATTCAGGGACCTATCTGTGACTACCTGGTTTTGCTAGGGCATCACACTGTTACCTGCATTCAGTGTAGGGGTAGCTGGTAGAGGAGGCATAGTGTAGGATTTGTGGCATATAAGCAATGTTTATTGCCTTACAGTCCTTCTATACTTATACTGCTGCTGCAACCTAAAAACAAACAGTCCTTTTCAGTGCTAAACATTTATTTTTCCCTATTAAAAGTAGAACATTTTTCAGGCATATATAGTATCTACCTACTTAAAAATGCAGAAGGCGTGTGGTAAGAGACGGGGAAGTGGACATGCTGCCGATGGTGCACACAGAGGCCCATGCCATGGTTCAGGTGAAACAGTGCCTGCTATGGAGCGCAACCAACACGCTCATCCAAGAGTCCTAGCTTACTGTACCACTTTGCAGGGAGATGCGGGCCACTACTTCTGAAGCCAGAACAGTGAAAACAAGTGGTTGGTTGGATGGCAGATAATGCTTCCAGTATGTTTACCAGCACGACCCTGTCTTCCACACGGCCCAATCTCATTAGCCAAGAGTCTGGACCATATAATCCTCACCCTGATCCTCATTCCTAACACTAAAGCGGGCTTTACACACCACGAGATCGCTACAGCGATCTCGTTGGGGTCACGGATTTTGTGACGCACATCCGGCCGCTGTAGCGATCTCGTTGTGTGTGACTCCTAGGAGCGATTTTGGATCGTTGCAAAAATGTCCAAAATCGCTCCTCGTTGACATGGGGGTCCTCTCCCAATTATCGCTGCTGTCGCTTGGGCGAAGTTGATCCTCGCCCTTGCGGCAGCACACACCACTACGTGTGACGCCGCAGGAACGAGGAACCTCTCCTTACCTGCCACACGCCAGCAATGATCTCCGCCCCTCCACTTTGATTGGGCGGCCGCTTAGTGATGTCGCTGTGACGCCGAGCGAACCGCCCCCTTAGAAAGGAGGCGGTTTGCCGGTCACAGCCACGTCGCAGAGCAGGTAAGTACGTGTGACGCTGCCGTAGCGATAATGTTCGCTACGGCAGCGATCTGCACATATCGGCATAACGATAGGGGTGGGTGCGATCACGCTCGCCATCGCTAGCATTGGCTAGCGATCTCGTAGCGTGTAAAGCCACCCTATAACGAGTTAAAGGAGACAAGTCACCCCACACTCGGGCACTCCGAGGAGGACTTTACATTTCAATTTATTGATTCTGACCTCTCGCCCTGCACGTTTCAAGAGCGACATGAGGACCTCGTGTGTAGTGATGCTCAAATATTTGAGCAGCCATGATCAAATGAAGATGACGATGGGTTAGGGCAATTAGTGTCTCAATAGGTACATGATTACACAGTTGCTAATAAGTGATGTTGGTAAATCAACAAGTCAGGAGCACCAGGGTGCAGAAGCGGAAGACGATGTGGTGAACGATGAAGTCACTCAACAAACCTGTTCCTCATAACACCCAGACGCGGCAAGTTCCCAGGCCAAGGGTTAATGGGTGTTCCCCAGTCTGGTGCTTTTTTCATGAAAGTGCGGATGATGAAAGAAAGGTCATTTGCAACCTGTGGCATGTCAAGATCAGCAGAGGCTTGACCACTGACAGCTTCACCACCACCAGCTTGCCCAGGCACATGTCATCAATGCACCCGACTAGGTGGACCCAATGCCTGCGTCCACAATCAGTGTATGTAAATGGCACCACTGCCTCTTCCCCTGTGCTATGTGCTTGCCAATCCATTGTCCACAACAAAGGCACAGGTGCCTCCCGCCCTGCACCTGTCATTGCACATTTGCAAGCACTATGTCCAGTTCTTTGTCCCAGCAGAGCATTGAGCTGTGCCTACTGTGACGCCCTGGACTAGCCAGGTAGTCACAGGTAGACCCCCACATTACACCTGTCCTCCAAAAAGGAGTCATCAGCCAACCACAAAAACCCTAGTCACCTCCCTCAATGCTTGATGGACACACCAGGGGGCGGAGCCAGGCGGTTGGCCACGCCCACCAAGGAGTTTGAGCGTTCAGTGGAGGAGCTCGGGCCTGTAGGACAGGCCTGTGACGGACTGACAGGTGTGAGAGTCGTAGCCCGAACACCTTGGCTAGGAGGCAAGCGGAGGCCTCTGCCTGCAGGAGCCGGGAACATGGCTCGTTGGAACCGTGGTGGACCGGGACAGGGTAGTGGCCCGCCGGTACTGACCCGGGGAACCGACTCGGAAACCGGAGCACACAGGGGGGTACCCAGACCCTGAAACGAGGCCCAGAATCCACTGGACTGAGTTAATTCACTGATTGCGGTCTGGGCTATAGGTCCTTTCCCACCCAAGTCCCGACTGAAGACAACAGCCCACCGAGGGGGATAGAAAGCCACCGCACAGGCAGAGAGATCCCACGGGCCAACGTCTGTGGGCAAACGGGCTCTCCCAACATATACACAGCTGGGGAGCGGACTCCCGTCGCTGAAGCGCAGGCAGTCTACATCTACACAACACGGTGCAGGAGAAAGGCAGAGACCACCATCCGGGTGGGGGACCCGACCGCAGCCGGCTGCGGACACAGACCACCACCAGCTTGGTTTACCAGTGACTTATGTGTGTCAATAACAGTGAGTACAACAGTGCCCTCCGGCCGCGCACATCGCCCTGCACCGCCCAGCTATCCCCTATGGGTCCCGGGGGCCATCATTCCTGCCCACGGAGGGGTTAAAATCTTGCTGCACTACCATCTCCCCCGGGTGCCCCGCAACTGCAGCGGTGGTGTCTGCACCTTCACCACATCCCGTGGGTGGCGTCACGAACTCAAGTGCGGCTCCGGCCGTGCACCTACCTAACCCCCCACCGAAAGCGCCAGCATCCCCCTACCAGAGCGACGTGACCCCGGGTTCGGAGGCACTCGAGCCACCCACCAACGAGCCCGGATCCGAGCGGCTCGGCTGCGGCCGAGCGCGGGGCGGTACACCTACCACAGGCATTTCAACGAAAAAATAAATACCCAGCCACCCACCCACAGTCCCAAACACTAAACAGGTACATTTCTAGACTGCTTGCCTTGGAAATGTTCCCGTCTAGGCTTGTGTACACTGAGGCTTTCTGCAACTTCATGTCAGCAGCTGTCCCACAGTTCTCGGTCCCCAGCCGCCACTATTTTTCCTGGTGTTACCTCACCACCATAAACCAGCACTTTGTCCAATAACTTTGACTGCTCCCTAAGCAACTGTAACGCCTGCCTGGATCCACAGACTCAGACAGGCTGTAATGGACAGGCTAGAGGGAAGCCACTCGCCAAGCAGGACCCCCAGAACACTGAAACCCTTTAACCCCTATACAGGGATTTGGAATTACACAGGGCCCTGGAGATCACTACCTGTGGAAGGCTGCAGTCTGAGAGAGTAGTCATCAGGCAGGGTCAAACCAGGAATTGCTGAACAGGGACAGAATCGGCAGGCAAAGACGTAATCAGAAACAAGCAGAGGTCAAAACCGGATCGGGCAGCGAGGTACAAAAACAGCAGGCAGGAGGATAGTCAGGAAACAAGCGGTAATCAGCACACGAAATCACAGGACGAAACAGGAGCCAGAATTCTCAGAACTATCTCTGGCAGAGGTCAGCAGACAGGAGGAGAATTAAAAAGGGTGTGGTGTTTTCCCATAGGCTGTAGCTGAATGATGGTACCTCAGGTGGGAGACACCCACCACCTACAGTCAGCCAGTGGCACTGCAGATCCCCAGGAAACCCAGACCAGTGGATGAACGGAGCCTGCGCTCACCGGCGCCACTGGCATCGACTCCTCTCCCATCACCAGCACCATCCACGGCAGGAACACGGCGTCACCTGGCGATCCGAGCAGAAGTTGATGGTGCGGACTCCGGTGGTGACGTAACACCAACGCAATTACTGGGAAGGTCCACTTAATGACTGACACATGGTCAAGCGCTTGTGACCAGGGAAGTTACATTTCCTTGATGGCACACTGGTTGAATCTTGTGGAGGGTGGGATAAAGTCGAACTCTGAGATGGCACACGTGCTCCGTATGCCGAGGATTGCGGGCCCTTGTTCTATCAGGGTTTCCTACACCGGTTCCGGCACTCCTTCCTCCTACATATACCAGGATGGGGACATATATAACAGGATGGGGTCTTACGGGCGGCACGGTGGCTCAGTGGTTAGCTCTGCAGTCTTGCAGAGCTGGTGTCCTTGGATCAAATCCTACCATGGACAACATCTGCAAGGAGTTTGTATGTTCTCCCCATGTTTGTATGGGTTTCCTCCGGGTTCTCCGGTTTCCTCCCACACTCCAAAGACATATAGATATGGAATTTAGATTGTGAGCCTCAGATTGTGAGCCTCATGGGACAGTGTTGTTGTGCCGACCCTGCAGCAGTCGAACCGCTCGGATCCGGGGTCTGCTATGGCTCGAGGGTCTCCGGACCTGGCTACTTCAAATGAAAAAGGGAGTATTTACAGGGGATTTAGAGTTCGTGACGCCACCCGTGGTTCGGATAAGGGGAGTATCACTGCTGCCAATGGGAGTACCAGGGGGAGATGGAGTGGGGCAGCCAGGTGGCGTTCCCTCCACGGGTAGGGGAGACCCTGGGACTCTGGATGGTGGAGGTAGTGTAGGGGAGCGCAGCGCTGGTTGGAAGCAGGGGAGGACCACGATCGCAAAGCAGATATTGACAACAAGGTAAGCCAAGTCTCTGAGTGCCGCTGCCCTCTTGGGGGAGCTCCTCCGGGTGTCTGTCCCCTCTGGTACTGCCAGATGGTCCGGAGCCTGCCTCCGTGAACAAATAGGAATGTTCTGGTGGCCCGTTGGCTTACAGCTGTACGGGCCCCGCTCCTTACTTGCTGGTAGTGGAGCTGCGCTCTCAAGGGCTCACGCTTGGGATTTCTGTGGGCTGCGTGGGTCGGAAAACCCTATCCCCCTCGTTGCGCTAGTGTCCTTGATCTCTGAGCTTCTTGGGGACAGTCCATAGAGACACTATCCTCCACAGGTTAATTGCCGGGTTGCCTGAAGCTACTCCCCGACTTAGGGTCCTGTACCCCGCCGTACTTGCGGTCCTAGACCGGTTATTAGGCTTGAGATGCTGATCGTCCTCCAAGACCGGGTCTAGGCACCCAGCCTCAATACCCTGCGACCGGGTCTCTGACTCCTCCGGGCCCAGACCACCGTCTACGACCCAACCTACAACATACAGGGAGCCACCACTCCCTCAGCTCCTCACTTCTTGAGGGCTACTACTGCACTGTCTACTTCCCTCCCAACAGTCTGCCTGACCCCTAGGTGGGCGGCCCTATTCCAGCTAGGCAGCCTACTGGTGTGCCTGATAGGGTGTTGTATGAGGTGTGGTTGGGATTTGGACACTGATGGAGGCAGTACCATAGGTTGGGAACCCAGAACCATGGGCGGTTGAGTCCTGTACCAAAGGGTAGAAAGTGCAGTACCCTGTGACGCCCTGACTAGTCCAGGGGCGTTACTTTGACAATGTATGTAAAGCGCTGTGGAATGAATAGCGGTATATAAATGAATAAATATTATCATTATTAAATTGTATGGGGACATATATGCATATATAGTAGTTATTGCTGAATTTAAATGAAAAAATTACAGATGAACTTGCATTAGATGTTTCTATTTCTCTAAAATCATGGACCAAATATTGATCTCTGCTTTTTAAATCAGCCTTCAACTTGGCTCAGTTTATGTAAGGGCAAAAAGATGTTGCACAAAGCAGAAATGTCACACTATAGGCAAACATTTTTTTTCTAGAGGATATTCCCATTCCACTCTAAACCACGCCAAGATAAAGACTTATTTAAAAACCAGAGATCAATATTTGGCCCATGATTTTAGAGATATATGAACATCTAATTGAGGTTAATTTGTAATTTTTTCAACTAAATTCAGCAATATCTATTATCAAATAGTGAACATAATAAATAAAAATGTACCCATCTCATCTGAGGATAATGTCATGAGAAACAATGATGGAGTTAAAATTGTGTCCAAAAAAAGTCTTACGATTGGTGGGTTAATTTCTCCCAGCGATCATACTAAAAAATCTAAAGATAGTAATAACTCTACCATTTGGCAAGATCCCACAAGTGTAGACAGAAACTATGTGGCCTTTGACCGTACATGGTTAACAAAAAAAAAACTATATATTATGTTACAAAAAACAATATAATATTTTATTAATTGTGGGAGCAGCAATCTTATACGTGTTAAGATAATTTCATCTTCAACAATTAAGCAAGGAAGGCATAAAGTTAAAGATGAAACATTTCTTTTGTATTTTAGGCAAAAAAAAATATTTTCATCATTTTCATTTTAAAAAATTTAAAAAGGAAAATGGGCCAACGCAAAACTTTGGACACACTTGCAGCTTGTGTGCTCAGATAACTTTGACCAAGGTTTTAGACCTTAATTAGCCTATTAGGGTTATAGCTTGTTCACTATCATCGTTAGGAAAGCCAGGTAATGCAAATTTCACAGCTTTCTAAAAACCCAGCATCCTTTTACCTTGTGCCAAAAAACAGCAGCCATGGGTTCTTCTAAGCAACTGCCTAGCACTCTGAAAATTACAATGTTTGAGGTCCACAAAGCAGGAGAAGGCTATAAGAAGATAACAAAGCATTTTCAAGTTGCCCTTTCCTCAGTTCAAAATTTAATTAAGAAATTGCAGGTACCAGGAACAGTGGAGGTCAAGATAAGGTCTGGAAGATCAAACAACGTTTTTGTGAAAGCTGCTCATAGGATTGCTAGAGAGGCAAATCAGAACACCTGCATGACTGCAAAAGACCATCAGGAAGATTTAGTAGACTCTGGATTTGTGGTACATTGTTCACCTGTTCAGAGATACCTACATAAATCTGACCTTCATGGAAGAGTCATCAGAAGAAATCCTCTCTTGCATCCTCACCATAAAATTTAGTGTCAAAAGTATGCAAGAGAACATCTAAACAATCCTGATGCATTTTGGAAACAAGTCCTGTGGAGCAATTAAAATATAAATCTGCCCACATTGATCAACAATATGTGTGAAGAAAAAAGGACACAGAATGTCAGGAAAGGAAGATATCACCAACCATTAAGCATAGGGGTGGATCAATCATGCTTTGGTGTTGTATTGCAGCCAATGGCACGAGGAACATTTCACGGGTAGAGGGAAGAATCGATTTAATGAAATTTCAACAAATTCTTGATGTAAACATAACACCATTTGTAAAAAAAAAAAGCTGAAGTTGAAAAGAGGATAGCTTCTACAAATGGATAATGATCCTAAACACATGTCAGAATCCACAATAAACTACCTCAAAAGGTGCAAGCTGAAGGTTTTACAATGGCCCTCACAGTCCCCTGATCTGAACATCATTGAAAATCTGTGGCTAGACCTGTCACGGGTGTGTCACGGTTGACAGCAACCTTAAGGTGTCTGGCTGCAGGAGGTCGCTGTGTTTGGCTGTACAAACTGCTTCTTGATATTTCATTCCTTCTTCTCTGGTGTGCATTAAGTTACATATATCTTCTCTGTCAGTCTTAACTCTTTCCCCTTTAGGACCCAGCAGGCATCTTGTCTATTCAGCTGCTAATCCCTATACCCACTCCCTGTGTCCATATGTAACTGCATTTCCCCTGGGTTTATTGCCAGCAACAAAGTTACTCATATGCTGTTCAGACTGAAAGCGGTTGGCTTGAAATCACCTGTGGAGACACGTTGTTGCATGTTGCTGTACTTCTCCCAAAGTCATCCTCGAGATAAGTTGTCCATTTGTATTATCCTGTTTGTTTTCCCTGTGTGTTATTTAGCACTTATTGGGGTTGACTAGTACTCATCCCATCCAGTCACTACCTAGGGTCCATTTCAGGGCCAGACAGGATCTAAGTATCCTACTTGGCCTATAGGTTGGGAACCTATCTAGGGACTGCAGGGGAGCCAGGGACCAGTGGAAGGCTTTATCAGGGGGTCATTATCTCCCCTTCCCTAGAGACAGGGCTCCCCTCTTTCCTCCCCTCCCTTTTCGTTGTTTGCCCAGTATTCTCCTATACGGAGCATGACAAGACATGAAAAGAGCAGTGCATGCAAGACGAGCCAGGACTCTCACAGAACTGGAAGAATAAATGAAGATTTATCCAACAAAAAAATGAAAGACTCTTGGCTGGCTACAAAAAGCATTTACAAGCTGTGACACTTGCCAAAGGGGTTGCTACTAGCTACTGACCATGCAGGGTGCCCATACTTTTGCATCGGCTCATTTTCCTCATTTGTTAATTTGTAAAAGAGGAAAATATATATATTTTTTACCTAAAATACAAAGGAAATGTCATCTTTAACTTTATGCCTTTTAGAGATCATTTCATCTTCAACTTGCTTAACTGTTCACAATTACAGTAATTTTGACCAGGGGTGCCAAAACATTTGCATATATCAATACTCACACAGTATGTACCATATAGATGGAAAACCCACAATGTAAAACCTGGGTAGGGTGGATATTAAATCTTAACCCAATCAACACTGAAAAATCGGGTCATCTCGTGCTGGAATGCTGACAAACCTCAAAGTGCGTATCGTCACAGCCTTCATCTCTTCCCCTTAAATTTCTCCATGTCCAGTCCTGAAATCTTGGCACTGCTGTTAGCAATTATATAATAAAAAGGATTTTCCATCTATATAATGCAGTCAATATGTTATAGAGAATATACTGTATCTGTCCCTAGAGTTCATTCCAAGCACATGACAACACAAAGCTTTGTTTGCTTCATGTAAGATTCCTGTTGAGCACTAGATGGCGGTATTACATCACATGTTCCTTATTTGCTCTCCGCAGTTCTTGAGCATGAATTTGAGGAAGTTTCTTTCTGCTCCATTGAACATGTAAAGAAAAATATAGTTACAAGTGAAAAGGTTTTGGTACCGTGTTAGCCAGTTGAAAAATTATTGAATGTTCTCAAACATTCAATAAGAAAAATATAACAACATGTAAGCTCATTCGCAGTAATTACAACTGTTACTGAGTATCAAACAGGTCACAATCATCATGATGAATATTTGTGCAGTGCATACATTGATAATTTATTAAATAATACCCTGCACAGAATAGAGACTGGGCAGTATAGGGAGGATACAGCGTGACGGGGGGGGGGCAGTAGGGAGAGGAGAGTGCAGTGTGAAGGGGGAGCCCAGTATGGAGAAGAGCGTGCAGTGTGAAGAGAGAGCCCAGTATGGAGAGGAGAGTGCAGTGTGAAGAGGGAGCTCAGTATGCAGAGGAGAGTGCAGTGTGAAGAGGTAACCCAGTATGGAGAGGAGAGTGCAGTGTGAAGAGGGAGCCCAGTATGGAGAGGAGAGTGCAGTGTGAAGAGGGAGCCCAGTATGGAGAGGAGAGTGCAGTGTGAAGAGGGTGCCCAGTATGGAGAGGAGAGTGCAGTGTGAAGAGGGTGCCCAGTATGGAGAGGAGAGTGCAATGTGATGAGGGAGCCCAGTATGGAGATGAGAGTGCAGTGTGATGAGGGAGCCCAGTATGGAGAGGAGAGTGCAGTGTGAAGAGGGAGCCCAGTATGGAGAGGAGAGTGCAGTGTGAAGAGGGTGCCCAGTATGGAGAGGAGAGTGCAGTGTGAAGAGGGTGCCCAGTATGGAGAGGAGAGTGCAGTGTGAAGGAGCCCAGTATGGAGAGGAAAGTGCAGTGTGAAGAGGGTGCCCAGTATGGAGAGGAGAGTGCAGTGTGAATGAGCCCAGTATGGAGAGGAAAGTGCAGTGTGAAGAGGGACCCAGAATGGAGAGGAGAGTGCAGTGTGAAGAGGGAGCCCAGTATGGAGAGGAGAGTGCAGTGTGAAGGGGGAGCCTAGTATGGAAAGGAGAGTGCAGTGTGAAGGGCATGTATCATAAGAGGGACAGTGTGTCCATCATATTTTATGCAGGTAACACAGTGAGAGGAAATTATTTATTTTGATGTGCAGTGTAGGGCAGATATTGTTATTCAGGAGCATTATAATGAAACTATAAAACACTATTTTTAAGGGCACCACGTTGGGATGGGTGGCAATAGACTAAAGAATATGGAAATTTGCTAAAAAAGAAAGAGAACGACTCTGATTAGATACGTCATCTGTAAGGTACGTAGATGTAAATGTTTATTTGTAATACTGACGAATTCTCATCAGTATTGTGGTTCCTGTACGGTCGTCAGTCTGATAATGACTGATAGCAACAACTCTCCTTACCAATGTTAAGAACGTACTGGAAGTTATATGTTCATGCAATAAAAATATATATGGGTGTGACCTGACATTACAATTGATGTACCATGTACTGATGGTGCTTGTTGTGATTTATTTCTGTACTGACGAGCGTTTTGATGCTGTGTTTCTGTACTGATGGGGGTTAAATGAATGTATTTCTGTACTGCTCATGGGTCTTATGATGAATTTTCGGATTTCTCATGGTTCTGATGATGAATTTCTGTACTACTGATGGTTATGGTGATGTATTCTTGTGCTGCTATTGGTTCTGAATCTGATCCTGTGCACATGTAACAAGCCATAACTTGAAAGATTTTGTGATACATGGCTTTATTAATAACGTATTGTACAGTCTGACAAGTTAAGAGTTACTATGTTATTAATTATGTTGGGAGCATTAGAGGGGTTCTCCGAGTTTGTGATGAGTCTGCAGTCACTCTATGTTACTGCAGACTTCTCAATTCTAACAGCGAGCTGCAGCTTTCAGTATTCTCTGGTGCCGGCGGTGATAGTGGGAGGTCACAAAACCGCAAGTATGCTATTTTCATACATGCAGTCACGTGCCTACTAGACATGCGTTGCCTCGCTCATTGAAAATGGATTGAGAGAGGACAGACACATCTAGTCGGAATGTGGCCAGAAGTATACAAATCGCATACTTGTGCTCACATGTCCTTCCATTCATGCCACTGGCAAGGGAGAATCCTAAGTGTGCAGTCCATGTACTGTGAGAATTCAGAAGCCTACAGTCACCTAGAGTAACTGCAGACTTTCATCACAAACCTGGACAAGACCTTTATTTATAAAATTAAGCCCTGTAGCATGTCCAATTCTAACAGCATGTAATATATTCACTGTCAGGATTAAACTCTGCTTACTGGTTCCAGCAGTTATCATATGGACACTCCACTCATATGCGTTTTTCATACCTACGGTTATGTGACAACTCTCTTTTCTTTCTGCTTCTCTTAGTTTTTTATTGAAAATTGTGAGAATCAGGATGAGAAGTTTGTCGGTACAAAACTGTAAGTGTGCAAATCGCATATGAATGATTGGTCACATGGTGACTACTTAAACTGCTTGGGGGGCACCAAAATTAGCTCCTGTCCCGGATGCCGGAAAACCTATATACATCTCTGGTTGGTAAAAGATGCTAAGGACTGCATGAGTGGACAAAGGTCGAACGTTGGTTTACAGTGTCATGCGAATGTGACGCCCCTGGACTATCAGGTCGTCACAGGGTATTGCACAATCTACCCTCCCGTGCAGTATCCACCTCCCTCTTGGTTATGGGTCCCTAACCAAATGGTGTTGCCTACATCAGCTAATCAAATCCTAGATACACCCTGCGCCACACCCACCAGACACACCAGTGGACGGCTTGAGTGGAATAGAGTCGCCCACCTGGGGGGTCAGGGAGGGAAGGTGAGGAGTGTAGTCAGTTAGTTAGTTAGCTAGTTAGTGAGTGGTGGTTGGAAAGTAGCCCTCAAGCTGTGAGGAGCTCTGAGGAGGCCGGGAGCAGGGACTCCCATAAGAAGACTGTCTAGGTGGCAGACGGTGGTCTGGGCCTAGAGGAGTTGGACCACCATTTGCAGGGGATCTGTCGAGCAGGACAGCCGGCGGCCTTGCACCATCACCGGGCTGGGACTAAGGCATGACGGGGTATGTGGACTCTAGGTCGGGGAGTAGCTGCATGCAACCCGATAATTTACCTGTGGAGAACGGAGCCTTAAAAGATTCGTTCCCAACCTCTCCAAAATAGGGGTACTAGCGCAACGAGGGGGATAAGACTTTCCACCCAAAACGGTCCAGAAAATCCCAAGCGTGAACCCTGAGAGCAAGCTCCCTCACTTAGCCACAGTGGGGAGCGGGACCCGGCAAGTTTCACACTACCGGGACCACCAGAGAAGTAAACTTAGTGCCAAGAGGCAGGTCACGGATCATCAGGCAGCACCACTGGCGAACTAGCTCCCCTCAGCGGCAGCGGTGTCCAGAGATTTGGTTTACTTGGTTGTCGGTGTCTGCTTAATGGACTGAGTGAGTACAAGAGTGATCCCTGCATCCCACGGCCTTATTCTCCACACACCGAGTCCCGGGGCATTCTCCTCTACCCGTGGAGGGTGCTGTAAAAACATTAAAATTAATACATCTAGTTATCAAACATTTTATAGTAGGACATATTATATGTTTTCACAGTTTTGTCTATATTTGAAGGGCATAGCTTATTGATAAAGTTTTTATAAGGAATAAATAATAAGGTATCTGTATTAAGTATGGATAGATGCTGACATAGCATGGTACCTATTTATATATATATATCCTTCCTTCTGGAAACTTCTAGTGATTATGTCATGTGTAACTGTGTTCAGTTGAAACACCCTATATGGATTGGACAGTTGTCATATAACACACGGTGGGAGGGGGTGGCTGCTCACTCCTGCTTCGAGAGTCAATCCACACATGTCAAAGATCCATCCCATCCATCCAGCCTCCAAGAAGCATGTCTGTCTGTTCCTTTGATCCTGCTTTCACTCAAGACGAAGCAAGATATGGTTGCTCTCTCAGGAACTCAAGAAAGACTAATTGAACTCTTTTACGTAAGATAGGTTTTTTTCCTTTTCTGTAACTGAACTGCAACTTTATAATTTAGCAATCATTTTTATCAGATATAAACTACATTTATTTTTTACACATTTTGTAGTCTATTTTTCATGCGTCTTATCGCGTATTTAACCCCTTCAGCCCCCGGGCACTTTCCATTTTTGCGTTTTTGTTTTTTGCTCCTTTTCTTCCGAGAGCCGTAACTTTTTTATTATTCCGTCAATCTTGCCATATGAGGGCTTGTTTTTTGCGGGACGAGTTGTACTTTTAAATGAAACCATAGGTTTTACCATATATTGTACTGGAAAACAGCACAAAAATTCCAAGTGTGGAAAAACTGCAAAAAAAGTGTCATCGCACAATAGTTTTTGGGATGTTTTATTCACCGTGTTCACTATATGAACAAACTGATGTATCTATGTGATGCCTCAGGTCGGTGCGAGTTTGTAGACACCAAACATGTATAGTTTTACTTGTATCTAAGGGGTTAAAAAAAATTCACAAGTTTGTCCAATAAAAGTGGCGCACGTTTTGCGCCATTTTCCGAAACACGTAGCGTTCTTATTTTTTGGGATCTATGGCTCAGTGATGGCTTATTTTTTGCGTCTCAAGCTGACGTTTATAATGGTACCATTTTTGCGCAGATGCTACGTTTTGATCGCCTGTTATTGCATTTTGCGTAAAACTTGCGGCGACCAAAAAACGTAATTTTGGCGTTTGGAATTTTTTTGCCACTACGCCGTTTACCAATCAGATTAATTGATTTTATATTTTGATAGATCGGGCATTTCTGAACGCGGCAATACCAAATATGTGTATATTTATTTATTTTTTAACCCTTTAATTTTCAATGGGGGGAAAGGGGGGTGATTTGAACTTTTAGGTTTTTTTTTGTTTTTTTTATTTTTTAAAACTTTTTTTTTTACTTTTTTTTTTTTATTTTACTAGTCCCCCTAGGGGGCTATAGGGATCAGCAATCCGATCGCTGATCGCTATCTGCTGATCACAGCAATACAGCTGTAATCAGCAGATTCAGTCACTTTGGTTTTCCCTCTGCTCTCGGCCGAGGGAAAACAAAAGTGAAACATCGTAGCAGCAGGCGTCATCACATGACCCTGTGCTACGATGGCAACCACCGATAGTCACGTGATAACACACGTGACTTCCAGTGGGGTCGGCGGTAAGTAACAAACATGGCCGCGCGCATTTAAATCTTGCTGCCAGACTTTGGCAGCAAGATTTAAGGGGTTAATGGCCGCAGGTGGAAGCGATTCCACCCGCGGCTAGCAGGCACACATGTCAGCTGTTGAAAACAGCTGATATGTGTGCCGATCCACGCCGCCTGCCCGCGGCAGGGGGCGGGGCTTAACGGGACACGATACTGGACGGATAGATCCGTCCAAGGTCGTGAAGGGGTTAAAGAAAAATATATTTAAGAGTATATTTTCAACATTTTGGAGAGCCAGCCATTCGTGTTTTTTAATTTTTGTACTTCTTCCTTCACTTTGCATAAGGGGGACAGAGACGGATGCCTCCTGCAAAGTGACAGGGAATTGACAATTTATAAAAATCACGCAGAACCTAGGAAATACGGATAAGTCAAGTTGCATGAATGTTTTTTTTTTTTAAATGAACTTTAAAGACTTTGCTAAGCCACAGACGATACTCTTTTGACGTGTCTCTGGAGGAGAAAGGAGAAGTCAGTCCATAAGAAGTGCTACAAGTGCTGATTATAAGTCAAGGTAAGACAATGAATTTAAATTCTTTTTCTGAACAAAGTAAGCATTTAGAGAAGTCTAGATTAGTGAATTTATGGTTAGACTTGTATGCTGAGTGTGAACTAGCAAATTCACGAGTAAATTCTAAGGTATTTTTTAACAAAGAGAGAGAGAAGCTTAGAAATGTATTGCATTTAGTTCAGGAATTCCATAAGTCAGTGATAGAGAGATCCAAAGACTGCTTAAAACCTGAAATGTCAGTAAGTGATATTGTGAATTCTGACTGTAATGTTGCAAATGAAAAGTCAGATTTTGACTGTAATTTTAATTTTGCTAATCAGAATCCTGAAGATGGCGGCAAACATGTGACGTGTATTCAAGGTGACTTTCAGGACACTGGGAAAGAAGTAGGAAATGACGTAGAGAAGCCAGAAGGGGGAGGAGCCAAAGTAGGACATGTGCAGAGAGAAAATGGCGACGATCAGTTTCTAAAAATAGAACAGACTAAGTTAGGGATTAAACTTAGAAAGAATCTATTGGACTTATGCAAATTAATTCCAGCATATAATCCTAAAATACATGTTTGCAGAAATTCAGAGATTTTTGAAAGCTCCGTTGAAAAATTAAATTTAACCAATAGTGAAAAGACTCAGTTATTCCGTATATGGATACCTCAGCATTTTTTCAGACAATTGGCATTAAAAAAGTCTTCTGACAATGAAACATTTGATTGTTCAAATGATAACGATATCATAAGGCTGAAAAATCTCATCTTCTGTGAAAGAAATGATGCGAAACCAGATTATGAGATGTTAAAGGAATTACAAATTGAAGAGAATGAAAGTACGTTCTCATTTATGTCCGTTTTTGAACGTTTATATAGGGCGGTCATTCCAAATGTCAGATTAAAATCTTTAATTTCCACATTCATAAGGAAATTTAATTTCCTTGATGATACAGCTTGTACGGTGGCATTAAAGAAAAAGTCCCTATTCGAATGTACGACATTTATCAATTTTGTTAGAAATCACCAAAGTCAATCAAAACAGAAATTAATTAATTCTGAAAAACCAACACGAAAAAGGGAGAGATTCTGTGAAAAACCAACAGTGTCTCCCAGATCCAGATATTTCTGTGACAAAATGTATGAAATTCGCAGGAAATTCCATATAAATTACAAACCATACAATCCATCACAATTATTATCATCTAAAAATCTTTTTCCACAGGAAAAACCTTTGTTTCCCTTGTCTCCAGTGAAGGGATTGGTCACAGGATCAGATATTGATGATCCCAGACAAATGATGAGTAAAAGCTTTGGAAGACAGAAACAGGTGTCTTGTGCAGATTCTCTCCCCTGGTCACTAGTGAAAGAGAAAATGTCGTCCAGAGAATTTGACAGTCAGCGACAGCTGGGTGGTCTTTCAGAGAGAGACATTCTTTCTCATTTAAGGAGAAAAATTGAGTTACAAAATAATTTCCATTCCAATATTCCGGAAATTACTGTAATAGATCGGATCTTGAAAAAATTGAGGTTTGGGTTTTAGCTGGATAAAAGGGGTTTTCTGGATAAAATAATTTTGCTATTTGATAATCATGATTATTCATGATTATTCATATACAGTGAATCTATGCATTACACATATACACATACATTACACATATATATATATATATATATATATACATATATATATATATATATATATATATATATATATATATATATATATATATATAAAGCAAGAAGGCCTGCGGAGACACCATCACATGTTTCTCAACGCTGGCAGGAAACTAGCCAGGTCTTTCACCGGGAAGGAACAACCACGGGAAGGGCAGTCTCCAGTCAAGGAGACCACCTATGCCAAACATGGTATCCATTCACAGACAGCCGTTTCGGGGTATTTGCCCCTCATCAGTGTGGCTGTCTGTGGATGGATACCATGTTTGGCATAGGTGGTCTCCGTGACTGGAGACTGCCCTTCCCTTCCCTATACCATTATGCAGTATTATTACATCATTCTAAGTATCAAGTATATTAATACTTCTACGATAATAATAATGACATGGTATTATAGTATTAGAGTTATGATACGCTGTGACATTTATTAGTGATAGTTATTGCCATATTTGGTATTTAGATTAGGGAATGAAGACTTCAATCAAGATTAAGATAAAAGACTTTTATTAATTTTTCTAAAGTTAAAAGGGATTCTACAAAAAGGTTTAAAAGGCTGAAATTCAACGGTCCAAAAGGTAACGTCTCAAATAAGACTGTGTTACATACAATATACTTACCACTGCGGGACCTCAGAAAGACAGTGATCTTATGGTGCCAGGATGGACAATGACACATGGTCGGTGCATTAAGACCTCACTACAGTTACTAAGGAGAGCAATAACGTGTTAAAGTTTTGTCCAGGATTTGACAACAGGCAGCACGGAGGATAAAGGTGGCTAATGTAAATTACACTGCACAGACATCAAAGACTTATGCTATTCTTCTACACTCATGAACTGTGGTTTATCAACATTGGCTATGGACTTTGCAATAAAGAATAAAGTTTATGGACTTGATCTAACGATGATAAACGCAATACGGGACTGTATTAAATTGGTAAACATTCATCTTTTATCAAAGGATTTATTTCTAAGAGACTGTGTTTATGCCAGATTGCATGGGAGATAAGAAGACATAAACCCAGAGGACATCATATGGTGACCGGATTTGTTTTGCATCTTTTTAGGTTTAGGGAAGTATAATTATATATTTTTTTATATGATTATCAATCACGGCCTACCATAACATGAATCCACATTATTATATTATTGAACTTACAACATGAATAATGCAAATTGATTATTATTCATCATTATTATTGATATTAATCCATTATCGCCAAATAAGGAAAGAAGATTTGTTATTTTAATTATGTATTAATTCATTTTTGGGGTTTCATTAATAATAATTAATAATTCACCCGCTTCAAGGGGGAATTGTCCAAACATTAAAATTAATGCATCTAGTTATCAAACATTTTATAGTAGGACATATTATATGTTTTCACAGTTTTGTCTATATTTGAAGGGCATAGCTTATTGATAAAGTTTTAATAAGGAATAAATAATAAGGTATCTGTATTAAGTATGGATAGATGCTGACATAGCATGGTACCTATTTATATATATATATATCCTTCCTTCTGGAAACTTCTAGTGATTATGTCATGTGTAACTGTGTTCAGTTGAAACAACCTATATGGATTGGACAGTTGTCATATAACACACGGTGGGAGGGGGTGGCTGCTCACTCCTGCTCCGAGAGTCAATCCACACATGTCGAAGATCCATCCCATCCATCCAGCCTCCAAGAAGCATGTCTGTCTGTTCCTTTGATACTGCTTTCACCCAAGACGAAGCAAGATATGGTTGCTCTCTCAGGAACTCAAGAAAGACTAATTGAACTCTTTTACGTAAGATAGGTTTTTTTCCTTTCTGTAACTGAACTGCAACTTTATAATTTAGCAATCATTTTTATCAGATATAAACTACATTTATTTTTTACACATTTTGTAGTCTATTTTTCATGCATCTTATCGCGTATTTAAAGAAAAATATATTTAAGAGTATATTTTTAACAGGTGCTAACACTTGGCTGCCCCGTTCCATCATCCCCGGGTACTCCCAAATGCAGCGGTGGTACTCCTAATTACCACACACCACGGGTGGCGTCACGAACTCTATAATCCCTTGTAAATACCCCCTTCATTTGAGTGGACTCACAACCCCCCCTGGGTCCGGAGACCCTCGAGCCACTGAGATCCCGGATCCAAGCAGCTCGGCTGCTGCCATGGGGGTGGCACACGAACATTGACAACACTTTGCTTGTACTTGTGATAATCTGCTGGCCACCACATCAGCAGCACTTCCTTCACAATCTAATTGTCTCCTCAATGTACTGCATACATTTCCACCTATTTTGGCAGCAGCATCCTGCAGTAGCTCTTAAATGGCAATTGCCTGCTTGCAGCCTACTTGCTCACTTACACCACCACAATTCCTCACACACAGGTGTTTGTAGAGGGCTGTCTCTGAAGTGGTACTTCACATTCAGGCTTCAGACACTTCTTGTGGGAGTGAAACTCACAACAAGGAATGAGCCTCTATGCTCCCCTCAGCAATATCTATTCCTATCTCGGCTAACTGTCCTGTCAGCAGATACACTGTAGACTCACAGAAATAAACCTTTTTGCTTCCCATTGTGGGGACAATCCTCACCCTCTTTCTCATGTACAGGATATTATACAAAAGTGAATACACCCTTCACATTTTTGTAAATATTTTCGGATATTTTCATAGGACAGCGCTGAAGATATGTCACTTTGATACAATGTAATGTAGTCAGTGTACAGCTTGTATAACAGTCTAAGCTTGGTGCCCTCTACATAAGTCAACACACAGGTATTAATGTCTAAACCATTGGCAACAAAAGTGAGTACACCCCATAACTGCTCTTGAGTATAATACAGGATGTAATTCAGGATCAGTACAGGGTCAGTAATGTAATGTATGTGTAGCGCCCCTGAAACCATCAGGGAGCTACAGGGTACTGCATCCCCATCAGGATGCAGGGATTACCCCCTAGGGACCCAGAAGACCAGTGTCGGTAACACACAAACACTCACAAAATCCCTGTTTTCCCCAATTCCCCCATAGAATGGTACCAGGCTAGGGTCGGACCAATGGATGGCCGCCTAGAGGTGGAGCCAATCCGGTTCACTAGACAACCAGGTGGGAGGGGGAGACAGTGGACAGTCAGACAGTGAGAGTGAAAGTGAGCAGACGGACTGACAGGAGTGAACAGTGACCAGGGCCGGATTAAGGTTGGTGGGGGCCCCTGGGCAGAAAATCTGGTGGGGGCCCCATAAACGTTAACATTTTTAGCCATAACAGTAGAGCACGAACTGTAGCATTTAGATATAAATCCAATAAACATGTATCTTAAGGCCCCGTCACACTAAGCAACATCGCTAGCAACATCGCTGCTAACGAACAACTTTTGTGACGTAGCAGCGATGTTGCTAGTGATGTCGCTGTGTGTGACATTCAGCAACAACCTGGCCCCTGCTGTGAGGTCGCTGGTTGTTGCTGAATGTCCTGGGCCATTTTTTAGTTGTTGCTGTCCCGCTGTGAAGCACAGATCGCTGTGTGTGACAGCGACAGAGCAACAACTAAATGTGCAGGCAGCAGGAGCCGGCTTCTGCGGAGGCTGGTAACCAATGTAAACATCGGGTAACCAAGAAGCCCTGTCCTTGGTTACCCGATATTTACCTTTGTTACCAGCCTCCGCCGCTCTCACTGTCAGTGCCGGCTCCTGCTCTGTGCACATGTAGCTGCAGCACACATCGGGTTAATTAACCCGATGTGTGCTGTAACTAGGAGAGCAAGGAGCCAGCGCTAAGCATTGTGCGCTGCTCCCTGCTCTGTGCACATTTAGCTGCAGCACACATCGGGTAATTAACCCGATGTGTGCTGTAACTAGGAGAGCAGGGAGCCAGCGCTAAGCGGTGTGCGCTGCTCCCTGCTCTCTGCACGTGCGGTGGTAACCAAGGTAAATATCGGGTTGGTTACCCGATATTTACCTTAGTTACCAAGCGCAGCATCTTCCACGCGGCGCTGGGGGCTGGTCACTGGTTGCTGGTGAGCTCACCAGCAACTTGTGTAGCCACGCTCCAGCGATCCCTGCCAGGTCAGGTTGCTGGTGGGATCGCTGGAGCGTCGCTTAGTGTGACATCTCACCAGCAACCTCCTAGCAACTTACCAGCGATCCCTATCGTTGTTGGGATCGCTGGTAAGTTGCTTAGTGTGACTGGACCTTTACCCTGATCTGCCACATTCAGATTTACAGGACTACAATACAGATACAGTCCAGGATAACTCACAGCCGTCACTTATACACACAGTACAATACAGATACAGTCCAGGATCACTCACAGCCGTCACTTATACAAAGAAAGTAGAGTAAAGGGGGCTTTACACGCTGCGACATCGCTAATGCGGAGTCGTTGGGGTCACGGAATTCGTGACGCACATTCGGCCGCATTAGCGATGCCGTTTCGTGTGACACCGATAAGCGATTTTGCATCGTTGCAAAAACGTGCAAAATCGCTAATCGGCGACATGGGGGTCCATTCTCTAATATCGTTGCTGCAGTAGTAACGAAGTTGTTCCTCGTTCCTGTGGCAGCACACATCGCTCCGTGTGACACCGCAGGAACGAGGAAGCTCCCCTTACCTGCCTCCCAGCCACAATGCGGAAGGAAGGAGGTGGGCGGGATGTTACATCCCGCTCATCTCCACCCCTCCGCTGCTATTGGGCGGCAGTTAAGTGACGCTTCAGTGACGTCGCTGTGACGCCGCATGGACCGCCCCCTTAGAAAGGAGGTGGTTCGCCGGTCACAGCGACGTCGCCGGACAGGTAAGTATGTGTGACGGCTCTGGGCGATGTTGTGCGGCACGGGCAGCGATTTGCCCGTGTCGCACAACAGATGTGGGCGGGTACGCACGCTAGCGATATCGGGACCGATATCGCAGCGTGTAAAGCGGCCTTTACTCACATATTTTTAATTGATCCCAATGTTAAGGCAGCCAGGGTCGGCTCCAGGTTTTTGTGGTCCCCGGTTGAGTCTCAGTAGGCCCCATCCACACACAGACACACACATACACATACAGGCATACGTACATATACATATTTGAAGACAAATTCACAAAAATACATTTAAACAGACAAATATATGCACAGTCATATACACTGACATACATGCAGACACAGACGCATTACAGGTGTTAATATGGAGAAGTCACAAGCAGCCTCACTCACCTCTCCCGTTTGTTTTCAGCTCCTCCAGGACATATGGCTGTGTTGCATGATGGCCATCAATAACAGACATGACTGCACACCATGCACACTGACACAGCACTGCTGTATATACATCACAGGAGGGGCTGGGGCCTACAATAAATACATTACAGGAGGGGCAGGGGGCATAGACATTACTGGGGGGGGCATAGACGTTACTGGAGTGGCAAACCGCTCTGGTGGCGTACACATTACTGGGATGGGTGGCTTAGCGCTCTGGGGGACCCATATAGTTCTGGGGTGCCGCATAGACTGCTCTGATTCATATATACACACACACAGCTCTGCTTCACACACACAGCTCTGCTTCACACACACAGCTCTGCTTCACACACACAGCTCTGCTTCACACCACACATCTTTCTTCAGCTCTGCTTCACACACACACACAGCTCTGCTTCACACCACAAATCTTTCTTCAGCTCTGCTTCACACACAGCTCTGCTTCACACCACACATCTTTCTTCAGCTCTGCTTCACACACACACACACAGCTCTGCTTCACACCACACATCTTTCTTCAGCTCTGCTTCACACACACACACACACACACAGCTCTGCTTCACACCACACATCTTTCTTCAGCTCTGCTTCACACACACACACACACACACACACACAGCTTTGCTTCACACCACACATCTTTCTTCAGCTCTGCTTCACACACAGCTCTGCTTCACACCACACATCTTTCTTCAGCTCTGCTTCACACACAGCTCTGCTTCACACCACACATCTTTCTTCAGCTCTGCTTCACACACACACACAGCTCTGCTTCACACAACACATCTTTCTTCAGCTCTGCTTCACACACACACACACACAGCTCTGCTTCACACCACACATCTTTCTTCAACTCTGCTTCTCTCACACACACACAGCTCTGCTTCACACCCCACATCTTTCTTCAGCTCTGCTTCTCTCACACACACACAGCTCTGCTTCACACACAGACACACACAGCTCTGCTTCACACACAGACACACACACAGCTCTGCTTCACACACAGACACACACACAGCTCTGCTTCACACCACACATTTCTTCAGCTCTGCTTCACACACACACACAGCTCTCTTTCACACACACTCACACACAGCTCTGCTTCACACACAGACACACACACACAGCTCTGCTTCACACCACACATCTTTCTTCAGCTCTGCTTCTCTCACACACACACAGCTCTGCTTCACACCCCACATCTTTCTTCAGCTCTGCTTCTCTCACACACACACACACAGCTCTGCTTCACACACAGACACACACACAGCTCTGCTTCACACACAGACACACACACAGCTCTGCTTCACACACAGACACACACACAGCTCTGCTTCACACACAGACACACACACAGCTCTGCTTCACACCACACATCTTTCTTCAGCTCTGCTTCACACACACACACACACACAGCTCTGCTTCACACCACACATCTTTCTTCAGCTCTGCTTCACACACACACACACACACAGCTTTGCTTCACACCACACATCTTTCTTCAGCTCTGCTTCACACACAGCTCTGCTTCACACCACACATCTTTCTTCAGCTCTGCTTCACACACAGCTCTGCTTCACACCACACATCTTTCTTCAGCTCTGCTTCACACACACACACAGCTCTGCTTCACACCACACATGTTTCTTCAGCTCTGCTTCACACACACACACACACAGCTCTGCTTCACACCACACATCTTTCTTCAGCTCTGCTTCTCTCACACACACACAGCTCTGCTTCACACCCCACATCTTTCTTCAGCTCTGCTTCTCTCACACACACACAGCTCTGCTTCACACACAGACACACACAGCTCTGCTTCACACACAGACACACACACAGCTCTGCTTCACACACAGACACACACACAGCTCTGCTTCACACCACACATTTCTTCAGCTCTGCTTCACACACACACACAGCTCTCTTTCACACACACTCACACACAGCTCTGCTTCACACACAGACACACACACACAGCTCTGCTTCACACCACACATCTTTCTTCAGCTCTGCTTCTCTCACACACACACAGCTCTGCTTCACACCCCACATCTTTCTTCAGCTCTGCTTCTCTCACACACACACACACAGCTCTGCTTCACACACAGACACACACACAGCTCTGCTTCACACACAGACACACACACAGCTCTGCTTCACACACAGACACACACACAGCTCTGCTTCACACACAGACACACACACAGCTCTGCTTCACACCACACATTTCTTCAGCTCTGCTTCACACACACACACACAGCTCTCTTTCACACACACTCACACACAGCTCTGCTTCACACACAGACACACACACACACAGCTCTACTTCACACCACACATATTTCTTCAGCTCTGCTTCACACACAGCTCTGCTTCACACACAGACACACACACACACAGCTCTGCTTCACACCACACATATTTCTTCAGCTCTGCTTCACACACAGCTCTGCTTCACACACACAGCTCTCTTTCACACACACACACACACAGCTCTGCTTCACACACAGACACACACACAGCTCTGCTTCACACCACACATATTTCTTCAGCTCTGCTTCACACACACACATAGCTCTGCTTCACACACACAGCTCTCTTTCACACACACTCTCACACAGCTCTGCTTCACACACAGACACACACACAGCTCTGCTTCACACCACACATTTCTTCAGCTCTGCTTCACACACAGCTCTTCTTCACACACAGACACACACACACACAGCTCTGCTTCACACACAGACACACACAGCTCTGCTTCACACACAGACACACACAGCTCTGCTTCACACACAGACACACACAGCTCTGCATCACACCACACATCTTTCTTCAGCTCTGTCCCTACCTGCTCTGATGCCATCCTCCTGCTGCTCCGGTATAGGCCGCCATCCTCCTGCTGCTGTTCCGGTGCCGCGGCCATTCTCCTGCTCCGGTTAGTCTCCTCTCCTGGCCGCGGCGTGGGTCTTCTCCTCGGCCGGCCGCGCGCGTGGGTCCTCTCCTCCGCGGCCGGCCAGCCGCGCGCGTGGGTCCTCTCCTCCGCGGCCGGCCAGCCGCGCGCGTGGGTCCTCTCCTCCGCGGCCGGCCAGCCGGCCAGCCGCGCGCGTGGGTCCTCTCCTCCGCGGCCGGCCAGCCGCGCGCGTGGGTCCTCTCCTCCGCGGCCGGCCAGCCGGCCGCGCGCGTGGGTCCTCTCCTCCGCAGCCGGCCGCGCGCGTGGGTCTTCTCCGCGGCGGCGTCCTGCTGTGACGTCCTGCTGTGACGTCTGCAGCATTGGACGCCGCAGCAAAGCAGGGAGCAGGCACACCTCTGACCCCGGAAGTACAGGCGATGGTACTTCCGAGGTCAATCAGCGTCCTGTGCCCGCAGCTTGTTTTTGCGTCTTAGAGACACAGATACAAATAAATGTAGGTGCCCCCCCCCCCCCCCCCCGAAAACACAGCTGATTTAGACTGTCTTAACGGAGGGGGAGCGGGTGTGAAGAAAAGAAAAAAAAAATTGCTGACGGGTGGCAAGTATGGCCCTGGTGGTGGGGGCCCCCTTGGAAGCTCTTTTGGTGGGGGCCCCGGGGCTGAAGCCCCGCCTGCCCCACCTATAATCCGGCCCTGACAGTGACCTGAGGGCCCAGGCGGTTAGCTGCCGGTGGAGTATGGTGGAGTGCTCCTGGAACTACACACCAACGGGGTACAGAATCCTAGGTCAGGCAAAAGCTCCAGGCAGACCTGATAAAATCTACACAGTGAGGGGACCATCAAGGACCTCACTGACCATGAAGTTTGGGACTCAGTAACAAAGGGAGAACCAGGGACAGTACCAGAGACTCCAACCCCACAGAGTTCAGCTACTGTCATACGGACTGCTGAAGAACACAACCAGGAGGGGACCCCCAGCCGCTCTACTCCACGAGGACCCACCAACTAAAGACAGGTGCAGCGGAAAGAAGCCACCAGGTCACTAAACCGGCACTGGGACTAAGGGGACCTGCGGTTAAGACCAGCCAGCCTCGGGTGACCATTACCAGCTTGCAGTGAGTAAAAAGAACCAGTTACACTGAAACCCTTGTGTGGCCTACTGTGACGGGGGTGTACAACAGAGCAAAGGATGGACGAGGCCGAGGGACGATCCAACAGGTTTATTAACATGAATACAAGAACAGCACACGATAAGTCCACGTAAAACAGATTCGGGGGCCCTTCCCGACAATCCTCGGACCGGATAACAAAGCAATCGTCCTTACAGTAGTCCAAAGAGTTCCACACAATCCCACGGGCCGCCACACAGGCCTAGCTCCATCCGTGTCCACAGCCACCCAGGCTGGGGCTCCTGCTCTCTTCAAGTTTCAGCTCACTCTGAAGTTACAAAAAGGGAAAAGCATTGTCTGTGCTCCTTGACCAGCCCACCATGTTCAGGGGGTGGGGGTCACACATCCTATCATCAATGGTTTGGTCCATCACAGGGCTCCAATATGTCTGCCAGCCACAGTAGATGAAGGGATCCCCTGCTGTGCAGAACAATGACTATTCCTTCACTGGCCAATGCAATTACAGCTTAGATACACAACTCTGGAAAGAAGAGGACAGGCTATTTACATAATCACATTAGATGCCAAGACTACAATTGTATGAGAGAGACACATTGAGACCAGTAGCTCCCCCAAGGAAATACATGAATTACAACTTATACAACCAGGGAAATATGCATATCATGACATAGTATCACAGCATATACAGTGAGAGGGTAAATTACATCTTCACACCTACCTTCTTCCGACACCCGTCATTACACCTACCCTCTGTGGCCTGGCCCTGCTTGCGGAGGGTCTCACATCCAGGCTGCCATTAACACCAGCCCCAGTAGTGAAAACTGTGCAGCGGCGGCTCCATCCACATAGCCGCAAACCGCAAGTGGCGTCACGTGTGAACATTATTCAAATCCCCTGTAAATAAAACCCCTTTTCAAAAAGCACCCACGGCACGGTACCGGGCAACGGCCACCAAAGTGACATTCTCCAGTTATACACCGCCCAGGACCGAGTACCCCATAACCCTGGGCGACACACATGTGCATAACTCCAACAGCAGAATAGTGAGTGCAGCTCTTAAGTAAAATACAGGATGTATCTCAGGATTAGTATAAGCTAAGTAATGTAATGTACGGTATGTACACAGTGACTCCAGCTGCAGAATAGTAAGTGCAGCTCTGGAGTATAATACAGGATATAACTCAGGATCAGTACAGGATAAGTAATGTAATGTATGTATACCGTGACTCCACCAGCAGAATAGAGAGTGCAGCTCTGGAGTATAATACAGGATGTAACTCAGGATCAGTACAGGATAAGTAATGTATGTACACAGTGACTGCACCAGCAGAATAGTGAGTGCAGCTCTAGAGTATAATACAGGATGTAACTCAGGATCAGTACAGGATAAGTAATATAATGTATGTACACAGTGACTCCACCAGCAGAATAGTGAGTGCAGCTCTGGAGTATTATAAGGATGTAACTCAGGATCAGTCCAGGATAAGTAATGTAATGTATATACACAGTGACTCCACCAGCAGAATAGTGAGTGCAGCTCTGGAGTATAATACAGGATATAACTCAGAGTCAGGATCAGTAATGTAATGTATGTACACAGTGACACAGATTTCCCCATGACTGTGAATAATCCTGGATCCGGCTGAGGTAGGACAGTGGGGTGCGCCCACCTGATGGCAGATGCTGCGGGCTCAGTCATTGTGTGGCCAGGGATGGTCCAGCCACCCGCATTCCTAATGAGAAAGTCAGGAAGGCGTCCAGGAAAGGGAGGGCTTGTTGTTGTCAGTGCAGAGTATGCACGGCTCGGGCACTGCTCACCATCGCCTGCACAGGAGGCACCTCACAGGACAAGATCTTTGGGGTAGGTGAGATGTAGAGTATGAGGTGGGGGTCTGCACACTCCATGGCATTGTTCTAGATACCTTAGATATAACCCCTACTGGCTGATGTAGAACTACAAGCCTCATTATGCCCTCTGTACATGCTGAGACTTGTAGTACCGAGCAGTTGGGTAAGGTGCCACATGGCTTTTTTACTTCTAAGGCTTTTAGATGCCTGATGAAGCCTTGTTGGCAGGCTTCATGTTTTATAAGAATATATGGTGGGGTATTCTGGCACTTGTGGTTCTACAACCGATAAGACGACAGAAATCTATGCGTGTAAGTAGCTGATGTTTAATCCTCTACATATAAGATTATGGCAGTCATATTGCCGCCTCTTAGTTATGTAGCCAATGGAATCTCATTTACTATAGTATGCTTGCCATGTGTTATCACTTTCACCCAAATGCCCCATCTAATGGTGTGCACAGACACTGACAGACAGCACACGCCTCATGTCACCGAGCTGCACCATGTACTGTAGCTTTAAGAATAAACTGCTGAATTCCTGCGCTGCCACCTGAGGCTACAGTAATATTCCCCAGCCTCCAGCACTGGGATTACAGCTCTGAAGCGTGTGCAGGGGAGGGTATCACATACCAGGGGCTTAGATACCCCCACCCAGCAGATATCACGCATGTGTGGTTAGATACACAGTTCAGCAGAAAGTTTCACACATGGCAGGATTAGATACACAGTTCAGCAGACAGCATCACACATAGTAGGCTTAGATACACAGTTCAGCAGACAGTATCACACATGGTAGGCTTAGATACAGAGTTCAGCAGACAGTATCACACATGGTAGGCTTAGATACAAAGTTCAGCAGACAGTATCACACATGGTAGGCTTAGATACAAAGTTCAGCAGACAGTATCACACATGGTAGGCTTAGATACAAAGTTCAGCAGACAGCATCACACATGGTAGGCTTAGATACACAGTTCAGCAGACAGTATCACACATGGTAGGCTTAGATACAAAGTTCAGCAGACAGTATCACACATAGTAGGCTTAGATACAAAGTTCAGCAGACAGTATCACACATAGTAGGCTTCGATACAGAGTTCAGCAGACAGTATCACACATAGTAGGCTTAGATACAAAATTCAGCAGACAGTATCACACATAGTAGGCTTAGATACAGAGTTCAGCAGACAGTATCACACATGGTAGGCTTAGATACAGAGTTCAGCAGACAGTATCACACATGGTAGGCTTAGATACAGAGTTCAGCAGACAGTATCACACATGGTAGGCTTAGATGCACAGTTCAGCAGACAATATCACACATGGTAGGCTTAGATACACAGTTCAGCAGACAGTATCACACATAGTAGGCTTAGATACAGAGTTCAGCAAGCAGTATCACACATGGTAGGCTTAGATACAGAGTTCAGCAGACAGTATCACACATGGTAGGCTTAAGGTCCAGTCACACTAAGCAACTTACCAGCGATCCCAACAACGATAGGGATCGCTGGTAAGTTGCTAGGAGGTTGCTGGTGAGATGTCACACTGCAACGCTCCAGCGATCCCACCAGCAACCTGACCTGGCAGGGATCGCTGGAGCGTGGCTACACAAGTTGCTGGTGAGCTCACCAGCAACCAGTGACAAGCCCCCAGCGCCGCGTGGAAGATGCTGCGCTTGGTAACTAAGGTAAATATCGGGTAACCAACCCGATATTTACCTTGGTTACCACCGCACGGAGCTACAAGTGCAGAGAGCAGGGAGCAGCGAACACTGAGTGCTGGCTCCCTGCTCTCCTAGTTACAGCACACATCAGGTTAATTACAGGATGTGTGCTGCAGCTACATGTGCACAGAGCAGGGAGCAGCGCACACTGCTTAGCGCTGGCTCCCTGCTCTCCTAGTTACAGCACACATGGGGTTAATTTCCCGATGTGTGCTGTAGCTACACGTGCAGAGAGCAGGGAGCAGCGCACAATGCTTAGGCTACTTTCACACATCCGGTTTGAGCCCTGCGGCTCAATCCGGCTGTGAAAACTATGCAACGGATGCGGTGAAAACACCGCATCCTTTGCATAAGTTTTTACATGCGGCCGGTCCGGTTTTTTCCGGTTGCGGCATGCTACTGAGCATGCGCAGTGGAAAATACCGCATGCGGCGACCGGATGCGGTTTTTTCCGCATCGCGCCGCATCCGGCCTCCATAGGGATGCATTGAAAAATGCGCCGCAGCGGCCGGATGCGGCGCGATGCGGTGTTTTTTGCCGGAGCAAAAAACGTTGCAGGGTACGTTCGATCCGGCCGCCGCATCGGCTAAATCTGCCGCATGCGGCAAAAACCGGACCGAACGCAAGCCCCTACGGCACAATGCGGCACTAATGTAAGTCAATGCAAAAAAAAACCGCAATCGGCGTTACAAAAGCCGGTTGCGGTTTTTCTGCAGAACGCCGTATTGTGCCGCAGAGCAAAAGTCCGGATGTGTGAAAGTACCCTAAGCGCTGGCTCCTTGCTCTCCTAGTTACAGCACACATCGGGTTAATTACCCGATGTGTGCTGCAGCTACATGTGCACAGAGCAGGGAGCAGCGCACAATGCTTAGCGCTGGCTCCCTGCTGTCCTAGCTACAGCACACATCGGGTTAATTAACCCGATGTGTGCTGCAGCTACATGTGCACAGAGCAGGAGCCGGCACTGACAGTGAGAGCGGAGGAGGCTGGTATCAAAGGTAAATATCGGGTAACCAAGGACAGGGCTTCTTGGTTACCCGATGTTTACATTGGTTACCAGCCTCCGCAGAAGCCGGCTCCTGCTCACTGCACATTTAGTTGTTGCTCTGTCGCTGTCACACACAGCGATCTGTGCTTCACAGCGGGACAGCAACAACTAAAAAATGGCCCAGGACATTCAGCAACAACCAACGACCTCACAGCAGGGGCCAGGTTGTTGCTGGATGTCACACACAGCAACATCGCTAGCAACGTCACAAAAGTTGTTCGTTAGCAGCGATGTTGCTAGCGATGTTGCTTAGTGTGACGGGGCCTTTAGTTACAGTGGCTCAGCAGACATCACACTTGATAACATTACATTCAGCAGCTCAATAAACAATATCACACATGATAAGCTTAGATACACAATTACCAGACAGTATCACACATGATAGGCTTAGATGTATCACACTATCAGAAATGATAGGCTTAAGCGGGCTTTACACGCTACGACATCGCTAATGCGGAGTCGTTGGGGTCACGGAATTCGTGACGCACATCCGGCCGCATTAGCGATGCCGTTGCGTGTGACATCGATTAGCGATTTTGCATCGTTGCAAAACAGTGAAAAATCGCTAATCGGCGACACGGGGGTCCATTCCCAATTATCGTTACTTCAGCAGTAACGAGGTTGTTCCTCGTTCCTGCGGCAGCACACATCGCTGCGTGTGACGCCGCAGGAGCGAGGAAGCTCTCCCTACCTGCCTCCCGGCCGCTATGCGGAAGGAAGGAGGTGGGCGGGATGTTACGTCCCGCTCATCTCCGCCCCTCCGCTGCGATTGGGCGGCGGTTCAGTGACGTTTCAGTGACGTCGCTGTGACGCCGCATGGACCGCCCCCTTAGAAAGGAGGCGGTTCGCCCGTCACAGCGACGTCGCCGGACAGGTAAGTATGTGTGACGGCTCTGGGCGATGTTGTGCGGCACGGGCAGCGATATGCCCGTGTCGCGCAACAGATGGGGGCGGGTACCCACACTAGCGATATCGGGACCGATATCGCAGTGTGTAAAGTAGCCTTTAGATACACAGCTCAGTAGGCAGTACCATACATTGTCAGATTAGATCACAGCAGCTCAGCAGACTGTATCACACATGATATGCTTAGCTACAGCAGACAATCTGACACATAATAGGCTAAGGTACACAGTTCAGCAGAAAGAATCATGCAAGAGAGGCTTAGATACCACAGCTCCACAGCACAGTATCATACATGATAGGTTTAGATACACAGCTGATCAGACAACATTACAGGATAGGCTGCAGATTGTGTCTCACATAATGGGCTTAGATACAGCAGCTCAGCAGACAGTATCAGACATGATAGGCTGGGATAAATACTCAGCAAATTGTATCCCACATCATGGTCTTAGATACACAGCTGAGCAGACAAAATCACATGATAGGCTGAGATACTGATTATATAGCTTCCCCTATGATGGGCTTAAAGCTGGTGTCACACTAAACGACAGCGACAACGACGTCGCTGTTACGTCACCATTTTCGGTGACGTAACAGCGACCTTGTAAGTCGCTGTTATGATCGCTGCTTAGCTGTCAAACACAGCAGAAGCAGCGATCATAAGGTCGCTGTGCTACATGTTCAGAGAGCAGGGAGCCGCGCTTAGCGCTGGCTCCTTGCTCTCCTGCAGCACACATCGGGTTAATTAACCCGATGTGTGCTGCAGCTACATGTCACAGTTCAGAGAGCAGGGAGCCGCGCTTAGCGCTGGCTCCTTGCTCTCCTGCAGCACACATCGGGTTAATTAACCCGATGTGTGCTGCAGCTACATGTCACAGTGCAGAGAGCAGGGAGCCGCGCGCACTGCTTAGCGCTGGCTCCTTGCTCTCCTTGCTACAGTATACATCGGGTTAATTACCCGATGCATACTGCAGCCACATGTCACAGTGCAGGAGCCGGCGCTGTCAGCAAGAGCTGAGGCTGGTAACCAGCGTAAACATCGGGTAACCAGGGAAAGGTCTTCCCTTGGTTACCCGATGTTTACGCTGGTTACAGCTTACCGCAGCTGCCAGTGCCGGCTCCTGATCGCTTCATTTCGTCGCTCTCTCGCTGTCACACACAGCGATGTGTGTGTCACAGCGGGAGAGTGACGACCAAAAAATGAAGCTGGACATTCAGCAACGACCGGCGACCTCACAGCAGGGGCCAGGTCGTTGCTGGATGTCACACACAGCGACAGCGACGGGACGTCGCTGCAACGTCACAGAAAATGGTGACGTAGCAGCGACGTCGTTGTCGTCGTCGTTATGTGTGACACCAGCTTAAGATACAGCAGCTTTGTAGACGGTATAACACATGATAGTGTGATACGGTATATCTATGTCTGCACTAACCTGAGAGATCTCTCCTTTATCGTGTTTGGATTCCATGTGCTGGTTTTATATGTATTTGTGGAATACATTTTTCTGATTTTAGCAGCTTTTGGATGCTGGATTTTTTTGTTTTCTATGTCTGTCATTGGAATAAAAAAATCTGTAACATTCTGTGTTGGTAAAGTAGAAAGTCTTGGAACGTTCTTGAATATTGGGAACAGCAGACACATGATAACATGGCCGCCGGGAGGTGGTGACCCTCTTACATGTTATTATTAATAGAGCAGTGATTGTAATACATGCAGAGGTGACAGGGGCAGGGAGGACACTGGAGGGTGCAGGGAGGACACGGGGGGGTGCAGGGAGGACACTGGGGGTGCAGGGAGGACACAAGGGAGGACACTGGAGAGCACACTAGGGGTCCAGGGAGGACACTGGAAGTACAAGGATGACACTGGGGGTGCAGGGAGGACACTGGGGATGCAGGGATGACACTGGGGAGGACATTAGTAGTGCAGGGAGGACACTGGGGGTGCAGGGTTGACACTGGGGAGGACACTGGGGGTGCAGGGTTGACACTGGGGAGGACACTAGGGGTGCAGGGAGGACACTAGGGAGGATACTGGGGTGTAGGGATGACACTGTGGGTGCATGGATGACACTGGAGGTGCAGGGAGAACACTGGGGGTGGGAGGGAACACACTGAGGGTGCAGGGGGAACACACTGGGGGTGCAGGGAGAACACACTGGGGGTACAGGGGGAACACACTGGGGGTGCAGGGAGAACACACTGGGGGTGCAGGGGGAACACACTGAGGGTGCAGGGGAACACACTGGGGGTGCAGGGAGAACACACTGGGGGTGCAGGGAGAACACACTGGGGGTGCAGGGGGAACACACTGGGGGTGCAGGGGGAACACACTGAGGGTGCAGGGGGAACACACTGGGGGTGCAGGGAGAACACACTGGGGGTGCAGGGGGAACACATGGTTAGACACTGGGTGCAGGGAGAACACTGGGGTGTTATGACAGATGCTTTCTGTAGGAATGTCCTTTCCTCCTGAGATTCCTTGCTGTGTGTCTGGACTTGCTTGCTGCCGCCTCTCGCACCTGTGATGTCAGTGGGGTGTGATTTCCTCGCCCCATCTCTGACGGTTAATGATTAAGAGCCTGACAATGGAATGTGCTTTTTAAAACCAGCAGGAGCTGCGCCCCGCACCAGCACCCCGCACCAGCACCCCGCACCGTGACACCCGATGTTACCACCATTGGTCCGGGAGCCGAGGCTCACAATGTATTCCTGAAATACAAGAAACGCAGCGGATGGGGGGCTGCAGTAAGGAAAGTGCCTGGTGAATAAACTGCTGTGCTGGCATCTAAAAAGCCAATACAATCGTAAGTAAATATATTAAGTCCTGCAGCTTTCTAATATACAGTACTTTGCATTTCATTCCTTAAGGCCACGTTTCACTAAGCGACATCGCTAGCGATATCGCTGCTCAGTCACGGTTTTTGTGACGTAGCAGCGATGTTGCTAGCGATGTTGCTGTGTGTGACATCCAGCAACAACCTGGCCCCTGCTGTGAGGTCGCTTTTTGTTGCTGAATGTACTGGACCATTTTTTTGGTCGTTGCTCTCCCGCTGTGAACATCGCTGTGTTTGACAGCGAGAGAGCAACGATCTGAATGTGCAGGGAGCCTGCTTCTGCGGACGCTGGTAACCAAGGTACACATCGGGTAACCAAGCAAAGCGCTTTGCTTGGTTACCCGATATTTACCTTGGTTACCAGCGTCCGCAGCTTCTAGAAGCCGGCTCCCTGCACACGTAGCCAAGGTACACATCGGGTAACGATAAGCAAAGCGCTTTGCTTAGTAACCCGATGTGTACTATGGTTACCAAGCACAGCGTCATTACATGGGTCACTGGTGGCTGATCTCTGATCGCTGTGGAGAGCTGCCTGATTGACAGCTCACCAGCGACCATGTAGCGACGCTCCAGCGATTTCTGCCACGTCAGATCGCTGGTGGGATCGCTGGAGCGTCGCAAAGTGTGACGGTACCTTTAGCTCTTTCAAGGTCTGTTCTTGCAGTCAGTGAATGAAAACTTGCATTTACATATAAAGGCTAAAATGTATCTAGAGGAAGACTTGTCACCAGCTCAAAAGTGTCCAGTTTTTTCTCTTATTTTCCCCTCTGTCCCCCTGAGTATTCTGTCCTTTTCTCTAAATCCACCATATGGTTCCAGAGATATGTGCCTTTTTTTATTTAGTGCTATTTTTATGGTCTTTCCAGGAGGCGTGACTAATATGCTAATTATGCAGAGCAGACTAATGACACGCCCCCAGATTATCTGTTAGCCACGCCTCCCTTGAAGGCCATAACAATTTGCAGTGATTTAAAGAAGGCCCAAATCTCTGGAACCGTAGAGCAGATGTAAAAAAATAGTACAATTGTAACAAACCCTGGTTTCCCCATTCACTGACAGCAAGCAGAGATCTTAACATTCCTGAGCTTTTGGGAGGTGGGGATCTGTCAGACACAGTCACGCACAGATGAGACAATGTGTATGTAATGAACGGGCTCCATCACTCTGCAGAATATGGGGGGCTGTTGGGTCCCCACCAATTCTAATTTTTAAAATGCATCATGGGTGTTTACATTTCAAGAAAATCTCTTTAAGTATGTAAAATATGTCAGGGATTAAATAGTTAAACCAAAGTCCTGTAGATCTGTACTGATTAGATTAGAGAACTAGAATTTCCACATTCTTACTGCAAGACATAGTGGAAGCAAACAAGAGTCTATAACGGAAAGAAGCAGAAGGCAGAAGACGGGAGGTGATCCTAAAGCGGGCTTTGCACGCTGCGATATCGCTAATGCGGAGTCGTTGGGGTCACGGAATTTGTGACGCACATCCGGCCGCATTAGCGATGTTGCTGCGTGTGACACCGATAAGCGATTTTGCATCGTTGCAAAAACGTGCAAAATCGCTAATTGGCGACATGGGGGTCCATTCTTAAAAATCGTTACTGCAGCAGTAACGAAGTTGTTCCTCGTTCCTGCGGCAGCACACATCGCTGCGTGTGACACCGCAGGAACGAGGAACCTCCCCTTACCTGCCTCCCGGCCGCTATGAGGAAGGAAGGAGGTGGGCGGGATGTTACGTCCCGCTCATCTCCGCCCCTCCGCTGCTATTGGGCGGCGGTTCAGTGACGCTTCAGTGACGTCGCTGTGACGCCGCACGGACCGCCCCCTTAGAAAGGAGGCGGTTCGCCCGTCACAGTGACGTCGCCGGACAGGTAAGTATGTGTGACGGCTGTTGTGCGACACGGGCAGCGATTTGCCCGTGTCGCGCAACAGATGGGGGCGGGTACCCACACTAGCGATATCGGGACCGATATCGCAGTGTGTAAAGTAGCCTTTACACAAAGGTCCAAATATCCTGCAGAGCCATACTGACAAAATTCTCCCTGCCTGCACTCACCACTAGGGGGAGCTTACGCATACAGTGTATCTGTTGAAAACAATAATGGAACATGTACATGAAAATTGCAACATACAAATATTGTTATATTTTTATATTATGCAGTATATATATTTATATTCTATATTTTATATTATAGGAATTTGTAGCTTCGTATCTAGAAAACTCAACTTCCACAGCTATATTTATTACAGAATTATCAGGGCAGAGTATTGGATGTTAACACTACCGTACAATTGTCTCCATATGTTAGACCGAGACCATCCCAACTCCAGGGAGATCATTCCTTCCTTATAAAGAGCCAAAGGGATGGGCTGCACAACAACAAGGCTTGGTTTTATAAAACTGTGCAAGTAGCCAAATATATTGATTCATGCTATGTACAAATCAGGGAAAGAAGACTGCTGCCACATTTCCTGAGGTTCTGATGTCGTAGATTGAAAGATGCCGTCTCCAATAGAAGCTTTTAAGAAAGAGCTAGAGGAGGAGCTGAAGCTCAGCAGTGAAGACCTACGGAGTCATGCATGGTACCATGGACCTCTCTCCAGACAGGTGAGTACATGGCATCATGCAGGAGCCATGTGGTATAACTGGGATTGTGGATCAGATAGATATTGTATGTAATTTGTATTAATTGGCACTGCATGGTGGTATTACCGTATTTTTCGGACTATGAGACGCACCCTGGTTTTAGAGAAGGAAAATAGAAAAATAAAATTTTAAGCAAAAAATGTGGCCATGACACACTGTTATGGGCCGAGGATCTGCTGCTGACACTGTTATGGGAGTAATGTCCCCAAATTCTGTACTAAGGTACCCCATCCTGGTAATGGTCCTCCTGCCTTGTATATGATCCCCATCCTTGTATATATGTCCCTCATCCTGGTATAGCTCCCTTCCTGATAAATACCCCCATCCTGCTATATACCGCCACTCTGGTATAGACCCCCATCCTGCTACATAGCGCCATCCTGGTATATGCCCTCATCCTGCTATATACCCCTATCCTGCTATATACCGCCACCCTGGTATAGACCCCCATCCTGCTACATAGCGTCATCCTGGTATATGCCCTCATCCTGCTATATACCCCTATCCTGCTATATACTGCTATCCTGGTATATATCCCCATCCTGCTATATACTGCCATCCTGGTATATGCCCTCATCCTGCTATATACCGCTATCCTGGTATATACCCCCATCCTGCTACATAGCGCCATCCTGGTATATGCCCTCATCCTGCTATATATCCCTATCCTGCTATATACTGCTATCCTGGTATATATCCCCATCCTGCTATATACTGCCATCCTGGTATATGCCCTCATCCTGCTGTATACCGCTATCCTGGTATATACCCCCATCCTGCTACATAGCGCCATCCTGGTATATGCCCTCATCCTACTATACCAATCAAGAAATAACGTCTGGAACACCATTCTGAGTCTGAACTGGGTGCAAAAACCTAAAAAATCTACACTATATGGAGAGAAGGTATGCACGCCAGTGACTATGTAAGGGTATATATGAAAAGCAGAAACTGCTGTGAATATTGACATAAAAAATCCAATAGCTATATGTAAGAATGAAAATATGAAAAATGGAATCTGCATTACTGCCATGAACATATGAATAAAGAGAAATTTAGCTTTTGAATTGATCAATACAATAGAGCCCCAACACTACGCCAAAGTATTTCTCTACGTTGGGGTCCCTAGCTTGTGTGTGTCCTCTCATGCAATTAAAAAATATTTTTCATATTTTCATTCTTACATATAGCTATTGGATTTTTTCATGTCAGTATTCACACAGCAGTTTCTGCTTTTCATATATTCCCCTTACATAGTCACTGGTGTGCATACCTTCTCTCCATAAAGTATAGATTTTTTAGGTTTTTGCACCCAGGTCAGACTCAGAATGGTATTCCAGACGTTATTTCTTGATTGATTTGTAGTCTTTCGTTTGTGAACCCGGCCCCACCACACCTATTGCCAGTCCACATTATACGCATATATAGCCTGGGTCTCAGCTTCCCAACACAGTAAGTTTTTTTTTAACTGCATGAGAGGACACACACAAGCTAGGGACCCCAACGTAGAGAAATACTTTGGCGTAGTGTTGGGGCTCTGTTGTATTGATCAATTCAATAGCTAAATTTCTTTTTATTCATATGTTCATGGCAGTAATGCAGATTCCATTTTTCATATTTTCACTCTTACATATAGCTATTGGATTTTTCATGTCAGTATTCACACAGCAGTTTTTGCTACTCATCCTGCTATATACCCCCATCCTGCTATATACTGCTGTCCTGGTATATACCCCCATCCTGGTATATACTTCCATCCTGGTATATACTGCCATCCTGGTATATGCCCTCATCCTGCTATATACCCCCATCCTGGTGTATATACTGCCATCCTGGTATATGCCCTCATCCTACTATATACCCCATCCTGCTATATGGCTGCATCCTGTGGCACACAAAAAAAATAAACGTTTATACTCACCTTTCCTCACTCCCTGCAGCATCGCTCGTCTTCCTGTCTGCTGGCCCGCTGATGTGTGTAGAGAGCGGTGAGCACAGGATGGATGTCATCGCTGTGCGCACTGCTAGTCTCCAGGAGGACATCGCGATGCTGCATTCAACGGTGATGGGTGAGTATACCGTATTTATTCACTGCCCCCCGCGCTGATGATGCGCGGGGAGCAGTGAATACAGCCGCACATGATCACTCCAGGCTGTAGTTGCCAGGGGTAATCACGCGAGCCGGCTGTTAATTATGCGCACATCCCCCGCCCATCGTCCCGCCCACCTGTCAGCGCTGGCTTCAGATGAGAGATGATGGGCGTGCATATGAAATGAGCGGGCCCAGGTGGTCACAGCAGGCGCTGCCTGCACATGCCGCCGATGACCCGCTCCACTGCAGCACCCTCATTCCCCGCAGCCCTACATTCAGACTATAAGACGCACCCCCCAACTTTCCCCCAACATTTGGGGGGGGGAGTGCGTCTTATAGTCCGAAAAATACCGTATGTAGTATAATTCATTTTTTGCATTATATGTTGGTAGCATTACGTTGTTACACTGATGAGCAAAAGGATAATAATGTTTTGAACTTTTTACTTTCAGGCTCCCTATCTCACCATCCTCTACAGGTTCGAGCATAAGACTACCTTCATTTTATGTGTGAGATAGCCAATATGAGTGTCTATAAAATGACGGTAGTCTCACGCTCAAAGCTGTAGTGGATGGTAAAACATGGAGCCTGAAAGTCAAACGTTCAACACATTGTTACCCTTTTGCTTCTCACTGTATATTAAGTTGCGATATTATGGTTGTGTTAAGGTGCGGCATTAGAGTATTATGGGGCATAATATATCGCTGTATTGTTATTTTTATCTTGTGGTACTGTCTGGGTGTTTTCTGCACCGAATTCTTTAAAATAGTGCACACAGGTTGATGAAGATTTTTTTTTTGTCTTTTTACCTATTTTTGTACATTTTTAGAGCAAGAAGTCACATGATATTTTAAAATATTTTCAACAACACAAAAATAAAATTGAACAGTTTGTTATATACAATTGCTAACTGGACTGTAGCTGCACAAAAATGTTGCAACATTTCGTAAAGTTGCAGATTATGAATTGGGATAAAGAAAACCAGGGCCAAAATGCCAAATAAAATGAAAACTGACAAATCCGAGCAAAGTTAAAGGATTATTCCTATCTCCATGATCCTAACCCAATATGTAGTAGGTGTAATAATAATGATAATAATAATAATAATATTAGCAAATACCTCCAGTTATAAATCTAGTATAGTTCTCTTGATTAGTCATGTCTCTTACCTCATGTGCAGGGCATTACTAATGTACCCATGGTTATGACCACTCATATAGTGACAGTTAAGGCCCCGTCACACACAACGAGATCGCTAACGAGATCGTTGCTGAGTCACAGTCTCTGTGACACAGTAACGATCTTGCCAGCGATCTCGTTATGTGTGACACCTACCAGCGATCAGGCCCCTGCTGTGAGATCGCTAGTCGTTGCCGAATAGTCCGGACCATTTTCTTCAAAGGCAATGTCCTGCTGGGCAGGACGCATCGCTGTGTTTAACACCTACCAAGGACCTCCTAACACAGTCCCAACGCCCGCCGAGATCGTTATACAGGTCGCTGATCGTTACTGCGTCGTTGGTAAGGCCTGACTGTGTGACATCTCACCAGCGACCTCACAGCGACTTACCAGTGATCCTTATCAGGTCGTATCGTTGTCAGGATCGCTGGTAAGTCGTTGTGTGTGACTGGGCCTTTAGTTGCTTGTGGTCTTAACCATGGATACCTAAGCTAGAATGCCCTACTCACAGGTTAAGTGACTTAGCTAATCAGGGATACTACTACTATCAGGAATACTATACTACATTTTGACTTACTGGCCGCCCCGGCCGGACCCCATTCTCCCCTGTTTCTTTGCAGCCTTCCATGTGCACTCCTGTCTTCGTCCCCACCCGGAACCTGTACATGCTGCACAGGGTTCTAGGGAGTGCAGCTAAGACGTGCACGCGCACACCGACCATCCTCTTAAAGGGCAGGCACGCTATTCCCAGGAAATGCCTCTCAGCATATGGCTGGGAGACACTGTGTTTTTAAGGCATCCTCCCATTAGGGAAGGTGCCTGCGCAACATCTTTAGTTAGTCAGTCAGTCTGCTACCTAAGTAGTTGTCAGGTCCTGAGCTCCTGCCCTGTTATCCCTGTGTCAGCTTCCTGTACCTGCTTTCCCATACCTGTCTGTTCCTGACGTGCCCACCATTCCGGTCTGTACCCAACTACCTCAGTCACCCTTGTACCCATCTATACCAGAGTCTGTCACCTGTCCTGGGGGTCACCTGCCGCTCACTGCCCTTAGACCAGCTATAAGCGTCACAGTTTGCGCAGGTCATGTACTATGCTGACTCTGCCACCATTTTCGCTGCCAATGCTGTATCAGGAGATGTCGCAGATGAGGGAACAGCAAAAGCAGATACTGTCCTATCTGCCTATTGTCAACACCCGTCTGAACGACCTGGTCCTGGCTGGTTACTCGGCATCTATTCAGCGTGCAGCTCCGACACCAGCAAAATCTTCTCCCTGTTTGTCTGCTCTACCTCAATTTAACGGCGATCCTAAGCAGTGCCGAGGCTCCATCAATCAGTACTTCCTGCACTTTGAACTTTTGCCACATCGGTTCCTTTCGGAGCAGGCCAAAGTGGCATTCCTGATGTCCTCGGCAAGGAGGCTCTCTCTTGGATCAATCTCCGCTGTGGGAAAGAAGAGATTCGGTCACCTTGCACGTCCTGGACTTTCTTAAGGTATTCAGGAAAGTTTTCGACGAACTAGGTTGTGTCGCCTCTGCTGCGTCCTTCCTACTGCAGTTATTTCAGGGCGTGCAGATTGTCTGCTAGTTTGCGGTACAATTCTGCACTCTCCCTTCAGAACTTGGCTGGAGTAATCAGGCGCTGGTGGCTCCCCTTTGGGAAGACTTTTCTGGAAAAATTAAAGATAAACTGTCTGGCTGTAATATTCCTGCTGCGTTGGATGAACTCATTTTCTTGGCTACCAGGGTCGACCTTAGGTTCCAGGAGCGATCCATGGAGGTCAAGCATGATAGGGGATCTATACATCTGGCTCCCTGCGTCCAGAGGCCACCGCTGTCCCAGTTTTTGGTTGCCGCTCCTGCTCCTGAACCCATGGAGATTGACCATCTCAAGATGTCGGACCAACGTACAGACTACTGTCATGCTATGGGACTGTATTTGTATTGTGGAGATAGAGAACACTTCATTCATGTACGCATGTCCCGTAAGGCCGCAAAAATATGTGGTTCCTGAAGCTCCAGTGACGCCTACTGTGGAAGTTGGTGTGGTCTTCTTTCTGGGCCCAGGAAGGAGCCCCTCCATCAGCCGCCTTCCAGACCTCCCCATCCATTGGCCATGTCTTCACTTTCCATCTCTGAAGACAAGTTGCAGGAGAAGAAACCTCCTTCTGGCCTGGCGAAGAGGGGGCGTAAAGAAGGGGTGTACTGTAGCGTCGGCGTCCCTGCAGAGATGTCAACTTACCACGCCGGCCAGGTACTATTCTCCCCTGCTGCCGCACGACCTTCCACATGCTCGCCTGCCTTCCTACCCTCCGGGGCCCTGCACAGGGTTCCCCAGAGTGCACCTAAGACGTGCAGGACAGGCGCGCTATTTCCAGGAAATGCATCTCAACCTGTGGCTGAGACACATTGTGTATTTAAGGCATCCCCCCATTAGGGGAGGTGCCTGCGCAACACCTTTAGTTAGCCAGTAAGTTTGCTACATACAGTAGCTAGTTGTTAGGTCCTGAGCTCCTGCCCTGTTATCCCTGTGACTGTTTCTTGTATCTGTTTTCCCATACCTGTCTATCCCTGACATCCCTACCATTCCTGTCCGTACCCGCCTGACTCAGTCACCCCACCTTTGGCCACTTTGTTAAACCCATCCCACTAAAGGCTAAGCACGGGTGTTCCCTGTCGTCCAGTGGGTCCACTAATCCTGCTTGCTGCCCCTGCACCGGCCACAAGCGTTACACGTTTCCATTTGGAGGTATCTGCTAATATTATTATTATTATTATTATTATTATTATTATTATTATTACACCTACTACATATTGGGATGGGATCTTGGAGATGAGAATAACCTTAAATTAAAATAAAGTGCAAATTAAATTATAAATAAGCCACAAATAGTCACTGTTAGAACTATTTTACCTTTTTTAAGGTGCAAAGAATATAATTAATCAGAGCACTTATGTCCCAATTCATCATTGGGGTTTTTTTTGTTTTTTTTTGCTTTTAATTTGAGTGTGGTATAATAGTATAATATAGAGCACAAGATCCTGATTACAGGGATGTGTTACTCATTAGACTGTGTGCTGTAGTTTCAATATAATCAGTATTTCATTAGCAGGAGATAAAAACAGGACTACATATCACTTGCAGACCAGTCAGGTTAATCTATGTAACCCCTCCCCCACCACTGATTAGCAGCTTGCTGATAATTCAGAGTGTATGCAGGAAACTGCCAGTTAGTGGTGTGTGCGAAGTTATACACAGCTCAGCATTAGCACTGCTACATCTATATTTAAAAATCAAGGAAACTATCAAAACTACACCCTGCCTCCCAGTAAATGGTTAAAATTTGAGATTGTTCCTTTTGCCCACAGGAGGCAGAGAAACTTCTGCAGACAGATGGAGATTTCTTAATCCGTGACTCACTCTCCTCCCCTGGAGACTATGTCCTGAGTTGTGTCAGCTCCATGCAGGTCCTCCACTTTAAGATCATCGCCGTCACCCTGCGTCCACGTCAAGGCATCTCCCGGGTTCTTTACCAGCTGGAGCAAGACCAATTTAACAACATTCCCGCTCTTGTTCGCTCCTATGTTGGTGATAAGAAAACAGTGTCTGAGTCTTCAATGGCGGTTATCGTGAATCCCATCAACAGGACTGTACCTATCAGTGTGCTAAGGGGGAGGCAAGATTCTCAGAGGGCAAATAAAGAAAACCGGAGGAGTCTTCACCTGGCCGACAGCAGCTTGATACGGTAAAAAATCTTTAAGTCATGATATATGGTCTTCCAACAGTCTGTGGTTTCCCTTCCGTGGCCTACAGAAACACCCTCAACCACTAAAAGTCGAAGGTAGTAAGTAGAAGTGAGGAAAGAGGGAGGAGGGGGGTGGTACTGCAGTTTCTCACTCTATTTTGCAAAACTGATTCCTATTATATGAAGGGGCAGAAGTGGAAAGCCAATTATTTGGTTCATTTGAACACAAAATTAGTATGAATCCAGAAAGAACCCAGCCACTCAGAAGAAAGAGAGAATATGCAGACCAAAAAGTCTTAAACAAAATTCTTCTATTCACCAGGAATAAAGACAGATTTGGAAGCCAACCTGGGAACCTTGATGTGCTCAAGGAAATACCCATACAAACTGCCCAGTCTGACAGCAACCTGCTCTCAGGTAAAGTTGGGGATAAGATGTACATTGTGGCCTTAGTATAATAGTTTACCTTAAAGGGGTTGTTGTGGACTAGAAAAATATCCAAAAGAAACACCAATTTTGTCCACAGTTGGTTTGAGGTATTGTGGCTTAGGCCCCATCAATTAAATGTCATTGAGCTGCAATAGAAGACACAACCCATGGACAGGTGTAGAGCTATTTGAAGAAGAAAGTAGTCCACTTAAAGTTTCTGATTGCTCAATGAACATTTATTCTTTTCTTTTCCTACTCATGACTCAAAAATGTTTTCATTTCAGCCATTTCTGCAGAAACTTCAGGGTCTCCAGAAGAACCTTTACCCGTTCCCCTGTCCCCGATGTTCCGCACGGGCAGTGACCCAGTCCTAAGACCCAAAACTCAACTAGTTGTCCCCTTAGACTATGATGGAAACAGTGCTTTGAGAGGATCTGACAGCCAGCTACATTCCAAGGCGCCCCCCAAACCCATAAGAGCCCCTTCTTTGCTCCTCCCTGATCCAGCTGAAGGATCAGACACGTACTGTGAATTAATCCCCCGTGCTCCCACAACCAAGAGATATGTAGACACTTTAAAAGCAGAGGAGAAATGGAGGAATCGTGCCCGCGCCACTGAGACTACTTTTGGTTTTCTGGATGCGGAAAAATCACCAAATGCGACTTCCCCTGGACTGGTCGGTGTCTCCAACCTCATTTCTTCAGAAATGGACAATTCAAAATTAGTCTACTCTGAGTTGGACAAATCCAAAGTGGTCCAAACTGAGAAAACAAGAACATTCCATTCAGAATCTATGGATCGTTCTAAAGTATTACATTTCAGCCCTGAAAATCTTAAAATATCCAATTTTAGAATGTCTTATTCCAAGGTGAATCAACCTATAATAGAAATTCCCGAAGAAGGGGATGAATTTGTGCGACCACAAATACAAACCACATCCTCTTTCCAACCAAGAACCTTCCAGTCTATCCTACTTTCTCCAGACAATAAACCTTTGGAATCGAACGCCTTACGCAAGCTTAAGGAGATCGTTGGCCAACGAGATTGCAAAGAAAGTGCTCTTCATATCCTTAGAGAAGACTGCCAGGTAGGTACCACAATCTAACCCCACCAGTGCAGGTAAGGTCATGATGGTGACTTCTTCTGCATTGAAAATGATACCATGTCATACCGCAGAAAACCGTGACCAGTGCAAAAATGTGAAGACACTTCCCAGAGTCCTATGGCTGCCTTTGCAATAGGTGGAGGCCCCTCGTTGTGGAACCATCTAGTAGATTTAATAGATTTTTTAGTAGTTTAAAGGGGTTTTTACCACCATATGAATCACAGCTCATAGGCTTAAAATCCTAAAATAAATAAATTTGTTAAATGCTGTCAATTTCCAAAGTGCTCACTACTTCAGATATTGCCTCCTGAAAGTCTGCACTTTTGAGGCGTTTGCCTACTTGGTTGCCCTTGGGTATGTTGTATTTTTATGACAGGTTGCACATGCTCAGTAGATACCTGCTATTCTAGGAGTTTTACTGTGCAGTAAGAATCCCATGCATAGTTTCCCCGTCTTCACTGTACAAGGTGGACCGGGGCACTGTGCACCTACCCGCAGCTGTCAAAGGTGAAGCAGCTATCCTCGTCTCTGACTGTGGTGTCATTGTCATAGACAGGGCAGAGCAAGTAAAGCGGGCTTTACACGCTACGACATCGCTAATGCGGAGTCGTTGGGGTCACGGAATTCGTGACGCACATCCGGCCGCATTAGCGATGCCGTTGCGTGTGACATCGATTAGCGATTTTGCATCGTTGCAAAACAGTGAAAAATCGCTAATCGGCGACACGGGGGTCCATTCCCAATTATCGTTACTTCAGCAGTAACGAGGTTGTTCCTCGTTCCTGCGGCAGCACACATCGCTGCGTGTGACGCCGCAGGAGCGAGGAAGCTCTCCCTACCTGCCTCCCGGCCGCTATACGGAAGGAAGGAGGTGGGCGGGATGTTACGTCCCGCTCATCTCCGCCCCTCCGCTGCGATTGGGCGGCGGTTCAGTGGCGTTTCAGTGACGTCGCTGTGACGCCGCATGGACCGCCCCCTTAGAAAGGAGGCGGTTCGCCCGTCACAGCGACGTCGCCGGACAGGTAAGTATGTGTGACGGCTCTGGGCGATGTTGTGCGGCACGGGCAGCGATATGCCCGTGTCGCGCAACAGATGGGGGCGGGTACCCACACTAGCGATATCGGGACCGATATCGCAGTGTGTAAAGTAGCCTTAACAGCCATTAAACTACTAATAGTTTTGCTCATTAAAAGCATGAATATTTAACTCCATATTTGTCAAAATTACATCTCCCACCCGTAAACAGACAATAAATACAACTGTGCCTTTATCTGTACTGTCTGAAATACAAACTGTCCTTTTTGGCAAAATCAACCAATCAGAACTCAGCTTTCATTTCTTAAATAGCGGTGCCATAAAGAAGAGTGGGAATATAGCCAATGAATCTGAAGTCGACTATAGGGTGTTTGAAAAAAAAAAATAGATTCTGGGATAGCCCTTTAATGATAATTCAGAAGACATTTAAAAGTGGAACTCCCCTTTAAAATAATTTTTACTCTCTTGCAGATGATTCATATCTGGGGAGTTACCAAAGAGCAACAGCAGAGTATGGGCGTTCGATCAGGTTTAGAGTTAATATTACTACCTTATGGACAACAGCTAAGAAAGGATCTCCTGGAGAGGTCAGTACCCTACAAGACCAAAACTTTATTCCTTGCCTTATTTTTATCTTTACTTAAAGACTAACCAGCGTTTTGATATTTACATGATAATTATGAATATAAGCAACTTTGTAATATATCTTATATATCCTGGACTGATCATTCATTGTCCAATTTATGGGTAAAATCTGTATTCAGTGAAGACTAATTTATACATTACTAAGATAGGAGATGGCAGTTGGTTCTCATAAAGTTCTATGTAGACGGGAAAGAGGAGAAGAAGGGATGTTAAAAGCAGCGCTGTCTCCCCTCTTGTCTACGTAGGGTCAGGGGTGAGAAGGGCCAGGGGGGGCAAAATTCCCCCCCCCCCGGGTCACACCCCCAGCAGCTGTGCAGGACCGCCTGTTTCTTCTTCCAGGCTCTTCATGACGGCAGTCACTTTACGAGACATGGTCACGCACATTGCACTGTGTGGCCATGTTTGCTAGCAGTGACGTGGCAGGGCTGGCACACAAACAGAATTAAAGGCGCTGTGCAGGCCCATCCACATCACTGCTAGCAGATACCACCTCACAGTGCAATGTGCGCGGCCTTGTCAGGTAACGTGACAGCCATCACGTAGCGCACCTACACAGCCTCGTTCCTGACAGAGAGTAGCAGGATGGGCGATGCACCAAGGGGAGGTGAATGTGTCTGTGTGTGTGCATAAATGATGTGTATTCCTATGTATATCAGTGTATATAGCTGTATATATTTATGTCTGTTAATATGTATGTTTGTAACTATGTCTTCAGCTATGTATATGCCTGTATGTATACATATCGGTGTACGTGTCTTTGACTATGTGTCTGTGTGTGCATGTCTACGTACCGTGTGCCTTCAGGTCTGCATTTGTTTGCATGTCTCCATATGAATGCATGTCTGCGTATGTGCTCGTATATCTTTGTAGTGTGTGTGTGTGTCTGTGTGTGTGTGTGTGTGTGTGTGTGTGTGTGTGTGTGTGTGTGTGTAAATGTCACGGTGGTCTCTCCGCATATAGAGTTCTGTGACAGGTTTAGAGCCTGAGTCTTATTCTGTTGGGAGACTCTTAATATGAAATGTTTCTTTCCTTTGGTGAATGAAGGGTTAATGTCAGTTGTGTTGCTAGCAGCTTTCCATCAACCCATGTCAGGTGCAGCTGCTTAGTTACCATGTCCCTCACCTTTAAATAGTGGCTATTCCCAGCATCCATTGCTGTTGATAGAATCCATTCTGTCCTGGCCGCCTGGGTGGAAGGAGCTGCTGGGGTTCTGACCTGAGCCCATCCATCTGCTGCCTTGGAGTCTGAGTGCAGTCGTGGAGTTTGTGTTATATCCTTTTCCCCCTGTGTGTCTACCTTTCCCTTGTGTTGTATTAGTGCAGCAGAGGGTCTAGCGGTACTCACCTGCCAGCTCACTAGCCAGCATTTCTGCAGGGTTTTAGTAGGATTTCAGGTATCTTGCTTAGCGACAGGTGCAGAACCTGTATAGGGCTGGCTAGCAGTGCAGGGTACAGTTGCAGGTGAGTGTAGGTGGTGTCCCATATCCCCCCTCCCTAGTGCCAGGGCCCACTTTTGTTATAGTGTTCCCCCTTTTAGTTGTAGTTTAGATGCACCAGACAGTCGTAGGTGTGAGCACAACTATCCCACTGTGTACACGGACATATCCTACTCCATGAGTGACAGCATGTCTGCATATTGCACATTTGTGAATGTCTACAAACTATGTGTGCATGTCTGTTTACTGTACATGTGCATGTCTGTGTACCGTGGGTGTGCATGCCTGCGTACCATGGATGTGCATGCTTCCATGTGTGTATGTCTCCATCCTGTATATGTGCATGTTTGTGTACTGTATGTGTGCATGCCTGCGTATGTGTGTGCGTGTGTGCATACTGTATGTGTGCATGTTTGCTTATGTTTGTGCATAGGAGAGGAGGGACGTGGTGGCTGGAATGCTACACTGGCATTATTTTCAGGTAATATTACCCTACCTTTTTCATCCATATTGCACCTTATCCGATGTATTTGATCTTCATTGTCACCCCTTTGAGTGTGCAGTAATACTCACAGGCTGTTCCATTTCAGGTGCTCGACTAGATCACCTTACTGCAATGTATGAGATTATTATACCAGTACATGCTATTGTTTATTCCCTGGACTATGTGCAATAATTATACTGCTGCTCACTTCACTATATAATTAACTATGACTCCCCAGTATTCGCCCATGGGTTATGATTTATTTAATTGTATATTGAGAAACGTGTATATTTCTTGTTATTACGCACTGTACTTATCACATTATAGTTCTTGTAGCCACACCACGCCCCCTGTCATCTGACACAATTACTGATATTTTAAACTTGTCATTTTATTTCATACCAATAAAGTTATTGTTATGTTAATAGTCCAGATTTCTTATAGTATGTTTGTGCATGTCTGTGTGTTGTATGTGTGCATGCTGCGTACTGTATGTGTGCTTTGTATTCTGTAGAAAGCTAAGTTCTGGTACTGTATGTATGTACTAGGCTTGGTTGTGTCCCTGTATCTTTGCAGTAAGCTCGGTTCTGTTTCATTATTTTTGCAGTAAGCTCAGTTTTGTTCCCGTACTAATGTAGTAAGCTCAGTTCTGTTCCTATATATATATATATAATAGGCTCAATTTTGGTAATGTATTTATGTAGTACGCTCAGTTCTCTTCCTTTATTTATGTAGTACGCTCAGTTCTCTTCCTTTATTTATGTAGTACGCTCGGTTCTCTTCCTTTATTTATGTCGTACGCTCGCTTCTCTTCCTATATTTATGTTGTACGCTCGGTTCTCTTCCTATATTTATGTAGTACGCTCTGTTCTCTTCCTATATTTATGTAGTACACTCGGTTCTCTTCATATATTTACCGTATTTTTCGGACCATAAGACGCACTTTTTTTTCCCCCAAATGTTGGGGGAAAGTGGGGGGTGCGTCTTTTGGTCTGAATGTGGCTGCGGGGAATGTGGGTGCTGCGGTGGAGCGGGTCATCGGGGGCACGAGCAGGCTGTAGCAGCCTGCCATGACCACGTGGACCCGCTCATTTAATATGCACGCCCATCCCCCGCCCATCATCCCTCAGCGCTGAAGCAGGCACTGACAGGTGGGCGGGATGATGGGCGGTGGTTTAACAGCCGGCCCGCATGATCACCCCTGGCAACTACGGCCTGGAGTGATCATGTGCGGCTGTATTCACTGCTCCCCGTGCATCATCATCAGCGCGGGGAGCAGTGAATCAGTGTACAGTACTCACCGTTCCCCTGCAGCACCGCTCGTCCTCCCGTCTGTGTCAGCGGCAGCGCCGCTGAGTGGAGCCATCCCCGTTACCCTGCTGCATCGCGATCATCTCCTGTGTCTGTACCGGCGGCTGGGTGGAGACTAGCGGGGCGCACAGTGATGACGTCATCGCTGTGCGCACGTGTCCACACGCAGCCGCCGGCACAGACACAGGAGATGATCGCGATGCAGCAAGGGAATGGGGACGGCTCCACTCAGCGGCGCTGCCGCTGACACAGATGGGAGGACGAGCGGTGCTGCAGGGAGTGAGGTAAGGTGAGGTGAGTAAGAACGTTTATTTTTTTTTATGTGCCATAGGATGCGGCCATACACCAGGATGGGGGTATATTATGAGCAGGATGGGGTCATATGAGCAGGATGGGGTCATATCAGCAGGATGGGGTCATATGAGCAGGATGGGGTCATATGAGCAGGATGGGGTCATATGAGCAGGATGGGGTCATATGAGCACAATGGAGGCATATCAGTAGGATGGGGGTATATGAGCAGGATGGGGTCATATGAGCAGGATGGGGTCATATGAGCCGGATGGGGGTATATTATGAGCAGGATGGGGGTATATTATGAGCAGGATGGGGCCATATGCCATGATGGGTTATATAGCAGGATGCGGCCATATGGCAGGATGACGGTATATAGCAGGATGAGGGACATATACTGTATATACAAGGCAGGAGGATCATTACCAGGATGCGGCACCTTAGTAGAGAATTTGGGGACATTATCCCCATAACAGTGTCAGCAGCAGATCCTCGCCCCATAACAGTGTGTCATGACCACATTTTTTGCTTAAAATTTTATTTTCCTCCTCTAAAACCAGGGTGTGTCTTATAGTCCGAAAAATACGGTATGTAGTACACTCGGTTCTCTTCCTATATTTATGTAGTACGCTCGGTTCTCTTCCTATATTTATGTAGTATGCTTGGTTATCTTCCTATATTTATGTAGTATGCTCGGTTCTCCTCCTATATTAATGTATAACGCTTGGTTCTCTTCCTATATTTATGTAGTACGCTCGGTTCTCTTCCTATATTTATGTAGTAGGCTCGGTTCTCTTCCTATATTTATGTAGTAGGCTCGGTTCTCTTCCTATATTTATGTAGTACGCTCGGTTCTCTTCCTATATTTATGTAGTAGGCTCGGTTCTCTTCCTATATTTATGTAGTAGGCTCGGTTCTCTTCCTATATTTATGTAGTAGGCTCGGTTCTCTTCCTATATTTATGTAGTAGGCTCGGTTCTCTTCCTATATTTATGTAGTAGGCTCGGTTCTCTTCCTATATTTATGTAGTAGGCTCGGTTCTCTTCCTATATTTATGTAGTAGGCTCGGTTCTCTTCCTATATTTATGTAGTAGGCTCGGTTCTCTTCCTATATTTATGTAGTAGGCTCGGTTCTCTTCCTATATTTATGTAGTAGGCTCGGTTCTCTTCCTATATTTATGTAGTAGGCTCGGCTCTCTTCCTATATTTATGTAGTAGGCTCGGCTCTCTTCCTATATTTATGTAGTAGGCTCGGTTCTCTTCCTATATTTATGTAGTAGGCTCGGTTCTCTTCCTATATTTATGTAGTAGGCTCGGTTCTCTTCCTATATTTATGTAGTAGGCTCGGTTCTCTTCCTATATTTATGTAGTAGGCTCGGCTCTCTTCCTATATTTATGTAGTAGGCTCGGCTCTCTTCCTATATTTATGTAGTCGTCTCTGTTCTTATCCTGTATCTATGCAGTAAGCTCAGTTATGTTAGGATATCTACACTGAACAAAAATATAAACTACTTCTTTTTTGCTCCCAATTATCATGAGCTGAACTCTAAGATCTATAGGCCCCTTCACACACTGCAACATTGCTAGCGATATCGCTGTAACGTCACCAGTTTTGTGACGTAATAGCGACCTCCCCAGCGACATTGCAATGTGTGACACGCAACAGTGACCTGGCCCCCGCTGTGAGGTCGCTGATCACTACAAGTCGTTCAGGATCATTCTTTGGTCATTTGTTTCCCGCTGCGCAGCATGTATCGGTGTGTTTGACAACGTTACAACGACATCGTTAGCGACCCAGCCCATAGGGGTGCTAGCGTTCCATTTCCAGCGAGGTCGTTCTGCAGGTCCGTATCGCTGCTGCGTCGGTAACCAGATCTGCCTGTTTGACAGCTCACCAGCGACTGTTAGAGACTTTCCAGACATTCTGGCCAGGTCGGGATCGCTGGTGGGATCGCTAGAAAGTCTCAGTGTGTAAAGGGGCCTTAAGAAATCTTCTATGGACACAAAAGGCCTTTTTCTGTCAAAATTGTCTAATCTGTGTAGTGAATAAGGAATAACGTTTGGAACTCCATTCTATGTCTGAACTGGGTGCAAAAACCTAAAAAAAAAAATCACTATATAGAGATAAGGTATGCACACCAGTGACTATGCAAGGGGAATACATGTAATAGCAGAAACTGCTGTGTGAATACTGACATGAAAAATTCAATAGCCATATGTAAGAATGAAATGTGAAAAATGGAACCTGCATTACTGCCATGAACATATGAATCAAGAGAAATTTAGCTACTGAATTGATCAATGCAATAGAGCCCCAACACTACGCCAAAGTATTTCTCTACGTTGGGGTCCCTAGCTTGTGTGTGTTCTCTCATGCAGTTAAAAAACTTACCGTGTATGGGAAGCTGAGACCCAGGCTATATATGCGTATCATGTGGATTGGCTATAGGTGTGAGTGGGGTGGGTTCACAAACGAAAAACTACTTCTGCTATTACATGTACATGTATTACAGTAGCTAAATTTCTCTTGATTCATATGTTCATGGCAGTAATGCAGATTCCATTTTTCACATTTCATTCTTACATATAGCTATTGAATTTTTCATGTCAGTATTCACACAGCAGTTTCTGCTATTCCATGTATTCCCCTTCCATAGTCACTGGTGTGCATACCTTATCTCCCCATAGTGATGTTTTTTTAGGTTTTTGCACCCAGTTCAGACTTAGAATTGTGTTCCAAACGTTATTCCTTATTTGTTAGTAGTTTTTCGTTTGTGAACCCTCCCCAACAACACCTATTGCCAATCCACATGATACGTATATATAGCCTGGGTCTCAGCTTCCCATACACGGTAAGTTTTTTAACTGCATGAGAGGACACACACAAGCTAGGAGTCCCAACGTAGAGACATACTTTGGCGTAGTGTTGGGGCTCTGTTGCATTGATCAATTCAGTAGCTAAATTTCTCTTGATTCATATGTTCATGGCAGTAATGCAGATTCCATTTTTCACATTTCACTCTTGCATATAGCTATTGGATTTTTCATGTCAGTATTCACACAGCAGTTTCTGCTATTACATGTATTCCCCTTGCATAGTCACTGGTGTGCATACCTTATCTCCATTTAATCTGTGTAGTGAGCACTTCTCCGTTGCAGAGATAATCCATCCACCTCACAGGTGTGGCATATCAGGATGCTGATTAGACACCATGATTATTGCACAGGTGTGCCTTAGGCTAGCCAAATTAAAAGGGTAGCAATAAACAAAAGGCGTTGATACTTTTGTTCAGTGTATGTAGCAGCCAACCTAATTTTGAAAGCATTTAACATCTGCTGCTTAAATGCAGCGGTCAGAGATAAGCAGGCTAAAGGTGGGCTGCCGCAACTCGAGGACCGCTGGTTTGTGCCAAAATTTGCCAGCCCTTGCATAGGTTCATCAGGTGTAACTATCATCTCCTATCTCAGTAATGGAAAGTCTTCATTGAATACAGATTTTACCCATGAATTAAAAATTTTGAGAATGACTATCAGTCCAGAAGCAGAAAGAAGCAGATTTATGTAAATATATTACAAAGTTGCTCAATTTTATGAGCACTAATGATATATGAAATAAAAGTTACAATGATGGTTCCTCTTTAAGTACTGCGTGCACAGGATTTAAAAACATGGCAGATTGGATCTACAAACAGTGCCACATGCTTCCATGGTTGTGTGTGAAGCTCAGCATCAGTCAGTGGAGCTCAGTGTCAATACCAGACCATACCTGCGGGCACGTGTGGCGCCGTTTTAAGAAAAAAAGCAGCAAATTCTTTGAAGCTAAAAAAATGTCATCCGACAGTTTATTGATTGGGATTCATTAAAGCTTTAGCACCACAAGAGTGGAGTAAGATTTTGAAAAGTCGTAATATTTTGGATTTCTGAGCCGGGGAGGAGCCGGCAGGGACAGGTTGTGGCCACAGCCCACCCATCCGATTTATGAAAAGTGCTTTATTTTCACCACAAATGCTACTCCAGTCCCTGATTGGAATAGGATTTCTGGACCGGCACACACCACTAAGAAGAGGCGCCTAATTCTTTTAAATGGCGGCACCTTAAAGACATTGGTGCTTCTTCTAGTCCATCAACACTGGTCTAGTGCGAGCGTGCACTACTCCCGCCTAGATGAATACTATGTCTTTAGTGATGCTTAGCAGCTTCGTGCTGTGCCATGAATAACTTAGCTGGAACAGACTGGGATTTCTTCTGCCAAGAGATCTTGTAAAACACTTCCCAGTGTAACCAGGGTGACATAACACCCAGAAGAGAACTTAAGTAGATTGTTTCCATAAGAGGTTTGGAACGCAGGTGCTGCTCTGGCACGCTCATTACCTATTAATAATGATTTATCTCATTAGTATACATTAGTATGTATGGCAATACAGAATGACAATATAGAGCTGCACTCACTATTTTGCTGGCGAAGTAGTCACTGCATACATACAGTGCATTACTGATCCTGAGTTACATCCTGTATTTATACTCCAGAGCTGCACTCACTATTCTGCTGGTGGAGTCAATGGGTACATACATTACATTACTTATCCTGTACTGATCCTGAGTTACAGCATGTGTTATACTCCAGAGCTGCACTCACTATTTTGCTGGCGAAGTAGTCACTGCATACATACAGTGGATTACTGATCCTAAGTTACACCCTGTATTATACTTCAGAGCTGCACTCACTATTCTGCTGGTGCAGTCACTGTGTACATGCATTACATTACTGATCCTGAGTTCCATCCTGTATTATACTCCAGAGCAGCACTCATCATTCTGCTGGTGGGGTCACTGTGTACATACATTACATTACTTATCCTGTACTGATCCTGAGTTCCTTCCTGTATTATACTCCAGAGCAGCACTCATCATTCTGCTGGTGGGGTCACGGTGTACATACATTACATTACTTATCCTGTACTGATCCTGAGTTACACCCTGTATTATACTCCAGAGCTGCACTCACTATTCTGCTGGTGGAGTCACTGTGTACATACATTACATTACTTATCCTGTACTGATCCTGAGTTCCATCCTGTATTATACTCCAGAGCAGCACTCATCATTCTGCTGGTGGGGTCACTGTGTACATACATTACATTACTTATCCTGTACTGATCCTGAGTTATATCCTGTATTATACTCCAGAGCTGCACTCACTATTCTGCTGGTGGAGTCACTGTGTACATACATTACATTACTTATCCTGTACTGATCCTGAGTGCCATCCTGTATTATACTCCAGAGCTGCACTTACCATTCTTCTGCTGGTGTCACTGTACATGCATTATAGTACTTATCCTGTGTTATACTCCAGAGCTGCACTCACTATTCTGCTGGTGGAGTCACTATGTACAGTACATACATTACATTACTTTTCCTAAGCTTATCCTGAGTTATATCCTGTATTTTACTCCAGAGCTGCACTCTCTATTCTGCTCGTGGAATGACTCTGTAAATCTGTTGTATTACATAACCTGTGTAGATCGTGAATGCAACTCTGAAGTATAATACAAGATATCAGTACAAGATAAGTAATATAATGTATGTACATAGTGACTCCACAAGAAAAGTGGTGAGTGCAGCTTTGAAGACTTATAACCAGTATGGGATAAGTAATGTATGTACACAGAGACTCCTCCAGCAAAATAGTGAGTGCAACTCTGGGGTATAATGCATACTGTAACTCAGGATAATTAATATAATACTGTACATACACTGTGACTCCACTAGCAGAATAATGAGTGCAGCTCTGGAGTAAAAGTAATGTTTTAACAAAATGACTTATCTCCTTATGAAGATTCCTTCTCCCTCTAATTCATGTAAGTATAACATGAACTTTCTCTTCCTGCCCAGACATCACTTGCTCTCGCTGGGTATAGCTGTGGACATACTGGGCTGCACTGGAGCCGTCACAGAACGAGCGCACACTTTACACCGGATCATTTGCTTGGCTTCTGAGCTGAAGGACTTTGTAGGGGATCTCTTCGCTTTTTCTGCTGTCATGAAGGCCTTGATGGTGCCACAGGTACGAGAGCCTGAGATGGTGGAGAATTAGAAGGGAATTATTAACAGCTCAACGAAGCGGAATCTTAAAATGTGACCAATTTATTTAAAGAGGCCAAACCACCAGGATTTTCATATATAAACTAAAGCCGTTGCTATACTGGTGCTATCATGCTGATTCTATACATACCGTACCTTTAGTTATGAGATCGGATGTATACTTTCTGAAATATAGGAAAATAAAGTTTGTGAAAAACACTGTTACTTGATTGATAGATGCTGCAGAATATCTAATAGGTGGGTCGGGTTTTGCTACTTATTCCCGCCCCTGTCTGCTGCCTGGCCTTCCTCCCCCCTGTCCTTCCTCACTCCCTCCTCCTCCTGTAATAAAAGAGACAGGGGAGGAAAGACAGGCAGCAGACAGGGGCCGGAATAACTAAAAAAAACTGACCCACCTGTGAGGGAAATCCTGAGATATGATGAGAATTATGACGTTTAGTCATGTCAGTCAGCTACTACCTGATGTCACCCCTCTCTTCCCACACAGAGATTCCCCTCAGATCACTCAGCATCTGGGAAGGTGTCAAAATCCAATTAGGATAGCTCTTGAACCCGCACACCCCCTGCGGAGTGAATTGCCGCCCACAGGAGGTGGGAGGGGAACTCCAGGTTTATAACCTAACTTCAAACGTCTCCGCCAGACGATTCGGAACCGTCAGAAGAGTTTCGATATTGGGGGTACATCGCCCCCACAAACAAGACAGGCATATTTTCATATTCCTGAGGGCCAAACGCACGTAACACATATTTCGGCAAAACTGTATGATGTGCATAGCCCTCCATAATTAAAAACTGGCCACAGGAAGCCCGCAGGACTCTCATATTTCCTATCAAAATGGAGATCAATTCACAGCGACAAAATTGAGGGTCATATCGTCCGTGTGAGTAGCTCAGGGGCCAAGTTATGCTGGGAAATATAACGTTAGATTATTCTCAGCCAGCAGCAGGGGGAGCGAATTCCCAGCCAGGATGTCGTCATGAGGGGGGGGCCGTATGAGCCCAAGACAGAAAAGATAAAAGTTAGGTGCAGGTGTCTGCGCTTTGTATTTCTTCTGGGGGTCACGTGCGTCATTCATGTAGTAGAGGATACCTGAAACGTCCCTGGCTCCACACAGTACCCCCCTGCATGGGCCAAAACCTCAACCCTAAGGTAATTGATACATTTGTATGCCTGCTTGTGATCCATAACTTACCTGTAAATGTACTCTGATATATATATATATATATATATAATATATATATATATATATATATTCTGTAAATTCCATATTGTATATATTGTAGTATGTAGTGAGCCCTTACAGCGATTAAAAATATATAATTTAATCTTGGGCTGTTCTGTTATCTCGATCCTGAATTCCATGTCTGTGGGCTTAGCGTAATAGTTATCGTAATCGATTGGTGGCAGCGAGTTTGTGCCAAGGATCATTGTGGGGCAACCAGTGAGATCAGGGGAGGATTAGATATATTCCGCCGCAGGAGTCGGGGGAATATATACCTTACTCTCACCGGGAACCCTTCAATCATCGGCATAGTAGAATAGCGGCCTCCTGGCTTATTGTCGGGCAATTCCATAATTGGCCTGGCTATAAGAGGGGCGCTAGAGTGCGAGTCACGTGCTTGCTCGGTCTGGGTGGTGGAAAGGGGGGCTGTAACTTCCTCGTTCTACCCCCCCTTGTCATGACACCACCTATTAGATATTCTGGAGCTGCTATCAATCATATAACAGTGCATTTCACAAACTTTACTTGCCTATATTTCAGAAAGTATACATCCGATCTCACAACTAAAGGTATGTATAGAATCAGCATGATAGCGCCAATATAGCACTGGCTTAAAGGCCCCGTTACACGGGATGATATACCTAACGATATGTCGGCAGGGTCACGGAGTTTGTGACGCACATCCGGCATCGTTAGAGATATCGTACCGTGTGACACCACTGAACGACTGTGAACGAGCAAAAATACTTACCTTATCGTTGCTCGTTGACACGTCGTTCATTTTCATAATATTGTCCCACCTTCTCTGCGCCGGTTGTTCATCGTTCCCGAGGCAGCACACATCGCTCCGTGTGACACCCTGGGAACGACGAACACAGCTTACCTGCAGCCGCCGGCCATGCGGAAGGAAGGAGGTGGGTGGGATGTTATGTCCCGCTCATCTCCGCCCCTCCGCTTCTATTGGCCGGCCGCTGTGGGACGTCGCTGTGACGCCAAACGTCCCTCCCCCTTCAGGAAGAGGATGTTCGCCGCCCACAGCGACGTCGTCCGGGAGGTAAGTACGTGTGACGGGGGTTACCGACTTTATGCGACACAGGCAACAAATTGCCCGTAACGCACAAACGAAGGGGGTGGGTGCAATCGCACATGCGATCGGACGATAAATCGACGCGTGTAACGGGGCCTTAAGTTTATATAGGAAAATCCTGGTGGTTGGGCCTCTTTAAATATTTAGAACATTTATTTGTCCTGAAAATATTAAAGCACATGGACAGGATGTGAGTAAAGGAAAGAGACTAAAATGCCTAAATTAGACACCAAATTTAGCATGTTATGTCTGAAATTTTGATCAATTTCATACAGATTCTCCAGTTTTGCTGGTTTTCAGTGATTTTAACAGCTTACATTAGTGGCAGTGCTAAAAACAAACACCAATAGTTACAGCACTATTAATGTAATTGTTCATAAAGATCACATCCTACAATATATGAGTAACGGCCATGGGGTGACCAGTATCACATGTAATATGTAATGTACAGTGCCATATTCTTCTATTCAGATTTCTTGTCCTTTGCAGGTGGCTCGTCTAGAACAAACATGGCAGATGCTACGTCAGACGCACACAGACAGCGCCATCGCCTTCCATAAGCACCTCAAACCAGCCCTGAGAGACTTGGATGAATGTGAGCAAGACACAAGTTTATAGTTTTAACCCCATAGGAACTGGGCGATTTTTCGTTTTTGCACCTCTGTTTCTTCCTCCCCTTATTCCAAGAACCATAACCTTTTTGTTTATTTTTCCGCTGATATTACCTTGTGAGGGCTTCTTTTTTTGCGGGATGAGTTGTACTTTTGAACGACACCAACCCTTTTATCATATGGTAGTAAGCGGGAAAAAAATTACAAATATGGCGAAATGGTAAAAAAGTAAAGTTCTGCAATTATTTATTTTTATTTATTGCATTTATTTAACCATATAATTGACCCGGCAGTATGATTCTCCAGGTCAGTACCATTACGTAGGTACCAAACATATAATTTCTGTTTTTATTTAAGTGGTGAAAAATAATTCTTTTTGACTTTGAGAGTCACAACATTTTCAGTTTTTGGGATATGGGGCTGTGTGAGGGCTTGTTTTTTGCTTGTCAAGCTGTTGTTTTTAATAATGTTACTTTGAGGTATATAAAATATTTTGATCGCCTGTTATTACACTTTTTTCTGTTGTTGCAGCAGCCAAAATACTGCAATTCTGTCGTTTTTAATATTTTTCTCGTTATGCTGTTTATCAATCGGATTAACTTATTTTATGATCCTTAGCTGTCATGACAACTCATCCGCGTTCCGTAATTGTGCTGCTGAAGCGCTGGTGAGAGGTCAGAACAGCATGTCCCGCTGCTAGAACACATTAATTGCCGCTATCATATATTGACAGCGGAATTTAACTGGTTAACAACTGCAGGCGGAACACCACTCCACCTGCAACTGTTAGAGACATTTGATTAGATCAGCCGACATGTGCCTGAAAAGATACGGGCTCAGCATGGGACCCCACATCAAAGACCGTAAGATGTCAGATGATGGCCATAGTATGTAATTTGTTAAGGGGTTAAATAAATATAAAAATACTACTATAATACTGCCTCCTATGTACAAGAATATAACTACTATAATACTGCCTCCTATGTACAGGAATATAACTACTATAATTCTGACTACTATGGACAAGAATATAGCTACTATAATACTGCTCACTATGTACAAGAATATAGCTATTATAATGCTACCCCCAATGTACAAGAATATAACTACTATAATACTACCCCCTATGTCCAGTAATAAAACAACTAAAATACTGCTCCTATGTAAAAGAATATAACTACTACTAGCTGTAGCACCCGACGTTGCCCGTTATAGTAACTGTCTCTCTCCCAGTCTCTGTCTCCTTTTCTGTCTGTATCTTTCCCTGTGTCCGTCTCCCTCTCTCTTTCCCTGTCTGTCTCTCTCTCTCTGTCTCTTTCCCTGTGTCTGTCTCTCTGTCTCTTTCCCTGGATCTTTCCCTATCTTTCTCTTTTCCTGTCTGTCTCTTTCCCTGTCTGTCTGACTATTTCCCTGTCTCTTTGTCTGCCTAGCACTGTCTCTTTCCCTGTGTCTGTCTCTTTCCCTGTGTCTGTCTCTTTCCCTGTGTCTGTCTCTTTCCCTGTGTCTGTCTCTTTCCCTGTGTCTGTCTCTTTCCCTGTGTCTGTCTCTTTCCCTGTGTCTGTCTCTTTCCCTGTGTCTGTCTCTTTCCCTGTGTCTGTCTCTTTCCCTGTGTCTGTCTCTTTCCCTGTCTGTCTCTTTCCCTGTCTGTCTCTTTCCATGTCTCTTTGTCTGTCTGTGTCTGTCTCTCTGACTGTCTCTGGCTGCATTGTGAGACGCCAACATTCTATTTAAGGGCGTGGCTGCGCATTCTTCTGAAGTTCTGGCTGCATTGTGTCTCCCAGCTCCATTGACTTAAATTGAGGCAGGTTTTTTGGCGAATAACTGCCAATTGTGGGGTTAAAATTTCCCCTCAGAACATAATCTATGACGTTCCCTTAGTCAAATGGAGTGTCTGTGCAAAATTTCATGATTGTACATGGGACGGTGTGAATTCCTTTAGGGGACATACATACATACATACATACATACATACACTCAGCTTTATATATTAAATATACATACACTCAGATTTATATATTAAATAATACTGCCCCTATGAAGACTATAATTACGATAATACTGCCCCAATGTTCAAGAATATAACTACTATAATACCACTGCTATGTACAGGACTATAACTACTATAATACTGCCCAATTGTACAAGAATATAACTACTATAATACAATGTACAAGAATATAACTCCTATAATACTGCCCACTATCTACAAGAACATATTTTTCTTACTTTGGCTCTTAACCACCAGGCCTCACGGACCCATCACCCAACAACGTTGTAGTGCCATACATTTTGCCAGTACTTAAGGCTTTGGAAGGAGAGGATGATTGGGGAGGTGCAGTAGATGATAGCTGTGGACGTCTCCTACGCATACTCCAAGCTGCACGATCATATGCTGCCAATGCGGAGCTGTACCAGAGCAACGCTGAGAGCAAACTCAAAGGTAAGAGACAGTGGGAGTCACCACAGATATTAGACTGAGCTCAAAAAGGGAAGATTAATGGTAGATGTAAGCTTAGAGAAATAACTGGCACCTACCCAGTTGGACCCCCATAAGGGTATTGTCAGACAGTTTTGATACCTTTTTTTTCATTAAAAAAAAATCTGTTGTAAGAAAAACTTATATGGATGGAAAAATTAGTAAATGGGGGTTAGGAGTTAGGTGATATGATAATAGTATATTAAGGTGGTCTTATGCTCTTATAGGGTTCATACCTCAACCAGAACTAATAGAAGCCTTCAAGACAGAATTTTCCTTGCGGCTGTTTTGGGGAAATAAAGGTGCAACAGCTGACCAGATTGAGAGGTATAAGAAGTTTGACCAAATCTTGAATGTTCTATCCCAAAAACTTGAACCTGAAACTCAAAGAAGTAGGTTGGCTAGCTCTGTCTATGGATCGACCTACTAGAAGTATTACCAGCAGACAATAGGAGGTCCACCAAGACTTCTTCAGCAACCATTGTCAGCATATTCGGCAAGATCCAGCAGGAGAAATATAGGAACTTTGCATGTACTAGACTCACATAGAATAATGAAATATTGGATCCATCCAACCGAGGACATCATGCTGTAAAATTTGATATGAAGACACTCGAAAGACCAGCAAAACGGCCACTTACTGTGCATACTTACCAATACTGTACACTGTCAAAAATAAACTTTCCTACGACCCTCTAAAATAGGGTTTTTCAACCCGTCGTTCTCCAACTGTTGCAAAACTACAACTCCCATGATGCCCTAGCAGATATGAGATGTCAGGGCAGGGTGGTAGTTGTAGTTTTACAAGAGCTGAAGAAACACCATGTGATAAATATTGATATAAAATAAGTCCTAAGTATGGTGGAAATTGTGTATGTCCATCAGAGGAGTTCCATTGACTACTCTGACATATTACATGCCGTGTGTCAGCACAGAATGACTGTGCAAAGCAAGGAAGGCACCTTTGTATGCCCAAACAGTTCAGTGCCCCTTCCCATCTGCTTGTATTCCATCTATTCGCTCTTCTCTGGATCTATGAAACCAAAACTGTTAATCAAAATAGAGGGAGGTAATGGTAATAGATGGAAAACAAGCAGATGAGAACGTTTGGCCCTGCCATAACAGACCGAGCTCCTGTCCTTTGTTTAAACAGTCATTATAAGCTGACAGAGTCCATTTCAAGAAGTTTCAACTGACAAAGAAGCTTTATCACAAGCACACACCTCCAAAAGATGAGGAGAAGGGCTGTGACATTAGAAGAAATAAATCTCCTCTGCTGACTGACTATGTCTGGAAGTTTGGGGCTGGAGAAAAAAATCCTTTCTCCGTACTCAGCAGAGGAGATTTATTTCTTGTGATGTCACAGCCCTTCTCCACGACTCACAGAGATACATGTGCTTACAATTCAGCTCCAGTCATTGAGACACAGGTCTCGGGAACAGTGTTTCATCTAACTACAGCCCTTACTGACATGTCACTAGGACGAGGGCCATTTACTTGTTGGAGAGCCCCTTAAATGTAGCCATGCAGAGGAGATAGCTGTTATCAAATTTCAGCAGATAATTATCTTTCCCGACTTTCCCATACACATGAGCACTTGGCACATTGTTTTTTTTTTTGTTTTTTTTTAATGGCGAGGTAGAAGATGACAACTACCAAACACAGCTAGTATGGAGGGTTTAGATGAGCATATGAAAAACCTTCATCCAGAAAACTAGGATGATTGTCATCTATTTGGCATCTGTACTTATAGAGCGACAATTTAAATGGGCAAATCTCATCCAAAAATCTAGAAGAGAATAGTGTATGCTGCCATTATCTGATTTTTCCATCGGCAACACCCGTCCATATAACATGCCTGTCTGAACAAGCCCTAAAGCTGCAGGAAAGACGAGCTGGTGAGGAAGATGCCAACTCCCGTCCGTCTGCAGAATTCTGCCATGTATGAAGGGACCCTTAGGCACATCTGATTATTTTAATCCTGGTATGACAGGTAAACAGTGGAATTTCTTTCATAACTGTTTCCATGTTAAGACACAAAACATTAAAATCCACTTAATCCAGTATCAGTTACTCCAGTACATGTTTGCTATACTATAATATAAGGCTGTGTTCACTTGGAGTCTTTTGCTGAGTTTTGGGGCAGAAACCGAAGGTTCTTTAGGAGTTTTGAAATTTTGGGGAAGATTTGGAACATTTCTGCTAAAAAAAAAACAACTTAAAAAACTCTGTTAGCACACAGCCTAATGTGGGCTTTATAAAAAAAACAACAAAAAAATCTACGTAAGATTGGAAAAGTGTTTGTTTACACAGGTTTTTTTCCTCACAGATTTAGTAGCAGATTCAAAATCCACATAAGTAAAATGCTGCAAATACTCTGAACCCCTATGGTGCTGTTTTTTTGCTATTTTTCCCACTTGGAAAAAAAAATTTCTGCTTAAAAAAAAACCCCAAAATACTTCAAATTGACTACTGAAACAGCAGAAGCAGAAAAACATTCAAAAAAATTAAGACCCTAATTCATTATTTGCGATTCTTTAAAAAAATCACTTTTTTTTGTCTTGTGGTATTTGCTCACTTTTTGTGATAAATTCTATAGAATGCAAAGGAGGTAAGGAGCTATAGTAATAAATATTTATAATGTAAGAGGGTGCACAACAGTCAAGCAAAAACATTGAGCACTGAAGAAAAAGCGCTTGACAATATATGGCACTCACAAAATAAAATCAAAGCCAATTTTATTAGTGTATAATTAAAAACATACAGTATCTTCCATATATAACACCAAAATTTACTAAGGCTATGTGCCCACGGGACTATGTACCTGCGGATATATCCGCAGGTATGTCCGCGCAGGTTTCCCACAGCTGATCCCCGGAATCCGTAGCTATACATAGCTGTGGGATTCCAGCGAAATAGCTGCAATAAACCTGCGGATATTCGTGTGACTTACCTGCGGAAGTGCCGCCCTGTATCTCCATAGTGGAGTGGCGGGATTTCCGCAGGAATAAATGACATGCAATTACGTGCGGCTGCGAGACATCCGCAGAATATTCCGCAGCCACATACCGCAGCATGGACACAGCACTCCCCATAGGATAACATGGGGAGTGTCTGTACTTGCTAAAACCTGCGGCTTTATCTAGAAAATCCAGATAAATCTGCAGGTTTTCCGCGGCAAAATCCACGTGTACATAGTTCCGTGGGCACATAGCTTAATGTTTAAATCTGCTCCTTTTCAATACATAGAAGTAAGTCCTGCCATAAAGTGAACGGCAGAAAAATTCCTCTCACAATAGTTATGGATGTGGAAAAAACTCAAATAAATATACTCTACAGAGACACTTGGTCACCATAATCAAAACCATATAAACACGTGGATAATACCCAATCACATAGTTGATACCAAAACCAATAATGCAGAGTCCCTATGCAACATATAAAGGGTACAGAGGAATCCTGGCCCAACGCGTGTCACTTAGTACAGCTTCATCAGGAGCAATGGGCGTCAATGATTGTTCCACTCCTGGTTTTGGCTACAAATACTGAGATAAAAAACACACCAAATACTCAACATGTGCACATGGCCTAGAAAGGCAAAACCTGGAAACACAGCTAGGACCATGTGCACACATTGAGTATTTGGTGACTTTTTTACCTCAGTATTTGTATCCAAAACCATCTGTGGGCAATAAATACTGATGTGGTGACGTGTTTCTATTATACTTCTCCTCTGTTTGTTCCACTCCTGGTTTTGTCTTATAAATACTGAGGTTAAAAACTCACCAAAAACTCAAAGTGTGAACGCAGCCTTAGGCCTACATTGCAGATTTTGACCTGACACTTGGGTCAATATCAAACATGTCTGTGATATTACATAGATTACTCAGCCTGTTGAAAAAGCAGACATGTGAACCCCATAAATTGTACAAGATTTGAGTTCTGTCCGTGAAAAAACGAGGATTGAACTTGTACGTGAAAAATTTAAATCTGTATGAGGTACAAATACTAAAGTCTCTAATAAAGAACAAATTTCTCCTGAAAACTGGAGAAACAATAATGAATCGGGGTCTTATTTTTTCGAAGAATTTATTTTATACATGGATTTTTCAGCCAGAAAAAAAATTTACACGTCAACATATTCATTATTATATGGGGGGAAGGGGGTTTAACGTGGAATTTAAAACCAATCCGCTTCAATATATATGTTAAAAATAAAAATCTGTGAACATATATGCAGGGGTGTTCACAGTGCATTTTCTTTTTACGATTTTTTGCATGGAAGCGTCGCAAAAAAAGCTCAAAAAGATGGGATGTTAGAAAAGCTTAATGTAGTCTTTTGGCACGTTTTCCACAGATAAAGCGTGGTTTTCGATGCCTTCTCTGAAAGGATTTTTTTTTTTTACCAGAAATGCACTGATAAAACACCCTATGGCTACATGTCATATTAGAATTAAAAATGTATCAAAAAGTAAAAAAAAACCTCTTGAAAAACTACATCAAAACTTCCACCACGAATCTACTTCAAAGACCTGTCACTTTTTTTATTATAATTTTAGACAGCAGTTTTCCACAACTTGTAAAAAGCCTCACGCTGTATGTGGATTTCCCATAAAATCAAAAGGAAGAGTATTCAAAGATATTTGAAGCGGATTTTGATGTGAATTTTGAAATGCCTTCAAAAACCTTGGACAAAAAAAAAACTTTTGTGCGAACATGACCTAATAGAGATTTTTTTTTTGGGGAGGGAATATTTGACCTCCCATGACTGTCTGATAATCCAGAACCTATTCTGGTGATACCGGATTAAACCACATTCTCTGTCTCTATGAGTACTTCTAGTCTATAAATCACCAGATCAGCACTTTACGCCGCAGTCACTGACACTTCTTATGACTTTTATTACTGACGTTTTGTCTATTTTACCATTTGTGATAATTGTATTAAAGCTTATTTTTCCACAAATGTGCTGTTTTATTGTATTTTTAAGGTGGTAACTGAGAGTATGAAAACTCTTGGAAAGTTAATATTTTGTTATTGACTTTGTTTTTCGCAGATTTGTAACCAAAGCCAGGAGTGGGTAATAAATAAAGAAGTGGTGTTCGTGTTTCTATCATACTTCACCTCTGATTGTTCCACTCCTGGTTTTGGCTACAAATACTTAGACAAAAAACTCACCAAATACTCAACATGTGAACATGGTCTAATAGATAGAGGTAAGGTGTGGTGAGCTACCCTTGCAGGTTGTCTAGCACGCAGACGTAAATGATGTAAAAGAGATGTAAATGGTTTTCAAATGATCTGATGTGACACTTGCATGCCTCTCCCCTCCCTTACATGTGCCTGAAGTTGTGTGGCATTTATCATCCGCTTCCGAAGGCCATTGTTCACAATGAAGCGGTTATCAGTGTAGGATGTGGCCAAAGGATGTCCACTTCTTTGCCTTTCTTTGACTCTTCTAGTCTCTCTATATATCTGTTGCAACCTGCTGATGACACTCTGAGATCAGTGGCCATTTCTGTCTGAAAACATCATGATTGAAGCCTTGCAAAGGCGAGGTGCTTTTGATCAACTACTAAACTTAATGCTTCTATCAAAATTTGGTTAACAGCTCTGGCTATGGCTGTCAGAAACAAATGGCACCTGTGTAAGTTACCTGGCATCTGCCGTGCGCAGAGGGAGCTCAGATCCTCCATAATATCCAAACTTGCAAACTTTTTCCAAGACATTTATTCACGTCCTAATGCAGATAGGATAAGGCTGCACATCAAACTTAGATAATGGTATAATGCCTCAAGCATATGGAAAAATGATGGAAAATACACTGAAAAATGCTACTTGCTAACTTGAACATGTGAATAATGAATTGCATACCTGCCATGAATATTAGGAAAAAGGAGATATTTAGCAATCGCATTGATCAATGTAACTGAGCCCCAAAACCTCGTCAAGGTATATCTCTATATTGGGGTCCCTAGCTCTGTGACCCTAACTGTGTGTCATCTCATTGCAATTAAAAACTGCTGTGGGTGGAGAGGGGTAACCAAGGACGGTCTTATATAGGAGATGGAAAAAACATGGCCGAAAGGGGCGGAGCTGTGTTCACATTCAGAAAAAAAAAAATCCTATTCAGTTATATGGTTTTTTTTTTCTGAATGTGAACACAGCTCCGCCCCTTTCGGCCATGTTTTTTCCATCTCCTATATAAGACCGTCCTTGGTTACCCCTCTCCACCCACAGCAGTTTTTAATTGCAATGAGATGACACACAGTTAGGGTCACAGAGCTAGGGACCCCAATATAGAGATATACCTTGACGAGGTTTTGGGGCTCAGTTACATTGATCAATGCGATTGCTAAATATCTCCTTTTTCCTAATATTCATGGCAGGTATGCAATTCATTATTCACATGTTCAAGTTAGCAAGTAGCATTTTTCAGTGTATTTTCCATTATTTTTCCATATGCTTGAGGCATTATACCATTATCTAAGTTTGATGTGCAGCCTTATCCTTGTATAGTATGTATTTTTTTGGCTTGCACTCAGAATATATATATTAGTGCTCACTTCAGTTATCCTATTCAGTCACTAATGCAGATAGGGGCTTCAGCGTGAACCCCATTGCAGTTTATACATTAAATAATTTTGGGATATTTTTATGTAGCCAATGAGATTTTTGAAGATCTCATTGAGGTATAAAAGAAGTGACATATCCCTAATTTGATGTGGATTCCTTTTGCAATCCTCTTATTATTAAAATTAAAAAATAAATTAAAAAAAACCTCATCAAAAACCATTTAGTTTTGACAAGGTGGAAAAATCTGTGTGAACATACCTAAACAAGAACCTGGCAGAATTCTGAATGCAGCTTTGGCAGAAAGAGGAGTATAAAACATGACGCAGCAAGATCTGGACACATAAAGCCATCCCATAACCTCTAAGATGACGCTCGGAAGTGAAGCATCACCCATGGTGTAATGTAATCCTTGTGACTTGCTAAACAAGGTTCCTTTGTGTAGGACTTGTGATTTGTGCCAAGGTACACATCTGCTGTCACAAGCATGGTGAGGGCTGTAAAACGACATTGTGGCCAGCAGACAGCTGCAGAGGATTGTGCACCACAGTATCGGATATAGAAAGAGGATCCTTTATCCTCTGGCTGAAGGAAGACGCTCTGGGATGAAGGATCCATAAGTCACAATCCAGCTCTGAGACCTTTCTGCCCATACCCTTCACTGGGTATCATCAGCAAAACATAGTGCAAAGTAGATGTGGCCCATGGAGGCAAGGACTGTCTGCCCAAGTGACTACATCGCCTCCGCCAGCTTGTCTTCTCATTGTGCAGTCTGGTTCTCTGTCTTCTCCAGGTAAGTGATGCACCTGACCGTCCACACAAAAGAAAATGCGATTCATCAGACTGGACCACCGTCTTCCATCAGCAACAGTGGGCAGGTGTCAAATGAGTACTCCAACCATTCTGCAGCTCCACAGCCCCATACACGAGCGGTGATGGTCTAGATTGGCATAATCAAATTTGACCGTGGTTTTTACTTTTAGTTTTTAAAATATCCACACTTCAAGAGCCATCAACTTTTTATTTTGCCTTCAGCAGAGGTAAATCAGGAAAGTGACTAATATTAAAACAGGTTAAAAAAGTACAGTGCAAACATATACAGTTGAAACCAGAAGTTTACATCTACTATCTAAGACACATCTGCATGTTTTTCTCACTATCTGACATGATATCAGAATAAACCTTTCCCATTTTAGGTCAGTTAGGAACCAAAATTATTTATATTTACCAAATGCCAGAATAATGAGAGAGAGAGAGAATGTTTTAAGGCATTTTTATTACTTTCTGCAAAGTCAAAAGTTTACATACATTTCATTAGTATTTGGTACAATTGCCCTTAAACTGTATGACTTGGGGCAAACGTTTTTGATCTCTTTCCACAAACTTCTCACAATAGTTGGTAGAAATTGGGGCCCATTCTTCCTGACAGAACTGGTGTAACTGAGCCATGTTTGTAGGTCACCTTGCTCGCACCGGCCTTTTCAACTTTGCCTATATATTTTCGATAGGATTGAGGTCAGGGTATTGTGATGGCCACTCCAAAACATTGACTTTGTTATCCTTAAGCCACTTTGTAACCAGTTTGGCAGTATGCTTCAGGTCTTTGTCCATTTGGAAGACCCATTTCCGCCTAAGCTTTAAGTTCCTGGCTGATGTCTTCAGATGTTGCTTCAGTATTGTCACAATCTTTTTTCCTCATGATGCCATCTATAATGTGAAGTGCACCAGTCACTCCTGCATCAAAACATCTCAAAAACATGACTGATGGATTAGTGACGAGCTCCTAGTAAAAATAAAAACACTGCACACTGTGTGACATGGATTCAAATTTGGCCACAGCAGCATTTTAATTTGCCAAGAAAAAACATCATCAACAAAACAGTTAAATAAGATTCAGCCCAGAGATGTGATCATCATAGGCCACAGACCAATATTCCCCTTAGCCATGTGCACCTGGCTCAGTGGGAAATCTGGGTATAACAGCTTCATCATTTTCTTTGCTGTACACTGAGCTCATGCTCAAGGACCCGTATTCCTGTCCACTGAGTCCGCCAAGGGACCCCCTTTAAAAAGCACAATTCTCTATGTTATGGGAACCCCCAAAAGAAGGGGGGGGTTAAGCAACCACATCCCGCCAAGACTCCCTCTTGTGACACCTTACAAAATTGAGTTCCACCACAATCTAATGGCTCGCTGTACTCCTTGGATTCCTAACATCTATATAACAATGCCAATGTCATTCAGATGAACCTTGTCATGACTCCAAAACTTTTCAGTTATATTTTCTATTTCCTGATTATGTATGGCCACCACTCCATTTTATAGCACAAATGTTATCTTTTTTTTATTAATCTTTATCCTTGTATTATTAAAGAAGTTGTCCAGTTACCAGAACTGGGGTTTTTTTCTAATAAATCTTGCTAATATGTGCCCCTCAACACATCTATTATGTTTTTTCAGCAAAAATTACCTTTTATTGTGCACTAGCAGCACATGCTCATTGCTGGCTCCAGCTCTGATGGGGTTAATCTCTCCTCTGACTTCCTGTGTTCAGTTCCTACAAGTCCCAGAATTCTTTGTGCTCTAGGGCGGTGTCTAGCTTATCTAACACACCCATTGTGTCTAATACACCCACTCTGCTCCCACCCAAACCTTCCTCCCTGCCTCTTCCCAGTGGATGTGCACTGAGAGCAATCATACAGAGACAGCAGCAGCTCTACACAGCCAGGGGAAGAAAGTGTGTATGCGCGTATATACAGTGTATGTGTATGTGTGCGCGTATATACAGTGTGTGTGTATATACAGTGAGTGTGCGTATATACAGTGTGTGTGTGTATATATATACAGTGTGTGTGTGAGTGTGTATATGTGTGTGTATGTCATACTCACCTGTCTGCAGGGTCCCGGTGCCATGCCTGCTTCCAGCCCCTGTCTCGGTACCGCCGCTCTGGCTGTGTGCAGTCTCCCCGGGGCACGTACGAAGCTTGCAGGACCTGGCGGTGGATCACCTGATGCAGTCACCTGACGCATCAGCTGATCGATTCTCGTGGTGTCGTCGGCTTTTTCGCGCCCGGCCGGCTATCAGCTGATCCTGCCGTCAGGGGACTTCATCAGCTGATTACCGGCAGCTCCTGCAGTGATGGGCCAGGATCAGACTCCCCTGCAGGAGCTGCCGGTAATCAGCACAGACGTGAGTATTTATTTATTTATTTATTTATTTATTTCTACTGATGCATCAGCTGATTGTATAATCGGCTTTTATACAATCAGCTGATGTGTCATGTGATTCACGTAGTTTAACCTGAACACATCATCTGATCGCTTTGCCTTCCAGCAAACCGATCAGATGATATTGGATCCGGATTGGACGGCGCGGGACCCTAACCCAGGATTACTGCGGAGGGGGGTTTATTTCAATAAAGATGGAGTCACTAATTGTGTTGTGTTTTATTTCTAATAAAAATATTTTTCTGGTTGTTTGTGGGGTTTTTTTATCATTACTAGAAATTCATGGTGGCCATGTCTAATATTGGCGTGACACCATGAATTTCGGACTTAGGGCTAGCTATACAGCTAGCCCTAACTCCATTATTACCCAGCTAGCCACCCGTCATCAGGGCAGCTGGAAGAGTTGGATACAGCGCCAGAAGATGGCGCTTCTATGAAAGCGCCATTTTCTGGGGTGGCTGCGGACTGCAATTCGCAGTGGGGGTGCCTAGAAAGCTTGGGCACCCTTCACTGTGGATTCCAATCCCCAGCTGCCTAGTTGTACCCGGCTGGACACCAAAATTAGGCGAAGCTTACGTCATTTATTTTTAAATTATTTCATGAAATTCATGAAATAATTTAAAAAAAAAGGGCTTCTCTATATTTTGGTTCCCAGCCGGGTACAAATAGGCAGCTGGGGGTTGGGGGCAGCCCGTACCTGCCTGCTGTACCCGGCTAGCATACAAAAATATGGCGAAGCCCATGTCATTTTTTTTTTCTTTTTGGGTAAAAAAACTGCATACAGTCCTGGATGGAGGATGCTGAGCCTTGTAGTTCTGCAGCTGCTGTCTGCTCTCCTGCATACACTAGTGAATGGAGGATGCTGAGACTTGTAGTTCTGCAGCTGCTGTCTGCTCTCCTGCATACACTAGTGAATGGAGGATGCTGAGCCTTGTAGTTCTGCAGCTGCTGTCTACTCTCCTGCATACACTAGTGAATGGAGGATGCTGAGCCTTGTAGTTCTGCAGCTGCTGTCTGCTCTCCTGCATACAATGAACATTTTGAATAAGGAAATGACATCAGACCTTTTTTTTTTTCATCAACAATCTTTAATGGCATTGTGCACTGATTAAAAACACAGTGAGCAAAAACGCAGCAAAAAACGCACTAAATCGCGGCAAAAACGTTACATGCAGCACCGCAGGTGACAGAGCAGAGCAAGTTGGTGACATGCTCTGCTCTGACACATAGTGTGCTGCATGTCACTGTATCCACTCTGGGACTTGTTGTGCAGGTGACCGGATGATACATGTCACTAACTTGCTCCACTCTGTGACTTCTGCTGCATTGTTCCAACTGTATACACTCTCACCTAAACAAGTCTCAGAGTGGGGCAGTTAGTGACATGTATCATCCGGTCACCTGCACAACAAGTCCCAGAATGGTGAAAGATAGTGACATGCAGCACACTATGTGTCAGAGCAGAGCATGTCACTGTCTCCACTCTGGGACTTGTTGTGCAGGTGACCGGATGATACATGTCACTAACTGCCCCACTGTGTGATTTCTGCTGCATAGTACCAACTGTATACACTCTCACCTGCACAACAAGTCCCACAGTGGAGACAGTTAGTGACATGTAGCATCCGGTCACCTGCACAACAAGTACCAGAGTGGAGAAAGATAGTGACATGCAGCACACTATGTGTCAGAGCAGAGCATGTCACTGTCTCCACTCCGCTGACCTCACAGCCCGTACACGCTGCGATGGATGCAGGGGGACACAGAACAAATAATCGACCGACACTGGAGTCATCTGATTACTTGGGATGAATGAGAAATAAAATGCTCTGGTGCTCGATGGGCGAAGCCCATGCGATTTTTTTTTTTAAAAAAAATTCATTAAAAATAAAAAAACAAAAAAATCACATTGTTTGTGGGCTCCCGCTGCATTTTCTATTGCTAAGGGTAACCAAAGCAGCTACTGGCTGCTAGCCCCCGCTGCTTGGTGTTACTTTCACTGGCAATAGAAATGCAGGGAAGCATTTTTTTTTTTATAAAGGTTTTTCCCTGAAAACGGTTTTAAGAAAATGACGTGGGCTTCGCCATATTTTTGTATGCTAGCCAGGTACAGCAGGCAGCTACGGGCTGCCCCCAACCCCCAGCTGCCTAGTTGTACCCGGCTGGGAACCAAAAATATAGAGAAGCCCTTTTTTTTCATGAATTTCATGAAATAATTAAAAAAAAAAATGATGTGGGCTTCGCCAAATTTTTGAGTCCAGCCAGGTACAACTAGGCAGCTGGGGGGGATTGGAATCCACAGTGCAGGGTGCCCAAACTTTCTGGGCCCCCCCACTGCGAATTGCAGTCCACAGCTGCCCTAGAAAATGGCGCTTTCATAGAAGCGCCATATTCAGGCGCTGTATCCAACTCTTCCAGTGCCCTGGTGGCAGGTGGCACGCTGGGTAATAAGGGGTTAATACCAGCTATGTTTTACCAGCTGGTATAAAGCCCGATATTCTTTAATGTCAGGCCAAGTTTAACCTGGCCATTAAGAATCTCCAACAAAGGGTTTAAAAAAAAAAAAAAAAAGACATCACACAGAGAAAGATACTTTATTAGAAATAAATACACAGACACAGTAGGGACTCCATGTTTATTACTCCGTCTCACCCTCCACGATGGAGAGATTTCTGTACTGACCATGCCAGGAGAGAGCGAGGAAAGAGAGCGAGCGGGGGGGGGGGGAGGAAAAAGATAGCGAGCGGGGGGGGAGGAAAAGAGAGCAAGCGGGGGGGGAGGAAAAGAGAGCGAGCGGGGGGGAGGAAAAGAGAGCGAGCGGGGGGAGGAAAAGAGAGCAAGCGGGGGGGAGGAAAAGAGAGCGAGCGGGGGGAGGAAAAGAGAGCGAGCGGGGGAGGAAAAGAGAGCGAGCGGGGGGGAGAAGAGAGCGAGCGGGGGGGAGAAGAGAGCGAGCGGCGAGCGGGGGGGAGAAGAGAGCGAGCGAGGGGGAGAAGAGAGAGAGGGGGCAGAAGAGAAAGAGGGGGCAGAAGAGAGAGGGGGGGCGGAAGAGGGAGGGGGGGGGAGAGAGGGGGGGGAGAGAGAGGGGGGAAGAGAGAGGGGGTGGAAGAGAGAGAGGGGGGAAGAGAGAGGGGGGAAGAGAGAGAGGGGGGAAGAGAGAGGGGGGGAGAGAGGGGGGGAAGAGAGAGGGGGGGGAAGAGAGAGGGGGGGAAGAGAGAGGGGGGAGAGAGGGGGAGAGAGGGGGGAGAGAGGGGGGGGAAGAGGGGGGGGAAGAGAGAGGGGGGGGGGAGAGAGGGGGGGGGGGAAGAGAGAGGGGGGGGAGAGAGGGGGGGAAGAGAAGAGGGGGGGAGGGGGGGAGAGAGGGGGGTGGGAGAGAGGGGGGAAGAGAGAGGGGGCGGGGGGAAGAGAGAGGGGGGGGAAAGAGAGAGGGGGGGAAAGAGAGAGGGGGGAAAGAGAGAGGGGGGGAAAGAGAGAGGAGGGGGGAGGAGAGAGAGGGGGGAAGAGAGAGGGGGGGAAGAGAGGGGGGGGAGAGAGAGGGGGGGGAAGAGAGAGGGGGAAAGAGGGGGGGAGAGAGAGGGGGGAAGAGGGGGGGAGAAGAGAGAGAGGGGGGGAGAGAGAGGGGGGAAGAAAGAGAGGAGGGAAAGAGAGAGGGGGGGGAAAGAGAGGAGGGAAAGAGAGAGGGGGGGGAAGAGAGAGGGGGGGAAGAGAGAGAGGGGGAGGAGAGAGGGGGGAGGGAAGAGAGAGAGGGGGGAGAGAGGGGGGAGAGAGGGGGGAGAGAGGGGGGGGGAGAGAAGGGGGGGAAGAAAGAGGGGGGGAAAGAGAGAGGGGGGGAAGAGAGAGGGTGGGGAAAGAGAGAGGGGGGGAGAGAGAGGGGGGGAAGAGAGAGAGGGGGGGAAGAGAGAGAGGGGGGGAAGAGAGAGAGGGGGGGAAGAGAGAGAGGGGGGGTAAGAGAGGGGGGGAAGAGAGAGGGGGGGGAAGAGGGGGGGAAGAGGGGGGGAAGAGAGGGCGGGGGGGAGAGAGGGGGGGGTGAGAGAGGGGGGAAGAGAGAGGGGGAATAGAGAGAGGGGGAAAGAGAGAGGGGGGGATGAGAGAGGGGGGAAGAGAGGGGGGGAGGAGGAAGAGAGGGGGAAAGAGAGAGTGGGGGGGGGAAGAGAGAGGGGGGGGAGAGAGAGGGGGGGAAGAGAGAGGGGGGAGGGAGAGGGGGGGGAGAGAGATGGGGGGTAGTGAAGGGGGAGAGATGAGAGAGGGGGGGAGGAAGAGAGAGGGGGGGGGAAGAGAA